>NC_091127.1:90580390-91242890 GCF_040183065.1 Periplaneta americana
TTTTTTTGTTAAAAATAATGTAGTTTGCAGTACCTTCAATTTCAAATATATTTGCACAAAACTGAAAACCTGGCTGTTGTCCTGTCTAGTAGACAATGAATTGAAGTGAATTTCAGAGGCCAAAAAGATATGCGATACTAATGTAGAACTACTTCCTCTTTGTTTTATATAAATCCAACTTCAACTTTCAGATATCCTCGTAAGTTTCAAATCATGAATATAGCTTATAAAAAGTGCAATGAATAATATATTTTGATTTATAATTTTAAATAAAGTTTATATGGTGTCTTTAATAGCTTTGCGTTAAAACTGTTTTTATTGTGTCTCCTAGATGACTAGTCTGGCTGAATGCAGCATCGTTAGATGGCAGCGGTAGCGAGCTTGCTGCAAGACCAGTCGGTTTCTATTTCCCGCCCATGCGCTGATTCAGAGGAGGATCTCCTCCCTATCCGTTCATTTACTTGCTTTAAAACTCTGCTTCTTTCTCTGGCCTCTAGCGCGCTGTTGTCTATGTGTGTTAACTGCAGTAAAGGAGGGATGGATTGGCTTTCCTCTACACAAACAATCTCGCATCCTTCTCACTGTATTCTAGTAGCACATGAGTGCGCGTCGTTTAAAACTCGATTAACCGAGGTTTTCTTATAGCTATGAACTTAAAAATTATCGAATCTTCCTCGAATTTCAAAGCATATATTGCATTTGGTATTTACTTTCAAAAGAAGAAAAATGTGAGGAGGACGTTCCTCCCTTCCCTCCCCCGAGGAACCGCCACTGCAGTGCAATAATTTATTTTTTCTTCTTCCTACCTATTTGAAAAATTCGGTGATCAACCCACCGATGACGAGGATGAATAAAATGTGACTAGAACAAGCCTTATGTAATATTGAGTTAATTCAACAATCGGCACCACTGAAAGACTGTATGAATCGGGAACATATACATGAACTTCTCAACATGTAAAAGAATAGTTTTGAAATTGAGATTGTAAAAAGGAAATGTAATCAAAGGAGAAAAATGGAAAAATAATGTAAAATAAGAAATAAAGTTATGACTTCAATCTTTTATTATGAGCAATATTTTCCACGTATTTATTTGATGAACATAGAAACGTTCTAATCCATTATTTGTATAAAATAACTCCCCATATTGAGAGACCACCCTTCTGAAAGACCGGTTTTTTATGGAGCCAGCATTGGCCGTTTAATACAGGCTTTACTGTACTAACATCATAGAGTAGAGAAAATAATATGAAAAGAATCAAGACACAGGACAAGAAAAGAAGTGAAAAATAAGAAAGAGAGAAACAGAGAATAAAAACGAGATGAAAATAAGAGGGAGGAGAAAATGGAAAGAAGAGAAAAGATATGAGAAAATAAAAAGAAAGATGAAGGAAGGTAGAGACAAAGGAGGAGAAAAAGCGAGCAGGAGAGAAGTAAATGAAACGAGAGCGATGGAAAGAAGAAAATGTGGAGAAGAAGGAGATTAGAAAAAGTGCAAAGAAAGAGACACAGTACTGAAACGTTTTAAATTCCTCCTCCAACCCCAAGTCTGCAGATGACATAAAAGAAGAAAATGTGGAGAAGAAGGAGATTAGAAAAAGTGCAAAGAAAGAGACACAGTACTGAAACGTTTTAAATTCCTCCTCCAACCCCAAGTCTGCAGATGACATAAAAGAACTTTACAATGACCACGGATTCGACCCGGCATGAGGTGGTGGGAGTAATGTAACTTCTTTTACTTAAACAATTCTGAAATTATAAATTTATCATTCGGTACTGTTTCTGGAACGAAATGGATAGAGTCAATTTTGGATAAATCATAATTTCTTGCTATTTTGACCCAAGAGAGCTGTTATTAAAAGTGTAAAAGGTGTGGATTATTACTCGTAACTAGGTAACTTTCAGTTTTACCACAATAGTTATTTGTGATACCAGTGTTAAAAATGACATTTTATCCATGACCAAACGAAAAAAAATGCCTTTACTAAATACTTTTGCGTTTGTAAAGTAGGCTTTTATTCAACATTACTTAATTTCACTAGTGAGATAATGACTAACTCAAAGTTCATTAGTATTTTCCTAGTACCCGGGTACACACGTATACTTTTCCATTCAACTATTGCTCAAGAAGTTAATATATTAGTTACTAGATGTCACTACCTCTACTTCTTTATTACCATTTCTTAAATATACATACACTTAATCATCTTTTTAAAATTTTATAATAATTTACCTTTAGAGATGCGAGGAGACTTGAATCTGCGAAGTTCGGTTTATAGGATTTTTAAAACAACACGCGTTAGCTAACTGAGCTAAACAGACACGATGTGTAATTAAGTTTTAATATTCCTCTTAAGTTTGCAGAAGTAAAATGTGAAATTATTTTAATCACATTAGTCCCGTGAACACTTCTAAATAATCCCTGAAATTTCAAAAAGACGAAAATACACGTTTAAAGTGAAAAAAATATATATTAACCTAATTAATTATAATTTGTTATTTATCCAACGCCTTAGATACCATTCTTTACTAATCATGGCCTCCTACATCATGACCTACCTAGTACATATATTGATTCTAAAATCCATGCCATGGTATATGATCACTTGAGGACTTATTTTCAACATATTTTCTTTTATAAAACATAATTTTTCGTTATGGTCATGGATAAAATTACGTATCGTACTTGTGAGCGTGATCTTTATTGCACTCGTGCAATAAAGATGCACTTACCTCACAAGTACCATAAGTAACTATTATTCTATGATCAGGAATTTTTGCGAAAAGAGACAGCAAACTGAGTGTAGTAAACGTGCGGACAAAATAAAGTAATTTTATAAAGGATGTGTGTCGTATTGTACATTATTTGTAGACAGCCATTCATTATTTATAAATAAGGGAAAAGTTGGTAACACTGTGATACGAGTAATATTGTGATAGTTATTTTTCAGAATGTATTACAATTTTACTGAGCGAGAGAAGAACCGGTTTTGTGCAGCAACTTGTCCACGAAAATTCTCTTAATACGTTGACGCAAAAAATTGATCTTCCTCTCGCTCAATGAAACTGTAATAAATTCTCAAAAAGAGTAATCACAAAATTACTCATGACACAATTTTACCAACCTTTACTTACATTAGATAATTTAATCATTTATTTCCATATATGACTTAAAATTGATGGATGTGCACTACCTAGCGGAAAATTAATGAACTGTCTTTAGAGTATCGACATGACATATGGCATTGGATGTCGTCTGGCGGTAAATATACGGAACATTATGGCTGATAACACACGTTCGAAAATAAGTAATAGAGATAGAATGAAGAATCAGCAAGAGACGAATGACTTATATTTACTGAAATATATTCGGGTAAAAGCATAATACAATCAACAGTTTCGGAAATAGTGCAGACATTCAATGAAAAAAGAAGTGTAAAAAGAAATCAAAAACTGAAATAGGTATTAAATACAATTACTGGAGGAAAAATATCCTTGATGTTCTGTTATTTATCCGAGAAGATACGTATAAATCTACAAGACAAATGACACTTGAATATAATGTAGGTCTTTCATCAGTAAGTCTATGGAAGTAATTGAAATCAGAGAAATGGAATCCATACAGTTTTAGAAAGAATTATGTGAAGAAAATTTTGACAAGAGGAATTAGTACTCTGAAACCTTAATTTCGAAGGTAAATTAAAATCTGGATCTTGTAATGCATATCATATTTTCAGATGAGACAACTTCTGTTTAATTGGAATACTAATTGTCATAACTTCCGACAGTGGTCTTCTAACAATCCTCAACTTGTGACACAAGCACACGCACAGCTTCCCCAAAAAGTTCACGGGAAAACAGCGAAAACTTAGTTCATTCTTAAAAAAGGAAAGTTAAACTCGCATAAGTGCCTACAGTTTGAGCGTGATTATGTTATCAGTATTACAGCTTGGTGACAGTTATTTCCCTGTGTCCTTCAGGAGAACATCTGGTTTAAACTAGATTGTACTTCCTGCGCATTTTTGGAGAGAAGTAGCGAACGAAATGTTCCCTGCTATTGGTCCAGAAAAAAGGAGATATTGAGTGGCCGGCTTGTTCACCTGATCTTAACCTGCCATTTGAAGTCCAGGGTTTATCGCGATAAAGGAAAAAATGTTGAAATCTGAAGGAAATAATTGTAAAGTAGATGCAACAGATCAGTTCTGTGTCTATGAGGAAGGCACTGGGTAGTTTTCGCGATAGAATGGGCCATTGTTTGGCTGAAAATGTTTCTCATTTCAAGAATCTTAAGGTGTTTATTTTGTTAATTTGTTACAATCCGTTAGTTGTGAATGGGGAATGTTGCGCACAGTAGAAATGCCACAAACCATTTTCCAGTTTTAAGCAAGTTAAAAATGAAGAGTCCACTGCAAGAATGATGGATGTCACTTTCTTGTCGAAAATGAACCAAGACTGTCAATGCATAGCTTAAGACATATAGAATGTACATAGAGAATTATCTGGCATTAACACTGATAGTCATTGTCCAGTAATGATCGGAAAACCACAGTTAAGCTTTGAACGCTAAGCATTTCAAACTTTCAATTGCTTCTCCTGCAAAATGTATTCCAAATGACATCCATCATTCTTGCAGTGGACTCTTCAAATATATGTATTTCTATAAAAGTGCTTAGATCATTTTCTTTCCAGTATCACAATATTTTTCGCTTATCTTTATTTCCAAAACGATAGATATCTTTTGATTTCGGCGATGAACATCCGAGGTTATGCTTAGTTTAATCAGTAAACCGAGATATAAAGTTAGATAATCTCTGTCACAACAGTCTGTTATGAAACATGAAGAATCTGTAACTAAGATGTTTTAAAACTGCGATAAAAAGGCACGTGAGATGATATTGTGTTGTTTGGCTACATTTACTGTTAATCACATTAGATAGCATTACAATTGTAAGCGATATTATCAACTGTTTTAACTTCTGTATATCTACATATTGAAGCCGATAATCGCTATAAAGTAACTTGTTTGTCATTATAATGGTTTTCTATGACATCTAAGGAAACATATGCTTCACTCCATTCAAAAATGGTTTCCTGAAACTTTTTTTATATTTACTTTCGAGATAGACGGAACCATATTATAATTGGAAACAAATAAATCTATATATTTATCACTTTCGTAACAATTGCGTAAAATAATAGCATAGAATTTTTTTTATTTGAAAGGTTAACATCTTAATCATTTAAGTTGTAAAATGAGTCATGCCAAAGTTGAAGTTCAATATTCCAAGACATATGGTAAATGGATACTGTTATTCTCTTCTTTTTTCCCATTTCATAATTCCTGTTTTCCTCACTTTCTTCCTCTACTCTTTGTCTTGGTCCTTTCTTTTCATACCTTCCTCTTTTACGTCTTTCTTCTGTTTTCCCTCCTTCTCTTTCCCTCCTCCTCTATTCCTCCAAATCTTCGACATCCTTAATATAATAGACACTTCTTCAAATCTTTCCATGACAATTTAAAAATTGTGGGTAATTTAAATCACACGTAGTTGCAAAGAACATATTATAAAATTGTTAGAATGGTTATGTAATTCCTTCAGCTCTCAATGTCTCAACTTGCCAATTTTGTCTATGAGTTTTACAGTCTCTTTCTCAAATGCTAATAACCTTAAATTTTGCAAGTGAGAGTGCGAATGGTTTAGAATATTCGTAAACTGTCAGTATTATAATCAACTTCATAACCGCGCAGCTATTTGGAATAATGAGCCGTAAAATCTGTAAACGCAAGGGTAAAAATAAGCGCCGGGCCTGCGAAAGTTCACGGATCAAGAAGATGCCAGACTAGGACGTGAGTTATATTGCAGTCCTCACGTCAGTGAGTGGCTGCCTGCTTCACTCCGTCGAAAATTCCAGAAATTAATAATAAACATGCAACGAACAATAATATAAATTTAGTAATTATTTCATAATGAACATAAACATCATTCTTTCTAGGATTTTGGCGAGATGGCCAGTTCTGGCCGCATATCGAATAAGCAGTTCGTACTGTTCTTCTGTACTAGACCTTTACTATTTGCACTTACTTCACCATTTAACTGTGATCCCTATTTAACGACATTTATATATTGTTCCTACATAGACTGTAGCTATTAGGTTCAGCATTATCTCAAGACGTAGTAATACATCATGTTCACTCCATGCTAAGAAATATCACTGATTGTAAAAGTAAAAATTTCTACATAAGGTCTATCACCATTTGAGGGGGCAGAGCATATGTTCTACATGAGATAATAATGTGGTGACAAGAAGAAAAGCAGATTAAACGTAGCCATTTATAAAATAATATCCTGAATTTACAATTGGAGATGAGAAAATCATCGAATATTCTACCACTCCAAGACAAGAAGTCCAGGATCTCTAAACTCACGAGTAAATTGTATGTACAGTATTAGTAGTTATGTCTAACGAATATAGTAATGCTAATAATAATAATGAGACTGGCGATGATGATTATATATTAATAGTAATACTTACTTACAAATGACTTTTAAGAAATCCGCAAGTTCACTGCCGCCTTCATATAAGACCGCCATCGTCCCTATCCTGTGCAAGACTAATCCACTCTCTATCATCAAATCCCACCTCCCTCAAATCCAGTTTAATATTATCCTCCCATCTACGTCTCGGCCTCCCCAAATGTCTTCTCCCCTCCGGTTTCCCAACTAACACTCTATATGCATTTCTGGACTCGCCCATACGTGCTACATGGCCTGCCCATCTCAAACGTCTGGATTTCATGTTCCTAATTATGTCAGGTGAAGAATACAATGTGTGCAGTTCTGCGTTGTGTAACTTTCTCCATTCTCCTGTAACTTCATCCCTCTTAGCCCCAAATATTTTCCTAAGAACCTTCTTCTCAAACACCTTTAATCCAAGTTTCACAACTATACAAAACAACCGGTAATATAACTGTTTTATAAATTCTAATTTTCTAATTGTTTGACAGCAGACTAGATTACAAAAGCTTCTGAACCGAATAATAACAAGCATTTCCCATATTTATTCTGCATTTTATTTGCTCCCAAGTGCCATTTATATTTGTTACTGTTGCATCAAGATATTTTAATTTTTCCACCTCTTCGAAGGATAAATCTCCAATTTTTATGTTTCCATTTCTCTACAATAATCTGGTCACGAGACATAATCATATACTTTGTCTTTTCGGGTTTACTTCCAAACCTATCGCTTTACTTGATTCAAGTTAAATTTCCGTGTTTTCCCTAATGGTAATAATAATAATAATAATAATAATAATAATAATAATAATAATGAATAATAAGAACACCGAACAACACGTATTAATATTTTGTGTTACTTTGAAATAAAAGTAGGTGGCTTACTAATTCGTCTTCATTCAATCCGATTTTAAAATGGTGAAAGAGAAGGCCTTATGTCTAACTATGCAAGTAGAAATAAATAAATAAATAAATAAATAAATAAATAAATAAATAAATAAATAAATAAATAAAATTCTTGTCACTTTTTATTTCTCGGAGAAATTATTTAATGTTTTTAAAATAATGCAAATTTGTTCACAATTTCACATCCGCAAAGAAAATTTCACAAAATTCTAAAATATGATGCATTTGAATTAAAAGGTATTTCAGAACACAAACATAATGCCACACAATTTCATTTACTAAGATGAATTATTGTTGCAGATGTATAGGCGTAATTAATATTACACGATTTGTAGCTGGAACTATTACTGAGACAGTACCGCCTTTGAATTTTGAAATCTATCCTGATGGAATCTCTTCCCGTTCCTGTCGCGTAGGTTCGGAGTGAAGAAATTCAGGTGGGACTGCAGAAAATAGACTTTTAGGGACATATTATAGCTTATTATCTCTAATGGTAACATATTTTTCACTAGCTTAATAATACAGTTAACTCTTCTAAAGTTTCCAATGAATTTTAAGCGAACATCTTAGAACGTACGTTCGGCAAGCCAATTTTTCTATTTTTATAATTTCTTCACAAAACCAAAATTGTACGGAATTAATGACCAGTTAAATTGCTCTGTTTTAATTTTCCGTCACTTAATATCGGAAACTTGTCTCTTAACTATTGAACTCCACTCCTCTTTTTGTCCATTGCTTCAGCAAAGTTCTCTATTAAGAATTACTTGTTATGGAATGGTTGTAGGAAAATCTTTTTAGGTTAGGTATTTTACGACGCTCTATCACCATCTAGATTATTTAGCGTCTAAATGAGTTGAAGGTGATAATGCCGGTGAAACGAGTCCAGGGTCCAACATCGAAAGTTACCCAGCATTCAGTTCACTTCACTATCATTTAAATTATACAATAGAGTTTAGTCTCTTTGTAACTTAGTTGGGAGAGTGCTGGCTCACGACGACCATGGATCCGAGTTCAAACCCAGGCGAAGGCTTAGTTGCTTTTGTGATGGTTAAAGCCAAGATTGTCAGAGTTTTTCTCGTCATTCCACTAACACTCTACATAATTTTCATTTCACTATCTTCCTCGTTTCGGAAAATATCGTATGTTCTGTGTTTACTTGACGTCAGAGACATCGTCCGTCACACTAGATGCTTCTCGTGGTTTGTCCAAAGTTTTGTAGATGGCAGTGACGGTGA
Source organism: Periplaneta americana (assembly GCF_040183065.1). Lineage (NCBI taxonomy): Eukaryota > Metazoa > Arthropoda > Insecta > Blattodea > Blattidae > Periplaneta > Periplaneta americana. The sequence continues at coordinate 90,589,043 of NC_091127.1, forward strand.
GTTCTAGATTACTAACAGTTTTGTATAAGAGGAACCGAAGCCCCACAGATTCCTGCTTACCTAGAAGGAATATGAGGAACTAGAGATCACCACCAGAAGTGTGGTGTATGTGTTATAAGAATGAAGAGGAATGAGTAGTGTGGTGGATGTTGGAGCCGGCTGTGCCTCTAAGCATAGTTGGCACGCAACTCAATGCATCACGGGTGCACAAAAAGCTTCTATAAGTTTCAGTGCCTAGGACAGCAATTGTATATGTTCCTCTCGATAAAAACCTCTATACCTCTACAGTTGAATTTAATAGAAGTAGTTTTCCTTGTGAAGGTTCATTCATTAAAAGTGGTGATGATGATGATGATGATGATGATGATGATGATGATGATGATGATGATGATGATGATGATAATGAACTGTGTTTTCGTTCTTTAGAGACACATGAAAGTACTACAAAGATTAGGTTCTTTGCTTTACACATATTAAGACAGGCCATCACATTTCATGGATAAAAAAGTGTAAATTTTATCGTACTAGAACTGCAATCTACAACGTTGGCAGCCCTTCGTATTTTGGACAACATTTTTGTGTGATTTTTCCTGCGATTTACTTTTATCATGACACGTAAGTGATATGAATATCAGTAGACTTCGGCTTCTCTTCAGATTGGCAGTAATCTGATTTTAATCACGCAGTTGTTTGCAGTGTGAGACTTAGTGATGCTGTAAATTTATGTCAATTCAGCGAGATAAGATAAGCATTTCCTTTCCTACGCCAGAGAGGTTTTTTTATCAATGAGAAATTCCCAGCCATTTTACTAACCTTGCCACAATGAACATTTTAAATTAACCATTAATGTGAATAATTTCAAGGAAAAATTGTTCCGGAGGCGGGTATCGATCCCGTGACCCTTCGCTTAGCGCGCGAGAGCGTTCGCGCGCTAAGTTGTGACGGTGTCGTGTATAGTTCCTGGGGTAGCTCAGTCGGTAGAGCGTTCGCGCGCTAAGCGAAGGGTCCCGGGATCGATACCCGGCTCCGGAACAATTTTTCCTTGAAATTATTCAAACCTGCTTTACAGGGAGCTACTACCTGAAAGCCAGATTTGTATAACAATTAATGTATTGGAAAGCTTCGTTTTATTTTTGTTGTTTGAGCAAATATAATAGGTATGTAAATTAAGAATGTTAAGGGTATACTGATGGGAGATTTTGTCATTTTTGGTAAAAAAAAATGATTTTTTTTGTTTTCATCTTTAGAAAATTTCTATAGTCTAAAGATGCTCTCTGCCAATCTTCATGGCCATACGACCGGTCTATCAGCTGATTAGTGTCACATTTTGAAAAGGCTGCGCGCTCTGACTGGTAATTTAAATGCTCCGTCCACGCCCTCCACTCTGAATTCTGCGACTATTTTGGAATTTACGCTGCATTTCATACATTATTTATTATATTAGATCCGATTGAGCGAGTGTAGCTTCTCGACTTATCGAAATAGATCTTCATAGAATCCAACTAATGTCGCTTCAAAAGCTGCTTTCCTTTGAAAGATATTCAGTTACAAAGGAGAGCACAACTCTTGTCTAAAGATTCCACTTATTGCTAGGAGTCATAACAACGTGTTTTCCATGCTTGATTTTTATTTGTAATATAAGAAATATTTGTAAGTTTCTAACAGTTTTATTGTTAATGTTATAATAGTATCTACAGTCTATAGTGACTTGTAAATAATAGTTATCTAGTATAGTCTTTTCATAAGTTTACATGGTTTTTTCAGTCGTCATCTTTACTTACTAGTGTAGGTTAGGTATGCACAGCGTGGTACTGTATATAAGGATAAGTTCTGCATATATAAGCTAAACCTTTATATTTCAAAATTCCTAGAAAATAAAAAAGACAGAGATCTGGTTTATTATTATTATCCCAAATTTTGAAGTCAATTTTTTCCACTTTCATCATCATCATCATCATCATCATCATAATCATCATCATTATCATCATCATCATCATCATCATCAATAACAGTCTTGGATTAGGCTTTCTGGCCTGTTCCGTTTCCAGAAGAAGGTTGGTCTTTCCATCATCTCTTCCTTGGTCTTCCGATGTCTCGTTTTCCGTGAGGTGTATAGTCCAATAGTATCTTGGGTAACCTATTATTGGGCATTCTTAATACATGTTCATACCAGTTGTTGCAGTAAGATTCTGTAATATCCGTAATGGCGGTGATATTCAATTCTGTTCAGATGTCAGCGTTTCTTTTATGGTCGTAAAGAGTATATCCTGCAAGAGGTCTTAGCAATCGCATTTCAGCAGCTTCAATTCTTCAAAGTTGCCCTTTCGTTAATGACCATGTCTCTGATCCATACAATAATGCCATAACTTTATAGAATTTCAAAATTGTTTGTGGTCGAACTTTCTTTAATAGAGTTGACTTGATTGTTCTTAACAGTTGCTGAAATTTGGCTAGTTTAATATCTACATCCCTGGAGTTTATATAAGAAAGATTGCAGCCAAAATAGTTGAATGTGTTGACTTGTTCTATACAATTATTATTGATTGCAATTTGGATCTTACATGGTTCTTGCCTTGGGAGACTATGATTCCGGTTTTATTTATAGAGATTTCCAAATTATAATTCTCCACTTTCATTTTCTGTAAATTTTGCATTGCTATCATGCTACTCTTTCTACAAATTTATACTACATGCATAATTTTTGTAGAGGTTTTTGAATGTGTTTTTAACAAAACTTACTATCAGGATTGTACCTAACAGTCATATTATTTTAATATTAAATTTTTATGCTCGAGTTGAACCTTTTTATCTTTTCACACTTTAGTGTATAAAATCTTTTTTTATTACTTTTTATTAAAAGAAAAAGGAAAAGTGTATAGTAAGTTTTGTTTCTGAGGCTTTGACAAGTATGTAGACAAAATTTCAGGACAAAATATTTGAATTTTTGGGAGGAGTAGTAATTTTTGAAAACCTAAATTTACATAATTTGAAATTACAAAAATTATATGTATGAATTATATTTCTGCACCAAATGAGATGAAACTTTGTACAGAGACTAATTAGCCTATATGCAACACCACAATTGTACAACATTTCAGAGATCTATCTAGAATAGTTTCGAAAACTGAAATTTCAGGTCAGTCTACTCTTAAGAGGGAAGGATGGATTTAGTGTGATAAAAAGTTAGTGCATTGAAAAAAATGTTTACTTTAAAATACATTTTGATATATGAAAACACATTACATGTAATTTAATGTGCATTTATGCCCTTGTCAGCTGCTGCGACTCTAGTTTTAAAGCTCTGGTGCCCAAAGGTTTCAAGGGAAAGGGTAATTAAATATGGTGGAAAACCAGCAAATTTTCAAAAGGAATTTTTTTGGTTTAAAATAATATTTTATATCTGAAAAATATATTCGCCTACAAACAATTTAATGAGCATCTATGGCTTTGTTAGCTACTGTAACGCCATTTTTAAAGCTCCGATGTACAGGCTTTTTAAATAGCATTAAACGTCGTTTGCAATTCCCCGTAACTTTATTTTTTGGTTTATTATCATGAAAAAAGTTACGTATTTTCAGAACTACTGTGGTTACATATATATTTGGAACACACATTCTTTAGGATGTTATGAAACTTTTCTCTGTAATAGATTTTGTTATTTGGTTTGCATTTGAAAAATATCCCTCTATGTTTCTTTAAAAAGTACCTCCAAAATTAATTCTTAAAATGCAATCGTTTATCCTAAAATTTCGAAGGGTAAGACATTTTAAAGGATGTGCTTCTTGGAGTAAGATAAAAAAAATGGCTGAGCTATATCTATTTTAGTATATTACTGCATCCTGATACTTTTTTTTTTTTTTTTTTTTTTTTTTTCAAAATTTGGACTCAATTTATTTTTTCAAAAACTTTTGTCGAATTTAAGCAATGATATTTCTATGGAAATGTGCATCAATTAAGAAAACAATTTCAAATTATATGATCTCCTCTTCATTCGTGCTGAACTTGATCAACCTAGCACAATCAATACACATTAAACCATTAGAATTCACTTTCAACAGCTTCTTGCGCCGTTTATTCTTTTGTATTGCGGAGATTCTGAACCAACGCTAGACATAGCAGAACTTCCCGTCATGTGATCACTATGACGAAAGATCCTCTCAAAACAATGCAAGACAAACATACGTATAAAATAACTGCTACGAGCTGACGAGATGGCTTGCAACATATGAGGGACAAGGGCTGTTATTGTTAGACTATATTTGCGAAGCAGAACGGGTGTGACTTCTGCCACACACGTGTGTGTCAACCATACAGAATGCATTTTCATTTAGTAGCCTGGTCTTATTGTGAATGTGGTGAAGTTAATACAGCACTATGTGACAGTGAATAAGCAGAAAGTAAGTATTGCACAATATTATATAAATGAAAATTTATATTAATTTTAATTTGGTAATAGGTCTATCTTATCTTTCATCAATGCCCACGCAATACAACATACCAGGTCACTGTATACTTCAGATTTATAAAACAATAAGTGATGCTTTTGATAAACATGCGAGAGTGTTGTTTGCCTAGTTCTTTTTAAAATATTAACAAAAATAAATAATAAAAATATTGGTCTTGTAAACGAAAGACAGGGATAACTATTTAAAACTTCACAGTGAAAAGATATTAATATATTTTCATTAATCCCCAAAATTAATATTAATGTACTAGAAATATAGTTTATTTAAAAATAAATTATTTTCCTAATTGCATTCTTGACATTGGCCAATTCATCAGCTCGTTACCAGTTCTACCCTTCAAGTAATATAAGCGAGTTCTCATATATCAAAGGTCGACCATTTGAATAACAGCGGAAGCATATTCCTATAATCAGATATATTATTCCAGACTCTAATTAATTATTTACTCCTAGAAGCTAGACATTCGCCTAAAGCAGACAAAAACTAAATAAATCCATAATTTTAAGGTGAGATCAAAGGACCTATATTACCAAATGTGTGTAGCCAATGCCTACCCACTTTAATTGTGTGATTCGGGTTCCTCATATTGCGGATAGATGGCAGAACTGTGATACAGTTTGAAGTTGCAAACCACTTCGGCGGGCCACCATAAGCATGATGTGAATATGTGGAGAGTTAAGTTCTGTAGCTACTAGAGTGCTGTATATGTAGGGGAACGTTGCCTATATTGTACCGGCGTCTGAATTGTATCATCTTAGTTACTTTCGTGTTTCTGGTGACATGTGACTTCTGACGGTTCACTGTGAAACTAGAGTCACCCTTGCATCATTTTATCAGTTTTGAGCATTGTAGAAGAAAGAGTGGTTCATTTACTAGAAGAAGTTCATTTTGTATCAGCTCAATCTAAATTTTCAGCAACGTAGCTAAGATGAGATCTGGAATAAAGTAAGTAAATAAAAACTGTCTTCGATATGGCCTAACATATATTCAGTTGTACTACTGTCTGTGAAGTTATTCTCTCGTATTGGCATTCATATGTTTTCTACAAGATGATAAAGGAAAAATGGAGGAGTTGCCTTTATTGTACCACTAGTAGTTTCCCACATTGTACCGGTACAATTTATGAGACCAGTTTGTTACAATTTATAAAACATGCGTTTTGCAGGATTAAAAGTTGCACCCATAACTCAGGCGAAAGTGTTCAACAAGGAAAGAGTGTTTAATTATTTGATATCGTGGAAAATTCGTGTGATTTGCATATATTGGATCCACAAGAGTTTTCAACATGGACGAAAATGGTTTCTCAACAGCCAGAAATACCCCCAAAAAATTGTTGCCTGCGAAGAGAAGGAACACGTTGGTGCTATTCCAAGTGGAAAGCGAGACCGTGAGAATAACCGCTGAATTCAGTGTTGGTGCTCCTCCTGGTAGTTTGATGGAAGTATTCCAAATAGGATACATGAACGAGCTCTTTGTGAAATGTTTGAGACATTTCATCGCCGCTGTACAACCAACGAAAGAGAAGAAGGTATTGCTGCTTCTTGACGGACACACCACTCACAGCAAGAACTCGAAGGCTCTTCTGTTCGCTCGATAAAATAAAGCCATGTTATTCTAGGTACCAGGACATTCAGTACATTGCCTTCAACCACTAAATGTGTTTTTCTTCAGTCCGATTGGAGTGTACTACACATACAGGTTATGAAGAAGTGGTTGCGGTTAAAGCCAAATTCAACTATATCGTTGTGCCAATTGTCAAAGGAGCTTTTAGGAGAGGCAACAGTTTCCACTGCTATAAGTGGTTTAAAATCATCCGACGTGTGGCCTGTCATTCAGCATATGTTCGAAGAGCACCATTATACTGCAGCTAAAATGCTCAGTCAAGAAAACCAGCCCGAAGTAGACATCTGTCAACCAAGTAACATTTCTTTTGACAGAAGATGTTAATAAACATATTAAAATATAAGATTACATCTTTACAAATTTCATTTATTATATATCCTAATAAGTAAAAAGTAAAATATGAAAAGTGGTCCAATTTAGGCAACTTTCCCCCAAGTGTTCGTGAAAGTGTAGTGTAATGAATGAGGATGATGAATATGAGTAAGGGAGAAGGGGAAACCCGGTGCCGGCCTACTTCTGTCAAATAACACAAAAGGGGCCGCTAGGCTTAACGTTCCATCCGACAGACGAATCACCATCAACGATGACAAGTACTTCTCTTTATAAGTACAGCGAAGAGATTTGAGATTTAACTCAGACATATTGGTGCATAATCTAGTGATTAGAAGTTGCTGGAATTGAATTTTGCTTCATGGAAAATGTTGAGTCGAAATATCTCGCAGGCTAATGTGTTTTCTTCCATCGGAAAGAATAAACAGAAAGCAGCTAATGAGAAGATTACACAAAATGTAGTTATGAGAATGACAGAATCATTTTTCAAGAAAGGACTAACTATAACAACCGACATTTTAAATAATAAACCTCTCACATCATTTAGAGTTTATCAAGGAAAGTAAAGAAGAATATTTTATTGTTAAGCACTATGCACTCCCTGAAATAATAACCATATGCGCCATAGACGTCATGATATGGCAAATAAGTACTTTGTTCGGCCTGCTTCACGCAGGTGACCTGTACAGCTGTCAAAAAAGAAAAAGCCGCACTCGTGAACAGCGAATATTTTTCTAACTCCACTTCGGATCACGGTGATGTTACACGATGCAATGCACTTGTAGAAACAGTTTCGGAACCATGGAGTTATTCGATATCTGCGACTCGTAGAGCAGCAATAGAGAGCTCGCTTAATGCTTAATGATTCGAAGATTGTGAGTTCGAGTTTTGTTCAAGTTATCATTTTGTTATCGTTCGTTAGCAATATAAATAATATTCAAGTTATTATTTATATTCTGTTATCGTTCTTTAGCGTTATAAGTAATATTCAAGTTATCATCTTATTTTGTTATCGTCCGTTAGTGATATAAATAATATTCAAGTTATCATTTGGATTCTGTTATTGTTCTTTAGCGTATTATTCAAGTTATCATTTTATTTTGTTGTCGTTCTTTAGCGACAAATGAATAATATAGAAGTTATCATTTGTATTCAGTTATCGTTTTTTAGCGAAATAAATAATATTCAAGTTATCAATTATATTCTGTTATCGTTCTTTAGCGATATAAGTAATATAAATGTAATGTTAGATTTGAAACAATACAATTACATAATACTAGTGTTACTTTCTCCTCTTATATTATTACATTACACTATCCTGTAACACAATAAAATGAAAAGGAGTAATGAGGATTTGAACCAGAAATATTAACATCTAAATTCCAACGTTCTTCCGACTGAGCTACGAGGATACAAGTAAGGAAGCATATGCGGAAAAAGTGGCCCAATCCCCTCCAAACTCGTTCTGGGAAGCCAAGGCTGACAACTGAAAAGACTAGTCGATTCCATGTTCACTTGACTGTAAGATGTGATCGAGATGGGAGGAAGGTGAACTAAATATTGAATCGTGGCTATGTGTTTTGTTCTTTTAGCTTTTACTTGTTTGAATTTTCTAAGGCAGACGCCAGTAAGTTTGTTTTGTTTATGTCACGAAATATACTCATGTTGAGAATATAATCTTTCTTCCTTGCCATTTGCAGCCATAATGTCATAATAAATAATGATAAAGTCATGGCATAATACATTCATGAACATGATGTTAATTACTAAAACAGTCATAAAAGAGACAAGAACAATTATATTTTCTCTTTGTTTTAAAAACAAAAAACCTAAAAAAGCACTAGGTTGTGCTTGAACGCATGACTTCACAATACCAGCCCGAAATACTATCATTATGCTACAACAGCAAAACGGGGGATGCTTTAATTACAACTGTAGATATCGGGCAACGTGGTCAAATAACATGTAACATCGCCTGTCTCCGAATTGTAGCGGAGATTCCCGAAGGGAACTTTGTTTCTAGAGAGCGGCCACTTTTTCTTCTGACAGCTGTAAATTCTGTGTATAAGAGACTCTCCTCCATTAATTTCATTACGAAAAATTTTTAGTTTTTATGTCACATAAAATACATAATTTTAAAGTGAAATTGTCTCCATATTTTTATGATTCCTATCTTCAATTAAAACTGCGATCAAACCATCGGCGGTTGAAGGTAAGCAGATAGGTACTATAGTGTTAAATACTTCACAGGTTCCAGGTGAAAAAATTAGCACGAAAATTACTCAGTGTGTGTGATTCTTTGGATAACAATAAGCAAATCTAATTATATAACAAACTTTCGGTAATGTTTAATCTTTTTGTGTATTTTAGTTCTTTCCTGATTAATCGTCGATCGTAAGATGACAAGTCACGGCAAGCAAATAGAGACAGACAGACGAATAGATTGATGGATGAACGAACAGATGGACAAACAGACAGCACTTTATTCAACAACGCTTTCCATTAATGTAGAGATCAATGAGAACAGGAATTCTGTTTGGGGGAGAAATGGCGGGCTCATTTTATCTGGTGTCCCCCTCTTTACTTCCAGTAAATTTACGACAAGGGACCAACAGTTTTACTTTCCTCTCGGAGAAATACACATTGAGAATTTTTATCCCTTTAAAATCAATGGTCCATAGGACGGAGTTTCGAACATGACTAGTATTTAGTGTTACAAGGGTATCTCTGAATGGGAAAAATATATGCTCAGAATTACAAAATCACGTCCATACCTGTGGAGTAACGGTTAGCACGTCTGGCAGCGAAACCAGGTAGCCCGGATTCGATTTCCGGTCGGGACAAGTTACCTGGTTGAGGTTTCTTCGGGGGTTTTCCGTCAACCCAATATGAGCAAATGCTGGGTGACTATCGATGCTGGACCCAGGACTCATTTCACTGGCATTATCTCCTTCATCTCATTCAGACGCTAAATAACCTATGATGTTGAAAAAGCGTCGTAAAATAGCCCCCTAAAATAAATAAAAATAAACTAAAACCACTATTTAAATGACAATAAAATAAAATTAGCGTTTGAAATAATTGCAACATCATCATCATCATCATCATCATCATCATCATCATCATCATCATCATCATCATCATCATCGTCATAAGAACATATAATCAGATATCTTTCGCGACAGACTAGCCATCTGCCTCGAAAGTAGCGCACTAAATGCCCTACGATACGATACTCTGTAGGAAGACAAGATAGGTAGTGTGGAGGCAAACACGGAAAACTTGGTAACGCCCGACGAAAATTATTAATGTTGTTATTATCGTTATCATTACTATTACTATTGGTCCCTGTCGCCACAGATATAACACAAATAATTGATGTTTTTCGACAGTTCATTCACTTTCAAGTATTTATTTTACACAAATATCATCAAAATTCCCATAATTTGTCTATCTGCAGTTTCCAATTTCATTACAGCAGCACAAAAGCTCATAACGTAATGCTGTAATGATTATTATGTTAAATACAAAGAGGAAACACAACTTAAAATGAGAAAATCCGTCGGTGCGATTATAATTCACCAAAAGCGGAGCTCAGTAACTAGCCAGCAACTTGAGACATGAAGAGAATCTTCCGTCTGAAGCGACGACAATATGTACAACAAATACGTAAGCATTTTTAGCCGTTGCTAGGAAAAGCATCTTCATTAGCAATATTTCATTCGCATGTAAGAATTGACGAATGTGAAATGAACGGATTCGCAATACATTTCAAGCGCAGCTACATACTGCAGTTCTTCTTTGCAGTTTTCAAGTCAACTTTCAAGACCATCTTCGGTAAGTAACATTGAAATCATTCTAACAGTAATCATTCTGGATTAGGAATAGGGTCAACCGCTAATATCTACAGACAGACAATCATGGTGCAATGGAATAGAATGGAGTGGAATTTTCGAGAGAGGGGCACTATAATAACTAGGCTCCGTATTCCAGCTACCTATAAACTGGAAACAAGTTGCCTGATTCGAAGTATATTTTACGTCACAGTGCAGGTACAGGTGCGTTCGTATACAAAATAGTTCCGCATCCTCTGCCCTCTTTCTCTAGTAAGTCAAAACCGGGACGCAGTCATAGTGAGTCTTATCGATCACTGCTCTTACTAGTCGTATTATTTAAATAACTACAGCTTTGTGGCTGATTGAAGGTTCATTGCAGAGGTAAAATTCCTTAGGTAAGACGTTCAAGTGTAATATTGCAGGGCATAGTTGAGGATATTTGAACTAATATTTTCACTATCAATATATACATCATTACATATAGAGTGTGTAAAATAAACGTAAAAGTAAAAAAACAGTGCACTGAAAGACACTGCAATACCAAAAGGCACAGAAAGTGTGTGAACGTAATAAAAAAAACAGTACCCGCAAAATCTGAAAATTATGACGATTTTAATTCGACGTTTAGTATGGTTTTGTGTAGCCTACCATGATGTTCAGTGCCAACATCCCAATTAATAAATTAAATACTCTATATTTTAGGGAATTTCTAGAAAAGTACATAGAAAATAAATGGGATTTCAATGATGAGCGACATGCAATATCCTAATGAAACACGAAAAAATATCAGATAGTAGGAATATCTTGTACTACATCAGGCACAAATGACGTCATGTGCTATTGTAAGAATTTCTTGCAATATAAAATCATTTCAAGTGGTATTCGCATATGTTCAAGTTCCGTAACTTACGAATACACGTTATTATTCAGTGCAAAGATCACGACGATAATGAACATCACGACTCAAGCATGTGTTTACTAGTGTAGCTTCAGAATGTACTGACTGTACTCTACTAACACGCAGCTACGACCTGTTTATTTATATCCTTATCCGTAGCATTACCTGTGTTCGGCGTACTATATACCCAATGTGCCTTTAACTTGATTGAGTCTTTAGGTAGCTGGAATAGGGAGCCTAATAATAACCCAGCACTGTGACCGTTTACGATCTATTGCGCTAACCCTCAAGCTAGGCGCATCCGAAACCCGTTCACACCTGTGGAGTAACGGTCAGCTCGTCTGGCCCCGAAATCAGGTGGCCCGGGTTCGAATCCCGGGCGGGGCAAGTTATCTGGTTGAGGTTTTTTCTGGGGTTTTTCCTCAACCCAATACGAGCAAATGCTGGGTAACTTTCGGTGCTGAACCCCGGACTCATTTCACTGGCATTATCACCTTCATTTCATTCAATTTCATGCAGACGCTAAATAACCTAGATGTTCATACAGCGTCGTAAAATAACACGATAACAAATTCAAAACCCACACCGGCTGACTACAATAAGATTCACTGCGTATCCACTTTTCGAGCAGGCAATCCCACTCGTCCCTAGGCCAGCCCCCTCCGTTCGTCGCCAGCCGGCAATCGGGGAATGCTATGCAATGATGACAAAATAGAGAATAATGCAGATGCCTAATATGGGGAAACGGGAGAACCTCGAGAAAAACCTCAACTGCTACATTGTCCGCCACAAGTCTCGCTATGGATTATTCAATTAAAAATCCCAGGCCTGACCGGGACTCAAACCCGGACCGCTTGTGTGAAAGGCTGAAGGTTTGACCTCTCAGCCAGCGTCAGGGGACGCAATATGCTGTATACTAAAGCATTGGTACCCAATTAAAATAATCATTACTTTCTCGATTATATGTAGCCTATACAGGGTGACTCATAGATACCTGTAAAAACTTTGTGGGTGTAATGTAGAGATAAAACTAAAAACTAAAATTTTGTATACAACTTTTCTAGGTATCAAAAACATGGACCAGTAAAACCTTCGGATGTGCAATGCTCGCCTACATAGCGACTGCGTTAGATGTTTGTTATTCGTACACTCGTATTACGTACAGTTGATTTCGATCTGATAAGACTTCGTTTACTGTACGTAGGTATGTACTGATCTTTGAATTTTACAGATCCCGTTCAACTCATTCCGAACTGTTTCATAGCTATTTTGATGTCACTACTGTAATTATTCTACGTTCCGAATTCGAGTGGCATAAACGAGCGCCTTCAGACGACCCCAAAGGTAGAAGTTTGGTGATCTCGCTGGCCAAGCAACTGGTGTTGCACGATCTATCTTACCGTACACAACTGAAGCCTACTGAACTAATAACAAAACGAATGTGTACCTACAGGACGTGCTGACTGTAGGAACTGCAACAGTGCCATACAACTAAACATACCTACTTACAGTAAATAAAGTCCTATCAGGTTGGAATCAACAACTATAGTGGGGTGTACGAATAAGAAACATCTACCGCAGTCGTTATATATGCGAACATAACACAGTCGAAGGCTTTACTGAGCCATGTTTTTGATGCCTGGCAAGATATGGCACTATACATCATAACTTTGAAAGTAAGGATTTGCGGGTAAAGTTGTATAGAACACTTTAGTTTTATTTTTACCTCTACATTACACCCACAAAGTTTTTACAGATTTTTATGAATCACCCTGTATACAGTATAAATATTTTCACAAGTAGTAAATTCTACGTAATTTTCGAAAATGAAGAAGTTGTTTTGAAAATTCGAAATTTTTCAAGAGTTTATCTTGACGTACCACTGATCTACAGCTCGATTGCTTATAGAAGAATGGTGACTTGTGTGAGAGGGCAGTGTAAGGGAATGTAGTGAAGAGCAGAGCGACAAGGAGGATCAATTCTGAAACTGTAAACATACTCTAAATACTTAGTAAAAACAGTTGACATTGCCTCTTTGTGCCATCCTTATGCTGATATTATACCGTGTAAGTATACAGTAGTTTTGTTGTTTAGTAGAGTCCAATCGTATATATCATGTGTGAATCCATGTAAACGATCGGTCGAGACCCGCTCCTATACTTTCTCACGCTTCGAAAGTACGGAATCTCAGTGCCCTGATATTATTCTGTTCAATTCCTCCAGTACTCGCGCGGCATACATTTGTAATTCATTGCTGTTTATTACGTCATCATGTCTCCTCCTTCAATGCTGATAACGTGCAATTTTCTGTACCTTCCTGTTACAGTTTAGTTCTGATGTGTGGAATATTAATCTGGATGTAATTTTGACTGTAGTAATCGTAAGACATTTTTACATGTATTTTCTATTGTTGCAATAGTTATTTTATCCTGCAATATAAATGATTATCTTTGATAATACAGAAAAATGACTTTTTCTCACATGAAACAGGTATATGAACTTGAACCCAATAGTGACTTAAATTGTATTACTTTAGAGTGTAGTTTATAATACCTAACAATTAAGTTTATATAATAATAACAATAGTGATTTAATTACATAATTTGCAAAATAATACAACTCATATTTTATTGACATCACTGATTTAAATATTGAAGTTGAAATAGAGTTACACAAACAATTTCATATAGCCAGTCAAATAATACAGGCTGTTTCAAAAATACGGGGCATAATTTCAGGCATGTATTTCCCACATGTAGACAATCAAAATAGTTCATTACAACATGTGTCCGGAAATGCTTCATTTCCGAGTTATGGCCTTCACAACATTGAAATTCACCGGAACGTTTTTCTTTCCGCAGGTCGTTGTCATTACAGAAGATGTTCAAAATGTCCACCTCCTGCATGAATACAGACCTCACATCGATGTCTCATTGACCTGCGAACACGAACCCAAACTCCACGAGTATTGCGTATGTCCTCAGAACATGCCACAATTCGATTCCGAAGGGATTCCAAATCAGGCACCGGAGACGAATAAACCAATGATTTTAAATGGCTCCACAAGTATAAATCGAGAGGGTTCAGATCAGGTGAGCGTGGAGGCCAAGCAATTGGGCCACCTCAACCTATTCATCGATCAGGAAACCTTCGATCCAAGTACCGGTGAGCCGTACGACTGAAGTGTGCAGGAGCGCCATCATGCAAGAAGTGAATGTGTTGACGATTGATCAGTGGAGTGTCTTCTAAAACATGAGGTATGGTCTTTCCTGGAAGTTTGTGTACGCCTGCCCCGTAAGTCTGTTTACAAGTAAATGGGGTCCAACTAATCGATCACCAATGATACCTGCCCACATGTTGAGGGAGAACCGCACCTGGTGATGAGATGGAACAGTTGCACGTGGGTTTTCATACGCCCATTACATGCTGATTGTGGAAATTTGTTATGCCATCTCGTGTGAACTGTGCTTCATCTGTAAATAATACTAAGGCAGGAAAGTTCGGATTTACACCACACTGCTGCAAGAACCACTGACAGAACCTAACTCGTGCAGGGTAATCTGCTGGTGACAGGGCCTGTACACGTTGCAAATGATAAGGGTACAATTGATACTCTTTCAACAGTCTCCAGACAGTCGTATGAGGAACATTGACTTGCAACGCTACCCTTCGTGTGCTGATAGAAGGAGTCATGTTCACAGCCTCCAGAATCTCCTCCTGTACTTCTGGAGTTGTAGATCTTGGTCGTCCCCTTCCCAAACCAGGAGAGTTAAATTTTCCATACTCGCACAGACGGTAATGGAGACGTACAAATGTTTTCCGATCTGGACATTGTCGCTGTGGGTACCTCTCCCGGTACAAACGACGAGCCAGCGCAGCATTGCCGTCCGCCTTACCGTACATGATGTGTATCTTTGCCAGCTCTTGATTTGAATACATGTCGCACAGTCTAACGCCTACACAACACTGAATGTAATCTTCGCCTCGGAATGAACTGTCAGAGTGCCCTCTTAATGTCTCCTTTGACGGCAACGACCTGCGGAAAGAAAAACGTTCCGGTGAATTTCAATTTTGTGAAGGCCATAACTCGGAAATGAAGCATTTCCGGACACATGTTGTAATGAACTATTTTGATTGTCTACATGTGGGAAATACATACCTGAAATTATGCCCCGTATTTTTTAAACACTCTGTATTAGTAATATATCGAAATGATATACTACTAAATCTTGGATTTAAAATATCGGCATCCTAATAAATTCAAATGAAGAAAAAAGAAAATGTAAATTAAAGTTAGAAAAATACATAATGAAATAAAACAAATAATATTCTGCGACAAGATGTAGTAGTTATCAAAACGATAAAAAAATATTCAAAATTAATAATATACACTGACTATTATAAAGATAAATTATAGAGATGGTGATTGATGATATTCAATGGAGATTTTAAAATTATCGATGCAAATGTCTTTTGTAAAATTATACGGTATATTCATATGTGTAAAAAATTGTTTATTAAAAAAAGAAGATAGATTACAATTAATGTAATCCGCGCGAGTGATGATGTTACAAATTATGGCGCGAACACTGAAAGGTTAAATATTTCAATTTATCTCTCGTTTTTTCCACTTACGTCCAACTACAAATAGGCCTATTTTTGAATGTGAATGTAGCCTACAGCCGTCGAAACTAATATAAACGATTTTAATTGAGCATGGATTATTTTCAATGAGTGCGCTCCTAATATAATGGCAGTTGACATTGGATACCGTATATGCGTCAACATGTATGCCTAACTTGGAGTCAGGCCAAAAGGGAAACAACGAAGGAGAGGGGTTCGGTCCGGTGCTGTGGATAGAATTCGGCGTAGTTCAGTGGTTAGAGCGCTTGGTACGTAGAACCAAGGACCCGGGTTCGATCCCCGGCGCCGGAGCGAATTTTTCTCCTTAAATATTAAATATTAATCTCACTTGTCCCTAGGCCAGCCCCTTCCGTTCATTGCCAGCCGGCGTTCGGGGAATGCTATGGAATGATAACGAAATAAAGAAATGTTGACGGAAAGATGTAGATGCCTAATATGGGGACACGGGAGAACTCTCAGAAGAACCCCGACTGCGACCCTTGTCCGCTACAACTTTTACTATATAGTTTTCAATGAAAAATCCCGGGCTTGACCGGGACTCGAACCCAGACCGCCTGCGTGACAGGCTGAAGATGTGATCACTCAGCCAGCGCAGGTATTGATACGCCTACTCTTTCCTGGGGACTTTCAATTTCACATTAACTCCGATCTCCGCATCTCTCTGCATGAAATGATAGACCTATATGTTCGAAATTACATCACGATCTTGTACAGGGACATCATTTTATTTTTAATTCAATTTTTATCGTATCTGAGTTTTTTAATGTACTTCACTCCCAACCCCTCTACAAGTAAACTTCCAACCGTTCTCTACACAGAACCAAGCGTATACAATCAAAGTCGCTTTACGGTCATAGTAAACACAAATTGTACTGAGTTAGTATAGTATATCCTCAAGAAGAAGTTGCTGGAGATAAGAATTATACGAGTGGCTTGTGCAGCAAATGCTGAAAACTAAGTTCATTAGACGTTCAAATAAAAAATTTCCAGATTTATTTTCAATGAATACCAGACATTTTTGAAGTTATTTGCTTCCATAATAATGAAACATTCTCCTTCTGATAGTTTTTTTTATGCCAAATACCTTTTCTTGAACATATCCATCTTAGTTTTTGAGTTTCAACGCGAAAACGCAAGTAAGACTGCCAGGACAATCAGAGGTTTTTTCATGTGGGAGTAAAGCAATAGCTATTTCAGATTATTGTGGATTGTTGGTTTATAGGCCTCTTATTTTATCAGTACGTAAGACCTTTTGGTCTTTCCTTAGGAACGGTAATTTTTGCGCTCTCTCGAGCCAATACTGAAGAGAACGACGCATATAAATATCTACACCACACCGCCATTAAGTGTATGAAAAAGGCCCAACCCCACTTGATTAATAACTACAAAAATATTTGATTTTTATTAAGGATATTATCTTACGTAACTTTTGTAGCCGCCACTCAGTAAATTATAGAAAATATCAAGACCTAATTTAAGACATTCTCTACAACTACTTATATAACCCCAAAACATTTCACTTTCATATCATTAATATAGGATTAATATGTATAATTAATGAAAAATAGTCACATCATGGCATTAACTATAATAATATTTCATTTCTAATGGTAATAATGCCATCACCTCAAATTTTTTAGATTTTAATATTCAATACACAGCTGTAAAATCGGTCCTGTAAATTAATTTTTAGTAGTTTTTAATAACCAATTGAATTTGGGCTCTAAATATGTCAGCAATCCTGCAGGCCTTCGTGTAATAGCCTATTGTTTTTTGTAGTGTGTTTTGTTTTATTCTGAAATGCACATGGCGGACTTGAAGTTCCCTTCGCTTCTTTGTAATGGAGCATCAAGTCGGCCGTGGAAATGCAATAATTATTTCTCAAAATTGACGCAAGATGGATTTTGAAAAATAGGAAAATTATGTAGGAAAACTAACGCTTCACTGAAAGTTGCTATTTTTCTGAAAATCCATGGATGGCAAGCTTCAAAATGACGGGTCATTCATTAAAACCCATTCAGCCGTTTTCCCGTAATTTCCATTACCAGTTCGAATTATATATATATATATATATATATATATATATATATATATATATTATATAGATTATTGTAATAATAATAATAATAATAAATAATAATAATTATTAATTATTATTATTACAATAATCTATATATACAGTATAATTCGAACTGGTAATGGAAATTATGGGAAAACTGCTGAATTGATTTTAATGAATGATCCGTCATTTTGAAGCTTGGCATCCAAGGATTTTCAGAAAAATAGCAACTTTCAGTGAAGCGTTAGTTTTCCTACATAATTTTCCTATTATTATTATTATTATTATTATTATTATTATTATTATTATTATTATTTATTTTTTTTTTACTTTATTTTTCACTAGGCGACGTGGTTTAATGATTTTATTCTGCAGTATTAAAACTTGATAAGGCCTAACAAACAGATTTAAATTATTGTCAGTCTGACCTCTTACACTTTTTGAATAAAGAGAGACGAATCCACACAATAATTTTGGATGGTATAAGAAAAACGGTATATTAAAATTTATATTCAGTCAACCTCATGATAGGTATAAATGTTACTTAGTCTTTTCGCACTTACACGTTATTTTTTCAAGGCATCAAGTTTTTACCATTAAAATTTATACGAGTTCCACGTTTTTCATTTATACACAACTTTTTTTCCAGTTTCCATTTCTGAAATACTTTCAGAAACAGTTTTCATATATATATTTGTATTAACAAAACCCTCTCTAAATAAGGGTTCGATAGATCGTCCTACTAATCAATTCACAATGAATAATGATTAAAAACAAGTGTGTGACAATTTGAACGACAAAAAAAAAATTAAGATAAATGATAAGAAAACATAGGAAATCATTTACAATGAACTATGAGCGTATTCCGAATCTCACCGGTGAGCAATCCGATGGCATCACGGTGTTCCGAATTCCACCGATGACGTCATTGATGCTCCACCGGTGTCGCACCGGTGCCATCAACTTGCAGAGGTGGTGGCAGTCTCCATCAGCCGCCATCAGTGAATCTGATTGGTTCTTGTATAGGGCGGGAATTAGCAGACGAATGACATGCACTGTTGTGTCATGGCGGTGTGTTCTGCTTTAGTTCTGCAGTATTGTTTGTAATGAGCACAACATAAAAACAATATGTTAATGGCTTATGAGCGAACATATCAACGGACCAGTTATTACTACCGGTTCAAGAAATAAGTTGTTTATGATCTCTTTTCTTTGAACGAGATGGCAGTACGGAAATTTCGCAAAATTTTGCTAGATAACCACTTTACACAGTCGCCATGACAGCATCGATCCTTCCAGCAGTTTTGTTCCTTATTTCGTTGCAACGTGACGTCATTGATGCCAACGGACCGATGAGATTCGGAATACGCTGTATTCTTGAGTACAAATGATTACTAATTATAGCTAAGGATGATTTTAACACATGAAATCCTATGGCATCAATCGTCGCATCAGAAATTTTAAATTGTATAAGTTGATTTAAAGTTTCTCGTGGGATCGTGTCACGGGCACCGAACGTGAGCCCAAAAACTGTCCAATGTGTGATGTGGTATTGTGCTTCGAGATGCTGACAACAAGGCTCATATATGACTTGTTTTTCACGACAAACTTCTTGTGGCTGTTGCTCATGCATCTCGAAACGGATTGTGGGATCAAGAATGGCAACCTTATCCTTCTGCCGAACAATTATGATGATATCAGCACGTCTAGTAGAGCTATCAGAAGAGACGCAACCAACCTCCTCATAAACCTCATAGGAAGCATTCTGGCGGATTGAAGATGCGATGAGAGAACGAACCGTATTATGTCTTGATTCGGAGCAATTCTCCATGATAGCAGAACCCCAAGACGTGAGGAAGCGTTTCTTGCTCGTCGCATCTTCTGCAACGGGTTCAGTCAAGAGTTCTACCAGGGAGAGTACGTACAGGTATTGTATTACAGTTCATCAGTCAAGAGTTCTACCAGGGAGAGTACGTACAGATATTGTATTACAGTTCATCATAATGGCTTGCGTCCACTGACTGCTCGAAAGTCTCTTTTTGGTTGAGATCCACGAATTACCTCTCTTACTGTGAGAATAGAAAACAACTCCCAAACCTTTACTTTTCAATTTGCTCCATTGATGAAAAGAATCTTCATGCAATGCTTTTCTTAGTTATTGAGAAGAAATACTTTCAGAGCATTCGAAGGTAATTGGTAATTGTTTGATGCAATGTTCAATTTCGTTTGGAAGATTCCGAGTAGATGTTACATGAAGGCTGTCAACTTGTAAAAGCCTTTGACAAATATTTAAATATTGAAGGTAAGCTTCCCACTGGGCTTTAAAGACTCCTAAACCTCGCAATCTTCTTGGTGCATACAACATAGCATCCGGGGTGTCAGTAGGAATGTTAATTATTTCCTTAACAGCACTGCGAATTAATTTGTCAATATCAGTTAGAAATTTCACTTTAAGAGGTTATTTTTCTTATTTAGTAGGTTATTTTACGACGCTTTATCAACATCTTAGTTTATTTAGCTTCTGAATGAGACGAAGGTGATAATGCCGGTGAAATGTGTCCGGGATCCAGCATCGAAAGTTACCCAGCATTTGCTCATATTGACTTGAGGGAAAACCCCGGAAAAAACATCAACCAGGTAACTTGCCCCGACCGGGAATCGAACCCAGGCCACCTGGTTTCGCGGCCAGACCGTTACTCCACAGGTGTGGACTCACTTTAAGATCTTTTAAAGGAGCACATTGGAAGGGTTAAACGAACTGAGACCAGATATACTGATTTAATATATTTATCTTTCGTTCCGGGATTAGTAAGGGTGAAGTGACTAGTTGATTAAGATTGTTTTGTCAGTTTTTCAATTAGTTCTGCCGTATTAAATTTTATTTCATGATTAAAAGTAATGCCAAGATATCTTATGACTTCATCTGATTTGATGCAAGATATTTCTTGTCCATCGATCAAGGTAAGGAAATCGGAGCAGATACAGCCTTTACGTAGGTGTATAACATTACATTTATGCGGGTTCACTTCAAGACCAATTGTAGCTAACGAATTCATAGTGAATGATGTTGAATATTGAGCGAAAGATTTATTTTTACACAGTTATACTAGATCATCCGGAAATGCAAGAATGGAAAGATTATTTAATTGAGGTGATATATTGCATCCATATTCTCCAGAGATATTACTTTCGCTTAATTCCTTCATTACGAAGTCAATGGCAACATTGAATAGAATTGGTGAGAGTGGAGCCCCCTGTGCAACTCCTTGCTTGATCATTATAGGGGCTGTGTTTGTATTTTTATTAATAGTGATAGTAGTAGAATTTTCTATTAATAGCAATGTTATAAGCATCTTGAGTTTTGGAGGTATAAGCATAGCATTGAGGGTTTGTTCAATGTGTTGATGAGAGACATGATCAAACGCCTTAGAAATGTCCAGAAAGACTACACAACAATCCTTTTTATTAACTTTTGAATCCTTAAGACACCCATTAATAATAGAGGAATTTACGAAAACACCTGGACCAGACATAAAACCTCGTTGGTCCAGATTTAAATCAAGGTAAGATCGTAACTTAAAATCTAATACACGCTCAATAATTCTGCGCAGAACAGAATAGATCGTAACTGGACGCCAGTTCTTAAGAATATCGGATCACCATCCTTATAAGTAAATCAGAATTGGGCGTGCACGTCGAAGGCAGGGCGGAACGTGTCCCCAACGAAGCATATATGTGGCAATCAATGAAAGAGATTTATATAAACGGAGCTCTTTAATGACCTTCATTCTGACTCCATCTTCACCTGGTGCAGTGTCAACCTTGATATCCTTACATGCAAATGCAATTTCTTCAGGAGTGATGATAATATTGTCAGGTTCTGAATAATCGGATACCGAAAACGACTGATTTAGCAAGTGTGTAATTGTTGGCAACACCATAAAATTGTTTTTTTTTTTTTTTTTTTTTTTTTTTTTTTTTTTTTTTTTTTTTTTTTTTTTTTTTTTTTAGGATTGTTTGAATGTTTATAAGTGAGACCATCTGGATTATTTTTCCTAGCTTGTCGTTTTTTTGTAATAAGTTGTTGCAGGATGTTGTCGTTATTTTAAATATATTATCAATTTGGAATGACAAATACAGAACTCACGATAAGAATTCATTTCTGGTAACAAAAATGAGAAAACACAAATAATAATATTGTCACCTCTTCTCTTATCTTGTTAACAGAGGCGCGGCATGGACAGTTGAAAAGAGAGCGTTATAAGGAAAATGCACATCAGTCGCAATCCGTCATGCATCCAACAAACTCACGAGTTCAACAATAATATGTAAGTGTAAAAAAAAAAAAAAAAAAACAAAAAAAAAAAAAAACAAAAAAACAAAAGAAAGAAAAGTAGATTTCTTATTCACGTTTCTGCCATATGCCTTTAAGAAAATTTCTCATTCACTCGCAATACGTACAGTTCCCAAAAAAGGAATGAGACGACTCTTGGTTATGCGAAAGTTCTACAGCGCAGTTCACACGTTATCGACGTAACCATGCTGGAAAACATCTGGCAATGCATGGGTATTTTCAACATATTCCAAACTACACACCATTCAAAATGTTATTAGTTATCTGTTCATTTCTGGTACACGTCCCTGATTACGTCCCAGTATCTTTTATCTACTATGAAAGTATGGAAGGAACCGTGTGGAAAAAGTCATTTATTGTAGGGGAAATAAGCAATGTTATTATGAAATTATAAATATAGAACAATAAGAAAGACCACAAGAACCACGAAAAGGAAAAAGATAAGGACCATGATAACGATCACGACAAGAACCAAGACCACGATAAGGATCACAATAAATACAACAAATACCACGTTAAGGACTATGACAAGTGCAACAAATATCACGATAAGGATCATAACAAAGACAACAAATACCACAATAAGGTCCATGAGCCACGATTGTTACTCTTTCGTACGTCGAAAGAAATGGTAGCCTGTGCGAAACTGGCTTTACCCTCCCTTCAGCTGTACACTCACCCTTCACGCGGGGGACGGAGTAAATTACCATGTCCTATGTTGTAAGTTGTTTGGCATGCCTGGGCTAGATGACATATTTATATCCATTGCATTATGTAATAATTACCATCCACATGTCACACTTACCGTTCATTAAAAATATGGTACATGAGTAAACAAACAAAGTGCAAATAACGCAGCAATTGAGCGATGACAATTGGTTCATGGAATAATGTGACTATAACTCTCTACAACCTGTAAATGCCCTTGCCTGAAAGAATCTGTAGATGTGAAATACCTGGGAATTATTGTTGATCAGCACTTGAAATGGGATAGACAAATCACTTTTTTATGTAACAGGATACGTAAAACAATTTACAAATTTGTAAACCTTCGCCATTACTTGCCTACTCATGTATTACATTTGGTTTATTTGGCTCTAGTTGAATCTGTTATCCAATATGGTATAATTGGATGGGGAGGCATTACAAAAACTGCTCTTTTTCCTCTAATTATGTTGCAAAAACGTATAATCAAAATTTGTTTGAAAAGGCGACTGCATTATCCAACAAATTTGATCCATTCTGAATTAAATGTTTTTAGAATTGACCAAATTTATAAATACTCTTTAATGAAATTCTATCATAAAAATAGAACGAAATTTGCAGCTCAGCCACATGCTCATAATACGGGACGAAATGAAATTCTTAAATTAGTTGAACCTAAATGTTTCACATCTGCAGCTTTACTACACAGCACAAATTATGGTCCACGTCTATATAATTCGATAATAAAATTTCGTCCAGAATTGACTACTTTAAGCAATGAAATTTTCAGATCCAGAATTAAAAAATTTATATGACAGACTTCCCTGTATATATATAATGACCTGCACTAATTATACTACTAATAATAATTTAATATTAATCCATCAATCTAAACATCGTCTCTTTTTTCACTCAGTTATTATTAGTATTATTATTTACTAATTTTATTACAATATTTATGTGAGCTTTTTTCTTAAGTATTTTGTCTACAAAATATGTGTATCTATGTAACGGAACTGTCCCCGAACACGAGCTTTGCTCTTTCGGGGTATTTTGATGTAACGTTTTTATGTATATGTTATTATTAAATAAATAAATAAATAAATAAATAAATAAATAAAATATGGGCGTATAACCGTTCTAAATCTGCAACTGGCAACTAAAACCAGGGCAAGGGAAGATTCTACCCACACTACGACAGTGACACATTCTTTTACTTTACCTGATAGAATGGTGGACTTCTGATGTTGCGTCAATACAAAACATTCATGTAATTATTTTCATTTGTTATGTCCTGAATTTAACACTGAAATAATCTCTCCTTATATTTTCCCATAACAGAATCGTACGAAGATTATTGCTCTTTTCCATTCGCTTCTCTTTACTTCGTCGTAATATCCATGTTTCTACTCCATTCAATGCCACACTCCACACAAAGCACTTCACTAGTCTATTCCTTAGTTCTTTTTCCAGAGGTCCGCAGAAGATGCTCCTTTTTTATTAAAAGCTTCCTTAGCCATTGCTATCCTCCTTTTGGCTTCCTGGCAACAGCTCATGCTACTGCTTATAGTACACTCCAAGTATTTGAAGCTGTTCACTTGCTCTACTGCCTCATTTAGAATTCGCAAGTTTGCCTTCTTTATTTTTCTTCCTATGACCATGGTCTTCGTCTTATTTGCATTTATCTTCATCCCATACTGCTCACAGCTGTCATTTAGCTCCAGTATATTATTATTATTATTATTAGTATTATTATTATTATTATTATTATTATTATTATTATTATTATTATTTATTCTTCAGAATTCAAAATTACTTATCAATTCGCATTCAAATACTCGTACATATTAGAAATTTGCTGCGTAAATAAAATTAAACTGGGCCACACCCGAAAAAACAAGATATTTGAAATGGTAAATGGTAAATGCCTGGAGCCGAAAATCGAAGGATCGATCTATCTGTCTGTCTATTAGTCCCCCTTCAGGAGAAGGCGTAGACTGAGACTGTCCTTGCATGCAGGCCACTCAAATGGGTCGGTTGTACTACCCGGGATGGAATCGTGTGCATGCCCTAAAGCTCCCCGCTCTACGGATCCACCTGCGCGAATCTCTGAACTCTTCTACAGCCTGCATGATCCTCTTTATCTTTCCACATAGGCTTCACCGCGGTCCAAAGAGTTACCATGAGCCCAGTAGAGAGCCCACGGTGGATAGCACTACCACTAACAACGAATGACCACATATCTATGGGGTTCGGAGCCAGCCAGAGAACGAGGAAAGAAACGGAGATTATGATGATGATGATGATGATGATGATGATGATGATGATGATGATGATGATGATGATGATGATGATAGAGGGGAATTGTAATCATGATGGCGAAATGATTCAACGCCGAAAGTTACCCAGCAATTCTATTTCAATTGTTTGAATGGAAAATCTCTAAAGAAATCTCAACCAGGTAACTTGTTCCAACCAGGATTTGAAACAGGACCCGCTCCCTTACAGTGAGATGTGCTAACCGTTACTTCACAACGGGAGGCGAAGATCTGGTCTCTTATCCTAGAAGCAGCAAATGAATTTTGAGAAGAGTGCCATTTTTGGGTAACTCTCAGTTCTATTCTAATACTCATAACTCTCTCAATTATCTACTGCGATTTCGTCATTACTACGCGTTGAAAGTTATATGATCGCTGATGCTAATGTCGCACTATCGTTGTATACTGGACATCGTAGGCGATTACGGAGAGCGGGACATTGAGGAGATCAAAGAATTCGTGGAGGAGAAAGACGCACTCTGTTAGTTCCTGAAATCAACATCGACTAATTTACAACGGACGGGTAGTACGAGTATCAACGATCAGACTTGTTGCATCATCTTGATGATATGGCAAAATAAACCAACAACTCTGCTAATGAGAATGATAAGGACATGATTAACCTTGACCAATCGCTATCATTCTTAAGGAATTAAGACTTAATTCACTTTATACAATATGAACATTTCATGTTAAGACTTCGAGAAACTCAGTTGATATCTGAGAAGTGTAAAGATCTGCTGAAGTGAATTAGACAACTTACAACTGTGACTTGCATCTGACGTGTCGTTGAGATTCTGTGATCTATCTTCTGTGTGACTCCCCATCTTAGCTATCATTATACAGTAGCGAACAGAAGTTTAACAACCCCCAATCCCCCCCCCTGGAAAAAAGAGTATTTTGAGTGTTGACTACATTATATTGCCCCTACTCAGAATGTCACTGATTAAACATATTATTGAGGTGTAAAAACAAACATTTTTAAGACCTCTCTCAGTATTTTGTTAGCACCTACAAGCTGTTTTGGGGATTTTTTTACTTTTTTTTTCACTTGAAAATGTCCATTTAATGGCTCACTTGCATAGGGTTTAAAATATAGTCAGAAGTCCCGTGTCTTTTCTGAAATGGAAGAATATCTAATCTTAAAAGCGCTATGCAAACCACACAAAAAATCTTTCTTCCGATTTAAAAATTATTTATTTGATTACTTTTCACTTTTTTCCACTTAATATTTTGTAGCACTTCCTTAGGGTGAAAGCCTGCTATAAAGCCAATCAGGCATGGAATCTATAGGCCTATTTGTTTACACTAATCACATTTTCTAACTCAATTCATGTCACATTTATCATGTTTTGATCTAAATGAGGGATTGGAAAGCAATGGTGGATCATTAATGTTTAGGTGAGGGGTTTGGACTTTTTTCATTGCTGGTTGTCACAATAAAAAATTAAGACACAACGTTTCGAAGGGTGGTTCTCCCTTCGTCTTCAGATGGAAGGAAGGAGAGAAAGGAAACCACCCTTCGAAACGTTGTGTCTTAATTTTTTATTGTGACAACCAGCAATGGAAAAAGTCCAAACCCCTCACCTAAACACATTTAACTTATTTTTTATTTCTCCTAAATTCAGCACTAGTTTCGTGAGGACTATTAGTTCAGTCACATTTAGGTTTGGAGGCTAAAGAAGAAGAGAAGCTTAATTAAAAAAAAAAAAAACATTGAAGACAACCCTCTCTACTTGTAATGGGTGCATTGTTTTGTTGGTACCACCAGGTCTTACGCCGTCCCAGAAGCTACTTTTTCGATGACAATATATAATTCTCCATAACACCCTTGTATTTTTCAGTGTTCATGTTCCCATCAACGAAGCAAAGATCCCCAGTCTCTCCATATGTTACACTGCCCAATACCAGCATAAATGATCCACCTCCCTTCTGGACACTGGAAGCCAGGCTGTCTTCCCATTATTCTTGCTTTCTACTTCTCCTTGTAATCTTCTTTTTTTCACTTCTCGCACCATTCACATGTGGTTATACGTAAAGGTACGCAGCATAGTAAAGCTACGTACCTGTCAATAAGTGATCGCTCACGCACGTAGTTCCTCTCAAATTGAAAGTCGCCCAGAAAAGAGTCGCAGTAGCAACTAAGATTTCACTAAGTTCAGACCTTCGAAACAAAAGCGAATTAGGCGAATTAAACGCCCCAGAAAAAAATGACCCAGACGGTCAAGGAAGTCGTCCTTAGATATGTTAGCTGACGATTTTCGTCGAACAATTAATGACTTTTATTAATGGGGAGCAGATTCCTATGCAATTAAATATTTTTCTCGCACGTCATAAACACAATACACTTATCGACGTTAAAAATTCTGAATGTCAAGTTCCAAGCATAAAAACCACATTTTATTTCACTTAAAAACAGATATTTTCACCAAGAAATATGTTAATAATTATTTCCAGAAATCTATTATCAATGCAAAATCAAATCGAGTTATGATCGCATCTTCAGCAATATGTAGACGAGTTTAAAAGCATCTTTAATACTGACGGAAACATTTGTCTGAAAACAAGCACATTGCTGCTGCTTCACGTGTGCATTTACGACTAATAGGTGAACTAGCTTCTTCCAATGTAGGACCATCAGAGTGTTCCCAATATTATTTAGATTTATGCAGAACATTTATGGCAACCGATATCTCTCTCCATATATTAAATAATGAAGAACTTAAAGTTTTCCTAACTAAATATATCAACGTCGAATCTCCTGAGGAAATATTACCTCCCAAAATATTACGAGGAAGCTTTGCAGAAAGTTCAGCCAGTGTGTGAAAGTGAAAAACTGTGGGTCAGCATTGACCAAACAACCGATTCAAGTGATGGAAAAGTGGGGAAACTTGTTGTTGGTGTATTGAAGAATAACAAAACTGCTTGTGAACATTTGTTTTTGCTAGCATGTAAAGAAATGTTTGCAGCAAACCATGTCACAGTAGCTAGGTTATTTAATGAAGCTATGCATTTACTATGGCCAAACGGGATGAAGTATGACAATATGTTACTCCTACTTACAGATGATGCAGCGTATATGAAAAAAGCTGCTGAAAATCTCTCAGTGAGCTTTCCAAAAATGATACATATAACGTGTGGTTTACGCTCTTCACAGGTTATGTGAAATTATGCGAGTTCTGTGCCCCAGAGTGAATAAGTTGGTGTTAAATGGAAAGAAAAAAGTATTCCTTAAATCAGCCTCAATAATTATTTATGTGTTCAAAGAGAAATATCTAGATCTTCCACTTCCTCCTTTGCTTGTGGTCACACGAGGGGCGCATGGCTAAGTGCTCTTGTATACTATACAAACAATTTTGAAAGTGTTCCGTCTGTTGTGGACGGGATGCACAAAAAGGACGCTTCGTCAATCGGTATACTGATTTTTTTTTTTTTACGATTAGACTTTCCAATCAGCAAATTTAAAATCTTGAAACATCCACAAACCTGTTTTCCGAAACAATTAGGGAGGCGAGGTATGGAAATTAAGCTTGACTCGTTACCAGGATCAGAATTACAAGTACTAAGGGACAGATTTCAGAATGTGTTCGGGAGAAATAGTGGATATAAAAATATGCTAAGTTGCTCAAGTATTGGAGGGTGCGCTTGAAGGTGAAATTGACATGTACAGTTGTCAAAAAAAAAAAAAAAAAAAGTGGCCGCACTCGTGAACAGCGAATATTTTCAAAGTCCACTTCGGGTCGCGGCGATGTTACACGATGCATGTGCTTGCACAAGCAGTTCCGGAACTATGAAAGTGTTCCATACTTGCGCCTCGTAGACCAGCGGTAGAGTGCTTGTTGAATGATTCAAAGTTTAATGATTCAAAGGTTGTGGGTTCGGGCCTTCTTCAAGTTTTCATTTCATTTTTTAATCGTTCTTTAGCGATGTAAATGATATTCAAATTATCATTTATATCCAGTTATCGTTCTTTATGGATATCACGTTATCTATATTTTGTTATCGTTCTTTAGAGATATGAATAAAATTCAAGTCATCATTTCTATTGTTATAGTTTTATAACGATATGAATAATAATAATAATAATTATTATTATTGTATCTCCAATGGGGGTTAGCCCTATTTTACATATGCATGTTAGGGCTATAGTTTTATACACAGAAAAGATAAGCATAAAGAGAAATGGAAAAGAAAATTAAATTAGCTTACGCGATGTAAACAAAACATAAACAATCCGTAAATTAGGCATTGCGATTGCAAAACAAATATCAGTTATCAATTTGAAACAAACAAAAACATTAACAACACACATACGTAACACTTCTATAACACAAATATGCAGCTTTCCGTACCATACATCATAAATTAATACACAATAGTCACACAAACACAAACTATATTTACGACATTGCGACGACATCAAGCATCCCATAACTGACTGACATACATAACAAATCAAGCATCCGTTGCAACAAATACACTTCAACATAGTAACCACACTTTTAAAAGTTACAGATTTGGCTCCAAGAAGAATAAATAGGACACTGTTACTAATTACTATTCTTCTACAATTTCTTAAATACATCTGTAATAAATCTGTGAAATTCCGACATGAATAATATTCACGTTTTTTATATTCTGTTATCGTTCTTTAGCGATATAAATAATATTCAAGTTACCATTTATATTCTGTTTGCCTTCATTAGCATTATAAAATAATATTCAAGTTATTTATATTGTTATTGTTCTTTCGCAATATAAATAATCTGTATTTTATGTAAGTAATTATTATAACACAAATAACCATCTTTCTTTGTAAAATAGGTTATTTTATTTAGATAATTAAATACGTATTATATAATATCTTATATTAATTAAACAAACCGGTATTTATCATTTATATTCTGTTATCGTTCTTTAGTGATACTGTATAAATAATATTCAAGTTATTTATATTGTAATCGTTCTTTAGCGATATAAATAACATAAATTTAATATTAGGTTTGGAAAAATCCAGTTGCATAATACTGGTATTAGTTTTTCTTTTTGTATTATTACATTATACTATCTTGAACCACAATAAAATGAAAAGGAGTAACGAGGAATTGAACCTGAGACGTTGACATCTAAATTCCGACGTTCGTCCGCTGAGCTACGAGAGCAAAAGTGTGGA
Organism: Periplaneta americana; assembly: GCF_040183065.1. Lineage (NCBI taxonomy): Eukaryota > Metazoa > Arthropoda > Insecta > Blattodea > Blattidae > Periplaneta > Periplaneta americana. The sequence continues at coordinate 90,619,449 of NC_091127.1, forward strand.
AACATTTTTGGAAAAATTGGCCCAATCACACTCTAAGATTTTCTGATGATTCGTAGAAACTAGTCCAGGATGCGGGGGGCAAAGGCTAGTTGAAATTTCCCGGTCTCTGATCGGGTCAAACATCCTGATAGAATTAATATTTAACCCTTGCCGTGACTTTCGGTGAAGTTCGGAGGGCCCAATTAGTCAAATCCACTCTCCTCATCTCCACGCTTGGGCTCCCTGGAATTTAATAAGATGCGAAAGGGATAGTGGTGTGCGGAAAGCAACGGGATGTTACCGCATTTAGGCCTATCCTTCCCAAGAAAAACTGCAAACATGAACAAAGGAAGCTTTTAATAGAAGAAGAAGGATCTTCTGCGGACCTCTGGAAAAATAACTAAGGAAGAGACTAGTGAAGTGCTTTGTGTGGAGTGTGGCATTGTATGGGGAAGGAACATGGACATTACGACGAAATGAAGAGAAACGAAATGAAGCATTTGAAATGTGGATGTGGAGAAGAATGGTGCGTGTGAAGTGGACAGAGAGAATAAGAAATAAAATTGTGTTTGAAAAAGTGAGTGAAGAAAGAAAGTTGCTGAAACTGATTAGAAAGAGAAAAAGGAATTGGTTGGGTCTCTGGTTGAAAAGAATAATAGACGACATTAGGATATGTGGATAATATGCGGAGACTAAGAGGAAGACAGAAAATAGGAAAGATTGGAGATTGCTGGGTTTGCAATGAAAGACCTGCCCATGGACAGAACACTTATGTAGACATGTATGTTCAGAATGCCTGGAATATCGTGTCTAAGAACAGTCGCTATTTGCAAAGACTAGTCAATTCCATGCCCACTCGACTGCAAGATGATCGAGATAAGAGGAAGATAGACTAAATATTGAATTGTGGCTTTTTGTTTTGTTTTTTGAATGCTTAATTGTTTGAATGTTTTAAGGCCGACGCCAGTAAATTTGTTTTGTTTATGCCACGAAAGATATTTTTATTGAGAATAAAATCTTTTTTCTTTCCATTTGCAGCCACAATATCATAATGATAAAGTTATGGCATAATACTAGTATATTAATGAACCTGATGTTAATTACTAAAATAATCGTAAGAGAGAAAGGAGCCATTATGTATAGTTTGTCTCTCTCAAAAACAGAAAAAAAAAAGAACATAAAAAGCACGAGGTTGTAGTCGAACGCAGGACCTCATGAATAAGAGGCCTGAACGCTACCATGACGCTAACGAATAACACACAGAATACTTCAATTATAACTTTAGATATCAGGCAACGTGGTCCAACAACATGTAACATCGCTTGTCTCCGAATTGTAGCGAAGATACCCGAAGGGAACTTTGTTTCAGGAGAGCGGCCACTTTTTCTTTTGACAGCTGTACGGTATGTGTTTGTGACATTCCTCTCTTTAAATATGCACGTCTCACGTCCTGTGATGTGGAAAGAACATTTTCACAGTATAGGTCGTTGTTCAGAGATAATCAGCACTAATTTGTGATGGAGAATTTGGAGATGACCTTCGTTCTTCATTGCAATTCCCGAACAACTACTAGCAACTGATACTGGAGTGGAATTTGTGAGTACCTAGTATATTTTTTAAAACCAAGTAGGCTAGTTTTGCCATATTGAGACAATTTTTTTCATTATAGTAAATATTTTAGTATTTCAGCACATAAAAAATAAATATATTTAAATTTTGTAGCACTTGTGAAAATATTTACAGTAGCCTATAACTACAGTAGATCTACTCGAGAAAATAATGATTATTGTGTACCAATGCTTTAATATACTGTATTAAGCCTAGAAAAAGGGAAATAATGCTTTAGTACATACAGTATATAGCAGGCCTACACTGTGATTATCTGTTGGAATTAGTGGTTGATCCTATTCCTAATCCAGAATGAACCCTCTTAGAATTATTTAAATGTTACTTACCGAAGAAGATCTTGAAAGTTGACTTGAAAACTGCAAAGAGGAATTGCAGTATGTAGCTGGACTTCAAATGTATTGCGAGTCCGTTCATTTCACATTCGTCAATTCTGATATGCGAGTGAAATATTGCTGATGAATATGCGTTTCCTAGCAACGGCTAAAAATGCTTACATATTTTTGTTCTATTGTCATCGCTTCAGAGGGACGTTTCTCTTCATGTCTCAAGTTGTTGGCTGGTCATTGAGCTCCTCTTTTGGTGAATTATCATCGCTCCGACGAATTTTCTCATTTCAGGTTGCGTTTCCTCTGCATTTAATATAATAATCATTACAGCATTACATTATGAGCTCGTGTGATGGTGTAATGAAATTGAAAACTGCAGGAGGATGGATTATAGGAATTTTGACGATATTTATGCAAAATAAATAATTGAAAGTGAATGAATTATGCAAAAGCATCAAGTTATTGTTGTTAGCTCTGTAACCGTAAATTCACTGACGATATCGATCTTCTTATTCCTGTCTCCCTTCCTCCAGATGCGGTCAGGAAGTGTAAGGCCGGGATTACGATCGATGTTCGTTTGCGTTACGTTACGTTGCGATGAAGTACGTTGAAGTTCGACAAATACAAGCTCCGTGTATGTCATTACGATCAACGTTAGAATGAATGAACGCATGACGGCGTTGTTTCAACATTGTCAATGTCAAGCTTTCACAAACGCAAAGAAACGTAAGCTGAACGTCAACCAATCACGAATCAGAAGCCCTTCATATGTTTTCACTTTTTCTTTCGTTGTAGATGCGCCATATTGCTACTGAAATATTAAATAAAATCATATTAATTAAAAATTACGTAATACGAGAAACGATCTTTGATTGACTATGTCACGTCACATGAATATATTTCCTCTATATGGCATAAAACACATTTTGTTTAAAATTAAACATATAGGCAACAAAAATGAAAGCATTCATAACACCTAATTCAACACTGGCATTTCGAATTTCTCCGTAGCGTAATCGTCAAGAGACTGGTCGTGGTGTAGATGGGCCCTGGTTCGAGACTCTTATTTTTTTATCTTTTTAATAATTCATTTACGTTATTTTAGATACGTTATTTTATTTTAACCCGAAATAAAGGGGCTTTTACCTCACAAATAATACATTCGTAATTCGCACTAGTCCAGGGAAGACTGCTGTATCTTCAGCATAGTATAGCTTTGAACTTGTTTTTTTTTTAAACTAGAGGACTCAAACTGAAATAGTTGTAGAGAAAGTCGCTCAGTAGCTCTGGTAGTAATTTCGGTTTGATTTATTGCAAAGTGTGAGTTCTGTGGACGAAACAATTTTTTTAGTACCAGAAGTAAACTTTTCGTTCATTGATATATGTTTTCTAACACAAAACCAAGGAATAAAATCTCAATCAGAGAAGCCTACTCTGGTTTATGATGAGAAATATATTTTAAATATAATTGTCAGTTCTTACAGCTATATTCCCATCTATATTCCATGTGTCCCAAGTTACAAAAGGGTATATTCCAAGGTACATGAACCTGTTGTACCTTCGAACAAATTACATATCCCTTTATTTTATTTTTTCCTCCTTAACAGATCTGTAGAACACGAAAATACATACAGGAAGTTGTAAAAAAAACTTCAATAATTATGTCAAGCTTTTTTCATTTAAAAAATTTCAATTCTCAAAATTAAAAAAAAATGTGAAAAGTATTTCAAGGTACGACAGTCTTCCCTAGTATATGGTTTTATTATTATTATTATTATTATTATTATTACTATTATTATTATCGTCATTCTACATTATTCTATCGTAAGATATTTTTGTAATACCGGTAGGCCTATTTTATTTTTCTCAAAGTTACCATAAAATTCAATGTTTATCATAATCAGCTAACTGACTGACTTGTGCATTTCAGTACTCATTATGGCCGGCAGAGCGTGATAGTTGTCACGAACGTCGATCATAATACACAGCCTCTGAACGTTCGGTAGAAATTCAACGTACAGATGAACGCAACGTAACGTAACGCAAACGAACGTCGATCGTAATCCCGGCCTCGAAATCACAGAGCAAGCGGACTATACTAAGAGAGTTATTATAATGGTAATCATTAATGATAGTGTTAGTGATAACGATAATGAGAGTAATAATAATAATAATAATAATAATAATAATAATGACTGAGGTTCTGGCTGATATGTACATCTTTATCAGACAGTGGCTAACTTGACGATATGTGTCAGAGAAAAAAACAATTCTTTGTATGCATCTGAGTCTGACTAGTGTAATATGTAGCTAGTCGGCGATATATATGCAATGAAGGGGGAAAGGAAATGGCCACCCTACCCCATTATCTCCTGGCCTAGTTGCATCATAATGGTGCCTTCTTGGCATCACTTTTGAGGTTCAGACCTGTCTTCGGACAGTGGACTAAACAACAACGACAACAACAACAACAACAATAACAATAATAATAATAATAATAATAATAATAATAATAATAATAACAATAATAATAATAATTTTTCGCTGGGCGTTATCAAATTTTCTACTATATTATCAGGCAGTACATCCATAGGCGGAGTTATGGGAGGCATGGGGGGCACTGCCGCCTCAAACGTGTCTGAATTTTTTTTTCTACTAACGTTAGAAAATATTGAATTCAAAAGATATTTTTGCTTTTGTTTATAATTAAGTTTCTGTTCTTAAATTGGCCAAATAATGTCTTCAGATCATGTGTCTCGACTACAATATTTATTTTAAATTTCTGAATGTATAAGAATGTCTATACGTCATTTGAGGGATGGAAGCACTGTAAGGTTTCTTTTGTAACAACCTGTACAGGTCTGCAGGTATTAAGGCCGCCACTTGGAGAAATATTAAAAACATAATGCATAACAATGCAGAAAAAAGAAAAGTGATCCCGGTATTATGTGTAAACTTAAAGACGGGATTAAATAAAATAATTCGAGTTTGCATTTCATAATTATGATATCTTTAGGAAGGCAAACTTTGTATTAAAAAGTTTCTGTTATCACTGTTACGTAGTTTTATTGATGTGTACATGTGTTTCTGTATGAGAGAGAAAAAGAGGGAGAATGTTTGAAGTATGCTCTATTATAATTTGTAGTAAACCTACAGTTCAAGCCTTAGGGTAAAAACATGTTGGAGTAGTTCATCTCGCCACGCATATCGCCGCGCATCTCGCCGTGTGGCGATTAGGAAACAAACCACCGACATATAATGGGTAAAAACATGCTGGAGTAGTTCATCTCGCTACGCATATCGCCGCACATCTCGCCGTTCAGCGGGAATCAAACTGGTTTGATTTTCAAGATGCAGCTGCCTGAAACTAGCGTTCTGATTGGTCGGTTGTCGCAACGGAACGTCATGATTCTCTCCATCCATCCTCTCAATGTAAATGCACAGTTGTGATACTGCTGGCCGTGTACATTGTTATTTATTAATAACAAATATTGCCGTGTAGATTTACAGCCATGGATAAGGAGGAATTAATAAGGAAATAAGTCGTACCAAAACTTGACAAGTGTTAATGTAAATGAGATAAATAAAGACTTTCAGTGGCAGTAATTAGTTCATTTTCTGTTAATTTGTTGGGCAGTTTCTTTTCTTATTTTTTTTAATCTTGCAGTTCTTAATTGCTTATTATATTACAGTATGTTCATTTTTAAAGCCATTATTATTATTATTATTATTATTATTACTAATTTCGTTTTCAGAACAAAAAGTGTTTATACCGACGTCAAGCTTTTGTACAATATTTTGAAAGAATATGTGATTGACAGTGAAAGATTTTTACTAATAATAAGTAATAAATTTTGTAATAGTACATTATTATATACTGTATAATTATTACTTACCTGAGAGTCACTACCAACCTCTCTTCAGCACTGATTGGTTGTTTATGTATGTTAGTGCACACGTTTGGGATTTTACGTTCTATTAGCATCAAGATGTAATTGAACGTTGACTGAGACATTCTTAAATATTCGTAAAATCTATCTGGAAATGCCTTAAGCTGCTGATATAATTTATAGAATTCACCAAGTTTAGTGCGTTCCTTATTGATTGGATGCACGCTGTATTTTCTTCTTCTGTTGGAAAGTAACCACCACTTCATTGCAGTACCTAGTCGTAGATAAATCACCATCACTCTCAGAATTTCTAACATTTTTAAGTACTAATAGGTATGACCAATAAATTTATTAGTATTTACCACGTTGTGTTCATGGAGAATCTCACATCTGTACTCATTGTCCGCGAACGGCGAGAATCATGGCGAGGTGAATTGCTTCACTATGTTCTGCTGAGGCGAGATGCGAGATGCATGGCGAGGTGAACGGCGAGATGCGCTACTCGGAGAGGCGAGATGAACAACTCCAACATGTTTTCACACTTTGGGTAAAAACATGTTGGAGTTGTTCATCTCGCCACGTATATCGCCGCGCATCTCGCCGTGTGGCGATTAGGAAACAAACCAACGATATATAATGGCTAAAAACATGCTGGGTAGTTCATCTCGCTACGCATATCGCCGCACATCTCGCCGTTCAGCGGGAATCAAACTGGTTTGATTTTCAAGATGCAGCTGCCTGAAACTAGCGTTCTGATTGGTCGGTTGTCTCAACGGAACGTCATGATTCTCTCCATCCATCCTCTCAATGTAAATGCATAGTTGTGATACTGATGGCCGTGTACATTGTTATTTATTAATAACAAATATTGCCGTGTAGATTTACAGCCATGGATAAGGAGGAATTATAAGGAAATAAGTCGTACCAAAACTTGACAAGTGTTAATGTGAATGAGATAAATAAAGACTTTCAGTGGCAGTAATCAGTTCATTTTCTGTTAATTTGTTGGGCAGTTTCTTTTCTTATTTTTTTTTAAATCTTGCAGTTCTTAATTGCTTATTATATTACAGTATGTTCATTTTAAAGCCATTATTATTATTATTATTATTATTACTATTATTATTATTATTATTACTCATTTCGTTTTCAGAACAAAAAGTGTTTATACCGACGTCAAACTTTTGTACAATATTTTGAAAGAATATGTGTTTCTTATTGTGATTGACAGTGAAAGATTTTTGCTAATAATAAGTAATAAATTTTGATAATAGTACATTATTATATACTGTATAATTATTAATTACCTGAGAGTCACTACCGACCTCTCTTCAGCACTGATTGGTTGTTTATGTATGTTAGTGCACACGTTTTGGATTTTACGTTCTATTAGCATCAAGATGTAATTGAACGTTGACTGAGACATCCTTAAATATTCGTAAAATCTATCTGGAAATGCCTTAAGCTGCTGATATAATTTATAGAATTCACCAAGTTTAGTGCGTTCCTTATTGATTGGATGCACGCTGTATTTTCTTCTTCTGTTGGAAAGTAACCACCACTTCATTGCAGTACCTACTCGTAGATAAATCGCCATCACTCTCAGAATTTCTAACATTTTTAAGTACTAATAGGTATGACCAATAAATTTATTAGTATTTACCACGTTGTGTTCATGGAGAATCTCACATCTGTACTCATTGTCCGCGTCACGGCGAGAATCATGGCGAGGTGAATTACTTCACTATGTTCTGCTGAGGCGAGATGCGAGATGCATGGCGAGGTGAACGGCGAGATGCGCTACTCGGAGAGGCGAGATGAACAACTCCAACATGTTTCACACGGCGAGATGCGCGGCGATATGCGTGGCGAGATGAACTAATCCAGCATGTTTTTACCCATTACATATCGTTGGTTTGTTTCCTAATCGCCACACGGCGAGATGCGCGGCGATATGCGTGGCGAGATGAACTACTCCAGCATGTTTTTACCCATTACATATCGTTGGTTTGTTTCCTAATCGCCACACGGCGAGATGCGCGGCGATATGCGTGGCGAGATGAACTAATCCAGCATGTTTTTACCCATTACATATCGTTGGTTTGTTTCCTAATCGCCACACGGCGAGATGCGCGGCGATATGCGTGGCGAGATGAACTACTCCAGCATGTTTTTACCCATTACATATCTTTGGTTTGTTTCCTAATCGCCACACGGCGAGATGCGCGGCGAGATGCGTGGCGAGATGAACTACTCCAGCATGTTTTTACCCATTACATATCGTTGGTTTGTTTCCTAATCGCCACACGGCGAGATGCGCGGCGATATGCGTGGCGAGATGAACTAATCCAGCATGTTTTTACCCATTACATATCGTTGGTTTGTTTCCTAATCGCCACACGGCGAGATGCGCGGCGAGATGCGTAGCGAGATGAACAACTCCAGCATGTTTGTACCCATTATATATCGTTGGTTTGTTTCCTAATCGCCACACGGCGAGATGCGCGGCGATATGCGTGGCGAGATGAACTACTCCAGCATGTTTTTACCCATTACATATCTTTGGTTTGTTTCCAAATCGCCACACGGCGAGATGCGCGGCGATATGCGTGGCGATATGAACTACTCCAGCATGTTTTTACCCATTACATATCGTTGGTTTGTTTCCTAATCGCACACGGCGAGATGCGCGGCGATATGCGTGGCGAGATGAACAACTCCAACATGTTTTTACCCTTATACAACTCGATTCGAAACATCGCGGATGTAAGAAACATGCCCTCGAAAATACCTTTATTAAATAATCATATTCCGATATACTGTACCACGGTCAAGCTATAATGGGGGGATGGAGGTAAATGATGTCCCTCATAACCTCGTTATATGGGGATTCGATGGTTTTGCTTGCCCCTCCCCCCCCCCCCCCGCCCAAGGAAACTGTTCTCTCTCCGCCTATGAGTACATCTCACTTGATATGTTTCGGACGATAACATTATTGCTACATACATTTCAGGTCCGATTAGTAAACTATGTTACTATACTACTCGTATAATCGCTTTTAGAAGGCACATGAGTTCAGCCAATATCGGTGTGACGTTACTGCGCTGTTGTCAAACTATTAAGGATTAAGACGGAAATATAAAGAAAATTCGCTTCTCGTCGAATATACAATACATGTGCCTTCTGAAAGCATGTGAACTGTAGTCACTGATGTATGAAATGGAGGTGAAGAGGAACTGGCCACTATATCTCACTATCTCCTGACTTAGTTGCATGTTAAGCGATACAATGTTGGTGTCACTTATGAGGTTCCAACCAGTCTTCGGACTGTTGACTAAACGTATACTGTATTTTGTTTTTGTAAATACGACTGAATTGCTATGAGATTTCCGAACACAGAATTTTAAAAAAAATGAGACTCAGAATGGCTATTTCTACCTTCCTTGCCCCTCACACAGATGCACACATAGTCGCAACAATGAAAGATAAACACTACCGCCAGCAGCTTTGTCGGCACTCCGGAGTATACGTACTGTACATTTTTGTTGCTAACGGGAATCTCCACTTACTGAATTCTCCACGTGTAACTGCCGCCATAGCAGGAATTTTTAAGCATTGGGCAGCGCGGTGGTTCGGTTGTGGATTGTACTAGTATAATTTCCACGTAGTTCGTATCTTCGGACGGGTAATCACGATCACGATGACCCGACTCGCTGCATGATGACCGTAATAAAGTGTGCGGGGGGCGCTATTAGCTGCGAGCCTGTCAGCTCAAGTGCGAGATCGGCTCCCAAGTGCAGTGGTTTGGGTGTGGCTGCAACATACGCTCTGCAGCAAAGCGGTGCGGTGGTCTCTACATAGTAACGCAGTACTCGGACTCAAGGACTTTCAGTACAGTAAAAAAAAAACTGGTTCTACGTAACTGAAGAGGGATGACTTAAATACGAACAACTCAGAACTACGTATAGGCCTAATTAATGAAATTCCAATACAAAATAATTTTCCAATGACTAGGAATCAGTTCAACAGAACATAGCAGGCATGCTCACAAGCAAACGGTAGGGGAAATATTTGGTGCCCCCAACCCTTCTTATACGTAGCAAAGCAGCCGCTACTACTTGAACGAGACGACGTAGTTATCAGTGGCGGAACTTTGGCTATAGATTTAACAAACACAATTTTTCTTTTAAGGAACATGAATATAAATCACTTCAAGATAACAAATAATAGTTTTAATCTTTCAAATTCAAACAGATGGTGTCTCAGTTAGAAAACAAGGTAAACCTATATAACGAAAAATAACTTTTTTTTCTCGTAATCAACTGTTACAAATTGTGTAAGTTAAATCTGTTTACAAAATAAATTAATCTTCCTGACACTCACTGGAACATAGACGTCACTTTTCCATATTTATAAGTTTGTTGATGTTAGGTTCGAATGTTAATAAGGAAAGACGGAGAAGACAAACAAAATTTATTTTGTAGTTGGTTTTCAATATCGCCTCCCATTTCTTCTACTCTCCTTGTGACAGTACATCGAGAAAGACATATATTTTTAAATGACTTCAATTTTTCGGGGCAAATTTCTTTCGCTGCAACAATAAGACACTTCTTAATAAACTCGCCTCAGACAATGTTTGGCAATTAGCTCCGATATACGATAAATAGCTCTGGCAATTTTTCTATCGGTACTGTATCAGAACAGGTGTCAGCATTCTCAGATTTCAGATCTTCTAGCTTCGCTGTCCTTGCTTCTCCTAAAGAAATTTATTATTATTATTATTATTATTATTATTATTATTATTATTATTATTATTATCGTATTATAAGTACATTTATAGCAATTATTATCACCACTAAGACATCAGTGTTCGATTTACGACGTAACATTAACAATAGCAATAGCAAAAACAACAGTATTCCGGAGTATACTAATTATCATAGTAAACTGATAAATGAAGATAATATTAATAACGTTCAGAGATAATAAATTACTACGGATAATATGACTACACTTACCAGACAAAACGTAACTTCCGTAATCACAATCATGCAGTCTAAATGCCTTTTGGAGAACGGTTTAATTAATGTATGCTTTGCATATTAGGCATCTGACCCATGTACTCCTTCCTGTACGCGAAAATATTGCACTTCCCACTCATTATGGAAAATGTGCCGAGATCGACTTGCCATGATAAATCCGGCACTGAATGTTTACGATGTTCTCCTACTGTTCACTACAAACAACTGTACTGGCTGCGCTGCGAAGGGGTAGGAGAAAAGGAGGGGTGGTGTTTGTGACTCAATCGAGTCAACAGAGAGCATCCCTGACATAGAGAGTTAGAAATACTTAAGGAGGTTTCAACTTATCCAAATGTGTTTTAGTCAATAGAAAGTGACTAGAATTTTAATGCTTGTTATAAATGCACGATTGTACATAGGCCTATATTTACTGTTTTCTTTAAACATAAACTCAGACTTTAATACATGCTAATACATTTGTCTATTATACATGTTTATAACAAACCTTTTGCAATTTCAGTTTTTTTGGGTCTTTTACAAAGCTGCCTTCTAGAGAATCCTTTTGCTGTCACACATGATAGCTAGACAGATACTGAGTGACCTACAACTGATTTCAAATGTTTGAAACATGTCCAGTAAGAAAGAAGATACGCTAGCATATAAAGATGTAGCGTGCTGGCTCTGTATTCGCCTAAGCTGTGTGAGTTTTCTATATTTCCGGTACTAGTCCTGTAAACTTGAAGTCACTGATGTAAAGATACAGTTCATTGTCCCCCGTTTCCTGCAGCTGTCCTTGAGAATTATGGGAAATGACTAAAATATATTCAAAGTCATAAGATAGCTAAATCATACGAAGTTAAAATGAAACTTTATTAGCCTACATATCAAAGCGGACAAAAATACGTGAAACAATTCAAACTCCATTAAAAAAAAAACTACTACCTAAAACGGCGAATTACGCACAAATCAATTATGTACTATTCAGATTTCACAATAAATATTTGCAAATTCTATAATGCTGTTTATGTGTTCTATTCGAATATTAATTTATGGCCTTTATAGACGCTGTTAGTCGAATAATAAGGATATTCCAAAAGATGTACCTTGTATAAGAACTGTACAAATTATTATGATTATGAGTGAAAGTTATACAGCAAGACGTGATTATAGTATGCATCAAGATCATGATAAAAATGAGATCCAATGGAATGTATAGGGTATTTCAAAAGTCAGTTCAAACATTAAACCGCTATAAATGCTACAATACTTGACATAGGGAAAAAACAAAAACGTCACAGTGTTTGGGCAAACACGGGGTTTACAAAACATTGGAAAGATGTCCGCCGTTCTCTTCTTCAACGTACAGTATTCTGTCTACGACACCATGCACGGACACTTTCCAACAATGTGGCCTCCGCGATATCCAGATTTCAATCCTGCCGACTTTTGGTTGTGGGGTTACCTTAAAGAACAAGTTTTCCTGACACATCCAACAACCTTACTGCAACTGAAAGATGCCATGTCGCAAGAAATTGCCAATATTCCAAGACATTATCTGCAAAATGCTGTGCATGATGTCGCAGACAGAACGCTGTACGTTGAACAAGAGAACGGCGGACATCTTCCCAATGTTTTGTAAACCCCGTTGTTTGCCCAACACTGTGGTGTTTTTGTTTCTTCCCTATCTCAAATATTATAATATTTATAGCGGTTTAATGTTTGAAGTGACTTTTGAAATACCCTATACTTGTAATGGAGACTGGTCTTAAATGTGTTTATTCTTCTACGAAATAATCACCCGACATAATTTTGCTAGATTTTTAAGGAGTTGAAAAATATACTTCCAAAAAATATCCTAAGTAAAACACATATGGGACAAAAATTTACGAACAAGAGTTGGAACTAACGAAGACAGACTAGAAGATATCAATCAATCATTCCGGTGTCATAACAGCTGTCGCCGTCTTCCGCAAACTAAATGCCATTCCTGTCTGTTCATGCATTGGCCTGGCTCTAATACTCGAGCATTCATAGCTGCTAGTATACCCTTCATCCAACTCTTCTTTGGTCGTCCTTTTTTTCTTCTTTCTGGATCCATTCCATAATTATTTTTGGTAATCCTTGTTCTGGCATTCTTCTGATATGGCCATACCACTGTAACCTTTTCCTTTCTACTATGTCTATAATGTCTGACTTGTCTTGCCCTTCCATAATTTCTTTTATTAGTCTATTTCTTATTTTTTTTCATTTTATATTTCCCAGCTGATCTTCTTAGGACACCCATTTCTGTACTTAAAATCCTTTTTGTTTCCCTACTTAGAATTTGTCAAACTTCAGATCCATATGTTAGGATAGTTTGGACTACGGTTTGATATAATATTTGTAATTTTCTATTTTTTGTAATAGCCTATATTTGCTCCACCAAATAGAATTTAGAGCATTTATTGCTTGTTTTATTTGTGTAATTATGTTTTTAATTTCCACTGTATTATGTCCTGAATTGTTTATCTTTGTGGCTATATAACTGCATTCAATAGATTGTTCTAATTCTTCTCCATTATCAAACTTTAAATTTTCATTTTATTCGCCTATAGTATATTGGCATTACCTTCTCCAGTCCCTTAATACTCGATCAAGATATATTTTAAATAGCGTTGGAGATAAGTGCAGCCTTGCCTTAATTTCCTTGTTACTCTGAAGTCCTCAGTAACCTGATTTTCAATTTTATCTTCGAAACTGATCCTTTATATACTGATTTTATGGCTCCTATTAACATTGTACTGATGTTTGAACTGTCTAAAGTTTTTCATAACATTCGTTTGAGAAACATTATCATATGCTTTAGTTAGGTCAACGAAGAACATATGTAAGTCTCTGTCAGTGGCGCTTTTTCACCAGAAGCTAATCTAGAAACATCATTACAATGATCATGTCACTTATTCTACATTATGGATAACATATGAAAATACCACTTACGTCCACATAAAGGAAATCCTCCTGGACGAAGAGGAGGAGGAAAACGCCGCTTATCTTAGAATGAGGGCATTTGCAGAGCTGCGAAAGGACATCAATTTAGAGTAGAGGACATCAAACAACAAAAGAATTACATTACGTAAGAAGACGGCATTTGTCTTTGAGACCCTGAGATTGATAGATAAACTTGACCTTGGAGCAGAATTCCGTTTCAGCATATCAAAATGATGAACAGCAAGTTGAAAGGCTTTGTTGGTCTTCAATCGATAACATCGACTACTTCATCATCGACAGAATATTTGTACCGCGCATGCAACGTCCAGGAAAGAAATTAAATCCTTTTTCTATCACAACAATAATGCATTGCACGTTTCTTCATGGAGAAAAATGAAAAGACTGAATAGGCAATTCTGGTCCCTTGTCACAGAATACAGATTTATTTGGGACGCCAGTTATTCTTAGTTTTATGACATAATTTGGAAAGCTATCAACAACCTGTTGTACATAACTTGTCTACGACAGTTTGAAATTAATTTATGCTACACTGGAAGATATTTCTTAAATCATAGGAAAATATCGGTTGGAATGGTGATTTAGTGAAGATAGATATGAAGTTTCTTTCGTAAGAAATATAATATATCTATGAGAGTTTTCTTTGATCATAATAAAATGCATTAGTACGTACATAGCATATGACAGCTACCACGAATGAAATCAATACAGAGATTGGAATCAGTGAAGAGGATAAACAAATTACTCTAAAATTAAGACAAGATCTTCCTATGTCACCCACTCTATGTGGTTTGTAGGCTACGTTGAGAGAAATGCGGTTAAAAGAAAATTTTATTGAGTCTGTTCTCTTAAACGTATTCCTACGATATTTTGTTCTTACAAAGCCCAAAAATTTCCAGGTAGACTATATAAAAGATAGACCTATAACAAACCCCCTGTGTGATAAATTCAACATTCGGTGTATGTGTTCGCTTTAAATTTTCATTTCATCTGTATATCTCTGTCATGAAAGTTTTCAAATTTGAAGGATAAATTTAAGTCTGAGAAAATTCCAAATCAGAGAAATGTCGTGTTCGGAAAATAGCTAAACACTTTAAAATGAGAAGCTCAGGCTGTAGAAATTTCGAGCCAAAACGATCTGAAAGAATTAATAGACATAACTATGAGAAAGTAAACGATTGGATTCATTAATTCACATCAATCACTGCATCATAGATCTATGGCTACTCCAAAAAAAAAAACATTTTAATTCTACAGGGAAATGGACTGTTCTTTCCACTTTGATTTTAAGAGACAATGTTTCAAGGGACTAGATTTGAGCAAAGTTCCTGTAGAATGAGAGTCCAATAGAAAAGCTCCTATGATGAGGCACAATATGTTTGGTTGGTTATGTAAGCTTCGTAAAAAAAAATTGTCCGCGAAAAGTTCTACTGTTCTTGCATAATGAAAATTTTTACTCTAACATGGACCTAATAAAGTCAAACTTTCTTCTTCTGTAATATAACTTACTTCACTTCCGCAACTTCTTCACCAAAGTGTCACTTAGTACTTCGAATTAAAAAACTGAAAGTTTATTCTGAAGACTTCGTTATGTAATATTAGATAAATTTATTGGAAGCTACTACAATTCATACAAGGTTGTAACAGAAGAAAATAGTCATGTTAATTATTATGCTGTAGGCTACTTATTAGTTGAAGATGACAGCACCTAGTAAAGAACTATAAGGAAGAGCAGTAGTATTACCATGTTACAGTTTCACAGATCCACCATTAATTTCCTTAGTCTCCGAACACTTCTTCTCTAACATTTTAAGTGAAATTCTATTCTGAAATTCTCTCTACATAATCGAGAGTTCAGAATGACAAGGTTCTATCTAGTGTGTAGTAAATTTTACAGGAGAGCATTTTAAAAGTTTTGTTGTTAATAAAATCAATGCAGATAAGAACCTTTTCAAATTAATTTTATCACGAAAAATAATTTAGGTATCAATATATAATTTATGTGGTAGATAGCTGTGAAGTATCAGAATTCAATGTAACAAAAATTTCAATTTTGCTAAAAATGTCAGATAGAACCTTGTCATTCTGAGGCCGCGGTCTAATTTCCTGATATTTTTTTTGTGCTGCTGCTTCTGTTATATTTAATTCTGCTCTAATATCTTCATTCCTTATTTTATCGTTTCTTGTGCAATCTTTAACAGCTCTTAAAAATCCCATATCTACAGCTTCAAGTTTGTTTATATACTTTTTTTCTTTTGTGTCTAAGTTTCAATTCCATACAATAATTGAGAAGGCCATAACATTATAAAATCTCAACGTAAGTGTCTTTTATTTCTTGTTTAGAGTTATGTTTATACAACTATAAATTTGTATTTAAATTGGTGAATCCTATGAATTATTTCTTTATCCTTATTATAGGCCAACTTTATTTCGCAATCAAAATATTCGAAATGTGCAACTTTTCTGCAACTGGACTTTGTAATACTATTTTATACCTCACTGGAGTTTTTCCTTTAAAAGTCATAATTTTAGTCTTATCAATAGAGATTTTTAAATTGTTTTCTTTGCTAATTTATTACAGTTTTTTTTAAGTGATCCCTGGAGGTTGTTTACATTGTTTTGGATGATCACTTGGTTATCTGCGTACATTAAAATATTTAAGTAAAATTTATTTCTGAAGTTAATCCCTGGAGCTACTTTGCCTTTCCATTTTCTTATCATATAATAAATGTAGATGTTAAAGAGGGTACTTGATAGGCTGAATCCCTCGATTTATCTCCTCTTTATTTTGTATTTTGTCTTATATTTGGTAATTATCTTTGCTCCCTTATAGATATCTTGTATAAAATTTATTAGATGTAGTAAGTAACCTCTTTTTCTTAATATTTCCCATAACTTACGTCTTGATGCTTTATCAAAAGCATTTTCTAGGTCAATGAATTCTGCGCGAGTTTCTAAATTACATTCTATTCTTTTTTCCATTGTCTGCTTTAGACTAAAAAGTCATCTTTTGTTGACCATTCAGGTCTGGAGCCTTGTTGTTCTTCTATTAAGATGCTATCTGAGATTTAAGTCATTCTTCTATTCATTACTTTGGTATAATATTATATCTTATAACTTGTTAGTAGTAGTAGATTTTGTTTAATAGCAATTTCAACTTATATAGGTTATTGGGTGTGGAAATTCAACGTGAGCGAGTAATGACTGATCAACTTTGCCTGTAGTTCTCTATCAGGGATAGGGTTCTTTAAGTGCCGAAAATCTACGACACAGGACCCATAGCTTTATTCGCCTCCCACGGGAAGCCATGCTAAGAATTTTATCGATCTTTAATATTCATTCTGCCAATTTTGAACTCGCGAACCTCGAATTCAACGGCCAGCACGATAACCGCGAGACCGCCGAGAATGACTAGTAGAAAGAATCTACGGCTGGAGAAGAAGAGAAGGGCTGTTATTACATGAAGAATTATGCAGAAGCATTTTACTCATTATGCTTAGAGAAAGAATGCATGAGAACATAATCTGTAGTAACATGTAATGTTGAGTAAGAGATTACGTCATAATGTATTCGAATGTAGATTCGAAGCAGTAGAACAAAATTGACTTTCACTTTGAGAGAGGAACAGAGAATAAGGGTGTTTGAGAATAAGGTTCTTAGAAAAGTATTTGGGGCATATATATATATACATTTATTTACGAATAATTCATCCATTTTTGTTGATTATAAGACTAAATTACCTTAGGGATAACAGCGTAATCTTTTTTGAGAGTTACAGGAGAATGGAGAAAGTTACTGTACACAACGCAGAACTGCGCGCTTTGTATTCTTCACCTGACATAATTAGGAACATTAAATCCAGACGTTTGAGATGGGCAGGGCATGTGGCACGTATGGGCGAATCCAGAAATGGATATAGAGTGTTAGTTGGGAGGCCGGATGTAAAAAGACCTTTGGGGAGGTCGAGACTTAGATGGAAGGATAATATTAAATTGAAATTGAGGGAGGTGGGATATGAAGATAGAGACTGGATTAATCTTGCACAGGATAGGGACCGATGGCGGGCTTATGTGAAGGAGGTTATTGAACCTGCGGGTTCCTTAAAAGCCATTTGTAAGTAAGTAAGAAAGAACAAAATTGATTCTAGCTACTATGTAACGGATACTGTAACCTTACTTAAATATGTGGTGGTTTTTGACCTTAGGACAAGGTGGGATAGAAAAAGAGAAGATTTTTAAAACATATAATAATCGGGAGGTAAAAAACCCATCTATAACTTCTTATATTTTGGGGGTCTAATCTCATCTCCTAAAAGTCTGTCCTCCTAAAGCATACTTTGTAAATATTTTATTTCGTTTTGAATCACAAAACTTATCGGAAGTCACTTTGAAACTAGATTTTTCACTTCACTGATTCAAATAAAAACATTCTGTTGGCCACTCTTCATATAATTATTGATTAGATGTCACTTTGTTCACTCAGTGTATCTCACAAAGAAACTGGCTAAAAAAAAATCAAATGACCTCAGCTTTCTTAAATCAGAGGTAAATCTGTTAAGGGTTAAACTTATCTTGAGGCAAATATACTAAATTTATAGATAGAGATTTGAAACCGTACATTTCATGGTGCATGTGGAGGAAATAAATCTGTATTTATTACGAGTACTGACTCACAACTTCGGAATTTCTTTCCACACCTCCTCCATGCCACACTTTAAAATATTTTGTTTAAATACTCCCTCTGTTCAATTGCGCAGTCTGCCGAAGAGTTTACATACTACGGTAATAACTCCAAACAATTTATTTTGGCAGAGTGTAATATAGTGACACCATGGCACAGTGGGCCAGAATCGACTCGAAATGGGACAAAATTATTTTATGTCTCTATTGTTTTCTTGGATGTATAAAATCAATAGTTATTCAATAGTTTTCACTTTTTCTTTAAGTTAAAACCACTTTCACAACATAATAGTTTTTTTATTCCATATCTGATGCCTCATCATTACATTTTCATTACTGGCATTTTCTTCATGAATGACACTTTCTTCTTCTTCCTCACTAGAGTCTTTCAATAGCTGTAATCCTTTCTTCCACAAGGGAGTTTTGTGTTTTTATGTGACATTGTGATATTTGAAATGAGAGGATCGGAAGGTATGAGAAGGTTGTTGACTAAATCTGCCATTGTGTTTTTACGAGAACTTTTCCTTGTGTGGGGCTCTCGATATAGGCCTATTATTTTAATATCTTTATTATGAGCCTCCTGAGCCTCCTCAGATAACTGTGCAATTGGAAGCAGAGCTGAGTTAATAATCTGAGACCCATGGATGAGAATGTTGTATACGCTAGTTGGGAGGTGAAAATAGGGATACTTCTGAATGAACCATTTTGCATTTTCTTGCGCACATTGATTGAAAGAATCAATTTTAATGTCTCTTCCACTAGAAATTACTCTGAGAACAACTGCAAAACGTATAATTAAGTCTTTATCTATCCCGGTTATGGAATGTTAATTCGGGATTTGAGAAGAATCTTCTAGGAGTATTCCCGTTGTTTGAGGTTCCGCTCCCTCCTGGTTTAGGTTTGTCCACAAGAAGTCCCATCTCATTTGGAAACCGACTCTGAATGTCTTCCTTTCTCTTTTTTATAGATTCGTCTGGCTGTATGATCTAACAGACTTTGTAACTTCACTTCTGCACTTATTTCTGTCAGAGTAATATCACATGGATAGCAATGCAGCTTTGCTTCTCGAACTTCATTGTACGCTGGATATAAATCCACATTTCTACATTTTGCTTATAGTCTCAATAAAGTGTACTGGTACTTAGATAATTTCGTATCCATTATCAGGGCTAAAACGTCATCACCACTATATTTTGCAACATTTTTGCAGGAACTACTATGCTTGTTATATGCAGCTGGAATTTTTGCCGCACGGGTTAGTGTACTTACAGCATTTTCCATTAGTTTAGCTGGTTATTTTTACCAGAAACCTTCAGACTTATCTGAGTAGCAAGAACAAGCGCAGCAGGATCAGCAGCTTCTCTGAGATGTTCAGTTTTCCTCCTCTTGGTCTTCTGAGATGATTCAGAGAACAATTTTCTTGGATGACCAGAATGAGTATACAACTATGAACATCCAGCCACATGTTCAACATGAAATTTATTACATGGGAGCAGCTTAAATTCTTGATCCAATGAACTGCCATATTTTTCTTCCTATTTATTTTTCATTCTGTAGCAATTCTGCTATCTTTTATTCAAATTACTGCAGAATGGATTTTTTTTCTTTAGTTCTGAAGAAAAATCTTGTTGACAATTTTCACGTAATCCTAATTATGAAATAACAAACTCATGAACAGCTGTCTTATCATTATTAGTTTGTAGCAAGGCTTCCATGATTTCACAATGTAAAAAACAGCGGTCATCTGGAATAGTAATGAATAATACTGTACGTAGGTATCTGAATTTTCGCACATTAAACAGAAAAGTGCAAGTAGCTGTAGCTGAATACGACTTTTCTGCAATCTATAGGGTCTGTTTAAACCATCGACACAAAAGTTTTCGTAACATCGAGTGACATGCACTTTATAACCCTCTTTAAATATTGAAAACTAAAATATATTAGCTTAAATTGCATCCCTCCGAGTTATCACAGATATTTACACTCTATACAAACCAATTCAAAATTACGTATATTCCTAATAAAACCTACCCTTTGTTCTAACATTCTCAGCCATTGTTATTTCTTTATTCACGAATATGACCACGTAACACACACCACTGTCTCAAGCGCACGGCCTAGGACTGACTGGTGCGCTATCGCCTGGTTACAACAGCTCTCTTTCAAGGCTGTAGCCACAGTTGTTAAAACATGTTATCGATGATGCATCATGAGTTTAGTGCTCACCAGGATCCCTACTATGAGTATACACTGTCAAAAGTATTGCAAAAAAAAAGTTCATTTTTTCAATTTTGTCCCATTTTTTACTGCCTGGCCCACTGTGCATGGGGAGGAAAATGCTGATACTTTTAGGAATACCAGTTGTTTTCACTTTCTGAGTTATAAAACCCCTGTGACCGGAGATCACTATTAAATAGGAAATAACCCTCCTCGCTCTTTACCTACCGCACAAACCATGAGACGAGTATTTATTGTAAATCAGTATCACACGAGAAGTCCGCAGTGGAATGTTGTCACATTGCTGTAACTGCCAGTTCTGAATCGAGGGTAAAGGAAAGAGGACGCGAATAAAATAATTAAAAGCTAAATAAAATCTAGTCGATTTAATTTACAACTAGTAGGGCACATGACCGTAGGGCACAGGTCCATGTGATTTTATGGTAAAACCGCTACTGGTCCTTTGCCCTGTATGTTTCTTGCAATTAAGTGCTCCACTCTCTAGCAGCCATTGGCAAATTTGTACTAACGATGACATCATTGGATGCAAGCCGCAATATATAAGACGTAATATGAATCGGGGAGTATAGAGCACTCCGGATTCCAGTGGCGGACTCTCAATACAAGCATCTGACGTAGACTACACATTAATATGATTTTAGATGGACAAATTATATTTTATTTCACCTTAATTTTTACTGTGACACAACAAGCTAGGATAATACATTACAATTTGTCATTCTTAATAGAACTCGTAAATTTTCGTTTGTTAGTCACGATCTTTTTTTATATGTTACAAGTTTTCATTCAGAAAACAATTGTTTGGAAATATATTGACTGTAGAGCCAAACATAGCAGTTATGTATGGTAGCGGTAGGCGCCCTAAGATAGGCATATAGATATTTTTCTATAGAGAGAATTTTAAATAAATCTAAGCCAGCCTGGTGTGTTACACAATGATAACATTTTATGTCCTCACTTATTTCCCGCCCTCTTAATAACACGTTAGTTCACCTAGTAGACTTCTTAAAGTCATATTCGAATCCAATCTATTACTACTGATACAAGTTGCTTTGTGTTCAGATTCATTTTTTCTATATTTTTTTTTCACGTTTGGAATAACCCTTCTCCTGTTGTATTTCCTTTAAGCGCAAATGACATCGAGCTAATATTCTTATACAGAGAGATCCTTCGTAATTTTGCAGGTGAACATCACCAGTTCTATCAATCAATATCTGTGTTTCCACCTAATGCGAGAGAACAGACCACAGTTCGATTCATCTTTGATGTTATTTGTCATTCAGGTAGTGTTTCAATATCCCTTTTCTCCTCTGCATTGCCCGTGTGGAAAATTTCATATTGTTTAAAACATCTGATTATTAGGGACAAATAATGGCAAACTTAAATGTAAGTTTTATCTTATGCTTAATTATAGTGTCTTATTTAATTGGTACAAGAGCAGAAATAATGTGACGATGCGAGATGCTGTAAACCTACGATATCCGTCTTAGTATATCAAAGCGATTGGAATTAGTGAAAAGTAGAATTCTTAAGGAAAAACAGGCGAATTGAAAAGTTCAACGAAAAAACGGCCGCGGACTTGTTCTGAAATAATATAGAAAATTTCGACAGTGATGCATTGAGAAAGAATATTTTAAATTTATGTGGAGAAGGTTACATTCCAAGTTTGAATGACACACTAAAAAGTATCACAGAGAAGTTGTGTTCCCCTGCGTCTCAATCATCTCTCTGGCGGATAATGAGAAACTTTGGGTTCCGCTGTAAGAAGAATAACATGACGCGGAAATATTTGACGCAACGTCAGAACATAGTTGCGCTGCGCGTAATCAGTTTCTTTATGGAAATAAAAATATAATATCAGCGAAACGTGCTATATTCTTTTCCGACGAAAAATGTAGTTTATAAATGTGAATATGACAAAAGATAAATTACTCTGAATAACAAATTTTTACTTTTTGTCTTGCTCCGAAATAAAAATATGTGAATATTACTAATATGCGTGCCCTAAATCTGAATTTAAAATCCAAATTGTCCCATTACGTACTATCTTCCGGGCAAAATGTCCTGTCCTACGCTGACCACCATAATGCATCATGTGACGCAGGTGATGGCTGAACGGATTTGGCATGTTTTAACAGAGAAATCAGCGGGGATTTGATACTTATTTCAATGAAAGCTAGTATTTAAGATTTAACATGAATATAATGTTTTGGCAACTTTTCTTTTCACCGTCTTATAAAGTGTGGTTGTGAGAAGTGCTGTCACCTGTTAACTCATTCTAGATTTTTTTGGAGTTGGTACTTTCTGGAAATGAGCTTCTCAAACTGAGTCATAAAATATACGGCGACCAAATAGCTTTATGATAACAAAAGGCTGTAATCGGAAACGAGAACGGCAAAGTAAAATTTGGCCAATTCTCATGTTCCCGTTCCCGGGTTCCGACAAGCTTCTGGTTAATTGTGAATGCTTACATTTAAATATATTTAACATTGTTTACGTTCTCGTTTCGTTGTCGTTTCCGTTCCCCTTCCCTTATCCTTCACTAAACTCATAGTACGGAATTTTATAACCCAAGACATGATGTTATTGTAGGATGGCACACTGCGAAGCCTAAATTCCCTTCGTAAATTTCATTGCGTTATTGTTACAGACTTTGTTTCCATATTCTACTCTACGCATGCAACACTATGTTGTACACTCCAGCAATCCATGACGACCGTGCCTATGGTCAACCAATGACCAATCTCCTAAGTCCCCTCCTCAAGATATACGACAAGCTACCAACAACCACTACACATGCGCATCTGTTATTGGTCGCGGAAATGTTTCAGCTTCCCGCGCCGAACCCAGTAAAAGCCTACTATTTTTATTTTCTTTTTAGTCTTGAAAGTTTATCAGGGCGTACTGGGCCATACCGGTAGAATAATGCAATGGATATGAGGGATATTGATCACGTGTATTTCCCTGATCTTCTTGAAATTAATTTTACAAAATCACAATAATAATTAAACTTTATACTTCGTATATTAAGATTAAATTGATAGCTAGCAATTTTTTCCGCGACGATAAATTCCTATAACCAATGCACTGAAACACAAGTTTGTTTATAAGACTTATTACAGAGCGATCCAAAAGTCGCGCACCTTAAAATTACAGGGCCGTATTCATAGAAATTTTTAGCGCGGGATTATCAGCGTTTTTCGTATTCATAAACCAGTGTTAGCGATAGGATATGATTTGAATTCTGTACTAGTAACCAGTGGATAGCCGGGGCTAGCTTAGTACGCTCGTAGCGCGTGCTGCGAAATGTCTATGAATAGCACCCCTAGTGTCTAGATTGAGTAGTGCAGTTGGAAAGTGCTATCGGCTACCGCTAGATATCATCATGGGAATTAACAGCAACAAACCTAGACGTCATTGTGATGTGTATGTATACACTGACGCTTGCAGTAGTCCTCTGTTTATTGTTCGGAAAACATGTCGTTTTCCCAAGAGCAAGGAATTTTCATTGTTGAACATTATTTTTCCAGTCGTTCTTATGCACGTGATGTACACGAATTTGGTAGGAATTATCCGGATGCGGCAGTGCCTAACGATTCGTCCATAAGGAGATTAATCGTCCGTTTTAGGGAATGTGGATCAGCGCTTCTTGACAATGATGAACGTGATTATTTGTTACAGCAGGACAGTACCACATATCACACATCTAATGAAACCATGCAATTTTTGCGCGAATTTTTTGGTGAGCGTATCATTTCTCAGCAGTTATGACCCCCACGTCCCCCCGATTTGACGCCCCCAGTTTTCTTTCTGTGGAGTTACCTTAAAGGAAGGGTATACAAAAACAGGCCGCACATTCTGGAGCAATTAAAGAGGAACATAACGGAGATTAACATCAGTGTAAGCGTGCTCAAAAAAGTGGCCGCAAACATGGTAAAAAGAGTTCTTACATGCATTACTGAAGGGAGCTGCCATTTTCAGCATATGTTATGAAAAATGATATCTCATGTGAAAACTGATGTAAGTAAACATAATAAATTCACCTATATAAATATATGTGAACGTATTATTAAGATGTACGCGACTTTTGGATCGCTTTGTATAATGTATACTCTTGGTCACGTGTTGGATTCTGTCGAAAAACGGAGCTGCTGCGCAACAATCGACACCATAAGGCCAGGATCGGTATTGCTAATGTCCTCAAGCGTCGTGGATGGGAGGTATACGAGGAAATCCGCTGCGTTTCCTCCTTAGATTCCAACAGAAGAGCAGATATTGTAGCCATCTACAGGACTCAATCTAAGGGAATAGATCTTGATCCTACAGTCCGGTTTGAGAGGGATGCCCTGCAGACACAACACGTTGATGAGGAGAAGAAATCCATTAATGAGTCGTGCATCCCATACCTAAGTGAGAAATATAACCTTCCCACTAGTCAGTGGAGTGTTTCTGGTCTTTTGTTTGGTGCGCGTGGCACACTTCCTAAATTCACATGGAATATTTTAAAAGCACTCGGTCTCCGATTTTTTGAAATTCAAAAAGAATTACTGAATATTCTTAAGGATTCAATCCAAATATTATATTACCATTTATATTTTGAGCATTGATGATTCTATTGGGTTTGCATTTCTCTGGATGTTTTACTAAACAATTCCTGTATTTAATTTTTTGTCTTTCTAAATTATTCTGTAGTGCTTTTATTCTGGATCTTTATGGTCACCCTCATTGAGGGCAGATTATTTTGTTAAAAATAGTTGTTGTTTATTATTATAATAACAACCCATACCCCAAACCTTATCCAAATCTTTAAGAAAAGCTTGAGATGCGGCCACTGACCGAGATTTAAAAAATCTTATCTTCTAACAAAAAGGAAATTACTAAAACGTGTATACATAATGACATATGAACAATAGTGATCGGTTTATTTTTTAAATAAAGAATAGTTTGTTATTCTGTAATAATTTTTGAAGACATGCAGATCATACACTTCATTCCCATTTAATTTAATTTAAATGAAGATTCAATAAGAAAATCGTCACTCACCTAGCAGTTCTCATCATCATGATCATTATTATCATCACCATCACCATAAATGATCGTTTTCCGGGTTTTAAAATTTTGTCTTCTTTCTGTTCTTAAGTTCAGGTCTATTTTCTGACGTTTCTTTGTACACAGGAATTGCTCAAGTAGTTCTTTGATTAACAACTCGAGCAAATTGACTACTGGTGAGATATTTGGTTTCCTTTCTAACTAAAGAAACGTCATTTATTACAATCAAACGTGCTTCTAGCAAATAAACTTTAGTGTCCCACTGAATCATCTTCGCTGAGCACAGAGGTTATGAGGCTGATTTCTTCATAGGTGTTTGTAACCTGTTGGGAATTCATTCTGTATGATATTTCTTTTTCTTTTATGTGTAGTAATTTTTATCTGTCTCAGGAACTCATTTTCTTCTGGAAGTTTTTAATGTTGGACATAACCTTCAATTTTATTCTCAGAGCTGCGTGACGTATTGTAATTAAAATGGTAGTGCAGCGACTGACGCAAGCCTTCCGTTGCATTCGACATGCGAAAGACGGCCGTCATTTTCCGAGAAAGAATGAGCTGAGAGAAAAGTATACTCCCAATATTACGTGTTTGTCTACGATGTTTATACATACGATAATTTCTTTTACATATTAGAGAGCTAGCACACTGTTCGTTGGAGCGTGGCTTATCCACGCCAGTGCAGTGGTCCGGTACTAATTCCGAGGCATCCATGTCT
This sequence comes from Periplaneta americana, assembly GCF_040183065.1. Lineage (NCBI taxonomy): Eukaryota > Metazoa > Arthropoda > Insecta > Blattodea > Blattidae > Periplaneta > Periplaneta americana. The sequence goes on from NC_091127.1 coordinate 90,645,957, forward strand.
CTCTCATAAGTAGGCCTACTGAGGAGAAAGCATAATCTTCTACCACACATTTCTCCGTTTAATTATTCACATTTATTATCAAAACAATGGACTCGACGTCGCGCGAAGTGCATGTTAGGGTAGTTTAACTGTGTTCGTCAGCTCGAGAAGAAAGTCCATATTAAAAAAATACAAAACTTGTCAAGGCCAATAACTTCACGGAATAGTAGTACGGGATGTAGAAATAATGGAAGTAGAAACAGGAGTATCATATTGTCCTAGAGTGTCAAGTTTCTGTGTTTTTTTGGGGGGGGGGCTGGATGTATAATATTTTCATGTCAGTGTCTATGTTGCTGTAGTTGTGATTGGACTTTTTGAAGTGTTCTGCGCACCGTAGGTTGAATTGTTGTGTAGTTTGGTTATGGCTGTGATATGTTCCTTGTAACGTGTTTTAAATGATTTTCTAGTTCGTCAAATTTAGAAGTCGTAACTATTGTATGATAGTTTGTATACACCTGTTAAGTTGTATTTATTTGAGTGTCTTGTTTGTATGTTAAGATGTTTTTGTAGTATGTTCTGTATACAATGTTGTACAGTATTTCAGTTTCTTGAAAGACGATGAAATCTTGTATGTGTTCTTGTTTTCGTATGTTAGTGTGATCTACTGTTTTGTTCTTGTGTTTGTGTTGCGTTTTCTTTGCAATTACAAAAAACCATCTTAACATAAAAAGACAAAATATACAAATAAATACAACTTATCAGGTATATACAAACTATCTTGCAACGACTTCTACATTGGACAGACTGGAAGATCATTTCAAACATGTTACATAGAACATATCACAGCCATAACCAAACTACAGTATATAATAATTCAACCTACACAGATCATATCACAAACTCCAATCACAACTACAGCAACATAGACACTGACATGAAAATATTACACATCCAGCAAAAAAAAAAAAAAAAAAAACAGAAACTTAAGTCTAGGACAATATGAAATTTACAAACATTCAAAAAGACACCCCCAGAAAATCCTGAACACTCAACTTAATTTCAAAACGCACACCCTTTTCGACATAATTATGAACACACCCCACCACAACAGGAAACCAGAAGATTCCTCACATTAATACAGTAAATAGTTGTAAAGTTAATAAGTGGTAGTTACTGGGTTTCAATAATTTGTTATATTTGTAATAATCAAGTAAATAAATAGTTTAAACGACATAAAATATGATTTTACTTTTAATTCAATATATTGTCGCAAGAAAAGAGGTATAAAAACTCACTGGCAACAAGTTGCGAGTGTAGTAAGACTGAGGTGGTCACGTGACTTCAGATAGGACATATCCTCCAGGGTCTGTCTTTATTATTCTCGCATTGCAGTAATAGTATTATTGGAAGCAATAGTAATAGTAAATATGATGCAAAATAACAAAATACAATTAATAGTTATACCAAAATATGCACCAGTTTTAGTTTTAGTTACATACATGGATTTATTCAGCAATATTTTACCTATAGATGCACTACACTATCAGAATTTTCTCTTAAATTCAATGCACGGATTTTTGACCGTACGTGCTTTACAAAACAAGTCCTCCTTTATAGATTTCACCTCCCTCACCTGTGATTAGATCCAACCACTCTCCAAAAGAACACACAGGTTCAGTTTTCTAGTAGCAGTAGTATCAGTAGTAATACCATCTTCAGTAGTAAAAATAGTAGCAGATTAATAATAATAATATTAATAGTGATAAAATTAGAAGTAGCAGTAACAATAGGCTTCCAGTAGCAACAACAGAAATAGCTCTGGTGGTAGAGGAAAAAATATGGGCAAAATAAAATTGGCCCGCGGAAAATATGATGAAATATATGAATTTATATGTATAAGACTGACGCAGAAATGACCCTGACAATGCAGGAAACCGTGATTTCGATGCAACAATGGGTTGTTGTCACATGCCCGCGCATGCGCATCTCCCGCATGCTCTGTCCCGAACTTCGCTGTGTCATTATGTTTGAGTAAGAGGAGCAGATGTGTTTAGTAGCCAGTTGAATGGAACACAAAATGGTGCTCACGATAAAACAACGCGTGTTCATTGTCGAGTGTTATGCGAAGCACAATTCATGGAAAAGTTGTGCGGAACTGTTTGCGCAAGGGTTTCAGTCTGGACGTGTTTTGGCAAAACCTCCAGCAAAAGCTGCAATGCAAAACTTAGTGACAAAATGGCGTGAAACGGGCTCTGTAGCGAATAAAAACCGTAACTATCCGAAAAGAGTTCGAACACCAAAAAAACATTGCTCGAGTGCAGGAAAGCCTGGAACAAAGTCCGACGAAATCGCAACGCCTCTTATCTATGCACGTGGGAATTAAGAGAACGTCGTGTCGAAACATTATCAAAAAGGACCTGCATCTGTATGCTTACAAATTTACTGTTGTGCATACGTTAAAGCGTCAGACAAACCTTCGCGTGTTGAGTTCTGCCGGTGGTTTCTGAGTGAAGTGGAATCAGGATTTTTGGATCCTCAGTTTCTCATTTCTTCAGATGAGGCCTGGTTCAGCCTGTCAGGGTATGTTAACTAACAGAACATACACCATTATGCATCAGTAAATCCCCATGAGTAGCCTACTTGGAAGAGCCGTTGCATAATCTCAAGATTGGTGTTTGGTGCGCAATGTCAGGTGTCCGCATCGTAACACGATTCTTTGTCCGGGCCAGTTTTATTTTGCCCACCCTGTATTACTAATAGTAGTAATAAACAGTGATAATAGTAGTACTACCAATATCAACAGCGTTAATAGTAACATTACTAGTAGCAATAACAGAAAGAGTAATACTTCAGTACCAGCGGTAGTATCAATAGTTCTACCGTTACTATGAGTACCAGAAATAATACTGTTAGTAATAATAAAAGTAATAATCGTACAATCAACAACAATGACAGAAATAATAGTACGACCTCTAGCAATAGCAGTAATGGTAATACTACCAGTACCAATAATATAAAGAGTAGTATCGTCAATATCAGCAGCCGCAGCAGTAGTACTACTAGAATGACGATAATACACAGTACTATCACAAATAGGGAATGTAATAACAGTACACCTATAAGTGTAACAACAAAAAAGTATCAGTAAGACCAGTAGAAACAGCAAAAATACCAGTGCCAATAGCAGTTCTATTTCTATGAATACCAGAAAAAGAATTACTAATAGCAAAATTAATAGTGATGCGACCAGTAGAAACAGCGAAAATAGTAGCACAATTAGTAGCGATAGCCGTAATACGAGTATTATAATGAATAAAATAGAAATAACACCAATGGCAATAGCAGTAGTTCACTATAAGTACTAGTGGCAAGCAGTAGTTCTATCAGTATCTATAACAGAAATAATAATGTTATTAACAGCGAAAGTAATAGTGATACAAGTAACAAAAACAGAAAAAGAGAGTAATATAATTTTATTAGTAGCAATAGCAGTAATAGCGATACAAGCAATAGTAGTAAGAATAGGACAATTAATAGCAACAGAAAGAGAAGTATTAATATATATTACTGACGGTAGCAGTAAGTCTACCAATATGAATAATAGAAACACTGCCTATTATTAACAGCGAAAGTAATACTCGTATTAAAATTACTAGTAGAAACAGCTGAAATAGGACATTAGTAGCAATAGCAGTAATAGTAGTTTTATAAGTAGCAACAGCAGAAAACTAATACTATCAATATCAGTTGCAGAGTAAGTATTATTTTATTAAATACCTGGACTAAGCAAGGACAGGGTTCGATTTTCTGCAGACCTATTACATACGTAGCAGATAATACGAGTGAATTAGATATCCTGTTGTTATTATTACCATTATTTTATTGTTATTATTATTATTATTATTATTATTGTTGTTGTTATTATTAGTAGTAGTAGTAGTATCAGTAGTAGTAGTAGCAGTAGTAGCAGTAATAGTAGCAGTAGTAATAGTAGTGGCAGCATACAATTTCTCTACTGCCACCACAATGCCACAATTTCGTTTCGAAATAATATTTTGTGGCTAGGTAGTTTAAAAGGAACATTAACTAGAGCATAATCATGTTCCGTCTGTAGATGTTCCGTCTGTAACTTGAGATTCAGCCAAGTCGTGTCTGACTTCACTTGGCGCTAGGCATGAAGGATTATTAAAATCGGAAGAATAATGGCAATGCGGAACTCTTTGAGATATTACGAATCCTCCGGAATGACACGACTTGCTCATTATAGGCTATTTAACGGTTGTTTATTTTGTACTATTCCTGTGTTTGTTTACTGCAAGGTACATGAAAACCTTGACTTACACGAAGGTTACTGATAAATAACTCCAGTAATTCTAAACGCACTAACTGGAAATTTTTCAGTTCCGTGTAGAAACGGTTGCTTATTCCGAGTAAGGATTGGAAACGTTCCCTTCAGCAGCATCCTAGCGACAGTGTATTTAATGTAGTAATGAGGCATTTTGATTCCATACGGAATGTATAACACGTCGAAGTAGTAGTAAGTAGTAGTAGTAGTAGTAGTAGTAGTAATAATAATAATAATAATAATAATAATAATAATAATAATAATATTGAACGGATTATATCAGCTCCTTGTCTCTGCGGATGACGTGAATACCTTAGGAGTAAATCCACAAACGATTAGGGAAAACGCGAAAATTTTACTTGAAGCAAGTAAAGAGATAGGTTTGGAAGTAAACCCGAAAAGACAAAGTATAAGCTTATGTCTCGTGACCAGAATATTGTACGAAATCTATACTAATAATAAATCTGTAGCCGAAATTTTTCTGGTACTTTTCGATTTTCCAAAAATTATTGGTCCTAACATATATAATTAACCACCCTGAAACCGAAAATCGCATTTTTGAAATTTTTGTTTGTATGTCTGTCTGTATGTTTGTTACCTTTTCACGCGATAATGGCTGAACCGATTTATATGAAAATTGGAATATAAATTAAGTTCGTTGTAACTTAGATTTTAGGCTATATGGCATTCAAAATACTTTATTTAAAAGGGGGGTTATAAGAGGGCCTGAATTACATAAATCGAAATATCTCGCTTATTATTGATTTTTGTGAAAAATGTTACATAGCAAAAGTTTCTTTAAAATGATTTCCGATAAGTGTTATTCTTTACAAAATTTTGATAGGACTGATATTTAATGAGATAAATGAGTTTTAAAATTAAAATAACGCCATCTAAGACGGTGCAATGAATTAAGAACAAATGACTTCGTCTATAAGGGGCCTTGGACAACAACAATCGAAACAGGGGTCTTGGACATCAACAATCGAAAGCGTACAGAGAATGTTTCTGTGTTTGTATGAAGTAATATCAGAAGCTAAATTAACCGATTTGTATAATTAATTATTATTTCACCATTGGAAAGTGTAGTTTCTCTATAATGTTATTACAGTAACGTCTGAGTAAATCGAGGACAGGTAAGATTAAAATAGCTTCTTATGCACAGAAAATTTGATAGGCTATTTTGTACATTCGTTTTCTGTATTTCTTAAAATAATATTTATGTACACTCATTTTAATCTCAGAGAATTAACGAACAACGAGAGTGTATTGATTTAATATGCAGTAATAGTACGTTAGCTTAGCAATCCATTATTTTATAATTCAAATTTTAACTATGCTCAATTGAATCGTGTTAAAATACATAAAATATATATGCAATAAATGCAATGCAAAAAAAATTGGGTAATGAGCGAAGCAGATTATCTTGCGCTGTTGTAAAAGTTGTTCCCTGGATCAAACGTCCTATTTTAATTATGTAATTACTTTATATTTATTTCTAACAGGTGCAGCGGAGCGCACGGGTACGCCTAGTGGAAATATAAAAATTGGAGAATTATCCTTCGAAGAGGTGGAAAAATTTAAATATCTTGGAGCAACAGTAACGAATATAAATGACACTCGGGAGGAAATTAAACGCAGAATAAATATGGGAAATGCGTATTATTATTCGGTTGAGAAGATTTTGTCGTCTAGTTTGCTGTCAAAAAATCTGAAAGTTAGAATTTATAAAACAGTCATATTACCGGTTGTTCTGTACTTGGACTCTCACTTTGAGAGAGAAACAATGATTAAGGGTGTTTGAGAATAAGTTTCTTAGGAAAATATTTGGAGCTAACAAGCAAACGTTCTGATGGGAGCAGATAAAAAGTTAAATTTTTTTCTTCCACCATGTTAATAATGTGAAAATAAGTGCTTATACAAATTTTGGCCACTCGACCCCAATTACAAGGGCCGTAAAAAATAAGTTCGCCAGGGGCCTTTAACATAAAAAGAACACAATTTCATTGGACAAATTTATTGGAACAGACACAGCAATTTTGAGCTATTTTTCAACATATTTTCCACCGGAATTGAGACATTTCTCATATCATGTGATCGACAGAGAGAGGTGCAGACGCAGTCAAACGCTGGTTCCGATCTGAGGCGGCTGACTTCTACGACACAAAAATTGATCCCATGGTATGACAAATGTCTCAATTTCAGTGGTGGATATGTTGGCAAGTAGCGCAACAATTGCTGTATCTGTTTCAATAAATATTTCCATGCAATTGTGCTTTTTCCTATAAAATGCCCAGGGAAAATCACTTTCTGGACGGCCTCGTAATTGCGGTCGAGTGACCAAAATTTGTATAAGCACTTCTTTTGACATTATTAACATGGTGTAAGAAAAAAATTTAACTTTTTTATCTGCCCCCATCAGAACGTTTGCTTGTGAGTGAACAAGGATTTGCTGTCAGAGGCAGAAGTTGGTTAACTACACGACATTTCTCGATGTTTATAGTTTTATCTGACATTAATTGGAATTACCAAAGCCTATAGCTTTCTTAGACTTAAATTGAAGATATGACCACGTGGATTAGGAAAATAAGAAGAGAATGAAAAGATCATTTTTGCAGAATGGCAGAAGATTACCCACAATTACTATAATAGAAAAATCTAATTCATCAAGGTCATTAGAACGGCCACACAAACGATGATAAGAAAACTGGTCACCAGACACAGAGTGAGAGGCAATTTGGAAAGTACGAGACGAAGCAGCTAAAATATGATCGAATCCGAATGATCATGGTTGTTTCCTTAGTTTATTATCTATTGGAGAAGCATCCTTCATGGTTACCACGCACATGTTCGTTCTAAACGTGTCATTAAATACAATTTAAGTGAATTTAAAATAATGTCAGTTTTTACAAAGCTAAGACTCTAGGTCTCGTGGTATATGATTACATAGATGGGTGCACTAGACCTTTACTGGCATACATACGAATGACGATGCAAGTTCATGTGGTAACATCTAGCAAAACAATTAACGGCATAGAATAATTTTTCAAGGTGAATTCCTTTATTTGTATAGAGTAGTTCCAAACAATAGAACAAATATTTATTTATTACAGCAATACTTACAAGCAAGTGCTAATACTGCTTCTCAATAGAGTGGCTAGAATGTTGCGGAATCAAAGGACGGAGGGATTGAAAATACTAAATGTCAAGATATCTATGGAATAACCGCAAGTGTTTTACAATGTACAGTCTTAGAAAAAAGTTTTGTCACACAGATACTTCATAAGTTTCAGAAAGAAGGCACTGCGCATGATCAGACATGTAACGAAACAAAACTAATTTTATTACCTCAACTAGTCCTTCTCTTATGAACCAGGTCGCTCGTTTTCTGATCATGCGCACTGTCTCCTTTCTGGGACTTACAGACTAAAGTGTCTATGTGACAAAACGTTTTTCTAAGACTGTACGTGAAGAGACTGAACAATAATTTTATAAGGCTTTTAGGAATCATTATTATGTCTCACTAATATATGAATTTGTTCATCGTGAATAAATATGCTAGCCAAGATCGTCATTGATAGTTTCCTTCCTTTTGTATGAAGCAGTTGTGATTTAAAGGTATACTCGTATGAGCATATTGTTTTTCTTTTTTCACATAATTTAGGTCAACGATCTTTCGCTTTCTGGCAATACACAAAAAGACGTGGAACTTTTACATTGTGGGGTATTGCTGGCAGTTTCGAACCTTGCAGTTCACTTTATTTAAATATAATACATTTTTTATACTTCACATTACAATAAGTTCCGTACTGCTGAAAATTTTATATTAGATGTTTTCGTGGAAATACAAGTTTTCAACAACCCTGGTGTCTAAAACGTGGTTTTGGGCAAGTCATCATTCTCTCCATTCGTCGGCCTATGTATAGCGACTTCTTATAAATCATTGGAAGAATTTTGTTCATATCAGTATATACGAGTGAACTTATCTCGAAATGATGTGCATGTAATTTTTATTAAACGTTATCAGGACTTCATTCAGTAGGCATAGTAAATTTCATTCGCTCGTAAATATGAAATTCTTAAGGAGTATTCAATAATTTGAGCTTTGTTTTCAGACTAGTTTACTGAATTGATTTTCCTTTAATATGTTAAACAATGCTCATATTTCAATATCCAATTAATTCTAATTTATGATTTGTAAAGTTCTAACGAATTATCTTTACATTTATAATGTATCCAGATTAACTGCTAACTTAAATAAATTTCAATAATACTCTTCTACTATGTAGCCAATATCTAATACCGTATAATAATAATAATAATAATAATAATAATAATAATAATAATAATAAGAGTAATAATAAAATTTAATAATAACAACAATAATAATAATAACAATAATAATAATAACGATTTATTTCTTTGACAGAGTTAAGGCCATACGACCTTCTCTAACACTCAACCTGGAGTAAAACTGTGATACAAAAATACTACAAATTTACAACGTACAGAACACACACAAAACTAAAGTAGATAATCATATTATAATATAAACAAGTCAGTAGAAATCAGACATAATACCTTATATAACATACAGAAAGAAAAGAAAATGCATAATAAAATGTGAACAGTAAGTCAAAATAAATTAGACATATTTACTTACTTACTTACTGGCTTTTAAGGAAACCGGAGGTTCATTGCCGCCCCTCACATAAGCCCGCCATTGGTCCCTATCCTGAGCAAGATTAATCCAGTCTCTACCATCATATCCCACCTCCCTCAAATCCATTTTAATATTATATTCCCATCTACGTCTCGGCCTCCCCAAAGGTCTTTTTCCCTCCGGCCTCCCAACTAACACTCTATATGCATTTCTGGATTCGCTCATACGTGCTACATGTCCTGCCCATCTCAAACGTCTGAATTTTTTGTTCCTAATTATGTCAGGTGAAGTATACAATGCGTGCAGCTCTGCTTTGTGTAACTTTCTCCATACTCCTGTAACTTCATCCCTCTTAGATAAATTAGACATACAAAGTATAAAAATGTGTGACAATAATAATAATAATAATAATAATAATAATAATAATAATAATAATAATAATAATAAAACAGCGAAGTAAAAATCATACAATGAACACGATATTTTTTGCTATACACAGTAAGGAAAATTATGATTATAAGTAGCTCAAGTTATCACATTATATCATACCATTATCGAGAAATATGATGAAAACAAAAACAGATAAAATAAGATAAATATTATTAGAATATAAAGAAAATGTAGTAAATACGTGGAAACATGCAATACAACACATGTCAACACATGGCAACTCGTCATAAGATTACCATTTATATTTTGATGATTCTATTGGGTTTGCATTTCTCTGGATATTTTACTAAACAATTATTGTATTTTAACCTTTTTGTCTTTCTAAATTATTCTGTAGTGCCTTTATTCTGGATCTTTATGGTCACCCTCATTGAGGGCAGATTATTTTGTTAAAAGTTAATATATAACTTGGATTTGAAGGATTTCAAGTTTTGTCAGCCCTTAACGTCACGTCTATGTATTTTAATTAGACCTGGTAGAGTAAAATGGAAGGTCTCGGTACCGTAATTCTACTAAGTAAAGTAAAATAAAATATGTTATTATTATTATTATTATTATTATTATTATTATTATTATTATTATTATTATTATTATTATAAATCGAAAACATAAAGTGGACATGAACTCGAAATCTAATGATTTTTATAATTTTCTTATTTTTCGTAAGACGAAGAGAGAAATGAAATAAAGTACCCAATATATCGTAGATATTTTGTTATTTTATAATGTGTTGAACTATTTGTACATTTTATATCGAATAGCTCTGCACTGTAATAAATTGATTGTTGTTAGGTGTGAGCGAACCACAATAAATCTAATAAATTTTAACATCTACATCACTTTTAAATTCCGATTTTCCCGAATTTGAAAGTGATATTAGAAATGATTACAACATAGATATAGCTTTTATAGCTTTTTATATACATTTACGAACATTTAAATACATATATAGAATGTCCCATAATCTTTGAGACACTCCGTATTTTAGTGTACTATATAATAGTTATTTATGGTACTTGTGAGGTAAGTGCATCTTTATTGCACGAGTGGAAAGATTTAAGCACGAGGCGTTAGCCGAGTGCTTAAATTACACGAGTGCAATAAAGATCACGCTCACAAGTACCATATGTAATTTTATCCATGACCATAACGAAAAATTATGTTTTATAAAAGAAAATATGTTGAAAATAAGTCCTCATGTAATCACATACCATGGCATGGATTTTAAAATCAATACGTGTACTAGGTAGGTCATGATGTAGGAGGCCATGATTAGTAAAGAATGGTATCTAAGGCGTTGGATAAATAACAAATTATAATTAATTATATAATTTTAATATATATTTTTTCATTTTAAACGTGTATTTTCGTCTTTTTGAAGTTTCAGGGATTATTTAGAAGTGTTCACGGGACTATTGTGATTAAAATAATTTCACATTTTACTTCTGTAAACTTAAGAGGAATATTAAAACTTAATTACACATCGTGTCTGTTTAGCTCAGTTGGCTAACGCGTGTTGTTTTAAAATCCTATAAACCCAACTTCGCAGGTTCAAGTCTCCTTGCATCCCAAAAGGTAAATTATTACAAAATTTTAAAAAGATGCATGTTAGATATGGATGTAATGTACAAATTACGACGTAGCAGATAGAGAAAAGAGAAGGAGATTGAGTGTATGTATATTTAAGAAATAGTAATAAAGAAGTAGAGGTAGTGACATCTAGTAACTAATATAATAACTTCTTGAATAATAGTTCAATTGAAAAGTATACGTGTGTACCCGGGTACTAGGAAAATTCTAATGAACTGTGAGATAAAGTTCAAACTGTGAGGTAAAGTATTTATCTCACTAGTGAAATAAAGTAATGTTGAATGAAAGCCTACTTTACAAACGCAAAAGTATTTAGTAAAGGCATGTTTTTCGTTATGATCATGGATAAATATAGTTTTCTATTTACTTTATAGGATCCACTAAAGCCTATAGATCCGACTACCAATTAGGTGTTACAGAAATTCGTAGTAACACTAAGTTACGTTTTATTTTTTAAATAGGACACACTATATTTAATTTTATAAATCCTTACCCTCAAATATAGTATAAGCTATTACCTAGCAGGTATCCAGACACAACATTACAAGGACAGTTACGAGGTAGAGAATCGTTTATTATGTATCTAAACATTAATTTTAATTTTAAAGAATCAGACAACAACAAATTATTGCGATATTGAATTTGAGAGAAATCTTACATTATTACACAAATACAACATATGATTAATCTACCTATTTCAACATAAATTCAATATGCTAATATTAAATTCATAATACTTAATACAAATATTTACATATAGAAAACTTAATAAATTTGACAGAAGAAAGAGTTCGTCCAAAGGGCTGGATTCGGGAAGAATACATAAAACGCTCATTGCATTTTCGTGTTGAATAGCAATACTTAAGCGTTGACGTAAATAAGTAGAGCTACGGCGATCATCAGTAATGGAGATCAAAATTTGACCGATTTGAGATAGCAAAACTTTAGCGTCATGACTCCAAGCACCGAAGGTTTCCACAGCAAAGGGGGAAAAGATATAATTGTCTAAAAGATGAGCATATGTATTGACTTTTTTCTTCACGGGTAATTCAGCAGCAGATGCTGCGCGTTTGGAGGTATTTGGCAAGTGAGATGGAGCTAGAGTGTCAGCGCAAGTGGAGGTTTGTTGCATAAGTTGTAATCAGTTTGTTATTGTCATACTAAATTCTTTCTTCATAATGACTTTCTTTATTTCCCTTTTCAGTGATCTGTTAAAGATCAAATTTCTGTCTTTATTACGGTTTTAGCTTTCCTTTACTCATTTACCGATCGGACAGGTAGGTATTACGTACTGTATTTATCTAGGTATTTTTTGTTTGAATACGGTACCGTATTTTGCTTGTCATAAATACATTGCCTTCTTTCGCGCGACTGGCTCAGTTACCCGGGAAAAGAAGAGAACTGGGAGCTCTAAACTTACAGACGTTATCATGGACATACGAGGATGTCAGCATGCTGGTCTCTTACCCAGAGGGCCCGGGTTCGATTCCGGGTCGGGTTGAATTTCCCTCAACTTTAAGGCAAATATCAGGAAATTTGAGCCACAACATCCCTGAATATCACCGGCTTCATTCATCACTAAAATAATATTCATAACAAATCAGTAATACATCTACAGACGCCCTCTAGTTCACAACAATAGAACTGGATTCAACAATAGTACTGTACACAGGTCTTCGGATTTCATCTAAAAGATTAACTCGCGATATGACCAGAGATGTTGAAGCGAGTATAATGGAAAAAAAAAAAAAGAAAAAAAATACGAGGACGTATGACAGAGAGGCCACGGACATCACTACGTCAGCTCAGTCGAGAGATTGGGTTGTCATATGGCTCCTGTCATACGGCAATAAAGAGAGTAATGAAGCTCTCTCTACCCACTCAGTGGCATCCGTTGCCACTTCGGCTGAGAGTGGTACCACCACCTCCTAAACAGATGTTAAATCAGCAATCTGCCAATCACAGTTGTCAGCTTTCTCGCCCACATTTTGTGGCAAAGATAAGATACTCGCTCTGAACGTTTCCATTACTTATTTCACATGCCAGAAATGGTGGCACTGGCTGTACTTATTTTTTGGAACAATTTGAGGCTGAAGACGAACTCTCGCGGTTCAGTACGCCACCCACTACGGATGCCTACCACCCCACACCACTTTGTAAGACTAACTTCAAGTTACCCATCAACGAGTAGAGTAGAAACTCGCTCTGCATTAGTGACAACATTAATTCAAATTAACTGCCTGGAAAGGCTGAAAATATTTGATCACACAGTAGTCTTTATGGCATAGGACAAAAATAAATACATTAAAGAAACCAAGAAGGAAATTTTAAATAAGATTGAACAACAATTATTCATTTTAAAACCAAATGACGATATTTCCATTGATTCTGTTAATTTTGAAATAACTTCAGCACGAATTTTGTTTGCTGCATCCTTGATATTTCATGATATGGTCGTTGAATGTGGAATAATAGAATCTGCATCCATCTTACAGTAAGTAACTCCAACGCCAATTATTGTCTGCGATTAAGCATCTCTTAATATACATTATTGTAAAATTGTTAAGCAAAGTGAACATGTAGATTTGCTTTATTTTTGTTAAATACTTTCACTGAAATAGATTTAAACTATGTCTTCTTTGGAAGAAATGTGAGACGCATCAGAAAATCTCTTATCTTTTTATTCAAACTTATAGTTAATAAGCTACATTAAACATTTCCATTACCGATATAATGAGTTCGACAAGACAAATGCATAACATTACTGATAATATAAAGCAGTATTTTATTTAAAGAATTGTGTGATTTAAAATTTATGTTTCCTTTGTTAAATGTTAAAATACTTCCTAATTTTCGTGCTAACTTGAATAGAAACAAAATGGTAACATTTTTAGGTACACTGTTTTGGGTATCAGGCATTAAAAAGGAATGTGATAGTAGTACAAGAATCTAGAAGCGCTGGCGACCGACCGAGTAAACGTTTCAACCGGTTGGTTATAAATTATCGACTGAATGCGCTCTAGAGTATCATTTCCCGACTGCCTTCATCACAACTAAGGACTGATCGGCGAGGTCGGACGGTCGTTTTCAAGAGAATGCAGAAGTCTAGTGGATAGCTTAAGGGGACACTCCACTAAAAATGTCAACTTTTTTCCTCATCCTTTTTATCAACCAAAATTTGAGAGTATGTTTAGGGTAAACATTGGTAATTTCGTGGCAGTGGTTATTTCGTGATACTTTTTCTTTGCTCTTTTGTGAACTAACCAATGGTGTTACGAGATCCAAATTTTCGCCAAGGGATTGCATATGTTGTCCAGTTTCCAGAAACATACAGCTAAGCTTTGTGTGACTATTGTAGTTGCTTCAGTGAGCTTTCATGTTTGGAGAGGGCAAGTTTGCGTCGACTTCTCAGGCATACAAATTTTGTGGATGTTTGTAATTACATTACAGGCGTATTACTAAAGGTAAGCATATGATATTTGGTGCAATGACTTATTGTATCTTCATGAAATATTAGGAAATGTTTTTGGAATTTTAGATAAATCTGTAGTTGCCATATAGGCTTAGCTTTACTGTTAGAAATCTTAGCTGTTTGAGGCGAAATTTTGTTGAGCATTAAGTGTTACAATTTTTAAAAGAGTATAAAATGTATTACAATAGGAATTTTAGAAATCTGAAGACAAGATGTGATAACAAAAAAGAAAACGGAGAAGCAATGGGTTCAGTGTAGCTTCTGTGTGATTTGTTATCATGCTAAGTGTCAATGATAAGTGCTAGATGACTTACTTGCAAGCATTGTGACAGAAGATGGAACATGGCTCCACGATTTTGGACCGGAGACAGAGACAGACAATGGAGTGGCATCATGCAAATTCACCAAAGAAATAGAAATTCAAAAGTACACCTTCGGCAGGAAACGTTATGGCTACTGTGTTTTTCGATTCAGAAGGACTCTTGCTTGTGGACATCATACCACACGGGACCACCATTAATTCTGACGGGTAAATTATGTTGCAACTCTCAAGAAACTTCAAGTTAGACTGAGTCGTGTTCGACGACATCGGGAGAAGCAAGATGTTCTGCTATTGCACGACAACGCACAGCCATATGTCAGTCACAAGACCACAGACCAGATCAGAAAATTCGGATAGACAACACTGAAACGTCCGCCTTACAGTCCTGAACTGGCACCGTGCAATTACCATCTCTTTGGTAAACTGAAGGATCCCTTCGCGGAACGAGGTTAGAAGATGACTCCCTTGTGCACGCTGCTCAAGAATGACTCAGACGTGTTGGTCCAGACTTTTACCGTGCTGGTCTACAGGCCCTCGTTCCTAGGTTACGTAAGGCAGTCGAAAGGGACAGAGATTATGTGGAAAAGTGACTTTTGTTCCTTAAGGATCATCTACATTCTGTGAAAATAGCAAAGCTGTAGGATAAAAATATAATTTTTAAACAAACGTTATGCATTACTTTTGGAGTTACCCTAGTAATAGGGCCAATAGTAAAGTCCGTAATATAAGTGTTCACCCTTTCAGGGCAAAGAAGATCCCTTTTCAATTCAATTTTTACTTTGATTTCATTCTTATTATGTGTTGATATGTATTTCTATGTTTTCTTGCTATGAATATTAGACGGAATTACTATGTTTGAAGTCTTGTAACAACAAATGAGAATTTCATTTGACTTTAATGAATTTTTCCACAATTCTTCTACCTCTCACGAAATTATCAATGCAATATCACGAAATTACCAAGGTTATCACGAAATAACTAACCTTTCAGCTTAAGTTGTAAAAGTGGTTTTTGGCACATATTCAAGAACGTATCCAATCTTTTATATCTCCAGATTTGTACAGCAAGTTATCGTCTTTTAGATGAAAAAATCGGAATAAGGATATACGAGTATTTACACATTTGCATTTTAAATTAGTTTTCATGAAATTATCACGAAATTACCAATGTTTACCCTACTATGTAAAGGTCTAAGAAAATCTAAATTTTGAACTCCCAAATGTTTTTGGCTTTTTTTTCTATTATTTTTAGAAATATTTTCAAACCCCAGTTTTTAGTAGAAGATCTCAATTTTTAAGCTTCGTTTGTTTTTGTTACATTGACAAGACATAGAGAAGCATTTCTATGCATTCATTTTATGAAGTATACCGTGGACAGAGCAACTAGAGACTTCAGTGACGTCACTGCGGAAGAGCCCGCACACAGCAGAATTGTTCGTTGCACTACTAACTGAAATTTAAAGTTAGAAATAGGCCTACTACTGTTTGCAGATATGTGTAAATTTTGTAAGATTTTGTATATGGCCTCCAACGTTTCGTTTTCAAGTAATTTCTAAGGAATACGCGACAGGAATTTCAGTTAAGACTAAAGTAATGGACTTCATCGGAAAAACTTATATCCTAGCAAAACATGCCTTTAGAATAACCTGTAGAACAAGTCTCATGTTTTAAATATTTAAGTTATCATTTAAGCTATGAACTTGGAAAATGAAATTTAGAAATCTTCTCACTAATCGTGACCTGCCACAAGGGACAAAGAGTACTTAACCATATAAATGTTTACAAGTTCAGTGAACCATTAATTTTGTTTTGAGAATGAAACTCCTACAAGTACATAGCTGCAAATACATTTTGTGATTGGTGGAAATATACCTAGTTTTAGAGAGGCAAGTGTTACAAAAAAGTAAAGAATGCTAATGAACTTGGTTTCATTTCGAATGTAGGTGATGCTTCAGGAGAGCAATTGATCCTTTCAATGCAGCTAAAGTTACAATCGGAATAATAGATGTAGGTATTCAAAGCCTCTTAAACACATCTTTCATGAAGAGAGTAGCGGTACCTCTTGCTCCAATCAGAAGTCCGATTACTTCAAGTTCTTCTAGCTGGTACTTTTGGAGGTAATATGGAATGGTAGGATTGTAGATATTCTTTTTTTCCTTATCCACTTCTGCTGGCTGTTCCTCATTCGTTTCGAAACGTACAATGGAATCAATTATGAATCCAGATCTTGCAGATTCCTTGAAAGCTATTATATCTATGCGCCGTGTACTGCCAGTGACGGAGAGACAATGTACTTCTTCAAAGGTGTAATCGGCATCTTTAAGGGCAGTGGCTATAATTGATCGTACTTGGTGGTGTCTAGCGTTTCGCAGATCTTCGCCGTGCGGACAGGATCCCAGGACGTGTGCAAGAGTGTCAGCCTCATTGTGGCAATGCCTACAACGGTTGTCCTGAGATCTTCCGGGCACAGCACGTACTGCAGCAACATTTCCAACCATTTTAATGCCATCGCGCCATTCGCTGTTGGAGAGTCCTTCATGTTTACAAATCCATTTGTTGGCACTAGGATATTGTTTAGATAAAACTACACCTTTCCCTTTCTGTGGATGACGACACCAAATATCAAGTTCTCTGTTCCTCAGAAGGTTACGAATCTTTGTAGCATTTAAGAAATGTTCATTCTTATGAAATAAGGCATCTTCTGGAACAATGCTCAGACATTGGGCACATCTAATGCTCTTGTCATGAACCTGACGTGTTTGTATGATGTATGGGCTTTGAGATTTGTGTAAACACCGAAGGGCATTAATTTGTTGTAATAGTGCTTCACAGCTTGTTCGAAAAATTCCTAGTCCTTTGCACTTCCTGGGACTATATCTGTACAAAATTGAATTGTTTTAATTATGCCATGAATACTATTAATAATATTTTTAAACCCTTTCTTGCTCAAAAACTTTCAAGAATGAAAGCATTTAAAAACAATGACGAGATATATTCTCATGACATGGAAATAAAGCTTGGACCATAAATGTGACAAACATCGAATCACTGCCAATCAAATAAAATTTTTAAGAAATAGGTACTATGAACTATACCAAATTAGGCGAAAAAATATAGTTTTTTTAAATAATTAAAAATTGATCCTATTTTAGTGAAAATTCAAAATTGAATACAATAATGGAGATCTCATGTACTCAGTATATCACCTTCGGTACAAGAATATCACGCCAAATAAAACTACAGTCCTTTAAGAAAAAGATCTTTGGGCCATCCGCTGAAGCCAGTCGTGAGACAGTAACAGGCCATTAGATCTAATACCCACTCGTATACATGATAGGATTATTATTATTATTATTATTATTATTATTATTATTATTATTACTGACTGAAAAGTAGTCATCTCCGTACTCTGTTACAAACACAGGCAAAGTTTCAAATTATATTGACGGCAATTTAAAATACCTTCACAGTACCTTCACTAGGTCACAACTCAGCCCCTTACGAAATCTTTGCTTTTTAAACAAAACATAGGCATGCTGTGTCGGAACAACCTATTATAATGGAGCAATCAATACAAACCCTGCACCCATTAAACTTCGAATGAACAGAGCTCTCTTCACGCGACGTTTTCCATTTTGCATACGAACTTGAAAGTACATCAGTAAAGTGAACGACTAACTTTATCGTACAGTATATCCAGTTTCCTTAAACCTGTAGCCGCCTCTGGATAATGTTTTGGTGTCCAGGCTTCGTTCTCTACTCATGACCAAGGAGTCCACTGCTTTCGGACTTATTGTAGGCCTATTGGTTAAAAACCTTAACGAGACTGATGCGAAACGGACTAACGAGCTTAATCCTTGAAGATTAACTACGATGGTAATGAGACGATAAATTGTGCAGAATATAAAGAAGTCGATAAGTATGATCGGCATGAGCGAGGTCGCTGCATGACAGTCAAGTACGCGGGGGAGGTCGATAACGAACGTCGCAGAGGGTCGAGTTACGTAACACCGATTCTGATCTCCAAGGTGCATTCAGTGCTATTATTCTAATGCTGTAGTCATGAAGAGGAAAGACCGCGAGGCATACAAATGCTTGCTCTCTCTAATCGAATCGATGAGATGAACGATCCAAGGTCTGGCAATTGGAATTCGTTCCAGGAACTCCAATTTGCGAAGCTTATACATCCGTATTATTACGGATAATTTATTGTCCCCCCTCCCTTGTAGTTTCCAAAATGTTCAAACGAATTGCTACTGTAATTGTAATTCTTTATTCGCCGTTCCTTTTTGAAATACAGAAGGTATTCAGAGACAAAAACATATGTCCATGCTGGTAGTGGGGAAATAGTGCATTGAGAATGGAAGGAAAAGCGGAAGCATAATCAGAAATTCTGCATAGACACTTTGTTCTCCATAATTGTATCTCACAGTATCCGCCCGAGATTGAACTCCTCCCTCCTTTGATAAGAGAACACTATTCTCCGTAGATGCTATTCAGAAACAAAACGATAACATGATAATATAAGAAGGCATTATTAGATTAAAAACACAGAGTAAACAAAAGTATGGAAGAAAACTTATGAAAGGCTTAGGGACCGGGATGACTTAAGACTGCGGTAAAGTTTGTAACCGTCAATGTAGTCAAACCACCCCGACCCTCTGTCAGGACAAACGGATCACATACGAAGTTGGAACTGTGCCATTATAGGTACAGGGACATCATTTCATTTTTACCAACATTCTTAATATTAACCTGGCTATACCTTTGGATTAACGGTTGAGAACCGGAAACACCGTTTGCTACCCCCTTCCACCACTGGAGTTCGATGATACTGGCGTAAAATACAAACAAATCACCTTACTAGATATAGGAGGGAAGAAAAGTAATTAATCCATTTACGTAAACTAGGAAATATCGTAATTTTGAGTTTGATAATTTTCATTAGGTTTCTGTTTAATCAAAATACAGCACAGTATTAAGAATAGGTGTTTTTACTCACGAACTGAGTTATCCATGCGAACGTATTCATTATGCAGTGTATATTATACTGTCTACAGCACATTAGTGTACAATATAGAGAATGAAGTTAAATTGAAAAATAATCATAATATGGATATTTAAACATAATTTTGAAAATGATGGCCGTTCATTTCGATACAGACTTCAGTTCTTTTGTGTCTATTATCGCACTATAGACTATTGCATCTAATTCCAATTACCAGTTTCGTTCTTCGTACTAGTAACTCTTGTTGAAATAATTCTGTACCTACTGTATAAAATAGTACTTTACGTACTGTAAATTCAATCTTCACTTCTGCCCGATCCGAAAAGATAAAATTACTCAGATATGCTATCTACTGTCCGTCTAAGTGGTTATGTCGCAGGATCGTAAAAAGAGGGCAAATCACGTGACAATTAATTATTTAACGAGGCCCTTTTTAAAGTTATTTTAAACAGTTCTATAATGGTACGTAGACGTCCAATTCCTAACAGAAATTAATGTTTTCAGAAAAGAGATAAGATAGCCCAGCCACTATCCTTTACAGGTGGGGGAAATCGGGATGCGACATAGGCAAACGGACGACAGTGCGAAAATATGATTCAATATTGAAAGCTCTCTCGTCACTGGAAACCGCGAACATATTTCTGGAACGTACTATACTCACTAACTCAGTACTGTTTACTATATGCGGCCTTGGTTCTGTGTGGAGGACAGTTGGAGCTTCATTAGTAGAAAGGTGGGAATGAAGTACGTTAAAAAATTCAGGTATAATAAAAGTTGAAGTAAAAATAAAATTATGTCCCTGTACAACACACAGCAGTGAATTTCTTATTTGTTATTTCGTACAAATTCCTCAACCAGGGCATCTTTCTATCGCAATATTTCATTATTTTTCAGTACGATGAAGTGTAATTATGACAACAGAATGCCGAAGGTAAAACGCTCAACTCGGGTAGAATTTAAATCTATATCTAAATAATATGGAAGTGAAATTC
The DNA here is from genome assembly GCF_040183065.1 of Periplaneta americana. NCBI lineage: Eukaryota > Metazoa > Arthropoda > Insecta > Blattodea > Blattidae > Periplaneta > Periplaneta americana. The sequence continues at coordinate 90,666,777 of NC_091127.1, forward strand.
TTTAATTGATGAACTAGTGGACTTACTCGTGTTAAATATGTAATATTTGTCCGGCTTACAGCTGTTTCAGTGCTTCACGCACCATCATCAGAGCCTACTAGTACGTACAGTTGGACAGCTATATTAATAACAATATAATATTAGTAATATTAGTAATACTGCAGTATTATGGTAATAATAATAATGATAGACCATGCAAAATCAATACAAGTAGGCCTATGTTAGTCTTTGACTCAAAATTCTGGAACTGGCAATTTATTTGTAGTGAAGTTCGATTCTCCTCCCCTTTTTAATTGCGAAGATGGCTCCTAAGCCATTGTACTGTCCAATATTTACAGATGCTCCATCGTACGTTTGCGAAATTAATTTCTTGCTACAGTTAAATTCTTCTAAATGATCAAATACAACTTCAGATATTCTTTACGCTGTCCTGCTATCTGAAAGTCCTGTTAATTGTTGTATTTATTACAGCTTATTTTATTTATCTTTATGTAATTTTGTTTTTTATTCATTTTATTTTTTATATCATATCATTTAAAATTATTTATTATTTCGTTTATTCTATTCTTTTAAAATGACCAATGAACTGCAATTAAGAAGGCTAGAAGGGTACACTTGAAAATTCTTATTGTAGTCTCTGAGAGGGTCTCCATCACCCAGAAAGAAGGGTCGTAGTATTAGGATACGCGGCCATAACCTCACACGCGATTAAACTCAAGCCATGCCTCTCCTTCCGCATTCTCCCCTGTCCGCTAACTTCACTGCTAGAAAAAACCGTTTGCTGTAAGATATTTGGATGGTTCCTCGGAAATTATTTGTGAGCTGTACAGTGGCGACAACTCACGACAGAAAGTGGAAGCTTAAAGGTAATTATTACGTCGGGACGCATTGAAAATCAAAATCTGTAATTAAATTATTTTCTATCCTCAGAGGCACGAAATTAAACTGTAGGATCATCCTCATATCCTTCATGAAGGAATCGCCACTGCTGCGGAGAATGTAAGATTGAAACAAACCATAGAAAAACATTGCAACAGTAAGTTGTACAGAAAATCTGCCGAACAAAACTCAATTGATGAGGTTCCTACAACGTCTACGAGATGGTCATGTTACTTAGATGAAAAATAATAATTTTGTAGAGATTTATGTAACATGATGGTAAGTGTCAATATTCCTCTTAATAAATTAAATAGTCCCCATTTTAGAGGGTTTCTAAAATAATTCACAAACCAGGACATCCCGAGTGATACCACGTTACTCAAAGCTAATTTATCGATTTGTTATGAAGAGAGGATTAATAACATTAGAAAGCATATTCTAGGCAATAAAATATGGGTTTCACTTCATGAAAAGTCTGATGCTACTGGCAGGAGTGTGGGTATTATGGTAGTGGGTATTTTGTCACAAAACAACGCAGGGCAGAAGATTTTAACAACTGAAATACTGCCAAAGGTAAACCATATAACAATAGAAGAACTATTTACAACAGGTATGCTCATTCTCTGACTCCCGATTACGTTCTGTAACCGCGACCTTCCAATGTATAGGTGCTGTTCCTCGTTCGAAGCTCGACGGATGACTGCGGAAGGCAATTCAAGTACTTAGTAAATGTACGAACAGTGCGGGACAATGACAAACGATCACTTCGTACAGTGTGAGAGGAACACTATTTCTGTTGTGCGTTCGGTGAAAACATTAAGTGTTTACTATATTGTAAGGTACTGTCAGGAATACTACAGAGCAACACAACACGACATTATAGGATCTGCCACCCAGAACACGCTGTTTTCTGTAATATGTATTCATATACCAACGTTATTATTATTATCATTATTATTATTGTTATTATTATTGTTATTATTATTATATTTATTATTAGGCCTATTATTATTATTATTATTATTATTATTTTTATTATTATTAGGCCTATTATTATTATTATTATTATTATTATTATTATTATTATTATTATTATTATTAGTGTAGTGATTTTATTCCAGCAGAAATACATGTTTTGATAAAATGATTTTTCAGAGGTGCAACGTGCACTACAGCTTCAAGAATTGAAAGCACTTAATGAAAGGTCAAGCATTGAAGAGAATCGAACAATTCAGAGTCTATGTTTAGGAGCAAGTTATGTAGTATGTTGGGAATTAGCTAAGGCACTAAAACCCTTCACGGCTGGTGAACTTGTAAAGAGATGTATGGTGCCTGATCAAAATATAGTTAATTATATCTCTGTAGCCTACTGGAACAGTTCAAATGTGAATTCACAGAATATAGATTTAATGATTTTGAACGTATGGAGAGTGATATTAATCTTTTTGTTAATCCTTTCATAGTAAATTTAGTACAATTCGTGAGAGTGCAGTTCCAGGACGAGTTAATTGATCTACAAAGTAACGTAGAATTCTGAACTAAATTCAGAAATATGACTTGGCAAGAATAGAATTATTAGAAAAATGAACAAAACGAAATATCCCAAGATGGGCTTATTCGCTGCCACTATGTTAGCTACATTTGCCTGACATATGTGTGCGAAAAATAAAATTATTTTCGAGAATGAAGGGTGCTAAATCGAAACATAGATCCCGATTAACAGATGAGCATCTGCGCATTGCAGTAAATCGTTGGAAATAGATTTCCGATTTCTTGCAGAAAAGAATGCACATGTTGAATAGACCGCAATGTGTGGTGGAATATGAAAATAACATTATCTATGGTATAATAATAGCATAAATATATTAATTACTGTATAATAAATAATGTAATAACTGAATATTACAGTGTTTACTCTTTCCTTTTTCAAATTCAGTTTATTATCCATATTTGTAAGAGTGTAAGAACTATGCCATGGGCGGTGCCGCAATGTACAGTACGATGCAAAGTAGTTGCGGAGCCCAGTCCCTACATTGTGTGTGCTATGCAGTGCAGTATCATCCGTGTAATCGGGGCTTTTACAATTTTGAGCATACCTGATTTACAACATCTACGTCTCTTTTATGGCCCCAAGGTATACTACATGATAATGTATTGCTATTTGAAACCGTCGCGGCTCCATATACCTTGTAAGAGCGGTAAAAAATCTACAGGGACATAATTTTATTTTTACTAACATTTCTAATATTAACCTGGCTATACCTTTGGATTAACGATTGAGAACCGGAAACACTGTTTGTTACCGCCTTCCACGACTGGAGTTTGATGATACTGGCGTAAAATACAAACAAGTCACTTTACTAGATACATGAGGGAAGAAAAGTAGTTCATCCATTTATGTAAACTAGAAAATATCACGATTTTCAGTTTGATAATTTTCATTAGGTTTTTATTTAATCAAAATACAGTATAATATTAACAATAAATATTTTTACTCACGAATTGAGCTATCCATGCTGACGTATTCATTATGCAGTGTACATTATACTGTCTACAGCACATTAGCGTACAATATAGAGAGTGAATTTAAATTGAAAAATAATCATAATATGAATATTTAAACACATTTTGAAAATGATGGTTGTTCATTTCGATAAACGCTTCAGTTCTTTTGTGCATATTATCGCACTGTAGCCTATTGTACCTAATTCCAATTACCAGTTTCGTCCTTCGTTCCGCTAACTCGTGTTGAAATATATCTGTATCTCCTCTATAAAAGAGTACCTTACGTACTGTAAATTCAATATTCACTTCTGCCCGTCGGAAAAGATAAAATTACTGACATGCATCCAAGTGGTTTTGTTGCAAGGTCGTAGAAAGGGGGAAATTACGTGACAGTTAATTACTTAACGAGGCCCTTTCATTTAAGTTATTTTAAACAGCTGTATATTATTACGTAGACATCGAATTTCTAACAGAAAATGTTTTCCGAAAAGAGCTAAGAGAGCCCACCCATTAGCCTTTACAGAGGGACGAGCAGAAGCAGGTGGGGGAAACCGGGGTACGACGTAAGCAAACGGACGCACAGTATCTGTGCGAAAATATGATTCAATATTGAAAGCTCTTTCTTTACTGCAAAACGCAACCATATTTCTGGAACGTACTATACTCACTAACTCAGTATTGTTTACTATGGTCGTAAGGCGACTTTGACTGAATATGTCACCTTGGTTCTGTGTGTAGGACGGTTGGAACTTCATTAATAGAAGAGATGGGAGTGAAGTACATTAAAAAACTCAGGTACAATAAAATTGAAGTAAAAATAAAATGATGTCTCTGTACCTATCTTGCGTACGGGCTCCATAGAGTAGCTGAAAATATTCGTTCGTGTTATAGCGATGCGATGTTGATAAGTTCATAGTCTACGTGAAAAAAATATTGCGAAAAGCCCCTTCGAGAATATTTAAGTTCAGGAAAATAGCACCTGGAGTTTGCCTTCCACCAAGTCCAATAATAACAATATGGGGTTCATGGTTAAACGCGGCGTTTTATTACGCTGAAAATTATAATATCATCATGAAAATAAATAATACTTTGGACAGCAAAGAGGCATGTTCCATTGATATTGTTAAATCACTAATGTTCCAACAATTAATTTTCGTATGTTCATCATTGTTCACTCTAATGCCCACATGGACAACGCAGAATGAACCTGTAAGTACGCACAAAATGCTTCGGTTTTCATAGTTACTGACTGTACTGTAGTATCGAAGCACTTGTTTATTTACATTCAAAGCCTGTTCTCATAGCGCGCTTAAAAGAAGATGTAGTGCATGCGTATGTACTCGTACATTGATAGTTAATTCATCCCGGTCCCTAAGCCTGCTTATGAAGAATGCAAAATGTAATATTGTATGAGTAAAACTTAAAATAAAAATGACAGGTCCTTAAGGGAAAAAATTCAGAAATGTGTATAGTCCGAGCGTGTACTTAAGGTCCAGTGGGAAGGCTTTGTGTTGGATTTATCGTTTTAGCACTCATCAATACTTGTAATATCAAGCGGTATTGTCAAAATATAATTCCTGGTTACAATAACGAAATAACAAATAACGAAAATTGACAATTATTCAAGTGAACCTTTAATTATTAATATAGGTGTTCCCCAAGGCACAGTTCTAGGCCCTATTCTATTTTAATATATATTAATGACTTATTAAAAATTGACTTACAACAATACAATGGTGTTCACTAATCTTATGCAGACGACGCAGTTTTACTTTTTGGTGGAAAAACCTGGCATGATGCATATAATAATTCAAATAATGGACTTAAATTAATAAAAAAATGGTTTGACATAAATTATCTTTCTATCAATGAAAATAAAACCATCATTATTCCATTCTCATTATCTGAAAAATGTAACAAAACTCCTACATCTATATTAAGTATTAAATTGCATAATTCTGATTGTTGTCTTATACAGTGTAAATGTCCGATTATTAAAGAGTCCTCTGAAGTTAAGTATTTAGGCATAATTTTCGATAATCATTTAAAATGGAACCAACACATTAATTACCTTTGTAATAAATGACGTAAAATAGTATATTATTTTGTTTTATTGAGGAATTACTTGTCAATAAGTTTATTACGTACAATATATTTAACTTTATTTCAATCGGTAATTATGTATGGAATTATAGGATGGGGTAGCTCATTTAAATCCAATTTTAATCCACTTTATTTATTACAGAAGAAAATAATTAAAATATGTCTTCATAAACCTATTGATTTTCCATCTCAAAATTTGTTTATAGACTTTAATGTACTTAACGTAAGACAAATTTATTATATTGTATTAATAAAATTCATACATAAAAATCGAAATAATTTTGAATTGTATTCTCATAGTTATGAAACAAAAGGTATGAATTTTTTAAGATTGTTTGAACCAAAATGCAACACTGTTACAGAATTTAATCATAGTAGTAATTTAGGCCCAAGAATATATAACAAATTTATATTTAAATAGCCTAATCTTGTCAATTCTAATAGTTCTAGTATTAAATTTAAAAAGTTACGTATGGATTTTATAAAAATTGAAAAATTGTAAATTTAAATTTATATACTTTAATTGCAAATTGTATTGTATAAATTATTAATTATAATTGTACTGTATAATTATCAATTTCAATTCAGGAATCCGCCCCTGAGCACGAGTTCTACTCTTTCAGGGGCGAGCTAAAGTTTCTCTGTATATTTTATAATTTATGTTACAATTATTAGCAAAATAATAAATAAATAAATAAATAAATAAATAAATAAATAAATAAATAAATAAAATATAAAATTATAAAAAAAATTGAGGGGGTCAGCGCAACAGTGGTCTAAGTCACTTTCTAATGCAGAAAAAGCGAGTTGAAGTTTTATATATATATATATATATATATATATATATATATATATATTTATTTATTTATAAGTGATATTTTTAGGGGAAAAATTACGTGCTTCCTAACAAGCTACGTAATGGAAGATTGGTCTATTCCACTTCATATGAAGATAGTTCACATCAAAATCAACAGAATGCTCAATATTTAATTTTTCTCATTGAGGAGGGTTAGACCACTGTTGCGCTGACCTCCTCAATTGAAGAGCCTGATCCAAAACGCATTAAGTTCTTTCCTATGAAAGGACTGGGCTAGTTTTTTAATCACCGTTCTAAGAACTGAGCAACAACTTTTAGAGAAGAATTGGCGTTGTTTTGAAAGAAAACAAGCTTAGAAGATAATGAGAGAAGTTTCAAAAATAATCATATACAGAGTGGAAGTGAAATAACCTTGAGGATTGAAAGGGACGATAGGATGCACTGAAATGAATAGAAAACCTGTATTACGTTTTGTGATCAAATGCACGGTTAATTAGAAAATTAAGTTTGAAGTTTCAGCAGTCCGTCAACATTGCCAAATGCTTCTCGTGATACAGATGCAAGAGGTCAACGAACTCGGTAAGTCAGTGTGTCTCGCTAGATGAGCTGTTCTCCCTGATGTTGAGATTTTTAGAATTAAATTTACACGAAAACCGTTCACAATATTGAATTACGCCAGAGGGATAAAAAATGATTCCTTATTAGTTTTCCTATCGATATGGACAAAAATTACAATCCTACTCACAATAGTTGCCGAATAAGAGGTTGTTAAACATTAGAAAAAAAATTTTTTTTTTCTAAAAAAAAACTATTAACTTTCCACCAATATGATATTAGAGTTTTTTGTTACATGTAACATGAGCTATTCGCTCTGAAAATCTGCAGGGTTATTTCACTTCCACTCTGTATAATATGTCATTTCAAGTCACTTGGCATACGAAAATTGGCATACGGACATCTGACATACTACTCAAAATTGTGAGACATGTATTTGGAATATTTTTATTTGGCATACTACGTTTTCATTCACAAAAAATTGTTATACAATAAATTTGGTATACCACAACAAACGGAAATAGAATGAATTTAATAAATTTGGTATACTTTAAAAACAGATATAATATGTTAGAATGATTCAATATGGTGCGAAATAAAAGCACAGTAGTAGTATATTACTTACAGATTAAAGTTATGACCACAAGCACTTAAATAATCTAGAATTCTGTTATTTTGCTTGTATTGTTGGTAATTCAGTGAAATATTCTTTAGCCGCCTATTTACTCTGGTATAATGTTTTCTCTGTGGATCCTTCACCCTCCTCCCTGCATCCAATATGCTTCAGTTATTATTGTTGGTTCTTTGTTTATAATACAAATTCCCTGCATAAGACAACTGGAAACCGGATCTAGAAGTACGTATCAATTCACACGCCATTTTAGTGAAGATTAGTAGAAAACAACTAATATAGGCCTACTGGAAAATTGACCAAATTAAGGTAACTAAGGCTTCATTGCAACACTGAAAGTGAAGAATGTTAATAATAATAATAATAATAATAATAATAATAATAATAATAATAATAATAATAATAATAATAAATCCTATGGAAATTGTTCTGCAATACCAATGGTTATATGAGTACCAATCAGGAGACCCGGATTCGAGTCCCGGTGCCATATGGAAGTTTCACTTAAAATTAATAATATATCAGTTAATAATATAATACTGAAATTTTTTCTTATAAAAACCGCAGTAGGCTAAATTAAGTATGCTAAATGCTGTACAACAAACTTAGGTAGGTTAAACATGAGTAGGTGAAAGAATAGTAGATAAAAATAAAGTATGCAAAAATTGACTATGTCAAACGTCAATATCCCAATTTTAGTATACCAAGTGACATGGAATCATAATATGTATAAACCATAAAAATGGTCAAATGGACTGAGCGAGTTTTGGGATCACACTCTCCAATTATTTTTACACCGACATCAATTCACTGATTTCTACCACCACCATCCACAGTGAATAAATTTTAAGCTATAAGAATAGCCTACTTATAATTAAACTTGAATTATAATTACTCACCTTTTATTGTCGTCATCAATCAACTTTAGATGCAACATTGGTTGTTACTACACGTGAAGTAGATATCAGAACGTCAATAAAAATTCCTAATGCGTCATTGGTAGACATATGCTACCGCTTCTTATAATTAGAACGACATCTGAGATGTCCTAATCAGTAAACAAACACTTATCTTATCTCTTCAAAAGTAAGCGCCCTCTTTGGGTATTAAATGGACGCTGGGACTATAGGCTACATACTGTTCTCCAACCAGGTGATTAACCGTGAAAGGAATGTGCTTACTATTGCGTCATCTATTGGAGCGAAGTAGATAGATAATATTACTGTTATAACGTCAGTTTAAAAAACAGGCGCTCTCCTGCATATGTTATTTCCTGTATGGAGGGATTAAACGACCAGGAGATTAACCGTGATCTAATTTTATAACTAGGGTAGTTTAAATATGTGTATCAGTGTTATCGTTTGTGCTTTGAGAGTTAGCTAATGGAGATGCGTGTACGCGTGTGAGTGACCTTATGACATCTTATGACATCAACATTCATTCATAGCATTACCCCGCTGCGTTTCTTTCCCCTGAAACCTTCTCCTGGTTGGAGTACAGTAGCTTGGGTCGTCCGTCTACATGTGTATGTGACCGATAATTTCGAAAGTTCGAGAGTGGAGTAACGGTTAGCGCGTCTGGCCGCGAAACCAAGTGGCCCGGGTTCGATTCCCGGCCGGGGCAAGTTACCTGGTTGAGGTTTTTCCCGAGTTTTCCCTCAACCCAATATGAGCAAATGCTGGGTAACTTTCGGTGCTAGACCCCGGACTCATTTCACCGACATTATCATCTTCATCTCATTCAGACGCTAAATAAGCTAGATGTTGATAAAGCGTCGTAAAATAACCTACTAGAAAAAAAGTTCGAGATAATCGAGCGTAACGTATAGTAATACGTGAAGAAACTGCTAACAAGTAACCAGCTTGGCTTGGCTTGACGTGGGCAGGACCCGGGATGGGTCCGTACACCTAGACACGGTTTGGCCCATTGTGCGCCCTGATATGCGCTTATTGTCCAGGTTCGACAGGTGGCATGGGTGGCATTCGTCATCCGATGCTGATAGGTGGGCTGTTATGCCTCAGTTCCTGGTAGAGTCAGGTCCTACTTCGCGGACGAGTAGCATGATAAGCCCCAGGGGCCAGGGGTCCCAAGTCTTTTCTGATCAGCCGACGCTGACAAGTGGACCATCCTGCCTCAGCCTCCGATAAAGCAAGGTCCCGTCCGCATGAGAGTAGCCTGATGAGCCCCAGGGGTCCGGAGCCCTAAGCCTTTATATGTCAGCATTGGAAACCCGTACTGCCTCCAAGACTTCACACCAGTCTATTTTTACTATTTCGGATGATAGATGAAATGAGAGGGAAGTGAAGAGGTTTGGTGAAATGATAGAGAGAAATAGGAGTACCGCAATAAAACCCCTTTGCAACGAGTGATTTGTCCACCACTATCTGGCCGAAGATTGATGAAGATGGTGGTGGTGATGGTGATGGTGGTGGTGGTGGTGGTGATATATTATAAGGAAATTGATATCGTTGCACAAATGTGTGTGTCTAGAACTTTCCAAATCTCTATCAGAATTTAGCGTTTCTCCTAATGATGAAGGATAAGTGAAACAGAGAAAAATTCTCTCCGTCACCGGGATTTGAACTCGGGTTTTCAGCTCAACTTGCTCACGCTCCATCCACTAAGCCACCCTGGATTCCCATCCCGATGTCGGATCAAATCCTCTCAGTTTAAGTTTCACCTCTTGGGTTCCCTCTAGTGGCCTACCTCATGCACTGCCTCATAGATGTATGACAGTGGCACAATGTCCATAGATGTGCAGAGGTGCACTCGTTATGAGTGACTAAGTGGCCAGGATCCAACGGAATAAGCGCCGTCTTAAATCACTAAGGGCCATATTCATAGACATTCTTAGCGCGGGCTTCCGGTGGATGATCAGCGAACTAACGTTTTTCGTATTCATAAACCAGTGTTAGCGATATGATATGATATGAATCCTGTACAAGTAATCAGTCGATAGCCGGGGCTAGTTTAGCACGCTCGTAGCGCCCTTAGGGTGCTATGCATAGACATTTCGCTAGCCCGCGCTACGAGCGTGCTAAACAGGATTCATATCATATCATATCGCTAACACTGGTTTATGAATACGAAAAACGTTAGTTCGCTGATCATCTACCGAAAGCCAGCGCTAAAAATATCTATGAATTTTTCGCATATCATATATTATTACGATGTACCGAAGTACATATTATGATATTTCCGTGAAGAAATTCTGCGTCATCATATGATGAAGGATGAGTTGAACAGACAAAACCCGGGTTCAAATCCCGGTGCCGGAGAGAATTTTTCTCTGTTCCACTCATCCTTCATCATATGATGACGCAGAATTTCTGCTCGGAAATATCATATGTACGATACTTCGGTACATCGTAATAATATATTTTCTCCTAATGTTAAAAGAACATATTATAACGGAACTCCGGTAACGTGAATTCAACATAACGCCAGGCCTCAGCCTAAGACAACACACTGCATCACTTTGGCAACAGGTAAATATTAATGCTAAGAAGGATTCGAACCACGGCTTCCATGCAGTTACAGTTACGCTTACGATTTGTTGTATAAAACAGAGTTTAAATATTAGATAAAAAGGCTCTAGGAAGAATGAAAAATACATATCACATAATCGGAAAAGACCATAGGTTACACGTGAGTGTAGCAGCAACACAGAAGGATATTTGAAACAATTAAGCACAAGAAACTGAAAATCTGAGAAAAAGACCTACTTGTAACATCGATCAATTGCAAAATAATAATAATAATAATAATAATAATAATAATAATAATAATAATAATAATAATAATAATAATAATAACAATAATAATAATAATAATAATAATAATAATAATAATAATAACAACAATAAAGATTATTTTAATATGTTCTGTATCAACCCCTTTGTAAAATGCAGGCACAGAAAGAAAGGTACCTATATCGGATAGGATCAAGATATTTCCGCTATTAGCCATGCCCATATCTATTACTACGTGTGGGATCAAGGGTGCTGACCCGTAACAACACCCTGTGCCAAAATTCGTGAAAGTGAATATTTATTTCTAATGATTTTACTAACTGATCATTATCATGAAATTAGATTGTTCAAGTACATTTTCAAAGCGATAGTATGCGGTACTATAACAGTCTTCTGAAACGTTCTCTCTGTTGCCCAAGAGTGAGGTTATACAGTTACATATCAGAGACATATAATATTTTTGCTAGTTGTCTGAAGAATACTGACAACAATGGAAACAGCATCTGTGGAAAATGGAAAGAACTAGACTTCCAAAATTAGCATTCCAGTACGCTCTAACAGGACATCGACATCAAGGACGACCAAAACATCGGTGGAAAGACCAAGACCATCTTCGCTAGGTTCACCGTCACAAGCCATTTTGTCCTAAAACGAACCTGTTCATGATGATGATGAATACTGCATTTAAATTTACTATCAATTTTTTGACGGAGGACATGTGGGATCGTTTTCGCAGTCACCTTGTTCTCACAATCAGTCAGAAATCACGTATTTCTTAAATTAGCATGTTCTAATCTTTTTATTTACACTTCAAGACTTTTCATCAGAAATCTCATATTTCTTAAAGTAGCATGCTAAAATCTTTCATTTAAAATTTAGTCTGTATTTAAAGGATTTACTTACTATTATCCAGCGACAGGTTTTTGTCCCGTTCGAACACAGTTTTGTGGTGTGAACATATACAATATTTAATACAGTCTTGAATTTACTCTCGCTTTGAAGCACTCAAGTACGGAATCTAGTCCTTCACAGCTGTCTTGTCCCAAGAATTCCTTTAAAAATTAAAGCCAACTTCTATCTCCTTTTTGTGTTTTTCTTTTATTTTCGCTTCATTTCTCTATTTTTATCCTAATGTCATTGATTTTCAGTTTACTCATTTAATTTGTGGTTTTTGGGAGGCCGGAGAGAAAAAGACCTTTGGGGAGGACGAGATGTAGTTGGAAGGATAATATTAAAATGGATTTGATGGAGGTGAGATATAATGATAGAGAGTGGATTACTCTTGCTCAGGATAGAGACCGATGGCGGGCTTATGTGAGTGCGACAATGAACCTGCGGGTTCCTTAAAAGCCGTAAGTACACTTATTCATTTTATACGTACTTATAAGTCTAATTGTTTCATATTTCAATATTTGTTTATATATTTTCTTTATTACCTTACTTTTCCACTTATTCATTTCATTTATATTTTCTGCCTTTATCTTTTCTTATTGTTACAAGACGTGTGTTAGCCATTATTAAATTGTTTCTGCATAAGTTAGATATGCTGTTAATATTTGTTTCAGCACTCCATCATTATGTAGAATTGTAAGTAATTTTTATCTTTTAACGCAACCAGATACCTTAAAGTGATCTATAAATGCAATATGTCTATCTATGCTAAATTCTTTAATTTTTTCGATTATGATTTCAAGAGTGAAGAGTCGAAATCGCCAGAATGATGCAAGGCTTTAATTTAATTAATGTATATATGTGTCTATATGGTATATATCTTCAAATGTATATTTATTGTCATCATTAATCTATAAGTTTGAATTTGTTATGATTAGTTCAAATTATAAACCCTAATATACTCTATGTAAAATAGGGTTTATAAATATGGAATAAATACTACTACTACAGTAGCTATTAGGAATCGACTTGGCTACGTTCCATTCTCTAAGCTCGCTGTTCATCTATAGTTCATCCTTTCCATTATACTATATAATCTCCATCGTCGTCGTTGTCGTCGTCGTCATCATCATCTCTAATTAAAAGACTAATTGTAACAACAACATTGAAGAATTGTTAAATAAGCATATAACTTTAAATATAGAAAACATATTTCTTCATTTCAAGGTTAATGCTCGTGACATAATATTTTAAAACATTTTCTATTTATTTTATTTATTTACTAGCCGTACCCGTGCGCTCCGCTGCACCTGTTAGAAATAAATATAAAATAATTACATAATTAAAATAGGACGTTTGATCCAGGGAACAACTTTTACAACAGCGCAAGATAATCTGCTTCGCTCATTACCCAATTTTTTTTGCATTGCATTTATTGCATATGTATTTTATGTATTTTATGTATTTTAACATGATTCAATTGAGCATAGTTAAAATTTGAATTATAAAATAATGGATTGCTAAGCTAACGTACTATTACTGCACATTAAATCAATACACTCTCGTTGTTCGTTAATTCTCTGAGATTAAAATGAGTGTGTACATAAATATTATTTTAAGAAATACAGAAAACGAATGTACAAAATAGCCTATCAAATTTTCTGTGGATAAGAAGCTATTTTAATCTTACCTGTCCTCGATTTACTCAGACGTTACTGTAATAACATTATAGCATTATGTCCATCTAGAGAAACTACACTTTCGAATGGTGAAATAATAATTAATTATACAAATCGGTTAATTTAGCTTCTGATATTACTTCAAAGAAACACAGAAACATTCTCTGTAGGCTATGTTTAATAGCTTTCGATTGTTGATGTCCAAGGCCCCTGTTTCGATTGTTGTTGTCCAAGGCCCCTTATAGACGAAGTCTTAATTCATTGCACCGTCTTAGATGGCGTTATTTTAATTTTAAAACTCATTTATCTCATTAAATATCAGTCCTATCAAAATTTTGTAATGAATAACACTTATCGGAAATCATTTTTAAAGAAACTTTTGTTATGTGACACTTTTCACAAAAATCAATAATAAGCGAGATATTTCGATTTATGTAATTCAGGCCCCCTTATAACCCCCCTTTTAAATAAAGTATTTTGAATGCCATATAGCCTAAAATCTAAGTTACAACGAACTTAATTTATATTCCAATTTTCATACAAATCGGTTCAGCCATTATCGCGTGAAAAGGTAACAAACATACAGACAGACATACAAACAAAAATTTCAAAAATGCGATTTTCGGTTTCAGGGTGGTTAATTATATATGTTAGGAACAATAATGTTTGGAAAATCGAAAATTACCAGAAAAATTTCGGCTACAGATTTATTATTAGTATAGATTCTGATAGAGTTAAGGTCATGAGGCCTTCTCTTCTACTGCCAGAAGTGAAATATACATTTAAACAATAAAACGTAGTAATATTAGAAGAAATATTTAAATAATGTAAAATCATTATCATTCACATTTAAGAGTTTACATACTGTACAATGAAATATTGATTAAACATGATACAATTTATATCCTAATTACACTTTATAATTGACCTAAATAAACATTTATGTAAACACACAGAATAACCCATAAAAATCGACTAATACTCCCAAATCAATTCCATGTAATCCTTAATTTCAATTGATTAATTGTTCGGCAGTCGCTGACATGGCGAGAGAAGGAGTTCCATAGGGACAAACTGATACGGTGAAAGAGGATGAATAGAAAGAGGTACGATGACGAGAAATGGATAATAAAGTCTGATATTGATTCCGAATTCTCAGATATTTTGGAGTAGAAGTGAGTAATATTCTAAAAGAACAGATAAAAATGTGCTGTTCTTCGCTCTTTTAGACGGACCCATGAAAACTCTTCAAAAGATGGCGTTATATGTTCAAATCTAGGAATATTGCAGATGAAGTGGACACACGTTATGAACATGTTGCAATCTTTCAGTTAAATTGGCAGTTATATTTGTCAAGAGAGAATCGCAGTAATCAAAATGGGTCATCACTAGCGATTGAACAATGTTTCTTCTTATGGAAAGAGGCAGACAATTTCGCAAATGATTTAGAGAGTGGAGCAATGAAAATACTTTCTTATAGATGTGAATTACTAGGTTACTCAAATTAAGATCTTCTGTAACATAATGGTGCATTCGAAACCAAAAGTTCACTTATTTTAGCATTATTTTTGTTACTGAAATTTTTGTGACATTTTGTACAACTACGACTCACCAAAACAAATATGTTGGCAGTACTGTGTGTACAATTAATTCAGTTTTCAATGATTTTTGTAACACAGGTTATTCCAGGAAACCTATTACAAAGGACAATCAGAAAAGCATATAATTTATAAATTTAAAATTGATAATTGAAATACAAACCTTAAAAAATTGAACCGAAACATTCTGGATATATGTTGAAAGATTTCAAAATATAATTCGCCAACCGAAATTTATCTCAACGATAATCACATTACTAATCAAAATGATAATGTGAAACATTTTACTAATTGTTTCTACTCATTGAAAATTTGTGGAAACCTTCCAAAATTGTATTAATACGAATTGTACAATACATATATTATGATTATATTTGAGAACTAAAGCAGTCAAAGCCTTTCGAATTGATGGCATATGAAGTTTTGTAGTTAAAGGCTGGTCCTCCATTTTTTACTATATTAATTATATAGCAGCATAAATTATTTCAGTATGCGCTTTCAAAATTATTCGTATTTAATAGAGATGGGACGAATATTCTGGAACTGCTACTTTGAAACTGTTACAAAAGTGAAACTGTTTCGTGTACCATCCTGTTCCAACTGTTCCAAACAGATTAAAGTTGCTTTCTATACTCTTTGGTTTCACGAAACATCTTGTTCTTTGTAACAGGTTCATATAACAGTTTCATGCAACATAATGTAAAACGTACATGTTACGAGCTTTACTGGCGCTACTTTCGACCTCTGCTTGAAAACGATACATCGATCTCGTAGGCCGCGGAATTCAATTTAACTAATCTCTTTCATTCCCTCCCCATTAACAATATTAATTAATACCGCGAAAATAAATTATTGGGTACAGATAAAGAAATTCGCGGGGAATCATGCAATACCCTACAAGACAAAGGTATTGCAAATCATTTCGTATGTTGCAGTAGTGATAAAAAGCTTGCAGTGTGTGAGTTATTTGAATATACAGTACAATATTATTATTAGCAGTTATATTACCAGCTACAGTATTATAATATTTATAATTAATCATATCATTTTATTAAATTTAAATAAGGGAATGAGTTCACACGCAAAAAGAAGTAAAACTAGTCCAATTTGGTCATTTTTCACTTCAGTGAATGATACAGAAAAAATTGCACAATGTGATATTTGCAGTAAGAAGTTGTGTTATAGTTCTTGTCACGAATTTGAAAAAAACATATCGAAAGAAAGCATCCTATCATTAATCTACAGATATCTAAAGCAAGTCCTCATAGTTCAACTGAAATAACAACAGATGATCCAGATGAGCCAGCACCAACATTCACTCACATCGCAGCACCGTTCTCCACACCAGTATCAGCTCAAGGTGAGTCAGCAGCATCTTCTAGTCACACTGCAACACCATCCTCAGCATCTATTCCACCACCACCAAGACAGTCAAGTATTTCTTCATTTGTGGCTAGGAAAATCAGTGAAACGCAAAAGAAGAAACTGAACACTATTCTGCTAAAGCTGTTCTTTCTTGACTTTCAACCCTTTTCAATTGTTGAAGATCGTGGATTTGTAGAGTTAATTAGAGCACTAAATCCATCTTACCAGATGCCCACCAGAAAAGCCATAACTAGGCCTACTACTCTCTTACCAGCAGCATATGAACAATGTAAAAATGTTGTCTTGGAAAAAGTAAGTTCAGCACGAAACGTTTGCCTTACAACTGACTGCTGGACATCCAAAAACAATTAGAGTTACATAGCTTTAACTGCACATTATATAAATGAAAAGTTACAGCTAGACTCTGTACTTCTTGATTGTAGCCAAATAAATGGACCTCATACGAGCTCTAATCTTGCTACTACAATAAAGAAAATCACAGACAGATTTAATTTGTCAGACAAAGTTTCAATTGTAGTTACAGATAACGCAGCAAATATGAAAAATGCAATAATAAATGAACTTAAGTGGAAACACTTTGGGTGTTATGCCCATACATTAAATTTGATCGTGCAAGAAGCACTGCAGGAAATAAAACAATTGCAAGAAAAAATTAAAACTACTGTTGCACATTTTAAGAGAAGTAGTAGTGCCACTGAGAAATTATTCACATATCAAAGGAATTCAGGAGTAGGAGTTCCTAAAAAACTATTACAAGATGTTGTAACAAGGTGGAACTCTACCTTCTACATGCTGCAGCGCCTCGTGGAATTGGAGGAACCAGTGAAGGCAACGATCGCATTAATAAATAAGGACCTGCCTGTGCTTACGGAAAGAGAATGGGATATTTGTAGAGACCTATGCAAAATTCTCAAGCCATTTGAAGAAGTTACCAGGAAACTAAGTGGGGAAAATTATGCAACGGGCAGTCAAGTCATAGTCCTTACACGAGGACTTGCAGCAGTGTGCAAGAAGTTGCAAAATGAAAAATCCAGTTCTACTGTGGAAACTCTTCTGCAATCTTTACTGAAAGGAATTTCCGAAAGATTTCAATCCATAGAGTATAGCAGAACACTTGCCATGTGTACATTTCTTGATCCGAGATTTAAAATGATTGGTTTCTCAGATCAAATTGCTGCTGACTCAATTAAAAAACATATAATTGAACTAGTCACAAAAAAGTTGAACCAGGAAAGACACACCAGACCAGAAGTCACTCAACAAACCTTCTATGTAGTGGATGAAAGTGGATTTTCAGTATGGGAAGACTTCGACAAAGAAGTTGCAACAGTCCAGCCGCAAGGTAAATGAAACCGATATAAGTATCTATTTATATTATTCACATAAGTTCACCAGTTTTTCTGAGTGTCTGATGAGCAAGTTATTCTTGTGATACAAAAAATTGTGATAATAAGCATGACCTTCTATTCTGTAGTGTGTAAACTGTAACATTTTTACACATATAATAATCAAAGTTATATTGCCCTAATTCTAGGCACTGCAATGTCAGGAGCCATAGCAGAGGTACACTCTCAAATTTATCATACCAAAGAACACATTGTGCCCACTGTTGATCTGTAGTAGCCATTTTAATCATCTACGATTTTCATTTGTCCTTTCAGTTTATGCAATGTTGATTGTTATAACTTATATGGAAACTCCCATCTTTTATTCATAATATAACCAGCAAAAAA
Organism: Periplaneta americana; assembly: GCF_040183065.1. Classification (NCBI taxonomy): domain Eukaryota; kingdom Metazoa; phylum Arthropoda; class Insecta; order Blattodea; family Blattidae; genus Periplaneta; species Periplaneta americana. Next base: position 90,685,306 of record NC_091127.1, read on the forward strand.
TTTTTCGTACTATCATAATAGCTTTATAATAATAAATTAATATAATCAATACACAAAGGGATCAAACTGTATTACCTTAAGAACCATAGATCAATTATTAAAAAAAAAAAGAAAACTCTATAAATACAACCACAAGAACATTCCTTTCTGTATTCATAATAAAGAAATCCATTTCGTATGGATTTATTAAATAAAAACATACACTAACTAATTTGTCTTTTTAACAGGGACCAATTACAACATTCCGCACTCACCACAACCTGAAATTTTTTGTTTTCTAAATTAATCAATACCAGCCGTACCCTGTTCCCTTGTAGACAAATCGGAAAGATTGTGTAAATTATCATTGAAACTTGGTGGTTAAGGGTTGCTATTATTCTATTATCTTCCTTATTTAATTATGTTTGTGTGTCTATTAGATTAGGTGATTGTGTTATTGTAAGATTATTTTGTATTTATGTATTACTTGGATATGTCTAATCACTTAAACTTGAAAACATACATAGAATATAAATAGGCCTACATATGTAGTATTCTGCCAAATGGCAGATCTTTCACTGCAAACCCAACATGCTTCAATCTTTCCTATTTTCTGCCTTAATCTTTTTCTCCGCATATGATCCTTATATCTTAATGTCGTCTATCATCTGATATCTTCTTCTGCCCCAAATTCTTCTCTCATTCACCTTTCCTTCCAGTACATTCTTTACTATGTAGATTCTTCTAACCCAGTGACCCAATTAATTCCTTTTCTCTTTTACTTTCAGCATCATTCTTTCTTCACCCACTCTTCCCAAAACTGCTTCATTTCTTATTCTCTTTGTCCATTTCACACACTTCATTCTTCTCCACATCCACATTTCAAATGCTTCTAGTCGTTCCTCTTCGCTTCGTCCTAATGTCCATACATTGCCACATTCCACACAAAGCACTTCACTAGTCTCAAGTACTGTATTTGAAGCTGTCCACTTGATGCATAACAGACAGAGCTTAATTTAAGAATAATATAAAAGAGCCTATACATATTACTCCTAAATTAAGCTCTGTCTGTTTTGCAATAAGGTTCTTGTTCCCTATTGAATGTATAAAAACCCTTAAAATGGCACACTTTGCAACATATATCCTATGGACCATGCACAACTTCGGCAAGGAATTGTATAGGCCTAACACACCAGGGTTGGAGATTTAGTTCGCGGTCTCTTATTAAACACTCAGAAACAGAACTGTGCTTAGCCAAGTATAGGCTATCTACACACTGTACCCCGCTATTTGATATCCACTCACAGTCTGACCTTGAAGATTTCGCAAGTTTGCGGGTATTTAACACTTCTTCTGGGACTCGCCATCGCCGGATAAAACCAACTTAATTTCCTGTTTAAATAAAATAGCATTCGTTCTTGTAACTCGTTGACAAAATGATTCCGTTTATTTCGACGTTGGCGATGCTTTCATTCATTCTTCGTGAGAAACATTTTGTCTCTCTGTAAGTCATGTGAACTAATTTAGATACCATACTAGCGAAGAATCCTGTGTGACATTGTGTAATAATAGGACTCAACCTTGGGATATCTCCTATTTATTATTTTCAATGACGACATCTGTACAAGATAAAGTTTCGACTGTCTATTGTTCGCTGACGACATTAAAATCTGTTATACAATCAAAGGCCAATCTCTAGCGAGACAGGCTTACAAGGGAACCGTCCCAAGTCGTGTAGCTTGAATTTAATGAAAATGCATATTTAAGCTAATTTTCGTTCGTTAAGAAACATGGTGATAGTTGTTCGTTTCACTTTTTTCCTCGTTTATGAAATATGACTTGAAAAATCGATGCTACTTATACCGGTTCTTGCGTGCACTCGGATCGTCATAGTTCCGCGACACCGTGTCACAGCTCCCGCGCTAATGCGCTAGTCTATTTTCTTTTTTTAACTCACATTAATAGAAATACAAATTTATTTTGAATTTACAATATGTATTAACTTTGTGACTCGCCTTAAATATGAGAGCGGGATTCGAAATGAAGTGGTGGGAACAAAGAGTCATTGAACAGTACAAACATTTTATATAGGCTGGTTTTCATACTCTTCTGTAACACACGCACGGTTTCCAACATGCAACACTGTTGCAAGAACGTTATCAAACTTCCTCACATGTTTCTCCGTCACATATCCACACCTCTGCCAGGTATTAGCATGTCTTTGAGGATTGATACACAACAGAATGTAATGTCATTATGAAGCCCTTATCGTGCAATGTGTCTGAAATGTTTTCACAGATAATTTTGTGTATGAAATACTCGTCTACCCTTCGAATTACAATTTTATATTACCTAAAAAATACACATCCAAGAGTCGCAAAAATCTTGTAGTTGGAGGGATAATTTGTGCTTTAATTGTCTTATATGTAAAGTATTGTTTACTCCTTCAAAAGTAAATAATATAGTATCACCTATCTGATCACTCCAGAAATCCAGAAGCAGTAGTGTGCCACCAGGGAGAAATATATCTCTTACTCATCTTCTCACTTGATTGTTTTGTCAGTTTACCGAAACTGCTTGCATCGATCACGACATTAAATGGCTTATCATTGTCTACATGTTGTTTTACTTTAGGTCCAAATTCCCCTTTCGGTTCTTGAAAGCATAGTGTGTACAGTCGTGTTACTAGACTTCCAGCTGCATATTATCCTATGGTTTTGGCGTGTACACAAATGAGTGAAAGATGTCATGGATTGCACTATTGCTTTATTAATGTGAGTTAAGAGAAAACAAATAGACTAGAGCATTAATGCGAGAACTGTAATACGGTGTCGCGGAGCTATGAGGATCCCAGTGCGCGCTAGAAGCGGTATAAGTAGCAACTATTTTCAAGACAGTATATTTCGTAAACAAGGAAAAAGCGAAACGAACGACTATCACCACGTTTCTTAACGAAAGAAAATTAGCTTAAATAGGCCTATGTATTTTCTTTAAATTCAAGCTACACGACCTGAGACGGTTCCCTTGTTAGTCTTCTTCGGAGACGGTTCACTTTTTATGCTTTATTTTGCATCAGTAAAATCAAAATTCGAATTTGAGCATGTAGTTTGGAATTCTATTACAAGAATTGACCTTGTAATGCTATACGGTCCACATCCGCCTTGGTAACTCTGTTGACCGAACGCCGAATTTCGACAGCTAGTTCAAATCTTGGCAATGATTAAATTGTATTTGTGGTGGATAAAACCAAGTTGTAAGGGTATTTCTCAGAGTTCTCCCGTTTTTCCCTCGTCATTCTACTAACACTCTCCTTAATTTCCCTTTTATTAGAATCTCCGTCTCGAAAAATAGGGCAGCACTTGTGTTTACGTGACGCTGATTTGATCTACCGCCACGGTAGATGTTTTTCGCGGTTTGTCCTAAGATTGTTAGAGAGCAGTGGTGGTGGACTCTATAAAACTCATAGATCTGATTAAAAGGCACCGAATTCCCTTAGGTTCTGGCTTGGCTGATAGGTACAAGACCGGTCATGCAGATCGCTGAGGTACAGCAGAACACCAACATCGGACTACCGGTAGCCTATATAGATCTCATGGTTGGAAAAGCTTGCGCAGTATGGCGAATAGGGGTCGGCTTATCGGGAATCACAATTGAAATGTATTATCACATTTCACATTCATCACGAGTGCACAAAAATCCTATTTGGACTGAAGAGAGCTTAGGGATGCTTCATGTCTCGCATGATACTTACTTATACTGTACCTTTCTATATAATATACGAGGAAATTTGTATTCTTATGTTCGTACCGATTCCCTCACGCATTATGTCCAGACACTCCCCCACTCTTCCTACAGACCTACGCACGAGATCAGATGAGTCTACTTACGAATTATAGGGGGGTTAGTCTTTGCCTTGAACTCGGTGGACACACGCCCGATCTTCCCTTCTACTCCTACCCCCTCAACAGAAACATTGTTCCGGTACTGCATATCGCGAGTGTCTTGACAAAATGCATGAGCTGTAATTACAAAGACATAATATGATAGGTTATTTTAGTGTCACAAATACATCGGAAATGGGAATATTTTAATACTCTATCTCTTCCAAGTGGTTAAAGAAATATAATCTGTGAATCATAAGAAGTCATAATTTTTACACTAATATGACTAAGTAGGGGACAGAGGGGTAATTGCACGCACCTAACTTCCTATGATTGTAAATTCCAAGATAATTTTAATCTAATATTGAAACTTTCGGAGATAATAAAACAATTAGGTTCTAATATTTACAAGTTATAAAATATATTTCTAAACAAAATTATTTTCTATTGATGAAAAAGTTGTAAAGTGTGTCATTTATTATCCTACCAAGTGGGAAATGGGACGCAGGCAGTTGGGGTAGTAGTACGCAAATACAAATGCAATTGGAATATGTATTAATAGGCATAGAATCAACATTTGACAACAATATGAAAAAATTAGAGACACCTAACGATAAATTTTCTTTCATGTGGAGTAGCAAAAATCACAAATGAAATTTTGAGGAGTTTCAGCAGCACTGCAATCTGAGTGAACCCATGCTTAACAAGGACACAACGACACCGAGTTCAATGTCTTTACTGAACTCACCACAAAACAGGCACTTAGGTCTGCTGTTAGAATCATTTTTTTCCAATCGAATGTTGGAGCGGGCTATTCCATATGAAATCGGACAGCGAAATATCATGACATGTCAGAATTGTCTGAAAATTCGTACAGAGGTTTAGTATGTGGGAAGTAGTAAATGTACAAATTTTGACTTTCTTTAGCTCAGTAGTTTTTCAGATAAAGTTCCTTGTATTTTATTCTTACTTTCAACGCGTACTACTACGTCTGGCTTCGAAATAAGAACTTAAGCCATACCTAATTTTGTAGTGTATTAATGGGATATAACACATTATTTTATTGTTTTTGGAAATTATAGATATATTGTTTTTTGTGATGTATAGCATGTTACCACCAATAAAGTATGGATATAAAATACGGTACTATAATATTAGCTATTGTTGAGACAAAAGCCATTCAATTTTTTTAAAAAGCTATTTTAAATGAAAAGCCTTAAAATAAATATTTCAAATCTCGCTATAAAATACGCGCTCCCTGCAGCGTCATGCGGAGATGTGAGAGGAGCCAGAGCATTCTTATCAGCTGGCCTTGAGTGGTCTTGAAACAGCTGGTGTGTTGTCACAACACAAGGAATGAGATGAATACGTGACCCACCAGCAATCTTCTGGATATGTATTACTAGCCGTACCCGTGAGCTCCGCTGCACCCGTTAGAAATAAATATAAAGTAATTACATAATTAAAATAGGACATTTGATTCAGGGAATATTCGTGTTTGATAGAAGGATAAATCGTTTAATATGTTACTTAATTTAAATTATATTTAAATAATTAAAATGGAATCATTCTGGTCCACAGAGCACTCATTTGGTGCAATGACAATTAATATAATATGTTTCTTAATTTTTACTACATGCATCCATAGTTCAATGAACATTGACATCATTTACATTTAATGTGTATACTTTATTTTACTTGTTATATGTTTCCATTGAATTATGGTAATAACTTAATTTTAACTCGTTTTCTACGTATTCAGTAAAGACGCTTGGCCCACTATGGTTCTGAACCCTTCAAATAACTTAAATACCTTAAATTATATTATATTATATTATATTATATTACATTAATTATATTATATTATATAAAAAGTGTGTTGATAACGGATGTACCCCGATAAGTAAGTTTTCAATTTGTTATGGGGGCTCTTGAATCTCAGGAGGAACAAATTTTATTTTACAACAGGGCAACATAATCTGCTTGGCTCATTACCCACATTTTTTGCATTGCATTTAATGCATATGTATTTTATGTACTGTATTTTAGCTCGATTCAATTGAGCATAGTTAAAATTTGGATTATAATATAATGAAATGCTAAGCTAACGTATTATTACTGCATACTAAATCAATACACTCTCGTTGGTCGTTAATTCTCAGAGATAAACATTATTTTAAGAAATACAGGAAACGAATACACAGAATAGCCTATCAAGTTTTCTGTGCATAAGAAGCTATTTTAATCTTACCTGTCCTCAATTCACTCAGAAGTTAATGTAATAACATTATAGCATTATGTCCATACAGAGAAACTACACTTTCCAATGGTGAAATAATAATTAATTATACAAATCGGTTAATTTAGCTTCCGATATTGCTTCATACAAACAGAGAAACATTTTCTGTAGGCTATGATTCATAGCTTTCGATTGTTGTTGACCAAGGCCCCTTATAGACGAAGTCATTTATTTATTTCATTACACGGCCTTAGATCGCAGTTATTTTAATTTTAAAACTCATTTATCTCATTAAATATCAGTCCTATCAAACTTTTTCAAAGACTAAAATTTATCGGAAATGATTTTTAAAGAAATTTTTGTTATGTAACATTTTTCATAAGAATCAATAATAAGCGAGATATTTCGATTTATTTAATTCAGGCCCCCTTATAACCCACCTTTTAAATAATGTATTTTGAATGCCATATAGCCTATTATCTAAGTTACAACGAACTTAATTTATATTCCAATTTTCATCGAAATCCGTTCAGCCATTATCGCGTGAAAAGGTAACAAACATACAGACAGACAGACATACAAACGAAATTTTCAAAAAAGCGATTTTCGGCTTCAGGGTGGTTAATTATATATGTTAGGACCAATTATTTTTGGAAAATCGAAAATTACCAGAAAAATTTCGGCTACAGATTTATTATTAGTATGGATTACAAAGTGACAGTGGTTATTCAATTCCAATGTTTGAGAATTTTCCTTCATTGTGTTGCAGCGAATTAAAAAAAAACTGCTATATTAAGGTAAGATAGTGATTACGTATTGTCTTAAAAGCAAGAATTATACCAATCGTAACCATCAGTAAACAGTAACAGGTTGGTGTAGTGATTATGTAATATCTGTATAAAATTATTTTAGTATTTAGAGAAATGCATCTTTAATTTAGAATGCGTGAACTACTCGCATGACGAAACTTACAAGCTGCTAGCGTTGACCAACTACGCGCACGCTCAGTTTGCTGTGGGATGGAGCAGCGGGGCGAAGAAATCCACAATGAGAATTTTTTCCTTTATTTTATTTTCCACCCTTACCCAGAGAAAATTTTGAATCCGTAAACTGTGTTTTATTCTATATTAAGTCACCCATATTGTCGTATTTTTATTTTTTAGCTATTTCGTCAAGAAAAAAAGTAATATAAATAAATCTGCCTAGTCAAGTGAATAAGAATTTTTAAAAATCCTCCCAAAGTCATTATATTACTCTCTGAGTCTGCTTTAAAAAAATATGCCGTTGGAAATCCTACCACTAAATGTCTCTGAGCAATGTTCTTCCAAAACTAAGAATTTACGAAAGCATGATAAATTTCACGCTCTATGAAATTAAAAGTAATACTAGTTGGGGATATTTTAACCCACCATTAGGCTTGTCCAGTGAAGGTCTTTCAATGACAGAAGTACCTTTCTTATTTTTTAAATGCGAGGTCAAATTTTCTGAAATTTTGTCTGTTTCGTATGGAACAGCCCAAACGCAAGAGAAGTATTGGAAAGCACAACTGCGTGTGAATATCCCAACTGTCGCCAATAGTTTAGAGCAGTGGTCGTCAACACTCGCTGAAATGGGTTACGGGTAAGCAGTGCATTGCGACATGCACTCTCGTGCAGGAAGAAGCATACCCGCCAACAGCCACGAATGCACGCTAGTGCTGTAAGAGACCTGTGGGTAAGAGACGCTACCCCGAGAGTGCAGTGTTCTGATGACCGCTGGTTTAGAGAACAGTTTAGCTGTGAATGGTCATAGAAGCAAAGCCACAGAAGATCTTCACACTAAGTTAGCAGGTAATTAGTTGTACTTTTAAGACACATTACATAAAATCCAGATCACTCAGATGCATAGTATCAGAGACCGGAACTTTGGCAGAATGCCTTTTTTAATGTGTTAAATCTATCTTCTTTTTGAAAGTAAATCTGTATGAATTATACCTTTGTAATTGAAACGTCACAGTTTTATGTTGCCCTTTTCTGCCTTTTTAATATAAATGCCTAATTTACAAAATAGATGCTTTTTTTGCCTTTATTTGATTACTTATCTATTATTTATTAATTTATTATTAAACATTTATTTCTATAACCGCTACAATGAAAGTGACTTCACCGAATGTATATTACTTTCAGTTAGTTCATATTCTCTTCGCAACAATGAATGCTGCAGTGCAAAAATGTATAAAAGTAACCGTTTTAATTATCGCTTGTGTTTATTTGACAAGGCAACAATGAGTGCGGGTCTAACGTTATTTTTAACGGTTATTTTTCTTTCAATCTTCATTGCGACGTTGTTGAAGCTAAGCTAAATATTTCATATCGCAACATATCAGTACAACCAAATACAAAAATGCACTTTCCAAAGCTACTGGGAAGAATATTTCTTTGCTTCCAATTGCAACATCGAGTCGAAAATCTCAATTTGCATTCGATTTATGTAAAGCTTTTCTTGCTGCCGAAATCCCTTTGTGGAAAGTGCAAGGGTTTGGGTCTAGTGCAAGATTTTGTGTAATTGCCTTTTAATGCGTATTTTAGCTATTTATAATGCCTTTTTGCTTGCCTATTTTTAGCTATTTATGATGCCTTTATGCCTGCCTATTTTAATGATTAATAATGCCTAAACTTCCGGTCTATGCATACTACTTGCCTCAAACACAATGAAGCCACAAAACTACAAGAAAACTGCAAACAAATCGACGACGCACTGGAAGCGCTTAAAATCGAGAGTACAGCGCTAACACTCGATTAGATTGACGTTACTGATGTTTCCGCTAGAGTGCTAGACTAACCGAACACGGCCATAGAGGCTGCCATATCCTAAAACTTAGGTGCGTACCATTACCCGCTGAATACGAAAACCCCACTCTCCCCTAAGTATCAATTCTCGGTGTCCAAGTGCAGTAACAGTAACACTAATAGGAGCAGTAACAATAATGGTAGTGGTAGTGGTAATAGTATTATTTCATTTAATAATATTAACTGCAAAGATATTTAACGTCGAAAGTCAACTTGTGTGAGAAATGGCCTACAGATTTTCTCTGGAGATCTCTACTAAGCAAAGGGTTCTTTTACGTGCAATAAATCTATGACATAGGCCTATAACTTTATTTTCCTCCTGGAGGAATCCATGTTAAGGATTGTATCGTTCTTTGAAGTCTCGGATCTAACGGCTAGCTATCTAACCGCTAGATCAACAGATACATTAAAACTGCAAACCTATATTTTTTACAGTATTTTGGCGAGAGGTAGTGAGATGAGGTGAGGCTCGAGGATTCGCCAAAAGATTACCTGGCATTTGCCTTATAGTAGGAGAAAACCTCGGAAAAAACCAACCAGGTAATCAGATAAAAGGGGGTGAAATGAAGTGAGACCGAGGACTCGCCATAGAGTTATAAACCATCCGGCATCAGTCCCACGGCTGGGGAAAACCTCGGAAGAAACCAATAAATCAGACCAAACGGGGGATCCAACCCAATCCCGAGCGCAGCTACAAGGCTATAGGCCTATAACAAAATAACTTGAAAAATACTAGAGTTTACAACATTTTAGTGTCAGAAAATTAAAAAATACCGTTAGGAATTCAATTTTTTTAAAAATATGTGTTTATGTATTTGCATAAGTTAAACTTTAAAAATCAAAATTGTATTTTATCTAGTTAATTTGACCTTAAGTTTTATGCACACTTTGTTTATTACAAACATGTTTATCATTGTTAAGTGTGTTTGGATAGCTTCCTGAGCGCAAGTTTTTACTTCTTCAGGAATGAATTCTGTTTAAAATTGAACAAATTTTTGTTTACTAGCGATAAACTAAATATAGTGGGGCGAGAGGTATCGACACGGTGAAAGCGTAATGCTGGAAGCCGGAAGGTCGAGGGTTCGATTCCCGATGAGCTCATGATTTTTCCATTGATTAATCCTTCCAGCCCCACTATGCCCTGGGATATACCCAGCCTCTAACAGAATTGAGTACCAAGGGATTTCCTTGAGGGTAAAGACGGCGGGCACGTAGGACTGACATCCCTACTGCCATTAAATGTCTATTGTCTGTAAAGGCAGGAGCATTAACCTCTCGCCACCCTCTGGGCCGATTTGTCCTGTCATGAGGTTCACTTTACCTTTGAACTAAATATAGTACGAGTAATATAACTTGTAGCGACGCTGTATCAACTACTAGGTTATTTCGCGTCGATGGAATTGGTGATAGCGAGATGGTATTTGGTGAGATGATGCCAAGGATTTGCCATAGATTGCCTCATATTCGCCTTACAGTTGAGGAAACCTCGGAAAAACTCAACCAGGTAATCAGCCCAAGCGGGAACCGAACCCACGCCCGAGTGCAACTCCGGATCAGCAGACAAACGCGCTACCGCCTGAGCTACACTGATGGCTTTAATGTCTTAAGTAATTAGTGTTACATAGGCCTATCATGCTCTGTCCTTCTTGTACCGTAGACATAATACATTTCACTTTGCTGTTATTGGTTACATGTCATTGGTTTACACGTTAATAAATCAAATGGGTAAACAAATTATTGAGTATTTTCTAAGACAAATTACGGTTGGTTATGGACACATGTAAGCCATCCCTAAAAGATCTTGTGATTTTTCACAATGCTCTACTTAGTAACGTATGCGATATCCAAACGAACAGATCCTCGAATATTTTCCATTTTTACTATCCTGATAGTTGGTATAGGCCTAAATATTTGATTATATTTTGCATATGGTTTCTAAAGCACCTATTGCTCCTAGCATATGGCTGCTGATTGAGGTCGGCGTATTCCATATTTCTTGAAATTGTGTACCTCTCTACCTAAGGATTTAAACTGCAGTATCTAGTTTTATCCAAATTATAACTTAAAAAATAATAATAGTAATAATAATAATAATAATAATAATAATAATAATAATAATAATAATAATAATTTAATAATAATGATGATGATGATGATGATGATTATTATTATTATTATTATTATTATTATTTATCATTATCATATTCGTAACTTTGAACACATTTAGAAGTCATGGTCATGTTTTTAAATTGGGCTACAGATAGCCTATTCGAGTATGCTGGTTGTCTATAAACATGGCATCCTATAACATTTCATCGTTGTGCTGACATACATGCGAGGGATTCCCACTCTCTGTTTGTCTAATTTTCCATTTAAAATCCCAGAAATTGCTGTCAGATTTAAATGGATAAGGAAATTATATTAAATAAAAATAAATATTACATGAAGCTGTTTAAAGACAATAGAAATTAGCTCGCTAGTTGGCAGACTAATCAATAATTACTGTTTCTGTTCTTATCATGTTTTTACATATTTATAACACTAACTGCTTTTTCGTCTTAACTATATTTGTATTTACAATGAATAGAAAGATGCTCTTGACAGATAACACTTCTTCTATTCCAGCTACTTGAGATGAAACAAAAGAACATCTCATATAAAACAGAAGGCACATTCCAAGTTACGTAACTTGTTTGTTAATGAAAGATATTATGCAACCAATTAGATAGTCTTATATACAATTATTAACAATAATCACTATAGTTTACAAGAAGGTACGTACAAGCTTGAACTTCTTTCCGGGGACATAGAAGGAAGCCACCGATCTAAGTGTAGATTCATAGACTGGAAAGAAATAATGTAATTGTTCAGAAATTATGCTTTGGATTCCGCGGAATTTTCGAACATTTCCCACGAAATTCGTGAACATTTTTAAGAAGTACTATTTCGAATGCTGGTTTCACTTAAAGGAAGGATCGAATTTCCGGCGGAACCAGGTTTGGTATCCGATAGGGAAATGATTATTTTCCTTCCTAAGTTTGGGTATGGGTAATTTTATCTTGAGTTTTTCCTATGTTATCTGTAAGTACAAGATTTCTTATATCTATAACCTTTCTACACTTCTCCTACTTTGTAAATAGGCGTTTATTGGCTTAATGAGTCGAAATAAATATAGATCTACTTTTCCGTGCATATTTACATGTTTTGGCCTTTTGGAGATAAATTCATGCATAATGCATGTTTTTAAGATTACGTGCTCACTAAGTACACTGCATATTACAGATGTTACAAAGTCGTTTTTTAATATTTTAATGCATATATTACGTTAAATTAAGGTTACCAGACGTCCCCATTTCCCGGGGACAGTCGCTGAATTCATACTTTTGTCCCCGACTAAATTGTGTCCCTGGAATGTCCCCGACTTTGAATAAACTTCCCAAATTATTCCTGTTTTCAAATGCGAATTATAAAGGGTTGGTGACAAGTCAAAACTGATCAAAGTTGATACATTTCTGCATTACAGAGTGAGAAGATCGTTTTCGTAGTTTTGCTACACTTTTAATACATAGACAGTACTACATTCCTTCATCCTTGCTTTCGACTTAAGAAGAGAATTTTAAATTCGGAAAAGGAATTGTTTGTAGCGGCAACGTATTGGGTTGGTAGCCAATGATAGCTATTAGGCTACGCACGCTAAAAGACAAGTTTTCTGTATGTAATGTAAAAAATATCAAATCAGAAAAGTAAAAAACGTGTGTTGTAGGCGACATGTTGTTAAAACCTGTTACCGAACACATGCAACAAAAATGTATACAAAAGTGCTGTGCTCACTGATAGTAGTTGCTCTAAATTGTCCACTTAGGGGAGAGTCGGGTAGGTCCGGACACTTAAGGTTTTTCTTTCATATTGACTTGGTTTTATGTTAACGAGAAGAACAAAGTCTTTAATAACACTATTCAAGAATCATAAAACAATATACGTGTACTGTTATTGATGAATAAACATTAATAATCTGAGGAAAGGCCTATTTATAAATATACATTTTGCCTAGTGATTCGGATATTGGCGGGTTGTACCGGACAGTCAAAAAGTTTTTAAAAAAAGTACAACAGATGGTATGAATTGAAAAGAAAGAGTTATTGCACTTGCATACACTTGTCACACTCATAATAAAAGGTCGCATTTTCTAAATTTGCACACTTTTCATGCGCCCAACCCTTGCACTTTTCACACTGAATCCAGTCTTCTTAAAAACACTCACCACACAATATGCAACAAGTCACACTGGAAGCAGAAGCCTGAACTGATGTTGAAGGTTGATCCAAATTTAGAGATTTTGCGCATTTCCGGCATTTTTTCTCATCCTTTTTGTTCTTTTAAACCTGTTTCTCTTCCAGCGACTCTTTGTAGGGGGTTCCAGTCAGAATTTGACTCTTCTCTGCCTTTCGTTTTCTCGTAGCAAGTCTTCGTTTGCTTGCATCAGGGATTGGGGACAGTTTCTTCAAGAGAGGCGCAATTGACGCAGAATCATTGCACGGAGTGCTGACTGAAGATTGACTTTCTTCGACATGTGGTTTTGTGAAAACCACTTCATCCATTTTCTCATTTTCTTCATCACAGGGCTATCTTTACTTGGACGCACGTGCTTTACAAAGTGTTTCAGCCATCCAAGAAATATGTCACCATTCATCCACCCGTTTGGCTGAGCTACACCTTCGCTTGCCTTTTTCCTTTCACGGACATCACTTTACAGTTATCATGCACTGAAGAAACACCAGTTTCATCCGCATTGAATATCCGTGAAGGGGGAAATGAATGTTTCTCCATCAATTCCACAAGCTTGCTGAAGAACAAGTCTACTTGGGGCTTGTTAAAACCCACTGCTCTCATCATACTAGTGGATTCAGGTACTCTTAATACTATTTCAGGATGCCTTTTCAGAAATCCATAATAAAAGTCTTTGCCGGCAAGTTTCTTTGTCTTGTTAAACCTGTGTGGCAATCTCAACTTCTCGGCTAGATCATATGCCAATTTCAAGAATTCCTTCTTGCTTCGTAGCATAAACATGCCGTCGAGCTGTCTGATATGGTCTAATAGTTCCTCTTCATATGTTTCGGAGAAAGTAAGTTCAAATCTGCCTAATTTAGGCGGTACATTAGCTTCCTTCCCTTTCTTTATTTTATTAATTCTGTCATGCAGAGAACTCTTCGGAACGCCATACACCCTAACTGCTTCTCTAATACTAATTTTTTCCATTAGTACATCATTCATGGCATGCTTCATATTTTCTTCGGTCCAACATCCCTTTTTATTATGTTTTTCTTCAGATTTCGGCATTATCTCCTCCAACAGTGAGCTCTGTAACACAGAAAAGCATTTTATTTCTGTGTCCGGTGCTACCCGACAAAGCACTGTCCGGTCTTACCAGATACACACGCCAACGAAAGAATTCCCGCCATTTCTAAAGTTACTTGAATTTTAAAGCGCACTTCTATAATTAGTTCCCTAACACTTCTATAAACACAACAGTAGTTGGCAGATGCATTTCACTTACCTTATTTCAAAGTAGTGATGTCTTGAATAATACTGAGGCGGAGAGCAGACACAATGGAAATCACGAACAATGACGTACACACTTAACACCAGAAGATACAGCTACACACTGATGTGTATTCAGTACTCTGGAGGGAGGCTTCTAAACGCACTCAAGAATATGCTTCTATCTTACGGCATTTACGAAAACTGTAAGTGTCCGGACACACCCACCGTCCGGCCCTACCCGACATTCCCCTACTTCAAAAGTGTTATCCCAGACAAAAATGATGTGGTAAATGTATTAGAAGAAGGTACTTTTGTGTTCCTTACTATAACACCATCCGATTTTAAGTTCATAAACTGTACATTTGCCCAAGTGAACAAGTTTTATGAACCAAAATTCACGTGTTTCTCAACGAGAGTGGAAGTAAATTGGTTTTGTCAGCTATGAACATTATGTGGACTTCACAATGTTCAAGATTATGACATGTAAAAACAGTCAAACCCGTGTTGGTTGTCATCATAAACTTTCCCATTACACGTCAGGAATTTTACATCAAAGCTTGCTTTTAGACAAAATATGTAAAAAAAAAAATCACTTAACAGAAAAATATCTGTGATTTTATGTCGGAACAGCAAATGTTACAATTTTTTGCTTCAATCTTGTAGTAATTTAACTTAATTTATCAATAATAATAATAATAATAATAATAATAATAATAATAATAATAATTAGAACAACAATAGCAGTATAAACAACTGTAACACTAATTATGGATTGTACCGTGGAGCTAAACCGGTGTCCCCGATTTCGGGTAAAAATGTTAAATTGTATAATACTGCACTTTATTTTACAAAAATTTCCTCTTAAAATTTGGTATTTCTGAGCCTACGCGTAAAAAATTTCAGTGTATCTACTGAAAAATATAAGTGAAAGGACTAAAGGTTTACATGGTTTTTACCTGAGTATTTCTGGATCTTACCAGCTAATCCTGTCATTGTTTTGTCACACATGAATAATTCCAGGCTCCCAACTCTTATCCTATAAAATTTACATATTTTCTGGTTTTAAGTTTCCGTCGATAATGCAGTTTGCATTAAAGACGCTGAATATGCATTTAAGCATAAAAATTTCCAGCATGATTTAATTTACATTAAGACAGAATTTTCAAAATTGCCTACCGCAATAACTAAATTGAAGACTCTGGGCCTACCAGTCGTTGATACCCATGGAATTATTGAAAGCGATCAAAAGTCTTCATGGTATGCCAATGGGGATGTGTGTACGTCAGCTAAAGACAAACTTGGCAAAGTCATCAATGGAAATCCGATGATGAATTCATGAGTTTAGCAAAGAAATAAATTTGTGGCGAAAATGTTGAAGACACAGAATTTGGCCTCACTTTGTCACAAACTTTCATTTAAAATTAAGCCTGCCACTTCTTGTGAGGTAGAAAGGTAATTTTATATGTATAAAAACATTTTGACAGATAAACGCATGAACTTGACTACTGAAAATTTGGTAAGACTGTTAGTAGTAGGAGGCCCACATTGTTTCATTCGAAAATAAAATGTAATTTTCAATTTTTACAGTGCACATTTTAGTGCTTTTTTTCCTTCACTGTGCATATTTGGCCATTTGATAGTGCATGAATGCATGAATATTTTACGATTTGATAGTGCATGAAAATCTTGTCTCTAGTTACGACGATGACCTCACACCAGAATGATTATAAGACTAACTTGTACTCTTAAACTGAGCCTATATGTCCTTGAGAGCTACATTTTTAACGTTGGACACCTAACACTCATCATCATCATCATAATTATCATAATCATCATCATCATATTCATAATGGACTCAAGGATCCGTTCCGCTCACATTGGAATACAGTCATCTTCTATCTTCTACGTGGGCGACCGAAGTCTCAGGGTCCAGAAGGTCTATAGTATTTAATTTGTCGTGTTATTCTATTTGATTCATTCTTTGTATATGTGTGTACCAGTTTGGTTCCTTTCTATTATTTTTCTCCTATGTTAAATATTTCGAGTTATTTTCTAATTCCTTCATAACGTTTTTCATCTCTTTATGTATACCCGGCGGTTCTTAAACATTTCATTTCGGCTGTTTCTATTTGTCGTTTTCCACTTCTATTCAATGGCCAATCCTCCATCAACACTGGAACAGCCATCACTTTGTAAAACTTAAGTTTGGTACCTTTCCTGGTTTCGTTCTTTAATGTTCGTTGAATGATTCCACACATTTATTGGAATTTATATAGTTTGTTTATACATCGTCATCATGTGCATAAGATACGTCATATCCCAAGTATTTAAAGGTCTTAACTTGTTCAATTACTTGGTTGTATATTATAATTTTAGACCTTACTGATTGTTTTCCTTCAAATGTCATTACTTTCATCTAGCTCACTGAAATTATATTCTTTGATAAATTGTAATTGATATGCGACTAATTGTAACTCATTTTCTGTTTCTGCTATAATGTACACTTGGTCAAAATGAAAGTGGCCGGTCTCATGAGCAGCGAAAATTTTCTAAGTACCTTCGAGTGCGCGCGCAGTTCACTACCGTAAACGTCCGTGCGCCATAATACAAGGCGCTGATTTGGACTACCTCCACAGCATGCCTTGCTTATGTTAATTCATGTTACTTACAGATAATTACAAAATTGGTGAAAATTTGTGGTTATAATTCCAGAAAATCAGAATATATTTTGTCATCAGAATTAGGGTTTTTCTTCTTGTTTACAATTACTACGTTTAGGCCTGATGATCACGGATTTAGATTAGTATAATAATCATATTCACAACTTGCAAATTAAATACTGCCATTATTTGACCGTCAACATATTTACTGAATGTTACTTAGGCAATAGAGTACAAAGCGGCAAGGGATTAATAAAATAATTAACACAGCATTTTAATATGAAAGCCCCTAATTGTCGGTTTTAGTGTTATTTCCATCTAACGTAAAAAGTTTATATTAACACGAAAAAAGAAGTAATGAAGAAAAAAGTATTCTAAGAATAAAAAAATGAAAACCTGTTATATTTTCACTGATGCATTCAAAAATAACAAATAAAAGTTTAGTAACTCCACGAAGAATTGAACTTGCAACATCACGAATTCTTAGGTAACGCTCTACAAATTACGCTAAGAGTTTTACTGCAGTCAGAATGGCATTGTAACGAGCAATAGTCATACTCCACTTGAGAACCTGTTATACAGTATATAGTGTTTGTGTTACAATATTCACTGTTTAAATACTCTGAACGAGCTGTCTGTTTTAAATCTCGTATATGAATTATTTTCTCGGACGATTTTAGTGATTAATAGTTGTGTTCCTCATTATGACTACTAGAAGAATATACGAAATCTTTTGAACAAAGCCTGGCTGCCCCGAGCGCTCACGGAAATACGCGATTCGAACTTAGTCTCTCAGACGCCGGCCACTTTCATTTTGACCAAATGTACTGGTGATCTGCAAATGAAATCGTCCATGTCCCTATTTTAAAATTTGAACGTATTTGTTCTTGCCATTCCTTCACAACATTTTCTATATAAATTTTAAAAAGGATGGGAGATAATGGACATCATTGCCTGATTCCCTGATTTATAATTTCATATCTGGAGCTTAAAGTTCCATCGTCTATGTAAATTGATGTTTCTTAACACAAATGTTTTATTACTTGGATCATATGGTATGGGTCTCCATTGTTTATCATTATTCGCTATAAAATTTGTCCTGAGATCTTATCAAATGAACAATGTATGGTTTCAATGAACAATATATAGTTTCCAAATTATACTCAAGTCTCTTTCTCTGTTTTAATATAAAGACACAGTCAGAGCAAGAGTGACTTTTTCGAAATCCGTGTTGTTCTTCTTGTAACGTGGATTGTAATGAAATTATAGAAATGTTTAAAATTTTCGTAGAGAAACTAAGAAGCAATTTTTTAACTTTCCTTATTCCAGATCAGAAACTACTGCACCAAGAAGCCTCCTGTCTTCCTGCCCTTCTTTCATCTACCTTGCTTCCTTGTCTCCTTCCTTGCTTTTTACTCTATTGCCTTCTTTCTTGCCTCCCTTCTTGCCTTATGGCCTTTCTTCGTTCTTTATTTTTTCTTTCTTCCTTTCTTCCCTACCGACTTACAATCCAATGTTGTGTATAGGCCTATAGCTATGAGCCAACATTTCACAGGCACACATTGCGGGCTTCCTTGGTCGTGTGATCAGCACAGTGTAGGATCACGGTTGAGACAACATGGGACAGCACATGACAAGAGATAAACACCCATCCCGTGGATGGGAAATACATATCTTCCATTACTCATGCCGGGGATTGAACCAAGGACCGTTTGGCTGGAAAGCGAACGTGCTATCCATATAGCTACAACATCGGACATACCAAGAAACTTTGGTGTCGAAATTGGAGATAATTTTTCCCGGAACCTTCCCAATAAGGGACAGAGTTCTTTCACATTCCTAAACTTAAGACAAGAAATTTCCGGTTTTACTTTAGATATTTCCAAAGAGAGCAATTCTAACATGTCTTAGCTTCTGCCTAAAACCAATCGCTCCAACCTGTTTACAATCCGCAAACCTGGGAACAAAAGACAATCATGATAACCACTAGACCAGTGGTTCTCAAAGTGAAGGTTGCGACCCCCTGGGGGGTTATGTAAAGAGCTGATTAGGGTGGCGAAATGATTTACAAGATAAAAGAAAAATCATTTCATTAACATACACCTATTTTGTATTTAGGAATATAAACAATGTTGAACATAAATATAAAAAATTGTCAGTATTTATAAAGTAAAAAAAATAAATAATGCGATGAATGTGTTCGTTTTTCAAAAAGTAGCTTCTCGATTCTGGACTCTGTATTTGATACACACAGAGGGATATAAATTTTGCAGTTCAAGGGAATTTCTCGGTTTTATTTCCATGCTAAACATACACAAGAAATGTATGCATAAATATAAGGTTTCAAATATTCTAAACAATTTAAGACCTTCTTTTGCAAAAATCGAGATATTTTTACATTCTGTAATCAAAATCTGTCCTGCGCTCTGCGAAAAAATCTAGTTTCAACTTTCCTCCAGTAAGTAGATACATAGTTCAAAGAATTTTTTCTTCGTTTTTTGTTTTTAACTTCAGCCAATTGAATGCTACCGTTCAATCTCTACCTGTGACTGTAGTGAATGTTTTGAGTTTCTTTCGTAAAATAATGGAAAAGCTTTTTTTTTTAAATCAAAACAAATTTAATTGCATGTCCGCAAAAACGAACTCAGTATTTGTCGTAATGTAGGTCTACATACCTGAATTTTCAATGAGTCTTTTCTGTCAGGTGAAGTCAACCAGAAACCAAGTTTATTTGTAATCCGTTAGGTAACAGAAAGCTCAGGCATAATTTTCGATTTGTATTGCACTATTACTACACTGCCAAGACGGTAATAGTTAAAGTATAAGATATGGTGTTTACGTAATAGGCTATTTCATGTCATTGTTGCACAACATACTTATATTTTGGTCGTTCTTTGGGTGGTATCCACCGTTTCTTAGTAAACTTATCATTGTTTTAAAGTAATTTGTAATTTTTTAATTGGGTTAAGTACCGATTGGGTAATTGGGGGGCGTAATCAGAAGTCTTGCTGAAAAGTGAGTCGCGCCTTCAAAAAGTTTGGGAATCGTTGAAGTCGAACATCACAAAAATTCGTAATTATTTTCCGGAACCAGAAAGAAACCGAACACAACACTGCTCGGGAGACATTGACCTAACGAATTGCTCGTACTTGTTACGAAACGTGTCCTACTCTGAGATAAATGCGTCAGTGCAAGCGCAACCGTGACGTATTAACTTAAATGACTTCAATTGAAACATAATCTATTACGATGTATAAGAATCTTATGATCAGGCGAATAATATTGCACACTCATAATTGATAAACGCAATCAATCACGACATATCTTTTTGTGTGACTCTGTATACCTCTGTAAATTTCATCCTCCTCTGTTGTTCAGTGGTAACATTTTCGTCTGCTTCAACGGATTCATATGCCATTTTCATCAACGCAGTGATGATGTTTCTCCCGCCTGTAAGAAATGGGTGCGTGCCTCGATTTTGCTCCTGTTGCTTGAAACTGTCTTTGTACTAGAGATGAACAACGATCGAGAAAGCGAGAAACAGCGCCCACAAAGCCGAAAACCCGCACTACAATGTTGTATTACATCGCGTCCTTGACGTAAAGACTGGTTGTGAGTGTTCCGAGACTCGATATTGATGACTCCCGAAGTTCCCGAAGTCAAGCAGCCTTGAATCGCCACAGTTGTTTATACCTGACTGAACTTTTATCTACTTTGGCAACTTTTATATATGTAGCCTATTTGAAACATCATCTCTACCTTTCAGTGTATAATAATCCGTTCCCAAGTCTTTATTTAATTACTAGGCCCTTATGAAAAGGCTAGGAATTTTCTTTTGATGTGTTTAAGATCAAGTGTGCAATCTAAAGTAAAAAGATATTAATGTTATGTTTTATGTTTCTTAGATTTATTTGAGAATTGATTTCTTTCTATTTATATAACGATACGTAATATAATAAGTTATAATAGAACCAGAACATTTTGATAACTAGGATACTGTTCTGTTTTGTCTTTTTTATCTCATTTAAACATTTATAATGTTATTTATTTCAATGATGTATGTTATTCAAAGTTACGAAATCTTTCCACGCCGACCAAATGCTATTTCGAGAATGATGAGCGAGACTCAAAAGTTAAATGCAAGGAACACAGCGAGCGAGAGCGGCAGGTAGTTTTTTCCATCTTTACTTTGTACTGTACTGACCACTTAACTAGAATGTTTTCGCTACTTAAGCTAATGCCAAGTATTTATTAAACAGTCGTAAGGTTTATTGTTGTCCGATTTCACATGCAATGTCCCTTACAGAGATGACAAATTACAAGAGAAAGGCGGAACAAACCATCGCTCACTTTGGCCACCTGCATGGATCGTATTTTGAAGTTATCTCGATAATAGAGCTCTTTGACGTAGGGGAAACTGATCCACAAATTTTGCCTAGACTTCTTTAATAAATTCAAGGAGAAAGTTTTTTTTTTTTTTAGT
Organism: Periplaneta americana; assembly: GCF_040183065.1. Classification (NCBI taxonomy): domain Eukaryota; kingdom Metazoa; phylum Arthropoda; class Insecta; order Blattodea; family Blattidae; genus Periplaneta; species Periplaneta americana. The sequence goes on from NC_091127.1 coordinate 90,706,917, forward strand.
TCTTTTATGTACAGTCATACATTTCCCAGCTTTATTTCCCTTTCAAAGGAAGCCATGCTAAGTGCACTGTTGTGGCTGAGGGGTTAGCGAGTCTAATTCCGAATTCAGCGAGCCCGGGTTCGATTCCCGGTCGGGACGAGTTGCCTGGGTGAGGTTTTTTCGGGGTTTTCCCCTCACTCCTATGGATGAATATCAGGTAACCTTAACAAGCGATTAGAACCCCACTCATCTTCGTCACTTCCTTTCCTCCCCTATCATCCTTTCATTCATCATCCCGTTACTTCTTCTGGTTTTCAAATCGCTGTACAGGCGGCTCTCCGAAGCTGCTGGCTCCCTCGACCGGCCTCCGTGGATTGTATTCAAGTGGTGATAGATAGCTTCTGCAACGGAACCCGGGGCAGACCTTCTCGGGGGAAGACTTTCGCCTCGGACCGTTAAGATTTCTAATATGAACAAAATTTCATACCCTCGGCCTGGTTTGACTCCTTGAACCAGAGCCAACTATGATAACCTCTAGCTCATTGACGAGGATAACAATCTACCCTGATGAAACCACCAGACTGGTTTGGTATCCATCTGAAGAATATTATAGGCCTATGTGACGTTTTGTGACAACTATTATTACTGTTGTATCTTTAGTCAACAGTCCGAAGACTGGTTGGAACCTCGTGACACCAAAAAGGCATACTTATGAGGCAACTAAGCCAGGGGATAATGGTGTAGAGTGGCCGATTCCTTTTACCCTCCATAGCATAGCCTACATCGTTATTGTTATTATTATTGTTCTTATTATTATTATCATCATCATCATGATCATCATCACAGTCATCATCATGTTCATATTCATCACCGTTAAGGTGATGTTGATGGTGATGAAGCGGAATAGATTACGTCCATTCCACAAGGAGAGAAATAAATTGTCTAGAGTCGAAATCAATTTTAGCAGAGTTAGAATAACTTGAAGTAGGCCTAAGTCTGTAGAGGAATATATTTTAATTCCTTCAATGCATTTAATTTTCATGGAATTTTCCGTTTAATTTTTACAAAATAAATGTTTACTCAAATCTAGTAATTGCATCGTAATAATAGAAAGGATTATACTGTCATGTGTGAAAAATGAAAAAAAAAAAAAAAAAAAGACTTAAGGTGAAAGAAACTAATGTCCTTCGGAAGGAAAGTGAAGTTACCGATGCGCATCCACTCGGAATAAAATATCATCTTAATAACAGAGCTATTGAATGAAGTAGGTAATATATTAAAGACGAATATTTTAAATTTTACCAGAGTAAAAGTACTGCTGTGTTTTGAGGTATTTCATACCCACAGAAGGGTTTCATATTAAGCCCACATTTGGACTCTCGTTATTTCATACTACACCAACATATGCGCATTTAATGTGAGGGATCAGTATGACGTCGGGCCTTCACCTGCGACAACACTACTACGATCACAATTGTACGTAAAGATTAATTTTTTGGTCCTACAGAATACATTTGTTATGGTAACAATTGATATTAGAGTAGGCCATAAAGGAAAAAACACTGAAGGAGAGGGATTAGATCCTGTGCTGTGAACTTCGGCGTATCGCAATGGTTAGAGCGCTTGGTACGTAGAACCAAAGACCCGGGTTCGATTCCCTGCGCCGGAACGAATTTTTCTCCTCTAATATCAATTGTTACGATTACAGTTGTTAATTAAAAGAGAATCTGAAGTTATGAACCTATTATTCTCAAAATTCTGATGGCATTATTATATAATATGTAATCAATGTGACTGTGAAAATATATAATATACAAATGTGGCTTTCAGGTAGAAGCTCCCCGTGAAGCAGGCTTGAATAATTTCAAGAGAAAAATTGTTCCGGGGCCGGGCATCGATTCCGGGACCCTTCGCTTAGCGCACGAATGCTCTACCGATTGAGCTACCCCATAAACTCTACACGACACCGTCACAATAATTCTTCTCTTTATATCCGCACAACTCAAAATGAGCTGACAAGACGTCAGAACCCAATAAAGCATAGTTTCATGCCAATTAATATTCCAAGGTCTTTAACATAATAGGGTAAATTAGGATCTGTTCGACAGTCGGGCATGTTGGACACTTTGTACTTTAACGTATTACCTCGCCACTTGTGGGCACCACATTCTCCTAGAAGTCAATGATGGAAGTAGCCCCCCTCGTGGCTACTTCCATCATTGACTTCTAGGAGAATGTGGTGCCCACAAGTGGCGAGGTAACACGTTAAAGTACAAAGTGTCCAACATGCTCGACTGTCCAACTGACCCTAATTTACCGTATGTTCTGTTTATCATTATTTACGTAATAGTTAAGTTTTAGAGAAGTTTTCCTCTAAAATATTATTACATTAGCTTTGGAAACGTTAAATATTCATACCATTGTCTTCCGACCACTTTGCTATTGTGTCGAGCCGTGTTGAAGAGATTCATAGTTAGTAATACTTTGAACGAAAGATTTTTAAGTCATCAGTGAATAATAGATAGTCAGAACTTACTCTTTCAATGAAGGTTCTAAAAAGAAAAGCTACTAAAGTAGAGCACAGCAGGGCTCCACAGTTTAAATTATATGAAACAAAGAGTAAAGGTATAACGAACAGTCGTACACAGGATTGTTTTCGCTCAAATCATTTTCAACTCACTTTACATAACTTACAGAAAGACAGATGTTTCTAATCTTATAAAATAAGATTTATACGAAATTACGCCACTGATTTTGATATGATACAATATTATGTACTGTGGATTTAGATTTAGTAAATCTACTAGGGCATTCGAAAAGTAATGGCAACATAGTTACTGTTTCACACTAAAGTTATTTAGGTTACTTTTGACATTGTATAATTCAAATATAGTCATGTCAAAAATACGTTGTCAAATCCTTGGAAGATGGCGGACTCTATCTGCAGCACCATTTCTGTTATATCTGTCACTGATCGAACTAAAGCTCTTTGGATGCCAACTCTTGATTGAAAGCGAATACCTCGCTTCTTCCCATCTTGCAGTAGTTCAGTATGGTAGGACTTCTCTTCCATGAAGATTCTTGTAATGCCTAAACAACTGAGTTGCACTTTTTCCTCTTGCAAATTGGATTTTATGAAATATCTTTGTTTGTACTTACTGAACAATTTTTAGGGCTGTATTACTTACTACAAATCAGAAATAGTGACAGTATTTACAAAATATGGTTACTTCGAGGCTTTCAATATTGCAGGTTTATGAAACAATCGCTGCTCTGTTACATACTACAAGATTTCAATGTTTACCGCTAGGAGCACTGATTTACAGCATTGTTGCCATTATTTATCGATTGCCCAGTCAAATCATTAACAGAAAAAAATAATTAATATAAAAATTATAAGTTGAAAATGATAAGTAATCTATTTTCAGTATTTGACCCATCAACAAGTATAATAAATTTATCACTAAATTGAATTTTTTTATAATTTTTATTATTTTTTATTAGTGTTGGTTTTATAATAACTGTCACTTTAAGTTTGTTAAAATTTTCTTTTTCTTTTTTAGTTTTTATTTATTAGTATTTAATTATTTTATTGTCTTGAATTTAGTTTGTTTTTCACCTAAAAGAAAATGTGTTTGTGAATAAAGTTTTCAAAAAATTTTAGGAGTTATTCAGGATCGAGATAGGTATATAATTTCTGGAATGATTTCTACAAGAATAATTGCTACTTGTTTCCGTGATGAAAGGCATTCAAAATCACCCTCACCCCCACAACTGACAAAACGAACGCCGGAAATCAACAAGAGCTGGATCAGTAGTAATTCTAAGGACATTGGTGATGACATCACACCGGTGTTGCAACGGGGCCCGTTTGTCATAAAGGTACATTACTTTTAAAAAAATTGTAACACTTTTAACATTTTAACTCTATGAAGTTTTATATATTTCGAAGCCATGCATGCTGTTTCATCAGTTTTATTTTTTATTTAACATGCTTTCTAAAATAAGAAAATGTGTGATAATAAAACTCAGTTTTGAATTTTAATAATAATAATAATAATAATAATAATAATAATAATAATAATAATAATAATAATAATAATAATGTCAGCATTTAAATAAACCAGCGTTTAAAACAATTAAGGCAAACGAGATCTAAACAACACGCCAAGCTATTAAAGGACGGAGATAAGTATCTGTTTTTCTAGAACGAATCAGACACTTGGATCTGTTGAATTTATATCCAGAAATTCCATCAGTAGATCACGATTTGAAATAAATTAGTTATTTATGCGCATTTTACATCTATTTCAGAATAGGAAAGGAGTGATAGTAAGAGAAAGAGAATAAAGTACCTAGGTAAGATTTACTGATGATATGGCGTTATTAGCAGAAAAGGATTTGATACTAAGGAATGCGCTACTGGAGTTCAATTATTTATTTGATCAGTATGTGATGAAGATATATGCAAATGAGGCGGTCAGCAGCAAAGGGGTGTAAGTGCACTTTGGCTACTTTCGAGAAAATGTGATTGAAAGTTACTAAAGTTCGTAAAGTTCGTGAAGATTTAATTTTAAATGTTAATATGTGATATGTTTAAAAGCTATATCCCTTTACCACTGAAATTTTAATGCTTTCGTTTAACCTGGATGCACTTAAATCATTTTTTAGCAATGTCACTTAAACCCCTTTGCTTCTAACCGCCTCATAAGACGAATACCATGGTTATCGGAAAAAATAAGAAGGTAAACGTGAGAATTCGAAAGGAGGCAGTAGAGTAAGTGGAGAGCTTCAAATATTTGGGGTGTAGCCTACTATAAGCAGTAACTTGAGCGGCTGCCAGGCAGTCAAAAGATCGATATCGATGGCAAAGGAAGCTTTTAATTGAAAAAGAAGCATCTCCTGCGGAATTTTGGAACAAGAACTAAGAACTGTAAGTTATAATAGAAGCAATTACTAAATATTATTCACATAGTCCATCGACAAATATCAGCACAGCGTAAGGCCGTTGCTTAAGACTTTTTGATAAGGGGTTGGATACAGCTTACAGCAGTAAAATTTTGGAAATATTCAACATTTTTTCCTCCATTACTGTATCTTGTATAATAATGAAAATTAGTATATGTGAAACACTGTCCTTCTGCTATAAAAATTTTTGGAGAAACTGCAGTTAGTGTCCCGCAAGAAATTTTTCAAAGTCCAATGATGGGACACTGCGCATGTGCAAGACACAGACAAGTAAAGGAGCTACCACACCATAGATAAAGCTGGTGCTCTACAGTAACAAGTACTTAAACCGTTTTAGCAGGTACATTTCACAATAGCTGAGACTCAACATAACAAATGGCGGCAGTTATATTGCATCGTTTAGGGCCGTTTTCTCCAAAGTTAGTTAAACTTGGGATAAATGAAACCCGTTCAACTTTACTATTCAGTTTAAACATGCTTCCATTTTCTCCATAAATATCTGACAGCCCACCCGTTTAAATTAATGTTGGCACTAGATGCCCATGGCTTCTCATGTGTTGGCTCCACTGAATAACTAGCCAATCGGAGCCAAGATTACTGATGGCGCGTCAGATTTTCAATATGTCAGCCACAGATCACGATGTCAGTTGTTTACAGAGAATTAATGCTATAATCAAATCAACGCGAATAAAGAAGGAATGCATCTACTAGTTTCACAAATAAATAAATCATTTATACCCATGTGAAGTGTTGTGTTGTATCATTTAATCAGCTGTTTTCTTGAATTTATTGGAAAGCGTTCTCGATTCCACTTTTCTCTGATAGGCAAGATCGTACAATAATTTGTGTCTTGGGTTAATGTGCAATTTCTGGTGGCATGTGTGGATCCATTTTAATATAAAAATTAATTTCCTTTAGTTTATTCCTTTCCTTCCGAAAATCACGATCTTAATTAATTTCAAGAAGACAACTTCCAGCTTTTTAACGTGTTCGGTAACCTACTAAATTAGGCCTAACTGATGTACCCAGGATCTTGATAATTCTAAGGGAAGTAGCTTTTATTTTTAACGTTGTAGTATGTGACCTTATCTATTTATGTAATATTCACAGGCCCTAATTTATAATTGCCTAGAATGGGCAAATACCCGGAGCAAGGGAGCAAGAGAAACTATTTTAAGGTAGGATGTTGAAATAATTGTTAAATACATGCTCAATAAAAATCAATATTTATAAATAATTTAATAAAAACAGCTTCTTGTTTGGTGAATTGGCACAATTATTGTTTCACATTTTTGTTTGGTAATAGAAGGGATAAAGTTAAAGAAAGAGGTTAGGGTGCCAACATTTGCTCTGTCCAGTTTTCCAGTGACCTAAACCCAGGGCCTAAATATTCATAATAGGTGTCATCCTCTTCTATTATTTTTATTTCAGTAAACGGTTGGTTGCACTGTATGATTGCTTCATCGTCCATTATGAATTTTGATCAGATTATCATAAGCTGATTAACGTACACTGTAAGGTCCTGTGTTTAGACATGAAGAATTCAGGGAAAAAAGTAAGAATTTTAGTCCAGTAGAAATTGATTTACTGCTCTCTTTAGTTTGTACAAAGAAAGATATATTAGAGTGTAAGAAATCCGATAGTGTATCTTTAAAAGACAAAGAAAAAGCTTGGCGAGAGCGAGCAGAAAGTTTCAATGAAATTAGTGGAACTGTAGTACCGGTAAGAGATTGGAAGATATTAAAGGAGAAGTATGAAAACCTCAAAAAGACCTGTAAAATGAGATTTTCCGAAGATAAAAAATACACATCAGGTGCAGATGGAGGTTCAAATCAACCAAACTTCATAATAACTTATATTAAAATAAAAGAGATATTGGGACAATACAACTTGAGGGGCTACCATCTGTATGTGACTCAGATTGTCCTGGCCAGTCATCACTACTCGCATCTGTGGAGCATCCATCTACAAACATTGGAAAAGCACAATTTTCTCCTCAAATCCAATCAATTCAAAATTCCAATGTAATTCCCTTTTCATCTGTGAATCTGTACAAGTCTGTAGCTTCTGAATCCCAAGCATTTGTCGCAGGTGACGATTCAAATACCACTGATCAGGTAATTGAAGATAATATATACCAATAGTATCTCAGGATAATATACAAATTAATGAAGTAGAAGCCATTCCATGTAGCAGTCAATTCAGTATTAGGGACCTGAGGAAACCTACTTCCACTCCACTCCTAGTAAAGAAGAAAAGACCATCACTGGACAGTTCATTGACAGGAAAGAAACTTATGGCATCATGGCAAGAAAAACAAATTCTGCAGTTACAAAAACAAGCAACAGAGGCTCAAATTCAGTTCCAAAGGATGGAGCATGAATTTAAAGTACCGGTAACATAAATATGAAAGAAGAACATAGAGTGAAGATGGTACTTACAGAACTTCATATAAAAAAATAAAGATGAAAAGAATTCTTGAACTTGATGTTAGGACTAGGACCTTAAAACAAACAGCTAACTGAAATCACAAGATTTTGAAGTAGTTATGGTGTTTATTTTGTTCAAGTCTATATGTTCTTTTTTATTTAAATTAAAAAATTTAATCGATCATATTAAATCACATTAGGTAACTTATATACCGGTACTGATAACTTCAGTTTTGTAGTGGTTTGTTGTGGTCGTAATATGTTATGATGTCATTTTGATATTTTCATAATGTCATTCGGTTTATATCATTCACTGTATTAATAATACCATATTCAACATATCACATCAGGTTATCATGCTACTTAAAACATAAGATATTTAAATTTATGTAGCTTCTTAAATAATTGAATAACAAGTTAATCAGTAGGTATTTTAACTTAATTCCAATTGAAAAACGAAATTTACTGCATGTTATCACCTATCACATAATTTATATATGGCTTATTTATAATATAGTAATAATACATAAGAAAAAAACAGTAGGCTAGGCCTAATTATAACTTGACATCAAAATGTTCATAAATCAATTGTTAGTTTCATTTCTAATTATTTTAATAGACATGAACATAATATGAAATATACAGTATATCCCCTCCAGCTAATTTCGTATATGTTATAAAATAAACACACTGCATATTTCAAGTAATTAGTTACTTTCTTTCATTGAAATCCGACATTAATATAATTTTGATACAAATGCAGATATATTTCAACTTGTAACATCACTGCGTAATTAAAATAAAGTGGGATTTTTACATAAATTGTGACTACACTATAATGTGTTAAAATATTTGTGTATCAGTAGTAATATTTTCTACAACACAGTTACAGTTAAGTCATGTCATCATTAGATTCTATATTATGGCGGTTGTGTTGCATCTAAAGCTACACCACACAAGATAATATGTCAGATTTAAAAGAAAATAACAATTTTAGGCTTAATAATTTATGGTGTAAGTTACTGGTACTGCTTAGTTTTCAGTGAAGTAAAGTTATAATACTTTTGAAAATATCCAAGTTTAACATGAATAATAAACAATGTTACATGTATTACAGTGAATGAAACTTACTTTATGTTAATTTCGTCCCTTTGTTTCACTGATTCACAAACAAATTTTAGTCATGAACATACTGATGGATAAGGTGCTGGTAATGCTTAATTTCCAGTGAAGTAAAGTTATAATATACTTTTGAAAATATGCAAGTTTAACATGAATAATAAACAATGTTACATTTACTGCAGTGAATTAAACTTATTTTATGTTAATTTAATCTCTTCCTTCACTGGTTCACCAACAAGTGACTATTAATATGGAAAACTTGGATAAGGCGCTGAATCCTGACGTGTGGCTGGCAGGTGTTCTGGTTACCAGGTATTTTTTAAGAAGGCAGAACTTAGAAAAGGACTCAACTTAGATGGTGTACTTAGTAATGTACAGATTCATGAATCACAAGAATTACAAAATCAGGATACGTGTAAGTTGACTTCAGCAAATAAACTAGATAATATTGATTATGTAAATACGTATGTTATAGTGCAGTGGAACATGCAAGGTTTCCTAGGAAAAATTGAGGAACTTATTTTAATGAATATCAAATTTAATACAGATATTTTACTATTATGTGAACATTGGCAGAGTCTTGATGAACTAACTAATTTAAAAATCCCTGGATTCTATCTTGCTAGTGCATATTGTAGGGTGTCTGGTAAACGTGGTGGTTCAGCTATACTTATTAAAAATGAAATTCATAGTATTGAACTTAAATATCTAGTCAATCTGTCACTTTCCAAAATATCTGAAATATCAGCTGTATATATTAAGGAAATTAATTGTATATGTATATCACTTTATCGAATACCTGATGAGAAAAATTTTTATGATTTTATTGAAATTTTAAATAATATTTTGCAAATGTCATTCCACAGAAATAAATATAATGCCTCAATAGTTATAGGTGCTGATTTTAATGTTAATCTCTTAGTTGAAAGTAAAAAAAATGAGAATTTGTCAACTTATTAGTTAGTTATGGACTTAATTACACTGTACTAGATGTTACAAGACCTGGATATACTAATGTAGGAACTTGTATCGATAATATTGTTACATCAATTGATATTAACAAAATTGATTCTTTTGTAGAAAATTCATTGCTTTCTGATCATAATAGTATAGTAATGAAAGTTAATAATTTAAATTCACAGAAAAGTACACACAATAAAAACACAAAATCTGTTAAGGTTTATAGACCTATTAATGAATTGGCATCTGCATATTTTTGTTACTTGTTAAGTCAAGTAAATTGGTTATTTTTGTACTCCTTAACTACGATAGATGATAAATTTCAGTGCTTTCTAAATACGTTTTTAACCTTTGTTGATATGGCATTTCCTGTCAAAACAATATATACTACCAATGATGATAATATTACTATAACTAAACCGAAATGGTATGGCAATGATTTAATGAAGCTCAAAGAAAAGTGTATAATTTTCTATGATCAATTCAAACGTACTGGGCATCAATTATTCAGAAATAAATACTATGAACTTAAGAGATTATACAAGAGAGAAATAAATGTTGCTAAATTGAGGTATAATTCTACTAGAATCACTTCCTCTAATAATAAAAGTAGATCAATCTGGTCTATAATAAAAGAATTAACAAACAATAATGATAAATGTAATTATACTGATACTAAACTTACGTCAAGTGGTTTTAATTCTTCTTTTACGGACAAATTAACTGAGATTGTCAATGGTATTCCACAAGCCAAGAATAATGTTGAAGATTATTTGTGCCAGGCATTTGGTAATAATAACTGGACTCACTCTGAGTTCAGTCTTAGGATGACTACTGTTGAGGAAGTATATACTACTATCCTTCAATTAAGCAATAGTAACTCTTATGATATATATGTTTTGAATTCCTCAATAATTAAATTAGCTGCATTAAATATAGCAGAAATTCTAACTTATTTATTTAACTCCTGTATAGATGTTGGGACTTTCCCTGAGTGTCTCAAATATGTTAAAGTTATACCAATATATAAAAAAGGATCTAGATCTGAATATAATAATTATCGCCCAATATCTATTATACCTGTCATATCTAAGGTGTTTGAAGTAATTATTAATAAGCAATTGTTAGGTTTCTTTGAAAATAATAATTTGTTTTCCCAATATCAGTATGGTTTTAGGGCTCGTAAGGGAACTTGTAATGCTGTTGTGAATTTTGTTAAACTGTGCATTGAAAACATTGATGGTAAAATGCATGTTTTAAGTCGATTTTATGACATGTCAAAAGCATTTGACAGTATCTCTCATGAAATACTTTTAATGAAATTGAAGTTTTATGGTTTTAATGAATTAGCTTTAAAATTTTTTAAGAATTATTTAAACAATAGGCAACAGACGGTATATTTTAATAACAGTTTTTCTCAATACACAACTACTAATATTGGTGTACCGCAGGGTTCTATTTTAGGACCGATTTTATTCATTATTTATGTAAATGACTTACCCTATATAATTGATGGCAAATACATAAAGTCATATTTATATGCGGATGATCTTGCTATAACAATTACTGGATATGATAGATTGAAAATTATTAATGATCTTGATGCAATCAACCGAAAAATAGAAGATTGGTGTTCAGTTAATTCTCTTTGCTTAAACAAAGAGAAGATACAGAACTTAGAGTTTTCCTTAAACAATAGAATCAATTGCAAAGAATCTGTCAAATTTTTAGGAGTGCATATACAATCTACACTTAAATGGGACTGTCATATTGACATACTATCTAAGAAACTCGACAAAGGTATTTTTATGTTAAGGAAATTAAAAACACATGTTAGTGTTAAAGTGCTAAAATCCGTATACTATGCTTATATCCATAGCCATCTGACATATGGAATAATAGTTTGGGGTAATGATCCTAAAATAATAAAGTTATTGAAACTACAAAAGAAGGCAGTAAGAATAATCTGTAATGTTGATAACCGTACACATTGTAAAGTTTTATTTCGGAGACTTGAAATTTTAACTGTACCGTCTTTGTATATTTTAAGTTGTTTAATGTATGTACAAACAAATATTAATAATTTTACTACAAATAGCTCAGTGCATAGCTATTCTACAAGGCATAAAAATGATTTTAGAAAAGGACAATGTAACTACACTACTACTAACAGCAACTTTGTAGAGATTTGTAAAAAGTTATATAATGTTTTACCCGGCAATATTAGATATTTAAGCTTGAGGCTTTTTAAGAAAGAAATTAAAAACAAATTAATAGACTTGTCATTATATAATATTGGTGAATATTTTAACTCTATATAGTTGTATAACTTTTAGGGAGAATTGTCCATATGATATTTTATAATGTAATTATTTCATTGTACGTAACTTATGAACTTATTGCTTACTTGTAAATCATGACATTTTCCTATGCTGCATTGTACAGTCTTTGGAATGAAATGTTTAAAATAAAATAAAATCATGGAAGTACTGATGGATAAGATGGTTTCGCCTGAGATTATTTTCTGCTACATTTGGGTGGTTGTTAGCTGCTTGAGGGAAGTTATGCACACCGTTAATGGCATCCAACTGGCCATCAGTAACAGGAGGTATATTTTCATTCTCATTGCAAGCTATATTGTGTAAAATAGCTGTTGCCACAATTACACTTTGAATTCTGTCCAATTTTAGTCTGATTCCAGTAACTAAAACAGAAAATCTTCTTTTCTACACCCCATAGCTCCTCTCTACTGGACTTCTAGTCCTTATGATGGCCTCCTGAAAAAGTTGTTTCTCTGGCGTGTATGTAATTGTCAGTAGTGTAATGAGATAATTTTGTACAGCATATCCACTATCTCCAACTAGAATGGCTGCACCAAATTCTCCATCTTCAAATCCCCTCTTAATTCTTGAAGAATTAAAAATATGTGAGTCATCAGATGAGACTGGCCACCTAGCCACAATGTCTCGAATAAACAAGGAAGAATCAGACAGTTTGCACATTAATTGAAAAAAATTCCTTGCGATTTCTGAAGATTCCTGCATCTCCTCCACATGTATTTTCACATGTGTTCAGTCAATTGCACTTATATAGTTAGGAAAACGCGAAATCGTATAAAATCCTTGCTTAACCCTTGCCGTTTCTTTAGGTGTTGTTGGCATGTTGATATAATGCTTTGACAAATGTCCTATAGCTGTAGAAACTTTTGCAAGGACTGAGAGAACAGAGACTGAAATTAGAGTACAGAGAGTGGACTGAGAGGACAGAGAATGATCTGAGAGTACAGAGAGTGAACTGAAAGTACAGAGAGTGAACTGAGAGTACAGAGAGTGAACTGAAAGTACAAAGAATGGACTGAGAGGACAGAGAGGAGCCTGGGAGGATAGATAGAGCACTGAGGGATATGGAGTAAGCTAAGAGAACAGAGACTGAACTGAGTGACAAGAAGGTGGAGAGCGAGGACGGTGAGTAGACTGAGAGACCAGAGAGTGGACGGAGGGGACAGAGAGTAGACTGAGAGGAGAGGACAGAAAGTGGACAGAGATTACAGAGAGTGAATTGAGAGTACAGAGAGTAGACTGAGGGGCAGAGAATGGAATGAAGGGACAGAATGGACTGAGACGACAGGGAGAGGACTCAGACAACAGTATGTAGCCTGAGGATAGGGAGTGGACTGAGAGGATAGGGAATGAGCAAGAGGAGTGGGAATGAGCTAGGAGAACAGAGAATGAAATGAGAGAAAAGAGAGTGGACTGAGAGGACAGAGAAGGGGCAGAGATTACAGAGAGTGAATTGAGAGTACATTGTGTGGATTGAAAGGACGGAAAGTGATACAAAGAAAACTGAGAGGATGGAGTGGGCTGAGGAGAAAAAGAGTGAACTGAGAAGACGCAGATTGGACTGAGAGGAGAGAGAGAGGACTGAGTTAATAGAACAGGGAAAGGAAACAGAGTGGACCAATATGAAAGAGAGATTACTGAAATTACAGTGAGTGAGCACAGAGAGGATTGAGAGGAAAGAATTCTGACTCGCAGTTTCCCTAGTTCACTGTCAGTCTTCTCTTTATCCTCTCAGTTCACTCTCTGTACACTCAATCCACTCTCAGTTTTTCACCCCACTCTGTCCTCTCAGTCTACTCTCTGTCACCTGAGTCCATATTCTGTACTCTCTGTCCTCTCAGACTACTCTCTGTTCTCTCGATCCACACTCTTTCTACTCTCTGTTCTCTCAGTCCACTCTCTGTCACCTCAGTCTACTCTCTGTCCCTTCCCTGTTCTCTCAGATCACTCTCTGTTCACTCTCTGTCCTATCAGCCCACTCTTTGTCTTCTCAGTCCATTCTGTCCTCTCAGTCCACTCTCTGTCTTCACTCTGTCCTCTGAGTCCACACTCTGTGCTCTCAGTACACTCTCTGTTCTCTCAGTTCACTCTCTGGTCCCTCTCTATTCTTTTAGTTCTCTCGCTATCCCCACAGTGCTCCATTTATCCTCTCAGTCTACTCTCTGTCCTCTCAGACCACTTTCTGTCCTCTCAGTCCACTGCCTGTCCTTTCATTCCACTCTCTGTAGGCCTACTCACAGTCCACTCTCTGTACATTCAGTTCACTCTGCCATTTTTGTGCCTTCTCTGCCCTTTGCCTTCCCTCTGTCCACTCTGTCTCGTCTCAAAGTTCAGTTCATGAAGGAAAGAGAAGACTGAGAATAAAACCGTGACGAGAAGACAGTGATGACTGAAATTTAGTGGAAGGGGTTCAATATGTAAGTTTTTTTAAGATTTAGATTTTCCAGCAAATCCTTCATAACCACACTAATGACTTTAATTTTAAGGGGCTCGAACTAAGGAGATAACACGCTCACTAGGTTCAAACTACAGTCCGATATTTAACGGAGGGAGTTCATTATGTATAAAAGTTTAGATTTTTCCTGCAATTCTTTATTCCTACAATAAGCAATAATAACTCAGGACCTGTCATAGGTTAAAACTACAGACTGTAATGTGGCGGAAGATTTGCGTTGCGTATACAAGTTTTTAGTTTTTCCTGAAATTTTTTATTCCTTTAATAAAAAATTATAAATTTTCGAGGCTCGAACTCAGATAATAATATCGTCATTGGGTTCAAACTACAGGCTGTAATTTGGCGGAAGATGTGCATTGTGTATACAAGTTTTAAATTTTTCCTGCAATTTTTATGTCTCTAATGAAGAATTATAAGTTTACGGGGCTCAAACCCAGGAAATAATGCCGTCACTGGGTGCAAACTACAGACTGTAATTTGGTGGAAGTCGAGCAGTGTGTACAGTATACAAGTATTTAGATTTTTCCTGGAAATATTTATGCCTCTAATAAACAATTATAGCCTCACTTTCGGTATTCGAACTCAGGAAATATTGCCGTCACTTTGTCCAAACAAGAGACTGTAATTTGGCGGAAGATGTGCATTGTCTATAAAAGTTTTTAGATTTTTCCTGCATTTTTTTATGTCTCTGATAAAGAATTATAAATTTTCGGGGCTCAAACTCAGGATATAATGCCGTCACTTAATACAAACTACAGACTGTAATTTCGCGGAAGTGGAGCATTGCGTGTACATGTTTTTGGACTTTTCTGTAATTTTTATAGCTATAATGATTAATATATATTTTCGGGGCTCGAATTCGGCCTTAATTGGTTCCTATGGTGGCGGTTCCATAGATGAACAGTTCCTACTACAAATACAATCTTTGTAATAAGACAGCAGTATTTTACACTCTTTGCGCGTCTTGTACTCTCTGCTCGACCTGCATTAGGTTTTTATCGAGAGGAAGATTGGCATAAGTAACAATTTTCGTTACAGTGGAGGCAGATGAGTTAAGGTTGGTGGCGCAAAAAGCGCTAGAAATATGTTGGCACTCCTTCAGATGTTACAGCATACCGGGACAAATACTGCAGTTGAGCCGATTTTTTTTTCTTTTCAAAATTGAGTTCACTGTGCAATGATAAAGCGTTTCCCACATAACTAAAAACCTATTCAACATTCTGTGATGAAATTTTTTGTGTGTATTTATGCATGTCTTATCTACAATATGATGCAAGACCACTTCTCTACCTTTGATAGATTGCCTGATAAAAAATAAATTCATTGATTAAAAAAATTATCAAATATCAGTATTTTCTTCTAACACAAAAAATATTATTTATTAAGGAATGCAGTTGAAAGAGCATGGTATTGTAGACATGAGTTCAGCAATAAAATAAAAGAGAGAGAATATGAAAACGTTAACAAGTTTATGAGTTATGAGCGAAATGCTTCATCACTTCACAGAGTACTACCATCATTATGAATTTTGAAAAAAAAAAAAAAATATATATATATATATATATATATAATTTTTTTAAATCGTTAAAATATTTTTTCATATAGCAGAAGGACAGTGTTTTATACATACCAATTTTCATTATTGTACAAGATAGAGTAATGGAGGAAAAAAATGTTAAATATTTCCAAACATTTTACTGCTGCAAACTGTACATAACCCCTTAAGTGCAAACTTAAGATACGGATTTTGTATACAGATTCTCTATGAGATAAAATTTCAATTTCTTACCAAGAAACGAACTCAAATCCACTTTATTAGTAGCTAGAAGCTAGAGAGCGAGAAGATTATAAACTTTTGGTTATAGGCTACTGTAAATCTGTAAAATATTTAACAGAGTCAGAACGAATTACGTGCTGTCAAGAGAAAATACTATTCATTTAGTAAAAGCAACATAAAGCGGTGACGGTAAAGAATGTAATCAACTAAACAGATTGACTTTCATCGATAATGCTCCCGTAGTGCTGACTAGAGAAGAGAACGGTTAATAAGTGATAGCCTATTATCTCGCGAAGAGTGTGCATGTTTCCCATGTGACCAGTCAGACGCTTTGAGCTGTACTTGGATTTTATTGTAGGACTAATAACCTTCTCTCTCTAAAACTCCATAATGTTTGGGACTTCCTGACTAGTTCCATTACGAATTACGTTATTTACAACTTCGCAAGTCTTTATTACATCTATACAACGTACAGGAGTCTACTGACGCCTGTTATAACATGCCTTTCTGCCTTCTAGAAATTATAAAACAACTTCGTTAAATTTTTATTGAATTGCCGATAGTTACAATTTTTTCCCCCGTTTTGTACAAAACAGGATTTACTCCTTCAAACTGATTTTCTCACATTATTTTCAACTTCGTGCAACAAGGCTTAAGGAGTTAGGTACAGCTTACAGCAGTAAAATTTTTGGAAATATTCAAAAATTTTTCCCTCCATTACTGTATGTTGTACAATAATGAAAATTGTTATGTGTAAAACACTGTCCTTCTGCTATATGAAAAAAAAAATGTATGATTAAAAAAAATAGTTTATTTTTTTTTTAATTCAAAATAGTGGTAGTTTACTGTGCAGTGATGAAGCGTTCCCCTCATAACTCATAAACTTATTAACTTTTTCATGTTCTCTCTCTTTTATATTATTTCTGAAACTCGTGTTTACAATATCATACTCTTTCAACTACATTTGTTTTTTCATTTTGTGTTAGAAGGAATTACTGACATTTGAGAAGTGATCTTGCACCATATTGTAGATATGACATGCATAAATACCCACAAAAAATTTCATCACAGAACGTTGAATAGTTTTTTAGTTATGTGGGAAATGCTTCATCTCTGCACAGTGAACTGATTTTGAAAAAAAATGTAAATAATTTTTTAAATCATAAAAATATATTATTTTTCATATAGCAGAAGGACAGTGTTTTACACATGCTAATTTTCATTATTGTACAAGATACAGTAATAGAGGAAAAAAATGTTGAATATTTCCAAACTTTACTGCTGTAAGTGGCACCTAATCCCTTAATAAAACACAAAGTTGAGTTGAAGAGATCGTTAGGATTATATTTTGGATATTCGTTAATTAAGTTAGTCTGTCCAAAACAATAGCAAACTCTATAAATATGAACGCATTTGGTATTACATTCTGTAACGTCAGGATGATGGAATTCTAAAACGAAAAATAAATAACTTTTATTTTCGCGTTATATGATATGTAGAAAAAATAATTTGGATGCTACAAAAATCAATTTCGAAAATGAATAGGGTAAACTAGGGTCTGTTGGATAATCGGGCATGTTGGACACTCTGTACTTTAACGTGTTACCTCGCCACTTGTGGGCACCAGATTCTGCTAAAAGTCATTGACGGAAGTAGCCACGAGTGGGGCTACTTCCGTCATTGACTTCTAGCAGAATCTGGTGCCCACAAATGGCGAGGTAACACGTTAAAGTACAGAGTGTCCAACATGCCCGATTATCCAACAGACCCTAGTTTACCCTAATTTCAACATAATGACTTTTGACATATCTCCTCTCCTTAGCATGCAGGCTTTCACGGCCAGTGTCTAGTTGAAACAGAGCTTTCGGGCTAAGATGCCGTGGTCCACTGGTGCAGATGTTACCAGACGTTTCGTCTACTACTGCGGCAGACATCTTCAGTGGTTAGGTATCCTCGGTCGAAGTCTTCCGCTCGGGATACCTGTAGCAACTGATAACCTGACTGGTTGCTACAGGTATCTCCTCTCCGTCCATTAGTTCTCGTAGCCTACTGTCTTTACTCCTAAATTAGTTATTGGGCCGATCTTGCTCATACCCAATATATACAAAATGCATATGTAATTATTTGTGCAAGAATGATAATGGACTTCATTCGAAAACATACAAAAAATGGCTAATTACTTGACCAGAGTTATAATTATTTTAAGTCTTAGTCATTTTTCTATTTTACAAATCTAACTCACACTGAGCTTCTTACAATACAGAATATTACTTATATAAAATAAAATACATAAGTTAAAAATGTTACAAACTACATGGTAACGTAGGAAAAGAAAGAATAATATATATAGGCCTACATGCCTATATGGTGATTCACATGGATTTACCGGCACTTACGGAGCTTATTCCCGAAGACATTCTGAGCAAAAAATGTCCTATAAAGATGTGTTCAATCCCAATATTTTCAAGTTACACTAATTTTAAGTTATTAGTAAAATATCTTTTTTCTTTAGTTTTGAGGATAAAAAATATTACAGGAAAAGAATGAACTATTGAGGAGTAACATTTCTTCAATGAGCTATTATTCTGAAGCTAAAATTGTGTTCTGAATTCCATAGTTGCTTCGTACAGATTTTTTTTTTCAACTTTTAACTACAAAATTACATTTTTCTTATGCATGTATCACACAATTGTTACAAATCACGCCACTCTTGTAAATTCTTCAAGTTTGTACATTAAGATGCATAATTAAACTGTAAAGAATCAAATTTCTGAAGTCGTATGATTTGTAACAATTTTTGTGATAAGCGCATAAGAATAAGGCAATTTTTAGTTAAAAATTGAAAAACAAAATCTGTACAGAAGAATTAACAACACATTTTTAGCTTCAGAATAATAGCCAATTAAATAAATGATGCTTCTGAATAGTCTATTCTCTAGTTGTAATATTCTTTTACCCTTAAAGCTAAAGAAAAAAGGTATTTTACTAACAGCTTCAAATTAGAGCAACTCTGAATATATTGAGATTAGGACATATGTTTAACTTATATGACATTTTTTGCTCAGAATGCCTTTGGAAATAAGCTCCGTAAGTGGCGGTAAATCCTCGTAAATCATTCTGTATGTATGCATGTATGTATATATATATATATATATATATATATATATATATATACAGCTACAAACGAAAATAGTTGTGTGGAAATGACATAATTTTATTTCTCTGTACACCTTATTTATGTGTATTTTTTCTGTACAATTTACACATTGTTTACGTTGTCTACTTACAGTATTCCATTCAGTGCGCTGTCTGAGGGATGGGGACAGGAAACTACACTAAAGCAATGCAGATAGCGTAATGTGTAACGGACATGGTCGGTCCTGATATGCAAGTCTGTAGACAGCAGTGTATGTGTACAAGTTGCAGTGTCCAATCGATCAGTCCTAGTGAAATGGAGGAGTACACGAGAGCGGAATAAGCAGACCTGATTTTCGAATACGGATGAGCCAATGGGAACAGTAGACAAGGTCACAGATTGTATCGGAACAAGTACCTACGTAGGAGACATCCGGCCCATACCATTCTTTCCACGATTGTTCCAAAGGTTAAGGGAAGGAGGGCACGTGGTGCCAAATTACAATTCCATTTCCACACAACTATTTTTGCTTATAACTTTCGACTCAGTCATTTCCGGACCATAGTTCCTCATCTCAAATTGATACATGTGCCCTCCGCCATCATCCCTGAAAGTTTGTAACAACACCTCGGAAACACCCTGTATACAAATATAGGGCTAGTGTTACAAACTTTCAGGGATGATGGGGAAGGGCAAATATATCAATTTGAGATAAGGAACCCTGGTCCGGAAATGACTGAGTCGAAAGTTACAAGCAAAAAACACAAGGCTACATCAAATGGATTCTGTATTCCCTTGAAACTAAATGGCAAAATTTGTATTTTCTCTTCATATACTTATTGTTGTAGAATCTTTTCGAGTTAATATAATGAAATTAATATTCTCTTTTGCCTTATTA
This sequence comes from Periplaneta americana, assembly GCF_040183065.1. Taxonomy (NCBI): domain Eukaryota; kingdom Metazoa; phylum Arthropoda; class Insecta; order Blattodea; family Blattidae; genus Periplaneta; species Periplaneta americana. Next base: position 90,726,980 of record NC_091127.1, read on the forward strand.
TTACGTATATATATATATATATCCAGCCTCCAGCAGAACCTAATATTTGCCTTGACTCGAAATGATTGCACGAGTAGAAACCTTTTGATATATCACGTAAAATACGAAAGAGACTTATTTTCCAGTTTAAGAAAATTGTTGACCATCAATATATCCGAGTGTAGTTTTGGTATGACATCTTAGCACCTAACTTAACCAGTGCAAATGTGCAAGCATGAGTGTGTTGTGAATTTCAGAGTATTAATTTTATTTTTCTCAACTTTCCCTTGCGGACAAGATTGATATGAAATTAAAGGGTTGTCCGTTACCCGACTTAAATCTTACTCAAGCTTCATCCGTCCGAAATAGTGCATATGTAAGGAAGTGTAACAATGAAATTTACGCTAAGCATTTGTGGTTACGCGGATGAGAACAAAAAAAAAAAAAGCTGTATTTTGTTTTCCTTGCCTCCTCTTTGGTGGTGGTGATACTGCAGGGACTAGGAATGGTGTGACAGATTTAGGACATTTGCCCCTAAAAATTAGAAAGCACGAATCTTAGCAGTCTCACCTGAAAAATGTTATTTCATTGGCAACGTTAGGCAAAACTAATATTGCTGCGGAAATAAGTGAAGCGAACAGAACAAACATTCTCACACAAAACGAAGAAGTGAGAAAAAATCGTGAAATTATTAAACAAAATATTGATTGTATCAAATTTTGTGGCCAATATAAACTTCGAAGAACCCTGGTGTATTTCGTGGGTTGCTACAGTTCGTGAGTAATCTGTATGTATGTATTTATTCACACTGCAATGGGTATATACCCGGTGGCAGTGGTAACTAATTACACTCAATAAAGACAATAATAAACACAATTAATAAAAATACAATTAATAATACTAACAACTAATACTAAAAGTAATTAATAATAATAATAATAATAATAATAATAATAATAATAATAATAATAATAATAATAACAGGGAACATCCTAAATTAAATGAAGCACGATCAATTAAAATAGCATTTAAAGTAAATCTAATTTGTACCTTAAACCTATGTTCGAACTAAAACCCACGAGTATGATATTGAAATTTATTTCAACTCAACAACAATGTAACTTTATTATCTCAACAATAGGATTTGCTCTCCACACAGTAACACAGTATTCGTTAGTGCACTCCACTGACGACAATGACAATTTACTTGGACTATTACGAACAACAATGAACTGTTAATCTTAACTAATATTTACAAGCACTATTTACAAATCAGAACTGTCAGTTCTCAGTTCACAGTTCTTCTAGCTCAGTCACTCGAGTTCACAGTATCTCGAACCACAGACCTTCAGAGACAGTCCACTGTACTCGAGCTCAGGTCCCTCCAACTGCGGTCCTCTGCACTCGAACTCAGGTCCCTCCAACTGCGGTCCACTGCACTCGAACTCAGGCCTTCGGATGCTGACACAGTTGCGGACGCTCACTCAAGTCGAACTCCGGTACACAAGACTGACTGGCTTGCTCTGTTCACTGGCTTACTGACTGAACTAATCATGAATCGCACACACACTCCCGAGTTCCCTCGCGTTTCTCCTTTTATAGCAAAATCATAGTTGCGAGAAATTTCTGCGGGTGTGCAGAGATAGCTCTCTCGAATTATCTGGCTATCTCCACTTCGACGGACTTCTGGAAGAGTCAGGAGGGTCCGTCCCCCCTTCACTCCGCACGCAGCAGTTGCGCGCGCACCCTCCCCTCGGTGCGTTGACGTAATACACCCCCTCTGCCCTTCAGCATGCAGATGCTCCCCGTACCAGCGTTTCGTCTGCCGCGCGCCCTGTCGGACGCGTGTTCAAACCCCGTTGCAGCTGTCACAATATGTTCATATCTGCACAAGTATCTTTCAACACTACACTCATTTCGCTGTCAACTCACTCACTGCACTGGAACTACGACACATTTCACTGATTCTATCCTGATTTCACTAACACTTCAAAAACATTTCACTGTTAAAATACTTTGCACTGCCACTTCACTTCACTGAAAGGAACACGTTTCACTTACTCAACACACTTCACTGACACAACATAATTCTTCACTGATAGAACACTTCAATAACAAAATAATAATTACACCCTTTAAATACTGTGTATAATTATCGTCTATTAGTAAAGTCCTTAAGCCTATTTTTAAATACATTTTTGGTTGTTGGTAAAGTCTTTAGTAAGTCTGTAGGTAAAGCATTCCAGGCCCTGATAGTACGATTGAGAAAAGAAAACTTTCCAGTGTCCGTCCTCTGTCTTCTTTCCCTCAATTTATAAGAGTGGTCGTTCCTTGAAGAGTAATTTGGCGGCTGCAACCTATTTTTTTATTTCTCTCCAGGCAGGCTCACCTCTGTATGTTTTGAACAGTGCGCGTAATCGAATTCACGTTCTCCTGTCCGTGAGTGTGTCCCATTTTAATTGTGAATTTTTCCGACAATACTTGAGAGCCCGTTTTTGAATCTTTTCCAGTGTCTTAATATATTCTAGTCTGTAAGGATCCCAACGAGCCTCTAAAAATCATTTGGAACTTGCCACTGTTTAAAGGCAATTCTAAAACAATTTAGAATGAACTGGTAGATTGCATGTTGAGTGTCTGCCGATGTGAAATTCAGACTGAAATCGATGGTATTAGTTTTTTTTTTTTAGCCATTATGGCAAATGATGCCACAGACGTCTCCCAACTAAGTCAGGAAGTTTTGGTTTTTCGATATGTAGTGCATTTAGTTTGTCCTATACTTATTAGCAGGGAAAGGATTTATATGTAAATACATATTTACTTATAAAGCTAATATAATTTATATTTTGCATTATCTTTATGTTTCACAATGTGTAGGGTTGAAAAATCCTACTTTTATTTTCTATATTTTTCCATATTTTAGAGTTTAGTACATATTTTCGTTAATTTCCATATATTTTCCATATTTCATATAAAACAGTCCATATTATATTAGGTTTAACAATAAAACAAAACAAAATTCCATTAACTTTTAAAAATACATTTCAACAATAGAGATTTAAACACATGTTCAGTAATCCCTTTAACATCAGAGTTATTTGAAAATTAGCAGTCCTATCAACAATGGGAAAGTAAGTTACAAAACTGTATTAATTTAATTTAAAATTTTTAACAGACTTCAGTTGTGCAGCTCAACAGTTAAATGCCAGTCAGAGTACACATAGGTTCAGTTTTGTAAATCATACTATAAAGACGGTAAATATGCCAAAAGTACGTCATTCAGTCAATTTAAAATCAAAACTAACAAGTTACATTTCAGAATTTAAAGAAGATGGTTTATCAACTGACAATAAAATATTATTTTGTAATTTGTGTCAGTGTGCAGTATCATCTACACAAAAGTTCCTGGTGCAACAACACATTACAACTAGTAAACATCAGGCCAACAAACAACTAAATTCCAAGCAGAGACAATTGTTTTTAACACAACCAACAACATCGAATGTAAGATCTGAGTTTAACATCGACCTGTGCCGTTCTCTCATCTCTGCTGATATTCCTCTCTACAAACTAAAGAATAAGGTCTTCAGGGAATTCCTTGAAAAATATACTCAACATACAATCCCGGATGAGTCAACACTTAGGAAGACGTATGCTCCATCCATCTACGATGAGACAATACAGAAGATAAGAGATGAAATTAAAGATAGTTCAATTTGGGTTTCCATTGATGAGACTCCCGACAAAGAAGGTAGACTTGTTGGTAATGTAGTTATCGGTTTGTTAAGTGAACAATATTCTGAACGAATTCTTTTACATTGTGATGTTCTAGAAAAGTGCAATAACAAAACTATAGTTAAACTGTTCAACGAAGCTATGGGTATCCTGTGGCCAAAGGGTATTATGTACGATAATGTGTTATTCTTTATTAGCGATGCTGCCCCTTATATGGTCAAAGCTGGACAAGCATTATCTGTTGTATATCCTAAATTGACTCATTTTACTTGTGTGGCGCATGCATTTCATCGTGTGGCAGAAGTGGTCAGAGACAATTTCCCTAAAGTAGATTTGTTGATTTCATCAGTGAAAAAAGTATTTCTCAAAGCTCCCAGTAGAGTTAACGTGTTGAAAGAAATGTACCCTGAAATTCCATTGCCACCAAAGCCAATTTTAACTAGATGGGGTACATGGCTAGAAGCAGTTGAATATTATGCCGAACATATAGACTCTATTAACAATGTTCTCCTTGCATTGGACTCTGAAGATGCAGTCTCAATTGATACTGCGAAAACAGTTACCTGTGACATAAGTGTGAAGAATGACTTAGCTCACATTCAGCATACATTTTCATGCATCATAAAAACGCTCAAAAGTCTCCAAAATAGGCACCTTTCACTATCTGAAAGTTTTGAAATTATAAATAGTACTGTGGAACAACTGAATCGTGGTAGAGGTAAAGTTGCAGATGCAGTAAGAGCTAAGGTGGACACTGTACTTTCAAAAAACCCTGGATATGAAGAACTACAAAAGGTTGTTGCTGTGATGAGTGGTGAATCAACAGTGAAGATTAACTTGGACTTATCCCCAGCAGACATTGTGAAATTGAATTATGTACCAGTTACTTCTTGTGACGTCGAACGCTCTTTTAGTCAGTATAAATCTATCCTCAGAGACAATAGAAGAAGATTCACTTTTCAGCACTTGAAAGAAATGTTTGTAACCTATTGTTATGGTAACAGACAATAAAAATTGTGTTTTGTTGAAACTACATTGGAAGATAAGGTACGTCCATTATATTTTTTGTTTAGTTTGATTAAAATGTACCAATATTTAACGTACATAGTCATTTTTTTATAATTTTAAGTCCATATTTAATTCCATATTTTGGTAAAAATCCATATTTAATTCCATATTTTGGTAAAAATAACTACATATATATTTACATATTTCATATATTTTTAGTCCATATAAATCCGTTCCCTGCTTATTAGTAATGATATCAAGAAGTGAAATTTGTATGTACCAAAATCTACTGCAGCTCCCCCAATCCAGAAATTCACGAGCCGCCACTGTATTTAAAAGAAATAATCTCAGCTCTCAATGATTGTTTTCCTTTTAACACCAATATTTTGAATCTATATACTGCATGTACGAAACGATTAAGACGCGGCGTGGAACCCACAGTAGTAAGCATGTAGCCCACTTAGGCCAAAAGTTCAGCTATTCTATGTCGGCTGTAGTACTGTAAGAGGAGTAAAATGTAGAGACCAGAAATGGGACAAGAAGAAGAATGACAGTCATAAGAACAGGAATAACAATGTGAACAAAAAAGGAGTCAAAAGGATAATAAGAATATTTAGAATAATAATAATAACTTAAAGAGTAAGAACAAATATGAGAAGAAGAACTAGAACATTAAGAAGCAGAACAAAACAAAAAAAGAAAATTAAGAATAAGAAAGAATATAAAAAAGATCAAAAAGAAGAACAAGAATTGTAAAAAGAGCAAGAACATTAAGAATAAGAACAAAAGCAAAAAGAACACTTTGAAAAACAACAAAATTGAGAGCGAAAGCAAGAATATTAAAATTAGGAACAAGAGCAAACAGAACATAATTGAGGAAAATGACATTAATAACAAGAGCAGTAATGAAAACAATTATAGATCAAGGAAAAGACAAGAATGACACCAAAAATTATCAGTAATAATAAGAACAAGAATGAAAGCAAATACAAGGTTATTAAGAAGAACAAGAATGGGAACAAAAATTAGAATATTAAGAATAGGGACCAAAAACAAGAACATTAAGAAGAATGAGAATAATAATAAGAAAATTAAGACGATTAGCTACAAGAAAACAGAAACAAGAATATAAAGATGTGTGAGAATAAGAACAAGACTATTAGGCTCTAAGAATAACATAAGGATATTAACAAAAAGAATGACATTAAGAAGAAGAATGAGAACAATAATATTAAAAACAAGAATGATAATAATATTGAAAGCAAGAATGAGAACAACAATATTAAGAACAAGAATGAGAACAACAATATTAAGAACAAGAATGAGAACAACAATATTAAGAACAAGAATGAGAACAATAACATTAAAAACAAGAATGATAACAATAATATTAAGAACAAGAATGAGAACAATAATATTAACAACAAGAATGAGAACAATAATATTAAGAACAAGAATGAGAACAATAATATTAAAAACAAGAATGGTAACAATAATATTAAAAACAAGAATGAGAACAATAATATTAAGAACAAGAATGAGAACAATAATATTAAGAACAAGAATGAGAATAATAACATTATCAGCAAGAATGAGAACAATAAGATTTAAAACAAGAATGAGAAAAATAACAAGAGAAACAAGAATGACAACAATAGCATTAAGAACAAGAATATAACCAACAACATTAAGAACGAGAATGGGATCAATAACATTAAGAACAGGAATAAGAACAATAACATTAAAAATAAGAATGAGAAGAAATTACATTAAGAACAAGAATGAGAATAGTAACAACATGAAGAACAAGTATGGGAACAAAAGCAGTAATAATGAGAAAAAGAATAAGAATTAAAACAAAATGGTCATTAAGAATTGGAAACAAGAATAAGAATATTAAGAAGAGTGACAAGAAGGAAACAAAAACGAGAATATTAATAATAAAATGAGAATAAGAACAAGTCTGTTAAGAATAAAATAAGAATTTGAACATAAACAAGAACGTTAAAAAACAACAATAACGAAAACAATAAATTAAATACAAGAATAACAACAACAACAGAAACATTTAAAACGACAAAAATGGCAACAAAAACAGGAATACTGAGGAGAAGGAAAGCCATTAAAACAAGAATAAGAAATAGAATTAAGAGAAGAAAAAGAAGAATAAAAACAAAAGCATGAATAAAGATGAAAGCTGTAACGGAATTAAAATATTGAGAAGCATAAGAATAATTATTCTGAGAAACATTACAACAATAAGAAAAGAGGAAAAAGAATGAAAGAAATAATATCTACAGTATATGAATAATGACAAGAACAATAAGAATTATTGTAAAGAACACGAATACGGATATTGACAAGAACAAGAAAATTATTGTAAAGAACGTAGCAAGAATAAAATGAAACACAGGAACAAGAATAACACAAATAACGAATACGAATATTGACGAGAACAATAACAATTGTAAGAAACATAGAACTAATAAAAACAAAAATAGGAAGAAAAATGAAAACAATAACGTAACTACGGAAATGGCAAGAACAAAAAGAATCGTAAGAAATGTAGCAAGGATAAAAACAATAACAGAAACAAGAATGAAGGCAATGCAATGGCGGGAATACGAATAACGATGAGGAAAATAAGATTATTATAAAAGTGTAGCAAGAATAAAATAGAATGTAACTAGAAATAGGCAAAAAAAGGGACAAGAATGAGATTAATTACGCGAATAAGAAAAATAATATAAGCAAGAATGACAACATGAATAATAATAAGAACAAGAAGAAAAATGATGTAGGTAAACTATTTGCTTAAAACGCACAGTATATCCTTAACACCTTTTTGTGGTCATTCATCATGCACAGATATGTGTCAACAAAATTGAATCACACTGTATAATAGAACTCCCAGAATTCCAAGTACTAACTAATTATAAGATGCTTGGAAACTTCCTAAGCTCAGACCAGGTACACTTCAGAAGCAAAAAGTAGTAGAGCTTATTCAGGAAATTCCCAGATATGCTAGCAGAGATTGAAGGTTTAGTTATTTTTCTCGACATCCGCTGGAACCTGCAGCCACACATGCCGCCTGCCTTTAACCTTGTTTACGCAACAATGTTCCATCCAACGTTATTTCAACGTCGATCTCATTTTGGAATAAGAGTGTCGGTACCCGACAAAAAACTTTGAGTCTACGTGATTCGAACCAGCAAACAATGCTTTAAAGACTTAGCAATATATGTATGCATACGTTCAGTCGACAGTCAGAAAAAATTATAACCTTGTAAGTGATACAGTTAGGCTTCACTCGTGAGGCAACTAAATCAGGAAATAATCGGGTGGGTAGCATATATTGCTAACTACTAGTAACATAATTCATTATTCAACCACAGTCTAGTATATACAGTCACGAAGCTCAGTACGTAGTAAATATTCATCCATAGATAGTTGCTAACCGCTAGGATCACTATTATCGCCTCATTACCAAAGTCCGTGGATATCCAGATTACCGCAATCCTTTGCGCCGGCAAATGCCGACAAATCCGCCATTGTTAATCCAGCGTGCGCTATGCAGTATATACAGTGCCGGAAAAATCAATAGCAACTCCGTTATTTTTTCCTCCAGATTAAGTTATGTCATGTTTTAATGTAACAGGTGTTTAGAAAATAATACAATCTATATATTTTCTAAAAGCTTGTTTTATTTCCTTTCTAATGGTATGTAACAAATTCTTTTATGGCTGTTTATATGGCAATCTGTGTAGCGTTTGTTAATTGAAAGCAAAATACCAAAATTTTGCATTTTATGGGTTAGTGTGAATTGTGTTGCCAGATGGCAGTAAATGGCACGAAATGCTTTTGCTAGTTTTATTCATTGTCCACAGATGTTTCTGTATTGCATACAGTTGCTAATGTCTACCTTCTGTTCCTTCTTGTCCGTTAATAATCCCTATGAATGTTCACAGGAAGTTTTCGTGATTACCTGTTGTGTTTTTGCGATTGAAAGAGTTTGTTTGACAAATTCTAATTCAAAAAACGCGTAAAAAATATGATATAACACCAAGAAAGGCTACACAGATAGTGATATTAAGTAAATGTGGCAAAACTAATAGTGCAATAGCTCAAATTGTAGGGGTAAATAAAAGTACAATTGGGAGATAGTTGGCTAAGTTTCGAGAGAGGGGTGCTGTTATGAGTAGTAGAACGCGAAAATGTGGCAGAAAACTGAAAACTTCACCCAGATCCGACAATGCTTTGCGTCGTTTATGTTTGGAAGACAGAACTCCTAACTCGTAAGAGCTTACGGTAAATTGAAAGGAAACTTCTGGGGTTAATATCTGTTCTAGAACTGTAAGGAAAATATTGCGAAAATTTGATTTAGTGTCCAAGAAGCCAGTGAAGAAACCAATGCTCACCAAACAACGTATTAAGCTTTTACAGGGGCTAAAGAACATCAGCACTGGCCAGCTGAGCAATGACGTAAAGTTCTCTTCAGTGACAAATCTAAAATCAACATTGGTGGAAGTGATGGGGTTGTACAGTGTTTCGGAAGGCAAGTGAAACACTGAATCCACTGCATGTACTGTAAAACTGTGAAGTTTCCTACTAGTGTTATGCTTTGGGGAGTGTTTCTCATAAAATGATGTTGGGAATATAGATGTCCTGGAATCTACCATCAATGGAGAGAAGTACAAGAAGATTTTGGAGAAGATGTTACCATCAGTAAGGGATTTGTTTGCAGGACAACCATTCACTTTTCAGGACGATTCAGCACCCTGCCATCGTGCAAAAATGGTTAAAGAGTTCCTACGTGAGCAAGAATATGTCACAGCACTGTATTGGCCTGGCAATTCACCAGATGTAAATCCTATTGAATATTAGTGGATGATTTTGAAGAATAAAATAAGAGAAAGGAAGCCCTGAACAAAAGTGCAATTGATTGAGACCATTGTGAGCATCTGGTAGCATGCAATGCCCATGGAAACTCTCCAAAGACTAGTAGAGTGCATGCCAAAAAGGTATCAAGAAGTTGTGAGGTCAAAAGGTTATCCCACCAAGTACTAGTGTCGAGATAAGAAACTAATACATGAAGTGCAAAATTTTGGTCTTGTGCTTTTAAATCACAAATGCTACACAGATTACCATGTAAACAGACAAAAATGAAGTTGTTACATACCATTAGAAAGGAAATAAAACAAGCTTTCAGAAAATATATAGATTGTATTATTTTCTAAACACCTGTCACATTAAAACATGATATAACTTAATCCGAAGGTAAAAATAACCGAGTTGCTATTAATTTTTCCGGCACTGTAGTTGCATAGGGAAACAATGTAATGTAAGTGCGAAAAAATGCAGTGCTGCTGTGTTCAGAACTGTTCACAGAGAACTGAAAAAAGCGCACATTTGTTTTCTCTTTGACAAGGTGAAAGAAATAAGGAAAAAGGAAAACAGTAACTATAAATATAAAAAGGAACGATCCGCTACCTAAGCCAGCAGATTTAAAAGCAGAGAGAACACAGACATTAAAACTTCTCGAAGTGCCTTTGGAAACATTTTGGATGTCAATAAGGAATTAATACTCAGTTATCTTCGAGATGGCAGTTAATATGTTATTGCCAATTTCAACTACATATATGTGTGAAGCGGGCTTCTTGTCGTTAACTGAAAATAAAACATCAATTCCATCGATGAAGAAATTAGGCTTGCACTGTCAAAGATTCCGCCACGGATCAGCCACCTGTGTGCAGTTAAGCAGGCCCAAGTATCATATTGAAGATATGAGTACAGTTATTTACTTTAATATTAGTAACAGAAATGTATATTTTCTACAGTGAAGTTCATAAATTGTTAATAAATGCAAGAATGTGTTTCTGTTTAATAATAATAATAATAATAATAATAATAATAATAATAATAATAATAATAATAATTTTTATTTATTTATTTAATGTGCTGTACAACAGCCAGTGGCCAATTACAGTTCAGCACAAATATAACAAAAAACATAAAACAAAAATAATTATTACACATAAATATAATTACAATTAATTACAATAATGACGATGAATGGATAACTAAGAATACTATGAGACAATGTTAATTGAGTATAATGCCTAAAATAATACATAAATGATAAATCGTTGCCAAGAGCAAACAAAGTCTATACATTGAAGGGATCGAATTCGCAGCCATGCATGTTGGCATTTTTAATGCATCTGGAGACTGGTGAAAGAAATTTCGAATTTCTAATATAGAAAAGTTTGTGGGCTGTCATATCTTTTGTTGGAATACGTAAGGTAATATTGTTTAAGAAAGAGTCACAGGATATATCACCTTTGAGGACTTTACAAAAGAACAGATAATCTAGCTCATGGCGTCTAGCATATAGATTTTGACAATTAAAATATTCACATTTTCTCTCATAACTATACCCGGAATTAATGGGCAAAAATCTGAATGAACATAAGGATATAAATTTTCTTTGTATATTTTCTAATTTAGCCGAGTCCGTAGTTGTAATCGAGTTCCAAACTACAGATGCATATTCGAGTTTCGATCGCACCAATGTATAGTATAGCATTAAGAGAGAATCGGGCGTGGAAAAAGAATAAGTTATTGACCGTATTATTCCTAGCATTCTGATTGCGTGATTGTAAATGTAATCAACGTGACTATGAAAATACAATTTACTGTCAAAGAATATTCCCAAATCTTTTACGCAATCCGTTCTGTTAATTAGTACATTATTTAGATAATAATTAAATTTCAGTGAAGAAGTTTTTCTAGAAAAGGTTATTACATTAGTTTTGGATACGTTAATTTTCATACCATTGTCTTCAGACCATTTAATAATAATAATAATAATAATAATAATAATAATAATAATAATAATAATAATAATAAATATTATTAATTAAGTCATTATATTGTGACAGCTGCAACGGGATTTGAACACGCGTCCGACAGGGCGCGCGGCAGACGAAACGCTGGTGCGGTGAGCATCTGCATGCTGAAGGGCAGAGGGGGTGTATTACGTCAACGCGACGAGGGGAGAGTGCGCGCGCAGCTGCTATTTGCGGAGTGAAGGAGGGACGGACCCTCCCGAATCTTCTAGAGAAGTCCGTCCGAAGAGCAGCAGCGTGCGAGATGATTCGAGAATGGACACACGCGTCGAAATAACTCGAACTTTCCAGGCTACGTCGCTGTGGTTATAAAAGAAGAAGCGTGAGGGAACTCAGAGTTTCAGTTGATTAGTCAGCCAGTCAGTGAGTAAGCCAGAGCAAGCAAGCCAGTCTTGTGTACTGGAGTTCGGCTCGAGTGTGCGTCCGCAACTGTGTCAGCATCCGAAGGCCTGAGTTCGAGTGCAGTGGACCGCAGTTGGAGGGACCTGAGTTCGAGTGCAGTGGACTGCAGTTGGAGGGACCTGAGTTCGAGTACAGTGAACTGTCTCTTAAGGTCTGTGGTTCGAGATACTGTGAACTCGAGTGACTGAGCTAGAAGAACTGTGAACTGAGAACTGATAGTTTTGATTAGTAAATAGTGCTTTGTAAATATAGTTAAGATTAACAGTTCATTGTTGTTCGTAATAGTCCTAGTGAATTGTCATTGTCGTCGTCTGTGGAGTGCACTAACGAATACTGTGTTACGTGTGTGAAGAGCAAATCCCATTGTTGCCGAGAGCGTGTAATGTGAATTGTAGAAAGGAATTATTATTGTTGAGCTGAAATAAATTCACAATATTAAGAGAGGCACATTATATATTTTTGAGCGGATTAACATTTTGGTGTGCCATGTTGAGTCTAGCCCCGTCTAGAGTGTGCCGTGAATAGAAACAGGTTGCGGAACATTGCACTAGATAGCAGAGTGGTCGTTTCCCTCTCCTCTACCTATAGCAAGTCTATGTTTTTCTAACGTATCTTCCTCTGCGTTTCGGCGAGCGACAAATACTGCTCTCCCGCTCCGAAGGAGCGCGCGCGCTCGTTGAGCGCTGTTTGTGCAGGTAAGTACTAGACTGTGATTCAACCTTAAAATGTAGGCCTATACAACGTCAATTGAAATGTGAGATGTAGACTACTGCCTGTTAGTAATAATAGATGTATCAGGCAGAGCTCAATCGGAGGTATATCTTAGCAATGTATCTTGTTTGTTCTTTTATATATACACACGTATATAAACAGGTATAAAATGTACAAACATCTTCCTGTATCCAAAGTTATGTAATTTCAATATTTATTGTCCACTCCTCTCTATTTTCCCACTCTCCTTGTTCTGCTCTTCTAACATCTTCTATCGATGTGGTTTTGGCCGATCTTTTTTGTTTCTTCCAGGGGAAATCCAGTCTAACACTTTCCTAGGTAATTAATGTAATAGCCTACATCCAATATTATCTTCATTTTTAATATCAGTACTTAATTATTTTTTTTAAATTCCCCAGGATTCTGTATTTGTTTGCCCACCAATAAAATTCGGAATCTTTTAACAATTCTTTTCCCAATACTTGTTCTCTTCTGTCATTTTTTTACGTACTATAGCCTGTGCTTTTTTTAAATTCAATTTTGTCTTCATCTCTTTTTGTATTTAGCCATTTAATAAATGTTTTGTTTTTCATTTCTAAATGCTATTTAATATCCTCACTCCATTAATATACATGTTTATGATTGTAATCCATCTTCATCTCCTTTTGTACTTAGCCATTTAATAAATGTTTTGTTTTTCATTCCTATATGCTATTTAATATCCTCACTCCATTAATATACGTGTTTATGATTGTAATCCATCTCCAAATATTTTTGTACTTAGCCATTTAATAAATGTTTTGTTTTTCATTTCTATATGCTATTTAATATTCTCACTCCATTAATATACGTGTTTATGATTGTAATCCATCTTCATATCTTTTTGTACTTAGCCATTTAATAAATGTTTTGTTTTTCATTTCTATATGCTATTTAATATTCTCACTCCATTAATATACGTGTTTATGATTGTAATCCATCTTCATATCTTTTTGTACTTAGCCATTTAATAAATGTTTTGTTTTCCATTTCTATATGCTCTTTAATATTCTCACTCCATTAATATACGTGCTTATGATTGTAATCCATCTTCATATCTTTTTGTACTTAGCCATATAATAAATGTTTTGTCTATCATTTCTATATGCTATTTAATATTCTCACTGCATTAATATACGTGTTTATGATTGTAATCCATCTTCATATCTTTTTGTACTTAGCCATTTAATAAATGTATTCTTTTTCATTCCTATATGCTATTTAATATCCTCACTCCATTAATATACGTGTTTATGATTGTAATCCATCTCCAAATATTTTTGTACTTAGCCATTTAATAAATGTTTTGTTTTTCATTTCTATATGCTATTTAATATTCTCACTCCATTAATATACGTGTTTATGATTGTAATCCATCTTCATATCTTTTTGTACTTAGCCATTTAATAAATGTTTTGTTTTCCATTTCTATATGCTATTTAATATCCTCACTCCATTAATATACGTGTTTATGATTGTAATTCATCTCCATATCTTTTTGTACTTAGCCATTTAATAAATGTTTTGTTTTTCATTTCTATATGCTATTTAATATTCTCACTGCATTAATATACGTGTTTATGATTGTAATCCATCTTCATATCTTTTTGTACTTAGCCATTTAATAAATGTATTCTTTTTCATTCCTATATGCTATTTAATATCCTCACTCCATTAATATACATGTTTATGATTGTAATCCATCTCCAAATATTTTTGTACTTAGCCATTTAATAAATGTTTTGTTTTTCATTTCTATATGCTATTTAATATTCTCACTCCATTAATATACGTGTTTATGATTGTAATCCATCTTCATATCTTTTTGTACTTAGCCATTTAATAAATGTTTTGTTTTTCATTTCTATATGCTATTTAATATTCTCACTCCATTAATATACGTGTTTATGATTGTAATCCATCTTCATATCTTTTTGTACTTAGCCATTTAATAAATGTTTTGTTTTCCATTTCTATATGCTCTTTAATATTCTCACTCCATTAATATACGTGTTTATGATTGTAATCCATCTTCATATCTTTTTGTACTTAGCCATATAATAAATGTTTTGTCTATCATTTCTATATGCTATTTAATATTCTCACTGCATTAATATACGTGTTTATGATTGTAATCCATCTTCATATCTTTTTGTACTTAGCCATTTAATAAACGTTTTGTTTTTCATTTCTATATGCTATTTAATATTCTCACTCCATTAATATAGGCCTACGTGTTTATGATTGTAATCCATCTTCATATCTTTTTGTACTTAGCCATTTAATAAATGTTTTGTTTTTCATTTCTATATGCTATTTAATATCCTCACTCCATTAATATACGTGTTTATGATTGTAATTCATCTCCATATCTTTTTGTACTTAGCCATTTAATAAATGTTTTGTTTTTCATTTCTATATGCTATTTAATATTCTCACTCCATTAATATACGTGTTTATGATTGTAATCCATCTTCATATCTTTTTGTACTTAGCCATTTAATAAACGTTTTGTTTTTCATTTCTATATGCTATTTAATATTCTCACTCCATTAATATAGGCCTACGTGTTTATGATTGTAATCCATCTTCATATCTTTTTGTACTTAGCCATTTAATAAATATTTTGTTTTTCATTTCTATATGCTATTTAATATTCTCATTCCATTAATATACGTGCTTATGATTGTAATCCATTGCCTGCTGATCCAGAGCTGGGCTCGGGTTTGGGTTAGATCCCCCGTTTGGTCTCATTGTTTGGTTTCTTCCGAGGTTTTCCCCAGCCGTAGGACTGATCCCGGATGGTCTATGGCGAATCCTCGGATTCACTTCATTTCACTCCCTTTGGTCGGATTACCTGGTTGGGTTTTTTCCGAGGTTTAACCCAACCATAAGGCAAATGCCAGGTAATCTTTTGGCGAATTCTTGGGCCTCACCTCATATCACTACATCTCGCCAAAATATTGTAAACAAATTGTAGAAAATTGCAAGATTGTAAAATTGTAAAAAAATTGTAAAATATTGCAAAAATTGGAAAAAAAAATAAATAAAAATTGTAATTGTAATTATAACCTTGTAAAATTTTGACTTGTTCCACATCTTAGAGTTTCATTGCTAATATAAGATCTATGGAATATAATAAATGAAATGAAATGAAATATCCCATAATTCTTCTTTTGTTGCTAGTGTATGTTTTTCACTATGTATTAGTATTGATCCTTTGTATTATCAAAACTTGTTTCCGTTAGTTTTTCATCTAATCTTTTCTTGTATAGGTACACAGTGCTATCATCCTCAAGAGATCGCAGATTGTACATAGGTGTAGTAAAAGATGGAGTAGTGAGGAGAAAGACTAAGAAGATCATAATGTTTTAAATAATTTAAAGTGTAAAAATATAGTGTAAGATAGTAAATGAAATAGGGAAGTGATGTAAAAAGCGAAGTGAGCGAGGTGCAGGTATTAACCATGATACATGTCAGTAAGAACTAAGAAATAAGAAAGTAAGGAATATAGTATTAGGTGGGATAGAGAATATGAAAAAATATTTGTCATATGAGTAAAATAAAGTAGAGATAGAAACGGTAATGAATAGTACTGTAGTGAAAATAGAGAATGGACTAAATAGTAAACGAAGTGTTAGGGGTAGGGGAATTAGTTTTAGATAGGTTTTATAACGATAAACAATGTCAGAGGATTAAAGTTGAATTCATAGTCGTCACTTATAAAATGAGGAAATACTGAAGTAATGAGCGTTTCCTTAGCACTTATTTTAGATCGCATTGCAGAGACGCTACTCTTTCATATGCACTGAGCATTCCCTTGACTTCGAAAGAAATATGACAGCATGGCTAGATATGAGCGCATTTGCACATTCAATTGTTTTCCAGCACCTTTAAATTCTTAAATTTGTAACTTCATCCCTCCTAGCCCCAAATATTTTCCTAAGAACTTATTTTCAAACACCCTTAGGCCTGATGTCTGTTCCTGTCTCAAAGTGAGAGTCCAAGTAATATAACTGTCTCATAAATTCTACCGTTCAGATTTTCTGACAGCAGACTAGATGATAAAATCTTCTCGACCGAATAATAAGAGGCATTTCCATATTAATTCTGCGTTTAATTTCCCCCCGAGTGTCTACTGCCTACTGGCCTTAGCTCTGCCAGATTAAATAAATAAGTTATTATTATTGTTTATTATTATTATTATTATTATTATTATTATTATTATTATTATTATTATTCATATTTGTTACTGTTGCTCCAAGAAATCTGAATTTCTCCACCTCTTCGAAGAATAAATCTCCAATTTTTATATTTCGATTTCGTACAATATTCTGGTCACGAGACATAATCATATACTTTGTCTTTTCGGGATTTACTTCCAAACCTATGGCTTTACTTGCTTCAAGTAAAATTCCGTCTTTTCCTTAATCGTTTTTGGATTTTGTCCTAACATATTCACGTCATCCGCATAGTCAAGAAGCTGATGTAACCCGTTCAATTCCAAACCCTCTTGTTATCATGAACTTTCCTAATGGCGTATTCTAGAGCGAAGTTAAAAAGTAAACGTGATAGTGCATCTCCTTGCTTTAGCCCGCAGTGAATTGGAAAAGTATCAGATAGAAACTCTGCTGTAAGTTTATTATTTTTTTTTCGTTGGTTAGTTAACGACGCTGTATCAAGTACTAGGTTATTTAGCTCGATAAGATTGGTGGTAGTAAGATGGTAGTTGGCGAGATGAGGCCGAGGATTCGCCATAGTTTATCTGGCATTCACCTTACGGTTGGGGAAAACCTCGGAAAAAACCCAACCAGGTAATCAGCCCAAGCGGGTATCGAACCCGCGCCCGAGCGCAACTTCAGACCGGCAGGCAAGCGCCTTAACCGACTGAGCCACGCCGGTGGCTCTGTAAGTTTCACTGAGACACATTTTAATTAATCGAACTGGTTTTTTGGGAATACCAAATTCAATAAGAATATTATATAAAATTTCTCTCTTAACCGAGTCATATGCCTTTTTTAAATCTATGAATAACTGATGTACTGTACCCTTACACTCCCATTTCTTCTCCAATATCTGTCGAATACAAAAAATCTGGTCAATAGTCGATCTATTACGCCTAAAACCACACTGTTGATCCCCAATAATTTCATTTACATAATTAATCTTCTCAAAGAATATTGGACAAAATTTTGTACGTCAACAAAAGTGATATTCCTCGAAAGTTACTACAGTTAGTCTTGTCCCCCTTCTTAAAAATAGGTACAATTATGGACTCCTTCCATTGTTCTGGTACAATTTCCTTTTCCCGAATAGCAAGTACAAGTTTATAAATTCGCTAGATAATGCGCATCCACTCTCTTGTATTAATTCTGCTGTAATTTGATTAATACCTGGAGACTTGTACTTTTTCGGACTTTCTATCGAAATTTCGACTTCAGAAAGTGTGGATTCGGGTATAAATGGCTCAGCAGTTTGTATTTGAATTGCGCCCCGATCATTTCTATTTGGGCTATGTACATTTAGTAGTTGCCCAAAATAGTTTCTCCATCTGTTCAGGATTGAATAAGAGTCTGCAAGCAAGTCACCATTCTCACCCTGGATCACGTTTACCCTTGCCTGATATCCGTGCTTAAATTCCTTTATACTCTTATATTAATCTCGAATGTTTTATTCTTACTATTTGTTTATACCTCATTCAGTTTTTCCTTCAACTAATCTCTCTTTTTGTTCTTAAGTGTACGACTTGCTTTCTCACCTAACACAATTAGGAACACTAAAAATAATCCAGACTTTTGAGATGGACAGGGCATGTAGTACGTATGGGAGAATTTAGAAATGCGTATAGAGTGTTAGTTGGGAGACCTGAGGAAAAAACACCTTTGGGGAGGGCGACACATAGATGGGAAGATAATATTGAAATGAATTTGAGGGAGGTGGGATATGGTGGTAGAGACTAGATTATTCTTGGCGGACTTATGTGAGGGCGACAATGAAACTTTGGGTTCTCTAAAAGCCATTTGTAAGTTGTATTATTATTATTATTATTATTATTATTATTATTATTATTATTATTAAAACTCTTGCTAATAGTAACATGAGCAAACATAAATTCCTTATTTTCTGCAAGAGTTCAATAAATTTGTGCACATCGGCGAAAAACACGTATTAATATATGAACGAGTCTCGTTACGTACGTGCACTGTCTTGCAAAGATGACCTTGCGATATTCAATTTGTAGTTTTAGTAGTAATATTATATTTTTTTCTGTAGAAATTTAAATTATGAGATCAGAGTAATAATTTATGAAGCTATGTACAATATTCCTAGATAAATACTGCTCAAAGGAAAATATAGAGCGCTAATCACTTCCAAGAGACTGTTTGAGGAAAAGTAGACACGGCCAGAGAGGACGGGCGGGCCAGAAAGTGCAGTCTCTGAAGACTGATGATATCAGTGCTTGTAAGAGCCTTTTAGTGAACGTCCTTCCCTCCTCATTCACTTTCAGATGATGTATGTACAACTTTTAATCTCAACTACGCTGAAGCGTCATAAAACAAACAACAACAATGAAAGAGACAACTCTTTAATTACAACAGATAAGACGAAATGGGCCACGCTGCCGCGCTACGGTGAGCGGATTGGCGGAGGGAGCACGCTGGAAGGAGAATCCGGCCGCCGCTATTGGCCGGCACGCCGGGGCCCTCGTTCTATAAAGGCAGTGACTTGAGCTTGATGCCGGTTTATTCACACCGGTACAATTGTTAGTGTTGTGGTGGTGTAGTGAAGGCTACTGTGCGTGATTCCTACTGTGACCCGACCGCCCCAGGCGCCGCCGTCCGTGTCAGTGCAGTTTTAACGCCGAACCAGGACCACTAATTCATACAATGGGAAAATCAGCAGGTAACAGCCTTTACGTTTCCTATTCTGTGTGTGATTTTGACTCCAAATTATCATAGGACCCGATTTCAGAGGCTTGTACTCTCATCCATCGGCGTTCCTTTTGTATGTCCCTGCCTGGACATGAACCAAAGTGAAATGTTTAACGCTTTAACATAAAATTAATCCATTAATAGTATTGTTATTTTGTGTGTTATATGGTTTTATAATACTGTAACCATTGAAGCCGCGTTGGTTCTACCGGTAGACTATAGATTAAGTTCAATTCCAAATGCAGGCAGAATTTTTCATCTCGTTATACCTTGCTAAATGGCTTCAGGGCCCACTCAGATTACTGTAGTTTTTATTATTATTATTATTATTATTATTATTATTATTATTATTATTATTATTATTATTATTATTATTATTATTATTATTATTTTCCTGGGGCCAAAAGGCATAATATCGATATAATCACCAGCTTCTAGTGCCGAGATTCAGAAAGCATAGGAGCTCTAATTACCTGTCTCCTGTATGTCTGAATGGAGCGTACACGAACACATTACTTTCATAAGAATCTGTAATTTTAAATTTGTTGTCGTTTAGTCAACTATTCGAAGTCAGCTTTGAACCTCAAAAGTAACACCAATAAGGCAACACTCATGAGACAACTAAGCCAGGAGATAATGGAGTAGGGTGGCCAGTTCCTTTCCAATTTTAAATTTATTTTCATTTCTCTAATTTTTATTTAAATTCTGTATTGAGTCGTCCTGGGTGGCAGAGTTGGTATAGCACTGGCATTCTATGCCCGAGGTTGCGGGTTCGATCCCGGCCCAGGTCGATGGCATTTAAATGTGCTCTTGTCACTAGATTTAGTGGTATGTAAAAGAACTCCTGTGGGACAAAATTCCGGCACACCGGCGAACGTCGTTAAATAAGCCATATATATATATATATTTTAATTCTGTATTGAAACATTTATTCATTTTAATTCAAATTGTAATAAAATTTTAGAGCACTAAACATATTTGAACCTAATAAAATACAGTTAAAAATGCTATAGTCTAGTATATTCCTAATTTGAGAAGAAAATGTGCACACGAAAAAGCAGTCTGCAGGCAGAAATCACCATGAATATGATAGAACATGATGTAGGTTAGACACCACCTAGCGATAGAGAAGTATGAACTTTGAGACCGAAAGACTTATAATGTATAATAAAATTTAAATTTAGTTCAAGGGTCGTGTACTCGGAATGTGGGGAGGACGATGCCTCCAATACATTTTAGATTATATACCTAAATGGAAAGAGGAACATTAGAAAACCTAGACATCATGGACTAACCAAAATTTTTAAGAGAGCAGCCAAGATTGGTTATATCAGCCTAAACCGTGGTGTGATATTATTATTATGATTATTATTATTATTATTATTATGATTATTATTATTATTATTATTATTATTATTATTATTATTATTTTATTTATTGAGTCGAAATAGTAGAGTGAATGTCATGAATGTGTGTGTTACAATTCGGTCATACGCGAGCAATATAATCCGTATCACGGATTTCTTCAACACAGAAGTAAAACTTGAAGTAGCCTATCTTAGAGAGATTTACAATGTAAAATAACTCCGACTCTAAATGAAAGGGCTAATGAAAAATTCAAAAGTTCAAGCTCAAATTATCCGTAAATCTAATACCTTATAAGATAATGAGTTCAGTGACATTATTTCATGTGTTTTATCACACTATCATTTGCAGTAATATAAACCTATTTACACGGGGAACTGTACAATGATTTGATCATTAGACTTTGGATTAGTTGCCATTCCATTCGTTAGGAGTCACTAAACAAGAGAAGGAATATATCCATATTGATAACAGAAAAAGGTTAGCCTACATTCTGTGCAAGTTAGCATAATTATCATCATCATCATCATCATCATCATCATCATCATCAGCAACATCGTATCTACCGTAAAGTTGTGAGGTTTCTGCTTCGTTCTATACTTATTCCTTTGACGATTATGATTCAACACAATCCCATAAGCATTCTATTCATGTCGTCATCGTGGCGCGAGATTATCTGATAGGATAACACTCACAAAGAACAAGGAGAGATACGAAAAAACGTCCAATTGTACTGGGGAAAAAACTATTTAAAATATTTCTATGGTATGATGCCAAATTTGAGAACTAAAATTGGAAGAGAAAAGTTAAAATTGTGATATGATGATGATGATGATGAAGAAGAAGAAGAAGAAGAAGAAGAAGAAGAAGAAGAATTCTAGGATTAGGTGTAAAAGATTATTTTGGCTCAAAAACTAAAACATGTATTTTATATTCCAGACGGGGAATTCAAGGGTTCATTTGGTGTTCCCGTTTACTTTGAAGTTCAAAATTATATATGAGATTTTTTTCATCATTAATTTTGTGGGTATTGTCCTAAGTGTGAATTAAGATTTCTGATGAGGGGGGAACAGAATCCTAGATAGAGAATACCATACATAAAATTATTATTATCCTCAATCGATACGGCTCAACGCTTGGTCGCACTGAGTTGCTTGTCTTGCATCTTGATCATAATAATAATTAGGCCTATATCCATGAGCAGGCTGAAGATAAGATGTGTAATCCCTAAGTTATTGATTGTTCTCAGCTTGCCGGTGATGATGATACATCAATATTTTTTTTAATTGCTTACAGTACTTTATACTTTATAAAGTGTACTCGTATTGAAACAAAATTATATTTTGTAAGGGAGGGATAGAAGTTATCCCTGGCAGGGATGTTAATATGAATTTATGAGAGGGGGATAACTTTCCAACAGGGGAAATCCCCCCAATCCCTCCCGTTAATTCGCATCCTGATATGGTCGTATGGTATAATAATAATAATAATAATAATAATAATAATAATAATAATAATAATAATAATAATAATGACTTCGAATTTAATTACATTACAATCCATGACTATGCTGCTCGCATTATATGTATATTGGGCTAGCTACATGTTCGGTTTTTTTCCGAGACGAATGTCAGGTAATTAATAGCGAATTCTCAGTTTCATCTCGCCAAAATACGCTCTCGCTGTTAGCAATTCTACCGACGCTCGAAGGTAGGTGAACTCACTGTTCATCCACCATCGTCAAACAACCGTTAAAAATATGCATATCTAAGACAGAATAGCTAAAATTAGTTCTTCTCTTCTTTCAAGGTTTCGTGTGGACTTATGTCAGGGTCGAAGCTACATGGTATCATTAATACGTGTGTAGCAGCTGTACTGACTTTACAAGCAGTTAATATTTTCAAAGAAATTTAATTTTTCAACATAATCAGTCTCGAAAATTGAACCTCGAGCAATCTAAAACGAAAGAGGACAGTTTATTTAGTATCTTCGCTGGAAGGCGAAATAAATATGCATGTGAAGGAGTTACGGAGAACGCGCTACGCGTGCACAACCAAGCAGGAAGAGATCAAGGATAGATGAATGGTCTCTGTCAGGGACTAGAGAAAACCCTGGCCTCTGAATAAAATCTACGGCCTACTGTCGCTTTCACACCTGCCAACTGAGTTCAATGCATTGAAATTTATTTTAAACAAATCAGTTATTATTCAACCTACAAAAAGAATATTTCTATTTAATTTATATTAAATATTGATAACAAAAAGCGTAAAATAGCCTATCTTGAACAGAGCTGCAGTACGAATATCGTATTTCATCTTTTTAGCTTCCTATTAACTTATAAGAATTTATTACTTCGCATAGTCGCTTGAATTTGAAATGTTACCTATGAGATCATTAGTGCAACATATTATTATTATTATTATTATTATTATTATTATTATTATTATTATTATTATTATTATTATTATTAGTATTAGTAGTAGTAGTAGTAGTAGTAGTAGTAGTAGTAGTAGTAGGAGTAGTAGTAGTGTTATCATCATCTTGACATCGTTAATATCATCATCATCATCATCATCATCATCATCATCATCATCATCATCATCATCATCCAGTGTTTCTCAGTTCTATGCTGATACATAATATTACATTGCAAATCTAGCTTTCAGGTATACCTTCCTGTGAAGCTGATTTGAATAATTTCAAGGGAAAAATTGTTCCGGGGCCAGGTATCAAACCCGGGACCTTTGGTTAAACACATCAACCCTCTACCAACTGAACTACCCAGGAAATCTACTAGACCCCGACTCAATTTCTCCCTATATATCCACAGACCTCAAAGTGGGCTGACAGCCGATAAGAACTAACATTGATTGCACACAAAGTCTGTGTGACTTGCATTGTAGTTTTCTTTCAACGAACAGTGACGTGCATTATGCAAATATAGCTTTCAGGTATACTCCCTGTGAAGATGAATTGAATAATTACAAGGAAAAAATTGTACCGAGGCCGGGTATAGAACCCGGGACCTTTGGCTAAATGCACAAAGGCTCTACCAACTGAGTTACCCAGGAACTCCACCAGACCCCGACTCAATTTCTCCCTTGAAATTATTCAAATCAGCTTCACAGGGAGCTATACCTGAAAGCTAGATTTGCATAATACATGTCACTGTTCAACAGAAAACCACAATTCAAGTCACACAGAGTTTGTGTGCACTCAATGTTGGTTGCTTGACGGATGTCAGTCCACTTTGAGGTCTGTGGATATTAAGTGGTAAATTGAAGAGGGTCTGTTAGAGTTCCTAGGTAGCTCAGTTGGTAGAGTCGTGGTGCGTTTAGCCACAGGTCCCGGGTTTGATACCCGGCCCCGGAACAATTTTTCCCTTGAAATTATTCATATTATTACAGTATTCTGGTCATCACAATAGATATGTTATTGCAATATAAACTCTGCACGATTTAGTCAAAACTTCAGAATTTTCTTATTAAATTACAGACCTGCGATACTAATGAATTTTACATTTTTTATGATGCAATTTTAAATGCGAGTTTCTTATTCTTATAATAAAGTTTCTTTGATTAATTACCCACGGCAGAGATTGCTAATAAGATTATTAATAGGCCTATCTTTATTTTTCAGTTATTTTCTTTCAGGGAGCTTTAATATAAGTCATCGGTAGTAGAGAAAATTGATGATTATGATTTTAATACTTATTATTAATTTCATTATTCATGCATAGTTTTCTGCCCTTGGGCAGATCCTTCACTGCAAAACCAACATTCATATATCTTGATGTTGTCTAACATCTGATGACTTCTTCTGCCTCGAACTTTCCTCTCATTTTCCATTCCTTCCAGTGCATCTATCAGTAACCAGTTTCTTCTTAGCCAGTGACCCGCAAAATTCTTTTTCACTCCCTAATCAGCATTCTTCTTTTTTCACCCTCCCTTTCCAACACAGCTTCATTCCTTATTTTGTCTGTCCATTTCACAACCTCCATTGTTCTCCATTATTGACATTTAAAATGGTTCTAGCCGTTTCTCTTCACTTCGTGGTTCTATCTCATAGAATTCCACGCTCCACACAAAGCACTTCACTAGTCTCTTTCTTAGTTCTTCTTCCAGAGGTCCGCACAAGATGCTTCTTTTTTCTTTCAAAATTATTATTATTATTATTATTATTATTATTATTATTATTATTATTTTATTATTATAAATTTTTTCTAGAGACACTGTGTGTTCTCACTATGTTCTATTCATTATGTATTGCCTCAAGTTGAGGCCTTTCGCTGACAACGTAGTTGGGGAATCCCGCTAACTTTTCAATGTCAAGTATCGGTTCATAATTCTTATGAGTGGGAAAGAGACGGGAAAAATTTCCAGTCGTTATATAATGATGTTGAAGATAAAGACTAATTATCATATTAATGTAATATACAGTAACATGATACCAAGACAGATTCTCTTACAAATGCTTTTCCGTTGGAAAGAGATCCTTTGGAAGGCCATCCAAAAGTTGGCGGATGACCATAATATGTCACTACCTTAATACTGGAAAGAAGGATGATGTCAATGATGATAATGACGATTATTATTATTATTATTATTATTAATATTATTAATATTACAAGGCATTAAAATTATGACCAGACAGTTCACGACTTGTCTTAAGAAACCCAAGCGTTTGATACTGAACAAACATTGTGGAAGTTGTGTTGAACAAGGAAACTGTGTGATACGTTCTTCAGTTACTTTAGTTTCAGTTCATATATATATATATATATATATATATATATATATATATATATATATATATATACCTTCTTTTCGGTTTGACGCAAAGAAAATACGACAGGATTCTTTTGACATGGAATTGTTGACATGACACAAGATTTCCATTCAAGTTTCTTTTGCTGAAATTAATTTAGAAAACCCTCGATATCTCCAACTTGCACCATTCACGTCCTTCCTGTTTTGAAATTTAGTATGCGCCGAGTATAAAGATGGACGTTAAATTTAAATTATACTCTATTTCGTGTGTGCTAAGGAGGTAAGCCTCTATTCGCGACGGTCTGTTGGTTTCCTACACGCGCGTAAATATGTAACAGTATTAACCCAGTTCGCACTTTGAGCAAGTTTCGGAGTCCCTGTAAAATGTCTTCAGAGTCTTTCAAACTATACTGGGGTCTAAATTTTCATGAGCCTTGTTTGAATATCACAGACCGCAGCAATCACACAGGCCTGCGAAATAGGAAACTTGCTCGAAGAAATAACATCAATAATTTAATCTGCAATCTTCTGATTGAAGTTCCGGCTGATATGTAGTCTACATCTATTATCAGGCAGAACATCTCACCTAACGATATGTGTCAGAGGAATAATAACTGTTTGTCTGCATCTGAAGTCTGACTACTGTAATATGTAGCTAGTCGGCGATGTATGCAATGGAAGGGGAAAGGAACTGGTCACCCTATCCCATTATCTCCTGGCCTAGTTGCCTCATAAGTGGTACATTCTTGGTATCAGTTGTGAGGTTCAGACCTGTCTTTGGACAGTTGACTAAACATCAAAGAACAATTCCATCTGCATCTCTGCCTTGCAGCTACAATTGTATTGGAAACACTACATTTCTGATGCTGTCTTTGCAAATGAGGTCATACGAATAAGGTTGCTGCCTTTACAAATCCATCCTCCTGTGGCGGGTTTAAGCCCGCCAACCTAAGTTGAAGTAATGAGAATATTAGATGACAGAGAAAAAACGGTAGGCGATTATCATAGATATTGGAAGTAGATAGGGATTGTCACATATGTGAAGATGTTATTCGGATGTATAGGAAGTATAGTTAGGCTACGCATAGTGTATTGTTAAGATTGGTCTTGCATTTATTGTTTGTGTATGGGTCTTCAACATATTCACCAAATCATTTTTCAAGAGCTCGATGCGACGTAGTGTTGAGTCATGTAAACTTACTGATAATAATTTTACAAATCAATGAATCAAATTTCATTTTTTTTTTCTTTTTTAACCAACTTACGTCTTTAAAAATTTTACAAGCACCGAAATTGGCTAATGCTAGTTTATTCGCATTATGTTTAGCCGTAAGTAATAATGTCATTCAATTCAGAGGTTATTCTGTGAGATACTTAAAAAAAATGTCGCATACAATTTTTCTCCTTTTTGCTTCTTTTTCGAGACAAAAATTGTTTTATATGAAATATTTCGTAACGTGTTTTGGGAAAGCCACCGATTTAATTCTCAATATGATTAATCAATTTAAGAGAGGAGTGTATTACGAATAAATGATTGAAATAATTTTAGTTATGTCCTTTAAATGTGCAGAAATTTGATCCGAACAAATATAACTTTTAGTTCTCTAAAGAAATTTTACAATGTTACATTTCTTCGGATCAAATTTCTGCACATTTAAGAGGCAAAACTGAAATTCTTTCAATCATTTATTATCATAATACACTGCTCTCTTAAACTGACTGAGCATATTGGGAAATAAAGCAATGGCTTTCCTAAAAAAACCCTAAGAAATGTTTCATATAAAATATTTTATATCTCGAAAAGAAAGCAAAGACGAGCAAAATTGTATTACAGGGTTGTTTCCGATCTCTGATAATGAATTTGAATGACGTCATGTGCGTCAGGAATCACACCGACAGCTGAATTGCGGCGACAGGTGACAGACCAGTAGTGAGTGATTTCATAATCAGAGTGCACGGTGTATCACAGTAGCAATGCCCAAGAAAATCAAGCCTTTTTGGGAGGGGTACATAACAACTCTTTCTGATGACAAGTTCAGTTACATGAAAATCATTGGAGCCTGCAAAAAACGTGGTTTCGTTATTTCCAAGAAAGGCATCTTGTGTTTACCTAATAAGACTGGCAAAACTCGGATGAGATTAATTCCAGAGTGGAAAAAGTAAGCAAATCCATCCTCCGTCACAAGTCGACGCACCCCACGAGATGATACAAATTAATTCCATTCGAGCTTTACCAATCTCATTAAGTATTCAGAAGATGCCTTTCTTGGAAATAACGAAACCTCGTTGATTCCAGACTTCTTTCATTTTCACTTAACTGTACTTGCATCGGAAAGGGTTGTTATGTAACCCCCCCAAAAAGGCCGGGCTCTCTGACTATATCACTCACTACTGATCTGTCACCTCGCGCCACAGTTCAGCTGTCGTATGACTCCTGACGCACACAATGTCATTTAAATTCGTTATCAGAGATAGAAAAACAACCCTGTAAACTTTTTATTTGAAATATCTCAAAGAATAACCCCCTAAAATAAATGGTACTACTTTACGATACAGAGTGAAAGATGTCAGTAACTTTACAGAGTAAATCCTTTGGACCAGAGGAACACAATTTCCCTTTATCATTTTGTTTTGTTTCTTTTTATTTAGTGGAAAATCGACTTTGTTTCTGGAAAAATTACAACTTCCCAGTAAGCATTTGCCAACACATAGAAACACTTATTCTCTGCAGCAGTGGGGACGGTTATGTAGTCAATGTCAACATTAGGCCTTCTTCACAAGATAACTGCTCTTACGTCCCGCGGTAGTCAGACGTTAGGCTGAAGCACACGTTTGGTAACTGCGTTGATAAACATTCATTACTTAAAGTGGTTTATTAATAATAATTTAATATTAGAATACTTTTAAACGTAAAGGTGACAGAAACATTATGTAAAATTATTTGTTCGAACCGAGAACTCTAAAGTAAAGACGTTAAATAAATAATTTTGTAAAATATGTATTTCTAAAAAATGGGACCAAATTTTTTATCGTGTATAATTATTTATTTGGCAAATGTAAGGGCAAAGGAAGAACTCAATAGAGTCATTTTCCACTTATAATGTATTCAATTGTTAGATTTCATAACAAGCTGTTTTTTTACGGTGATGGGTTGTTAGCCCTTCATCCATTTCCCAAGCTGGAGGACCACCCCTTATCGGCTGTCCACGACTGCTTATTTAATATAGGCTATTCGCAGCTACCCTCCATCTCTGGATGCCGTCTCCTCTATCTGCAACCTGAGAACGCGCCATATCATGGTGATAGGGACCCCCAATATATGGGGAAACGGAAACACGGAAATTCTACTTGAAGCAAGTAAAGCGATAGGTTTGGAAGTAAATCCCGAAAAGACGAAGTGTGTGACCGGAATATTCTACGAAATGGGAATATAAATTTGGAGATTTATCCTTTGAAGAGGTGGAAAAATTAGGATATCTTGGAGCAACAATAACAAATATAAATTACACTCGGGAGGAAATAAAACGCAAAATAAATATGGGAAATGCCTGTTATTATTCGGTTGAGAATCTTTTGTCATCTAGTCTGCTGTCAAAAAATCTGAAAGTTAGAATTTATAAAACAGTTATATTACTAGTCGTTCTGTATGGTTCTGAAACTTGGACTCTCAGTTTGAGAGAGGAACAGAGATTAAGGGTGTTTGAGAATAAAGTTCTTAGGAAAATATCTGGAGCTAAGAGGGATGAAGTTACAGAAGAATGGAGAAAGTTAGCCTACACAACGGAGAACTGCACGCATTGTATTCTTCATCTGACATAATTAGGAACATTAAATCCATATGTTTGAGATGTGCAGGGTATGTAGCACGTATGGGCGAATCCAGAAATGCATATAGAGTGTTAGTTGGGAGCCGGAGAGAAAAAGACCTTTGGGGAGGTCGAGACGTAGATGGAAGGATAATATTAAATAATATTAAAATGGATTTGAGAGAAGTGGGGTATGATGGTAGGAACTGGGTTAATCTTGATCGGGATAGGGACCTATAGCGGGCTTATGTGAAGTCGGCAATGAACCTCCGGGTTCCTTAAAAGCCATAAGTAAATAAGTAATGTCCAATAACTTAAAAAATGTTTTTTCATTGACTACTCCATTATTATAAAACTGTA
Source organism: Periplaneta americana (assembly GCF_040183065.1). NCBI lineage: Eukaryota > Metazoa > Arthropoda > Insecta > Blattodea > Blattidae > Periplaneta > Periplaneta americana. The sequence continues at coordinate 90,756,991 of NC_091127.1, forward strand.
GACTATATGTCCATTACAATTAATGGAATAAAAGAAGTACAGCAAGAAAATCAAGGTAATCCCACTGTTACTTCGAAATCGTAAAAAATCTTTTATTAACTCAAGGGTCATTTTTTCGGTTTCGCAGTAGGCCTAGTTAAATAAAAACTATATATCGACAGCAACAATGACAATACAATACCAATTATAGAGCAAAGAATAACATATTGGAAAAATTTACAGTCACGCAGATTTTTAGAACTGATTTGTCCCAAATATTTCTAATGGATTACTAAATCCTTTCAGAGTCTTGATAAAGGATAAATAAACGTGTCACACGGTAACCAATCAGATAAGGCACAGATATACGACTGTTGGTATTTGTTTGGGATTAAGGTATTTGTTGAGTGTATCATAAATTTTATGAGTGATAAGCAGGGAACGGATTTATATGGACTAAAAATATATGAAATATGTAAATATATATGTAGTTATTTTTACCAAAATATGGAATTAAATATGGATTTTTACCAAAATATGGAATTAAATATGGACTTAAAATTATAAAAAAAATGACTATGTACGTTAAATATTGGTACATTTTAATCAAACTAAACAAAAAATATAATGGACGTACCTTATCTTCCAATGTAGTTTCAACAAAACACAATTTTTATTGTCTGTTACCATAACAATAGGTTACAAACATTTCTTTCAAGTGCTGAAAAGTGAATCTTCTTCTATTGTCTCTGAGGATAGATTTATACTGACTAAAAGAGCGTTCGACGTCACAAGAAGTAACTGGTACATAATTCAATTTCACAATGTCTGCTGGGGATAAGTCCAAGTTAATCTTCACTGTTGATTCACCACTCATCACAGCAACAACCTTTTGTAGTTCTTCATATCCAGGGTTTTTTGAAAGTACAGTGTCCACCTTAGCTCTTACTGCATCTGCAACTTTACCTCTACCACGATTCAGTTGTTCCACAGTACTATTTATAATTTCAAAACTTTCAGATAGTGAAAGGTGCCTATTTTGGAGACTTTTGAGCGTTTTTATGATGCATGAAAATGTATGCTGAATGTGAGCTAAGTCATTCTTCACACTTATGTCACAGGTAACTGTTTTCGCAGTATCAATTGAGACTGCATCTTCAGAGTCCAATGCAAGGAGAACATTGTTAATAGAGTCTATATGTTCGGCATAATATTCAACTGCTTCTAGCCATGTACCCCATCTAGTTAAAATTGGCTTTGGTGGCAATGGAATTTCAGGGTACATTTCTTTCAACACGTTAACTCTACTGGGAGCTTTGAGAAATACTTTTTTCACTGATGAAATCAACAAATCTACTTTAGGGAAATTGTCTCTGACCACTTCTGCCACACGATGAAATGCATGCGCCACACAAGTAAAATGAGTCAATTTAGGATATACAACAGATAATGCTTGTCCAGCTTTGACCATATAAGGGGCAGCATCGCTAATAAAGAATAACACATTATCGTACATAATACCCTTTGGCCACAGGATACCCATAGCTTCGTTGAACAGTTTAACTATAGTTTTGTTATTGCACTTTTCTAGAACATCACAATGTAAAAGAATTCGTTCAGAATATTGTTCACTTAACAAACCGATAACTACATTACCAACAAGTCTACCTTCTTTGTCGGGAGTCTCATCAATGGAAACCCAAATTGAACTATCTTTAATTTCATCTCTTATCTTCTGTATTGTCTCATCGTAGATGGATGGAGCATACGTCTTCCTAAGTGTTGACTCATCCGGGATTGTATGTTGAGTATATTTTTCAAGGAATTCCCTGAAGACCTTATTCTTTAGTTTGTAGAGAGGAATATCAGCAGAGATGAGAGAACGGCACAGGTCGATGTTAAACTCAGATCTTAGATTCGATGTTGTTGGTTGTGTTAAAAACAATTGTCTCTGCTTGGAATTTAGTTGTTTGTTGGCCTGATGTTTACTAGTTGTAATGTGTTGTTGCACCAGGAACTTTTGTGTAGATGATACTGCACACTGACACAAATTACAAAATAATATTTTATTGTCAGTTGATAAACCATCTTCTTTAAATTCTGAAATGTAACTTGTTAGTTTTGATTTTAAATTGACTGAATGACGTACTTTTGGCATATTTACCGTCTTTATAGTATGATTTACAAAACTGAACCTATGTGTACTCTGACTGGCATTTAACTGTTGAGCTGCACAACTGAAGTCTGTTAAAAATTTTAAATTAAATTAATACAGTTTTGTAACTTACTTTCCCATTGTTGATAGGACTGCTAATTTTCAAATAACTCTGATGTTAAAGGGATTACTGAACATGTGTTTAAATCTCTATTGTTGAAATGTATTTTTAAAAGTTAATGGAATTTTGTTTTGTTTTATTGTTAAACCTAATATAATATGGACTGTTTTATATGAAATATGGAAAATATATGGAAATTAACGAAAATATGTACTAAACTCTAAAATATGGAAAAATATGGAAAATAAAAGTAGGATTTTTCAACCCTACACATTGTGAAACATAAAGATAATGCAAAATATAAATTATATTAGCTTTATAAGTAAATATGTATTTACATATAAATCCTTTCCCTGGTGATAAGTATGACTGCGAAATGCAGGTATCTTGTATGTCAGTGGATTAGCTTATTTACTCGTATCAACTTGCAGTCCGTTTCTTCGCCTTTAATCTTATCCATATTCTGTTCACTAGTGTGAATGAACAAAGTACAGAATAAGTAACCAAACACCGTTTACTTTTTCTCTTCTGAGGAGGGCCTGAAGACTTATATCGCAACTTGAGGCTTATTGTGCTGTCCTCCTTTGGATATGGATGACTTATGAAGTCCGTCAGACCACATTCCTACAATTATCATAATTCACACTGTGGTGCCATCTGTCGATTCAGTTACATGAAACCTACGTCCGACAGAGTCCGCGACGATACCCATTTTCCAAGATTGCTCCTCCGTCCTCCTGACAGTTATGCAGCCTCAGATTGATGCCAACTGTATGGCTATGCGATTCACGATACTGCATCCTGTACTAACCTGAATATCGCCTTCTGTATGTATCGCGATTCACTATTTGATGTTATCTATAGATTCAGCTGCACATCACCCAGGTACGACAAAGTCCCCTGGGACTTTCTGAAGTTATCTTAGATGGATGTCATCAGGGTTGGGCGAGTAAATTACCTGTAGACTACGTATTTTACGTGTAATTTACGTGTAAAATGTTTTATACACAAAGTAATAAACTAGCATTTATTAATTTTGATAATATAACAGTGATTTTATACTGTGGTTTTTACGTAGATTATAACATTTGTTCGTACTTACTTTCATTCACTCTAATACCTAGAAAAATAGCAATGCTCTGTTTACTACGTTTGTTTGTTGAAAAAAACCCATAACATCCTATCCAATTTATTTCTTTGGGGAATTTATATATATATATATATATATATATATATATGTATCATAAAACACAACTAATAGTGAATAAACCTAACATTAGCAACTAATATCACTTGTTAAATATATTTTGACAATTAAAATAAAATTAATTAAACTAAACATGTTTTCTTAATTTCCCGAAAGTTTTGATTTTGTCACTTGTGGGGTTTTAAAAATAAACGTTTCTGGTGATAAAGACCTTTTTGTAGTATAATAGTTTAATGTAAATATTATGATTTGAATATAATAACTCATTAAATGTAATAATTTTCCAAATTTTATGTGGTAAGTGACTAATCATCAAAGAGTTTGGAAGCATGGGTGAATAGACTTTTCGCATGTCAGAACATGAATAAATTTATTTTTTAATCTTCGCTTTCACTAGCATTACTATCTTTATTGGTCGTAGGCCATGTGTACAATTCTGTGTAGACACCTTTGACTTCATCCGGTATGAATTGCAAAATCTTCTTAAGATCTCCATTTTTTAACATTAATTGGTAGCCTCGAGTTATATGCTATTGTTGGCGGTTCAAACGGTAAATTTTCATCACAAACTGAACAAAGATAGACTAAAAATAAACGTTCTTGGAGGTTTTTTTTACGTATTTTACATTTATTACGTTAATTACGCATTATTGAAGCGTATTTTACTGTAATGTAAATAACCTTTTTTACGCGCAAAGTTCCAACCCTGGATGCCATCTATATGAAATCACGAATCTACATGCTGCTGCACTTCGGTCGACCTGAAATTATTGAAAAATGATTGATGACGTTGAAATAAATGAAGACGAAACGAGTCTGAGGTCCAATTCTGCTTCCATTGGTTGAAAGGGAACACCTCAGAAAAATCCCAACCAGGTAACTGGTCACAACCAGGATTTGCACCTGGGCCCACTCGTTCCACGGTCAGCTTATGCTGTTACTCCATAGGGGTGGACTAACGAAACATCATAGTTTTATATTCTTATTTCAGGGAAATGCATGTTTCAAATATTTTTGCCTATACCAAATTGATCTGCAACATACTGTCTACCTGTTTCTGTATGTACCTACAATCTCTCCACCAAAACTTTTGATACCGGTAATGATTCTTTTCATTCAGAATTTTCAAGTGAATCCATTCTAGACGTTTACACATATTGTATCCATAATTTCTCCCGAAAAATAAGAGTAGAGTGTTTTGATGTTTTTTCTAAAGAAGAAATTTTGTCAAATAAAGTAGTATTATCAATTTTATTCTCAAAATCGCAATTTAAATAATACTATGAAATAATACAGAAACATCTAGACTTATACAGACCGCTTTATAACAGTAAGGGGACGTTGTAAGCTGATTTGGATCAAAATTAACATTTTTTGGTTTTTAGCTGAACTAATAAATTAAGAAAAAGTCGGTAGGTGAAGGAAGATCACAAATACAGGTGTGCAAATTTTCATAGATGTAGATTGAATAGTTTCTGAGATAAGTGTACCTGAAGTTGCTAAATTTAACACGGCGAGGATAGGGCTTACAACCTCCCCTGCTATATAGTTACTCCACAGCGGTGGACTAGTCAGAATGTTAAATATGTAATATTTAGTTGAACAGTAAAATCACTCGAACTAGAAAGTTGTCTTATTACAAATTATATGTCTTGTGATGGAGAAAAGTAAAAAAGAGAAAAAGGATGCAACACAATGTAACTCTAAAGATGGATTGCTTAAGACAAAGTAAGAGGAAAGCAACATTAAGTGAACTGTGAAATAAATTTCTTGGCATGAAATGGATGCCTTAGAAACAACAGGAATGACAGAATTGAAATAAAAAATCTAAATATTTTTTTACTTGGTTATTTAACGACGCTGTACCAACTACGAGGTTATTTAGCATCGATGGGATTGGTGATAGTGAGATGATATTTGGCGAGATGAAGCCGAGGATTCGCCATAATTACCTGAATTTGCCTTATGGTTGGGGAAAACCTAGGAAAAAACCCAACCAGGTGATCAGCCCAAACGGAAATCGAACCCGCGCTCGCACGCAACTCTGGATCGGTAGGCAAGCGCCTTAGCCGACTCAGCTACGCCGGTGCTTTCTAAAGATGTTACTGGTACATATGAACAAAGAGTGGATAATCACAGGTAACTGAATAAATTTTTCAGTGAACGTACCTAATAAGTAAAAAGAAGAGGAAGAATAAAGAAGGCATCGTTAAAGACAGCTTCATGAACAAAATATCAATGGAAAGGAAAAATGTCGAAATATTTTGAACAGGCGATAGAAGCAAGGCGCCCTGTACAAGAAAAGAAATTATTATGATGATATTGATGACGATGATCATTATGATGATGATAATGATGATGATGATGATGATGATTATTATTATTATTATTATTATTATTATTATTATTATTATTATTATTATTATTATTATTATTATTATTATTATTCAAGGAAAAGTATGGGCCATTTATGTGATGAAGTTAATTAAAGATGTTTCTCCGTGTTTTCAGAACTGGAGAAATTCAATGACATTTCTGAGGCCATGGAATGGTAGGCCTACGCTACAAATATAAATAATTAAAAAAATTGGACATAATTTTCTATACTTCGGAACGCATTTTTCTGTATCTCGTGTAACAAAAAAGAGTCTTGAAAGAGTTTAATATATCTTTATCAGAAAGAGAGGTGAGTGTGGTACTTAATCGTACGATAATGGTAGGTACTTGACCTTGGAGATTAATGCATAGAGCAAAAACTAACCATCTCTGCAAATGATCAAGAAGGCTGTTTTGCAACTTTTCTGTGCGGACACTAATTATTATTTAATTAAATCTTGATGCTCATACAATCTTTGTCAAGTACATCATCCTCTTAAAATCATTAAGTCGACTTGCCACATACTCATGGGATCGGTCTTCGATTTCGATAGATCCTATGAAATGTTCGGATGAAAAGAGGCTGTGAGATAAATATTATTAAATTTCTGGAAGAAAAAGAGCCTCGGAGTAGATCTTACAGAATCTGTGGTAATTAGACATGTAGTCTGTAGGGTTGATCCTATGAAATTTGTGGTCGACGAAGAGTCTTCAGAGTTAATCCTATGAAATTTATGATAGACAAAATGTCTGCAGAGTTGATACTATGGAATTTATAGTAGACAAAGAGTCTTCAGATTTGATCCTATGAAATTTGTGGTAGACAAAATGTCTGCAGAGTTAATACTATGGAATTTGTAGTAGACAAAGAGTCTTCAGTTTTGATCCTGTGACATTTGTAGTAGACAAAAAGTCTGCAGAATTGATACTATGCAATTTGTGGTAGGCAAAGAGTTTAACAATTAATTCTGTGAAATTTATAGTAGACAGAGTTTTTGAATTTGAACCTATGAAATTTGTAGTAGACGAAGTCTGTGGAGTAGATTCCATGAAATTTGAGGTAGACAAAAGTTTATGGAGTAGAGCATATGAAATTTGTAGTAGACCAAGAGTTTGTGGATTATATTTTATGCCATTATGGTAAAACTTTCTGCACAATATATCCTATGACATTCGGAGAAAAATTATATTTGTTGAGGACAAAGAATCTGTGGAGTAGATCCTATGGAATTTGTGGTAGACAAAATGTTTACATAGTTGATGCTATGAAATCTGTGGTAGACAATGTTTGCTTAGTTGATCTTACGAAATTTGTGATAGAAAAAGGTTTTGGAATAAATCTCATGAAATTTGAGATAGACAAAGAAGCGGCGGAGTAGGTCTTATGAAATTCGTGAAAGACAAAGTTTCTGTGACATTTGTTGTAGAAAAAATCTGTGTAGTAAATCCCATGGCATTTATAGGGAAGGAAGAATCTGTGGAGTAGAATCTATAATATTTGTGATAGATAAAGAGGTTGAGGCATAGATCCTATGAAATTTGTGAAAAACAAAGAGTTGTGAAGTTGAAGATCTTTAGGTCGGTGTTTCATTAGCTAAGCAGATAACTAGGTAGGTAGGCCTATACTAATACAAATAGGTAGACAATAATATTGAATGGATGGATGGATGGATGGATGGATGGATGGATGGATGGATGGATGGATGGATGAATGGACAGCCAGCCAAAAAGACGGGTCGGTTGGGGAATTGATAGTTGGTGAATGGGTGAGTAGATGGATAAATGGGTGGGTGGGTGGGTAGTAGATAGGAGAATAGGTGGATGGACAGACAGATAGGAGGACAGACTGGCAGATAGTTGGAAGAGTGAATTAGTGGGTAGGTGGGCGGGTGGATAGGTAGTCTAAGAGGCAGACAAACAAATAGACTGATTGAAATGAAGGCAAAAATAGTAAAATAATAAACTTCGGAAGAAATAGAAAGGGAATAGGCTAAACTAGGAAGAAAGGACAACCAGTTGAGAGAGTTTGTTCTACGTAATGGGTATCCGTAACACATCGATGTTTGGATAAGAGGCCTGTGTACACAGACCGGGGCTATTTCGTTTTATTACAAACGACTGTGTGTTTTGAGTTAGGCATATCTACAAAGACTAGTTTTGCAACTTTGTGGTTGAAAAATTGTTTGCCCATTAAAGAACATTGTTAACTTGTGAGGATATACACAACGTAATGAGAGCCGTGATGTGGTTTGTCGTGCAGGGTTTTCCTTGAAAGACAATAAACACGTAAGTTATGAGAGGTGATCTGACCACCAGGTTAAGCATTGCAAAACAGACGCATCGCGTGTGTCGAAACCGCTTACAGATAACGCTCGTTTCTCTCGTCAAACACGGGGACTGAGAGGTTTTGTTACGACTACCCATTTATAACGAGATCACCTTTTCGAGGATTTAACACCTGCAACTCTTTCTGCACTGTAGTTTCGCAACATATGCCGAAAGCTTCTTTTTGTTTTTTTCTGACCGTTAAAGAACAAAAGTCATTCTTACGAACGTATACGAGTACATCAGCCGTACTGCATTGTTTTAATTGACTTGGTCATACTGAAGAAAATCATGTTCATTCTCACCCTTATCAACACCTTCAGCACAACCAGCATCACAATCCTTGATCGTACCAGTATCACCATTATACTACCATTATTGCTATCTTCACCGTCATCCACATCATCGCCTTTATCACACTAATCATTGTTATTATCATCAAATTCTTCACCAGTACTTTTTTAATTATCATCACCACCATCATTATCTTCAATTTTGTTAATGCAATTGTCACTCTCTTTGCTGCCGCATGAATTATAATCACTACCTTTACCGCCGCTATGGTTGCTATCACCAATCATTATCACTATAATCACATCATATCATATCGTCATATCATCATATCAATCATCACAAAATTACATGATCATCATATTAACACCTGTGGAGTAACGGTCAGCGCGTCTGGCCGCGAAAACCAGGTGGCCCGGGTTCGAATCCCGGTCGGGGCAAGTTACCTGGTTGAGGTTTTTTCCGGAGTTTTCCCTCAACTCAATACGAGCAAATGCTGGGTAACTTTCGGTGCTGGACCCCGGACTCATTTCACCGGCATTATCAACTTCATTTCATTCAGACGCTAAATAACCCAGATGTTAACAAAGCGTCGTAAAATAACCCGGTAAAATAAAAAAAAATCATCACATTATCATCATATGACATCATTACATTATATATTATCGCATCATCACACCGTATCATCATCACATTACCAATTGTCACATCACCATATCACTGTCACATCTTCGATCATCACATCATCATATCATATCATATCATATCATATCATATCATATCATATCATATCATATCATATCATATATCATATCATATCATATCATATCATATCATATCATATCATATCATATCATATCATCATTACATCATCGTATCATTACCGTCAAAATCGTAATCACCACCATAATCGTCTGTCACAATTCATCTCAGCATCACCATCATCACAGACTCCATCAGTCATCACCATATCTTCATTGCCACCGTCACAATCTTAACTCTACTGTCACCATAAATACTACATTCATCACATCAATATCACCATCGTCACCGCCACCATCATCATCCCGATATAACCATCATCACCACTACTTTCGCTATTATCATCACCATTTTGTCCAACCATTCTCTGTGGTTACCTTGCTTACCATTGTGTTCTAGATTCCCAGTTTGAAACTCATACGAAGTTCATAATTTTAAAAGTGTTACAATTTCAATGCATTGCATCTTTCGGAAAGAAAATAGAATCGATTGTCCCGTAACGCTGATGTCTATAATAAGTGTGTTCCTGAATCAGATTGTTCCAGTCTAATATTTATATTATATTTACCGCTTATACTAAAATTCAACTCATTCTCAAGATTGTTCTGTGTCACATAGGCACTGAATAACATGGGCTGAAAGAGTAGTTGAATAAAATAAACATTAATAATTTATTTTACCTCTGATTGAGGTTCTGGTTGATATGGATATATTGTATAGGCCTACTTATTATCAGGCAGTATATTTCACTTGACGAAATGTCAGAGGAAGAAGAATTGTTTGTATACTTTGTATGCATCTGAAACCTTATTAGTGTCATATGTTACTGATCAGCGATGTATGCAATGGAGGGGGAATGGAACTGGTTACGTTAGCCCATTATATCCTGGCTTAGTTGCCTCATGAGTGATGCCTTAATGGTGTTACTTATGAGGTTTAAACCTCTCATCGGACAACAAGTTGACTAAGAACAACAATAAACTTATTACAATCAAGAAAATAAAAACAAATGGAACTTAGTTAATGTCGTCGAAGTTGTCCCGCTTTTCCTGAGGCCTTCATATCTGCCCAGTCACGTCAATTTAGAAATGTTGTTATTTAGTTAAGTGTCCGAAGACAGGTCTGAACCTCACAAGTGATACCAAAAAGGCAGCATTTATGAGGCAACTGGGCCAGGATATAATGGAGTAGGGGGGCCAGCTCCTTTCCCCCTCCGTTGCATACATAGAGAAATATAATATGTTAACAGAATTTCACTTTTAAGTGGAGACACGAAGATAATAATAAATTCAGTGACATTGACCTACGATTTAAAATACTGTCTGACTTAAATCAATAATAGTGTGTGAGTAGGAACATTTTGAATATTTTATTCCCTTCTCGTTTGTTGTCTTCCTCAATGTATTTTATTGCCACGTTTAATTTTCCTCCGTATCGATTTCATTCTTCATTTCACTTCACATCTTCCTGCTACAGTTTTCTTCAAGCTATGCCATACATAGTTTTTCCCTTCAGACTTTGAATAACTGTCCAATATATCAAACCTGCATTTTATGTTTCCAACATATTATAATAATTATACAGAGCGACACAGTATCACGTATTTGTGTATTTGTTTCCTGTTTTGAAAGTAACATTTCGAGACACAGTATCCAACACACAGTATTACATATGTACCTTCGTTGCTGATATCTGAAGGGGGTAAGAAGAGGGTGGAGGTGTGATGCCATCGTTATGCTTCAGTAAAGACAGGGCCATGCGTCGCGACACAGCTCTTGACGATCAGTTACACTGTTACAGTAAAGTGCATATGTCAAGCGTATGTTATGCTCTCTGTCTCGGCTGCTCTGTTTCATGGCGCCACACTCGAGTGCCCTATCCTTGTCCTTGTAACATTTTCTGTTATCTATAAAACGTTCGTGATCAGTATCTACTCATATTTCATGAACCTCACAATACGCAATGAAACTTCGCGATACTCATAACGCTCAAAATGAATAATTGCAATAAACTGCTAAAGAACTCGTAGTATACAGCGATGATCTGAAAAGAAATGCAGCATCACCATCATTAGCGCAAAATTACAAGGTGCATTCAGAAATGAAATACTGTTTGTGCTTTAAAGCCGCAGCCGTGTATTCGAATTTCGTATTCATAGCATGTTTTGTATTACATAACCGATTAAAAGACCGGTAAACCAGTTCCGTCCCTTTCTACGAATTTTAACGACTTGTAGATGTATCAGTATCTTCCCAATGACTGTAGTAACCTGGTTTTCATTTTTCTGATTCCAAAATTAGAGTGCGGTCTGTCTCATACTGCTTGTAGAGACGTTTGTTAGCAAAGAAGAAAAACTTGGTCAAGCAAATGGCCGATTTTTTTCTGAAACCTTCGCATTTAGGTTGAAGGTTCCGTAAGTGTACGGCATAAATACCTCAGTTTAACTTTTCTTCGAAAAGAGGCTATGCTGTATATTTTATCGCTCTTTAAATTAATTTCCATCATCAGGGCTTGAAACTACAACCTAGAATTCAGTGTAAACTAGGGGTCACTAGAACACCGAACTTTTAGGCCTACATCTGGCTTTGGTTTTTCTCATAGGCCTACATGAACTAGCTTATTTCCGAAGACATTATGAGCAAAGAATGTCATACAAATATTTGTCCTAAACTCAATATTTTCATTGATTCTAGTTTATGTTAACATTTTGTTTAAAAACTTAAAATTGTATTAGTCGACACGTTGAAAGTGTTAAAATTTAAAATAGGTTATGTACCTTAGACGGCTCGTTTCGACGCCAGTGCTGCGTCATCTTCAGTGTCCTACGAACTACTGTTGTTCCTGGTGATTTTGAATTCTGCCATTTGCATTCGTCAGTTGTAGGGGTGGGGGTGTAGCTGCTCTTATGGTGGGAGGTGGTTGTTTGTGTGTTATGTATTACGGTATCGGATAATGTGTGGGTTACACTAATTAAAGTTACACTAATTTGAAGTTGTTTGTAAAATACCTTATTTCTTTAGTTTTAAGGATAAAGGAATATTATAAATAGAGAATGAACTATTCATAAGTGTCACTGCTTTAATTGGCTAGTGTTCTAAAGCTTAAAATATGTTGGTCAGTTGCTTTGTACAGATTTTGTTTTTCAATTTTTAACTAAAAATGACATCATTATTACGCACTTACCACAAAAATTATTACAAATCATACGACTTTAAGAACATGATTCTTTACAGTTTAATTATGCATCCTTATGTACAGTCTTGAAGAATTTACAAGAGTGGCATGATTTGTAACAATTTTTGTGATAAATGCGTGAGATAATGTAATTTTGTAGTTAAAAATCGAGAAAAAAATCTGTACGAAGCAACTATGGAATTCGCAACACATTTTCAGTTTCAGAATATTAACTGATTAAAGAAATGATACTCCTGAATAGTTCATCTTTTATCTGTAATATTCTTTTACCCTTAAATCTCAAGAATAATGGTATTTTGCAAACAATTTCAAATTAATGTAACACTGAAAATATTGAGATTAGGACACATGTTTATATGACATTTTTTACTCACAATATCTTCGGAAATAAGCTCCGTAAGAGACGTTAAATCCTCGTGAATCACTCTGTATTAAAATGTTATGTTTTATTTAACGACGCTCGCAACTGCAGAGGTTATATCAGCGTCGCCAGATGTGCCGGAATTTTGTCCCGCAGGAGTTCTTTTACATGCCAGTAAATCTAATGACATGAGCCTGTCGCATTTAAGCACACTTAAATGCCATCGACCTGGACCGGGATCGAACCCGCAACCTTGGGCATAGAAGGCCAGCGCTATACCAACTTGCCAACCAGGTCGACACTCTGTATTATGCTTGCTATTGATGAGAGCGGTGATGGTGATGATTAGACTTGTTGAATTGCCACACACAACATGCAATCAGGTTGCCGATGTACGGTAGTATAGAGGAGGTGAGCGACCGCCCAGTCTCGTAGTATAAGCAGTTCATGTGAAGAGTTGTGATAGAGCAGCTACAGCTAATGTATGCCTATGTAAGCACTTGTTTTTGTATTACTGTAGTTGGAATAGCCAAAGCTGAACATTTGTTCAGTGCAGACATGAATTCAATCAAACATACCACAATGAGATTGTTGCTGTTCCAAACAATTGCCCCTGGAATACCCTTACCCCGCAGCCATTACAGAACAGCAAAATAATGAAGGTAATTGATGCATTGGATAGCACAGACAGTTCCGCTGTTGCAGCTGTAAAATCATTGCCTTCTGAACAGCTATTGGAAGATATTCTGTTCATTGATTCTGATTTTAAAATCGTGTGCAAAAGCATCATCCTATTAGAATCGTCTAAACTACAACTCTCAGAAGCCCTTAATATAGTGTATAAAGTATCACAAACCGTTATCCAAAATAACAATTCACTAACTTCAGAAAAAGTGAAATGTAAGTTGAGAAACATAATTGCTCAAAATTCTGCCTATTTACAACTTCGTGTTATAAATTATGTACTATCAGGTCACGACAAGACGTCTGAAGTTGGTGTACTAAAAAGTAGTGATTTCCGTTCTTCAGATATGTACGTATTACATCGTCTGATGTTGAACGTACATTTTCCCAAAATAAAAACTATTTAAGTGACCATCGGAGGAGGTTACTTTGCAGTCGCTCAAAATGTACGTAACTCTTCACTGCAATGCACATATTCAAGGATGATGTGAGTATCTTACATTAGATTTTAAGAGTTAATATATATCACTGTAAAATAATTGTGTATTTACATGTTTAGACCTTTCCTACTTCAATGATCATTCATTACATTTCTTGAATACAGGGTACAGGTTTTATTGTAACCGCAGTATACTGCTCAGCGTTTACATCAGAGGCATATTCCATTCTTTGCACGTCCCCTTCTCATACAGTCAATACCGCATGCACAGTAAACCTTGCGATTCTCGTGGCAATTCCACGAAGTCTAGTGATGATGATGATGATGATGATGATGATGATGATGATGATGACGACGATAATGATATGATGATGATGATGATGATGTTGATTAATTGGGCGAATAGTAGCAGGTAAACGGGAGTACACAATTTTTGTCCATCACAATTCCACTCGGACGAACCAGAATATTAACTCGAAGCTCCAGCGTGGAAAACTGACACCCTAGACCTCCAGTCAGATGTTTCATGATTGCAGTACAACATTTTAATTCTATCGTGTCTAGTCCAGTCAGTAGCTCAATTCTAGCAGTATATGATAACCAATTAGATTATGTGATGATGATGATGATGATGATGATGAGGAGGAGGAGGAGGAGGTGAAGGAGGAGGAGGAGGAGGAGAGGATGAAGGACGAGGAGGCGAATGAGAAGATCAGGTTAAGGTACGGGTATGAGATTTCTACTAGGCCTATGTACAGTATGGCGTTCTTCCTCTCGAGACATTTATAATGACATGTAAGTTGATAGACTGATCAGAAAGTAGCTGGGGAAACCGGAGCACTTCGAGAGGACTCGATTCAGTGCTGTCCATTCAGAAAATATACGTATAAGTAAATCAAACAAAATATTTTTTAAAAGTGCAAATGTTCATATTACCGAATACTAGGTATTATCCAATCCTGAAACATAAGAGAGGAAACGAAGATATTACAAACTTCGCTTTATTCCATATGAAAAACTAATCGTAAGATTTGTGCTCAGATTCTTAAGGGGTTAGGTACAGCTTAAAGGAGTAAAATTTTGGAAATATTCAACATTTTTTTTCCTCCATTACTGTATCTTGTAAAATAATGCTAATTTACAAGTTTACAAGTTTATGAGTTATGAGGGAAACGCTTCATCTTAGTGAACTGCCACCATTTTGAATTAAAAAAAAAAATATATATATATATACTTTTTTTAATCTCAAAAATATTTTTTTCGTATAGCAGAAGGACAATGTTTTACACATACCAATTTTCATTATTGTACAAGTTACAGCAATGGAGGAAAAAAAAAGTTGAATATTATCAAAAATTTTACTGCTGTAAACTGTACCTAACCCCTTAAACTGTTTAAAACATGCAGGGAAGGGAAAGGAGGACAAGTATTTTCATGACATGGTGGAACAAACATCACATTTTCGATTTCTGGCATTAAAACAGCATTTTATGCAGATTAAAAATATGTACAGGTTTTGAATTCTTACTAGCAGGTTTAACTAAAATTGTCATTTTAATAAGTCGCATGTCCATTTGAATGGATGCCAAGTAACAAATTATAAATTACATTTTTTATCTTTTAGAAACATAGTACGTCCTGTTTTCTCAGAAATGGTTAAATTATAGTTCTCAAATATTGCACATATCTTCTAAGTACTGCTATGTAGTATATGCGTATAAAAGCTATCATTAATAATAATGCAAATATTTATTTATATATTATTATGATTAAATTGCTATAGTATGTAAAAAAGTTAGTTTTATTCTTCACATGGTAGATCGCTTTTTGTATTAAAACTATTTTAAGCTAAATAAGTGGAAGTAGGAGCAACGAAAGAATGCATGTACAAAATTTTTGTTCTGAATTTTCGATAGTTTCTGAGAAAAGGGGAGTGTATTTACTAGAAACTTAAAAGTGTTTAATTTTTAAACTCTTAGGATCTCTTGCAGGAACTATCATGAAAATCCATGTAGGGGTTGATGAGATAATATGTTTCAGTTATAAAGGCCAGTGTGGTTGGTCATGGTTCACACTATCCGATTCCCGAAAATGTTTAACAGATCTACCTCAGAATAAAAATAATAGCTTCGAAGCAAACTTAAATCTTCTGATTTGACAGACATTGTTGTTTTTCAGATAAGTTACCAATGAATCAATTGTATTAGGTTACTGTTCAGTCAATACTTATCACTTAAAACAATGAATTGAATATAAAAATGAATTTATTTTATTTTACGACGAGCGCTTTCGCCTTACGGCATCATCAGGTCTCATCTGTACATGACAAAATATAGCCTAACATATTTTTCCATGTACAGATGAGACCTGATGATGCCGAAAGGCGAAAGCGCTTGTCGTAAAATAAAATAAATATATTTTTAAACCCAATGATATAATGCATTGTTTTAAGTGATAAGTATTGACTGAACAGTAACCTAATATAATTGATTTAAATCTTCTGGTTTAAGACAAGTGAGAAATTTTCCCTGAGCCATAAAACGTAATTGATACAAATAAACGCGACTCTTCTAACGTAAGATCTGTGAATGACAAACCAATAATAGAAAAGGGAAAGAGGAATTGATTACGGCAGGTAACACCTAATCGTCCGTGTTATTATCACTGAAAATTAGGCCTATAAGAACTAAAGGCCGATGAAAGTAAAATATCACTAACTAAATATATGATCTGGGTGTTACTAAATTTGGAGTAATAATGAATGTGTGAAAAAATTAAAATACCCCTGGAATCCATTCTATTTATATATCTGTCGTCGATTCGCAAAAGGGAACACGTCCAAAATGACAGTGTTGGGAAATCGCAAAAAAAAAAGAAAAAAAAAAAGAAAATAAAAAGAAAAACATAACAGACTTAAAAAAGTAAAATGTTCATGGATCCTGAATGTATGTACACATAGTGATCTAATTAGAAAAAATATATGAATGTTTTAATTTGTTAACTTAGTTATAATTTTTGCGATTTTCCAACACTTTGTTATTTTGCAAATCGACGACAGATATATTGTTTACCTCGTTTATACCATGACAACCTCTTTTTAGTTCGTTTCAGCATTCAGCTCACTGTACCTTTTATGTTTTAGTTTTGTTAAAAATTTAAGATAAGGGCGCAAATAGCCTAAATAGCTGACGCACTCTTTTTAAACCCCACTACCCACTATCTACCTATCTGTTTATATACGTACATTACAGTACGATTATTTAGTCCTGACAGTCGCCGACAATCTGCGCCTTGGTCAAGCGAGTCCATTAAGTTACGCCAAGGGATGTTCAGGTTAGTCTGTTGCCTGCAGTCAGAGCGATCGAATGTCACGCGTGCATTATAGCGTTGTGTTTCCAGTACAGTTAAACTGTACTGCATTCCTTTACCGACCGCTCGCGCTTATCTCTACTTCGGAACTCTCCCCACTACTCCTATTACTTCCCCTCTTTCGCGTCGCTGACCTGTCAGGCCTAAATAATCGGTCTGTACACATAAGCACTCAGATTATTTGAAGGATTTTTTATGCTTGTCCAAATTAATTCTCTGTTTTAATTCCAGAAAAGAAAAAGGAAATATAAACAGAATAACTCAGAAAATCCACAAACGATTAGGGAAAAGAGGGAATTTTACTTGAAGCAAGTAGAGAGATAGGTTTGGAAGTCAATCCCGAAAAGTATATGATTATGTCTCGTGACGAGAATATTGTACGAAATGTAAATATAAAAATTGGAAATTTATCTTTTGAAGAGGTGGAAAAATTAAAATACCTGGGAGCAACAGTAACAAATATAAATGATACTCGGGAGGCAATGAAACACAGAATAAATATGGGAAAAGCCTGTCATTATTCGATTGAGAAGCTTTTATCATCCAGTCTGCTGTCAAAAAATGTGAGTTAGAATTTATAAAACAGTTATATTACTGGCTGTGCTTTGTGGTTGTGAAACTTGAACTCTCACTTCGAGAGAGGAACATAGGTTAAGGGTGTTTGAGAATAAGGTGCTTAGAAAAATATTTGGGGCTAAGAGAGATGAAGTTACAGGAGAATGGAAAAAGTTACACAATACAATGGAGAAAGTTACAAAATACAGAACTGCACGCATTGTATTCTTCACCTTACATAATTAGGCACATTAAAACCAGACGTTTGAGATTTGCAGGGCATGTAGCACGTATGGGCGAATCCAGAAATGCATATAGATTGTTAGTTGGGAGGCCGGAGGGAAAAAGACCTTTGGGGAGACCGAGACATAGATGGGAAGATAATATTAAAATTGAATTGAGGGAGGTGGGATATGATGGTAGCGACTGGATTAATCTTGCTCAGGATAGGGACCAATGGCGGGCTTATGTGATGGCGGCAATGAACCTCCGGGTTCCTTAAAAGCCAGTAAGTAAGTACTAGTAAGTATAACTCAGTTTTTATGTAATTTTTCGCAGAAATATGTGACGAAAATTTTAATTGCACTCAGACATAAATTAAACGTGTTCGTTAAAGTCCTTTGTAAGGTCAAAGTGATGTTAATTAATGTAATTATTAGCACAGTGACGTCAATATTGTGAGAATTCAATTAATCTTTTCGTAAATCAAGTTTACGAGTGTTTCGAAACTACAACAGAAGCAACTTAAGGACTTAGCAATGTATATAATCATTATCAGGAGTTATTGTGTTGCGATTGGACCTGATGTGCTCATTTATAAGTGCTCTCCAAATAACAACAATAACAGCAACGGGTGTCGAAGCGTCACGACTTGCGAATCAAGCACAGTAGCATGTAAAGCGTTGATTGTTCCGTGGGGTGTTTTCTTTTTGCACGAGATAACATATTGCAGAATATAGCCAAATAGAAGGCAGAAACGTTGTGCTGGGAGGTTGTACACAAATTGCACAACACACGTTCGTAGTCAGTTTGATCAGGTGTTGCTATCGCAACATTCGCGACACTAGCAGAACAAGTACGTAGCGTGGAAAATGTATCGCTAATTTTCACATATACTTATTAGTTACCCATCACATCTGTCTATTTGTTCTTTACTACATCACTGTACACGAACAGAGATTCCATTTGTTAGATGTAAACTTTTACACATATGTAAATGCGACTGAAAATAACAAAATCACAAAAACAGAGAAATTGCTTCGAATTTGTTCTATATTTTTTTATTTACCTTCTGGTCTGATTTTATAAAATTAGCTATTGTAAAACTCGCAGAATAAATGCCGGAAATTCGTGTTATTTTTCGGTTGAGAAGCTTTCATCATTCAGCCTGCTCTCAAAAAAGCTGAAAGTTAGAATTTATAAATCAATTTAATTACAGGTTCTTCTGTGTGGTTGTGAAACTTGAACTCTCACTTTGAGAGAGGAACAGAGGTTAAGGGTATTTGAGAATAAGGTGCTTAGGAAAATATTTGGGGCTAAGAGGGATGAAGTTACAGGAGAATGGAGAAAGTTACATAACGCATAACTGCATGCATTTTGTTCTTCACCTGACATAATTAGGAACATTAAATCCAGACGTTTGAGATGGGAAAGGCATGTAGCACGTATGGGCGAATCCAGAAATGCATATGGAGTGTTAGTTGGAAGGCCGAAGGGAATAAGACCTTTGGGGAGGCGGAAACGTAGATGGGAGGATAATATTAAAATGGATTTGAGGGAGGTGGGATATGATGGTAGAGACTGGATTAATCTTGCACAGGATAGGGACCAATGGCGGGTTTATGTGAGGGCAGCAATGAACCTCCGGGTTCCTTAAAAACCATAAGTAAGTAAGTAAGTAAGTAAGTAAGTGAGTAAGTAAGTAGTAAGTAAGTAAGTAAATAAGTGGGTTTTTTCAGGTGGGTATTACCCGAAAGTGGGTTTTTGTGAGTCGGAGAAAATCATGCCAACAGTGCTTATTTCTAGCATTACTTTCCATATAACAGCTTATTGATATACTTCTGTCAGAACAATTTTGGTTAATGTGCAGTCACTTCTGCATTTCTTTCATCACTAGGTCGCTCGATGCAATTGTTTTGCCTCCTACGTTTTTTACTTTCAGCGATCCAAACAGGTGACAGTAGCTCGCACGGGAATAAATACGGACTATATGGAGGTGGGGAGCAATTTTGTCAATATTCAATGTAATGGTTATTGCTTTCATTTTACTGTTTTATGATTTCTGTATCTATGTGGTGACCTATTATTGGCTAACAGATTTTGGTAACAATGATTATTAGAGGAGAAAAATTTACTCGGCGCCGGGGATCGAGCCCGGATCCTTGGTTCTACGTACCAAGTACTCTAATCACTGTACTACGCCGAAGTTCAATCCACAGCACCGGATCGAATCCCTCTCCTCTAGTGTTTTTTCCTTTGCGGGCTGACTCCAAGTTCGACATTTATATTACTGCCATTATACAAGGAGCGCACTTAATTTAGTGACTTGGTGGCCGAGATTCCACAGTAATATGCACTGTTGGGTGAAAGATCAACGTAAAGATTAATCTTGTTTTTATCCTCTAATATCATTGTTCTGTAGGATCAAAAATTAATCTTTACGTAACAGATTTTGACTAACATACCAATATTAATAATAGATAAAATAAATAAATTATAAAAAATATAGTTATTTAATGCCAATCATTTATCTGTAGTCCACTCCTGTGGAGTAACGGTTAGCGCGTCTGGCCGCGAAACCAGGAGACTCTAGTTCGATTCCCGGTCGGGACAAGTTACCTGGTTGAGCATATGCTGGGTAACTCTCGGTGCTGAACCCCGGACTCATTCCACTGGCATTATCACCTTCATCTCATTCAGACGCTAAATAACCTAAGATGTTGATAAAACGTCGTAAAATAACCTACTTACAAAAAATTATCATTAGGTTAATCTCGCTAGTCGATATGACATATTGAATAACCCTACTGTATTATCTGTGAGTACTCTTGTGATAAAGTTCATTACAGTGCAATTAAAATGTCCTCAGTCACTTCCCTTGCAATTGAACAAACTAGATTCTGCAAGCTATACCAATAGATAACTGGGGTGTAGTTTTTCTCGCGGGCAAACCAGTTGTATGCAATCACCGCCTCTCTTAAGTAATACGTCTGAGACCGCTTCTTGTTGCTAAACTTGATGAATGTTTTTACGCCATAAAAGGATCTTCACATTAATTCCTTGCACGTTCACCCATCGTGACTTATATCTACCTTTGTACTTTTCTAGAATAAGTGCGTTCGAGTCCCTTCAAATTCTCAATGTTTGCTAGTACTGTATAAAAACACTGGAGTATTATGTTATTTACTGCACAGTTTTCCTGTCTCTAGAAAGGCATGAGTACTTACGACTTATATTTTATACGTAAACCTATGTAATACACAGAATTTAGGTAAGCGCAACACTGTCAGAGAATTTTAAAATTACAATTTAGACAATTTAAATTTAAAAAATCACTGACATTAAGACACAGTATTAAAATTGGGAAATCTGCAGAACAAATTAAAATGTTATGGACATTTTGAAATGCGGGAGTCAGCGTAGATGAATGAGGCCTTTTTCTCTAATATAAAGTGAATTCGTACAAGTATATCCAGAATATCAGAATCCTGATTTCGCAGTTGCATTAAAATAAACAAAAAGAACATAATGTAATAGAAAAAGAGTTTTTATTTGATCTTTTGAAAACATAACATGTAAATCTAAAACTTAGCGAAAGAGAATGAAGAAGAAAGGGAAGAGTATAATAAGGAAGAAAAGAAAAACAATAAGAAGAGGATGATGATGATTATGATGGTGATGATGATGACTAAATAAATATTATTCTTCTCATTTCGTATTAATGGCAACTTTTATAAGCAATCATACTTGACATATCGATGGCCCAGAACTAGACTGTTCCAAGTTCAAGTTATTTTAAGCTCCTGACATTCAAAGCTTCATGAAACAATTTGGAATAGCTTCATAGCAACCTTATGGAGAGAAATATTTACAATTTTACAATTTTGTTTGATTCATATAATATATTATGCAGACAAGAATTGGAACAATAAAAAAACAGATTTCTTTCTTATAAAAAGTTGGACATAGAACAGTCTAGTTCTCAGCCATCGATATTTCGAATGCATACCAAACAAGACATGATTTGTTCCATATAAACATAGGTACTATAGATAAGTCTATCGAATGCCGTAACTTGTCAGCGAACATTCCTTGAAATAACTACAAGTGAAACTCATTCTAGACGTCAGAAACTTAATCTTGACATGTGGTTGTATCTATAGGCGATAAGTTAGGTTATTAAACACATATTTCACATCATAGGCCTACAAACGTAATACATTTCTGCATTTTAGAACAAAATAGTAAACATTTCCTGTAGATTTTTACTTTTCTTTTTCTCTTTTCTTCTATTCAATTTAATTTATCTCCATTTCATCCCATAAGTGTTTAATTCAAGTCTTCTTCCTCTCAATCTCTCTCTGTTACTCCTTCTTTCTTTTCTTAGTTCTCCCTCTCTTCCCACCTCTCTCTTTTTCTCTTTTCATTCATTTCGTCCTTGCTGTCACCTTCATTCCTTCTTTTCTTCGTTATTTCTTTCCGCCGTCTTCTTTGTTTTTTCCTTCCCTCTTTTATGTCTTTTTTCCTAGCTTTATTCTTTCTTTCACTTCTCATTCCTCCTCTATGACTTCATTCTTTTCTTTCATCCCTTAGACTTATTTCTTCCTCTCTTTATCTTCCCTTCTATCTTACTCACGTTCTCTCTTTCATCTTCTTTACTTTCATCTTTTCCTTCCGTTTTCTTCTTTTCTACACCCTCGTCTTTCCTTTTTTCTGTTTCCTTCCTTCAATTTCTGTCTTTCTTTTTCTATGCCTTCGTTCTATTCAGTTTCCTTACTCGTCACTCAGATACTTCACAATCCCAGTTACTCTCTTGTCTACATTGCATGTAATTCATGTTTAAAACTTCTGTTGTTTGCAGAACTAAAACGTGCAGGCACACAGTCCATGTTAATATTGTTTTAAATAAGCATGACATAATGTATGTACGTTCTCACTTCATCCATGCCAAACACCCGCTAGGAATCTGTCACCTAAGCTAACCGGCCTTTGCAACTTGCATGTTTACTGCATAGATCTGTAGCTGGCCGACAGGCACACTCCACGTAACATTCGTGATCATAATGATGAAGATTTGGCGTGCAGACAACAACATATTAACAGCTCTGATATTTTTTGGCCCCTAGACTCTTCCATTACCGTATTTTCTCTAAACTACGAGAATAAATATTTATTATTAGAACCGAAAGTTCAAAGAAAAAAATACCTTTAGAGAAAACAAATTATATTCTATATCGCTGTATACCGTGCGTACATATTAATTTCTGAGCCTTTATTCCTATTCTTGTTCTTTTTGATACAAGAGAGTAAATGGTTATGTTTGTGAAAAACTTAACATTCAACTCCAATAAATACTATTCAAAGACGACTAGTAGGGGAACTAGCCTAAAATTACATACCTTAAGGAAATCTTGAAAAACATATGTATTCTTACCAAATTTGTTTTGGCCAATTATATATAACTAATACTACAACATTAACACATATATTAAGATCAACAGAGAGTGGAAAATACTGACAATCTTTAACTGAAAGGTATGTTTGAAAATAGACAAACTATGTCATTTTACCCAAGTTACTAGGGTAAAATGACACACTTAAGTTAATTTATACATAGTTAAAAAAAAAATGTTCTCTTAGATACACTTGCACATTCATTGTATACCCATGAGAAACATTTCTTGCACTGTAGCCATGTTTCTTCTGGTTTATATTGGCTGTAAAATCCATTTCAATACAGACAAGGTGCATCGTTCGCAACATCATCTTGGTCCCCATTGCTTAGATCAAACTGAAGCTGTGTTTTTCCTCTATTTGCTGAACGCCTTTCTTCTACAGCTCTTCTTTCAACTTCCTTTAATTTTAATTGGTTAATAAAAGAGATGCTCGATTGGGACCCTTCATGTGTTCTCTTTCTTCTCGCCACAGATCTAATGCCAGAGGGAATCGGGGAGATCTCTTGCTGTGTCACATGAGCTGAAGGTCTCTTTTGTGACGCTTCCGCAGCTGGTGCAGTTAGTGGTGATGGCTCTATCATATGTTCTCTTGCATTTCTTGTTGTTGAACTGCTCTTCTGTGTTGCACCCTTTGGCCCGTCTGTAGGGACTGCATTCGTTAGAGGTCTGTCTGTGGGCGCTGCAGGACTAAATAAGTGATCAGGAAATATGTCCGAATTGAGTGGACAAATTCCTGTTGAAGAAAATCCACCCAATGCATTGGTGACTGTTGCAGCTTTTCCATAGACTTCAGAAAATAAGTTCGCAATTTGAAACTGTGTAATCACCCATCCAGGATGTTTCTTCAGCCACTTTGTAACGGCCTGATCATATGTTCTCAAAGGCCCGAAGAAAGAGACATCAAGTAGCTGAAGTCGGTGGGTGCAGTGATGAGGGAAGGCTAACATGACGTGTAATCACTGTTGCCAACTTCTGTGCACTATAGAGCTGTAAATCCAAACTCATCTTACAATGTTTTCCACAAAAGCGCTTTTTGGTGAAGTAGCTGCAAGTAAACTTCAGACTCGCCAAGCCTAGCTCATTCATAAGAGGATAAATCAGAGTGACAAAATTCAGTGGATATAAATATTGAAAATATATTTATTTTAGAAACTTTAGGGTTTTATATATTTTAAAGAAATCCCCATCTCACCTATTCTACAATCAGTTAGCTTTACGAAAAATTCAGTCGAGCAATGAGAGAGATGCCACTATACATTACATAATTTCACAGAAGTAATCACTAATCAGCCATTGTAAACAAATTTGACACCAAATTTGCAAATCGCTATCGCCCATAATATATGGCTTCTCATTTCCAGTCAGAAACATGCACTTGGGTAAAATGACATAGTATATCATTTTAGCCAATTAGGTGTTATGTCATTTTACCCGGAAAGAAGAAGAATAAGTAGTGTTAGTACGACCTAACCTCTTTATGAATGTGGATATTGTAATGCTTTTTATAGAGGGAAATATTCATGTTTTCAGTCATGAACATTATTTCACTAATATCTGAAGCTTAAAAGGACAAAAAATACATAACATACCTCAACAATATTATATCGTCTTGCAATTTTTTCCTTTAGTTGCACCTGCTTCACCAAAAAGCGCCTTCGCTTGCTAAAACTTGGATGTAACCACTGTTTCCAGCTTCTGTGCACTATAGAGCTGTAAATTCAAACTCAGCTTACAGTGTTTTCACAAAACACATAGTATGTCATTTTACCCAAGTATGTCATTTTAGGCCTAACTCCCCTACATACGCCCCTAACTATTTTTCGGGTGATCGTTTGACTAATCGACCTGTTGATTGTTTGGTTGATTGATTGACCGTAGTTTATGAGTTGGTTAGTTAAATGTTTATTTAGTTAGCTGGTCGAAAGTCAGTTGGTTGGTCGTTTTGATGAGTGGTTGCTACCTTGCTAAGAGGGCTGTACACCCGGTGGCTGGCAGCACTGGTGCGAAAAGAATACAAATACAACATGTAATCGATACACTCACATACAACTGCCTTCTTTGCTCATTGTTGCTTTACTAATACCTAACATTCAGACGGTCCTTTCTATTGGTTTATCTAATGATATCGTGATTTTATTTATTCATTAAAGACATCAGCTCAAAGAATTTGAGTGACCACAAAATTTCATAACCTTATACATGAGTTTTCGCGCTTGATGAACACACTGTGATTCTATCAAGCTGTGATGTATTGTGACTGTACTTAGTATGTACTTATTTCCCGCTCGGCAGTGTTTCTACATTTTGCCGCAACATGGCAGGTTTACGGTGCGCGAAGCGAGGTTATAGCTAGCTGGTTGTCTAGTCGGTTAGCCTGTTGGATGTTCAGATACGGTCGATTATGAACTTTGCAGAACCTATCAACCTGAGGAAACCAATAAGGATACAATTTATTAATCTCGAGTGGTGCTATTCGATTAAAGTAGGCTACGTGACGGCACCGGGTTTCCCCTTCTCCCTTCCTCATCGTCATTTCATCATTCTGATCCATTCCACCCATTCCCTACACTACACTTACACGAACACTTACACTTACACTCACCCTAGTACACAACATAACTCTTCACAGATATGCATCATGCATAGCGTCGCTCGCCGAAGTGGTGTTCAACTTGAAAAATTGGTCACAGTGCTGCCATCTGTCCGCAATATGCGGAACCCGAATCACGTAAGTGAAGTGGGTAGGTATTCTATACACACATACACATACAATACATAATAGGATGGTGGCCAAGGCTGTCACAATCTAAACTTAATTATGGCTGGTAAATTTTGACGAGTTACTTTAGATGGATCTATAGAGTGACACATAGTCCGAACTTCATTTATATTTCTAAGGGGAATTTTTAATAGTTTTATTACTTTTTCGGCCAGAGTTTAAATCGCGAACCTTTCGTGTAATAGCAAAAATGTTAAGGAAAATGACACGAAAAGTAAGAGTACTGGTATAAAATTCCTCCCACAATATCTTTTTCCACCAAAAATGTCACAGAATCTGTATGGGATCAAGTCCTCTTCTATGTTGAGCAGCCGTTAATGTCCTGACCGAAACATGATTGCACTTATATTCTGTAACAACGCCAAAAAATGTATTTTATCACGATGTAACATAACTTTCTTATTTGAGAAACGAAGTCATTAAGACGAGAAATATATAAAAATCGAAATTATAGTACAGCTCTATAAACTGAAAATTAGTGTAGTTTTATCACTTTTAACAACCTTTATTGGAACAATGCGGTTGGAGATAAATAATGTACCTAACACAGGGTACATAGATATATCCAGAAAATAAAATTCAAGTATCACATTGACGTGTTATGCAAAAATTGCCAAATCAATGCTACTTCACACGTAGGCTGTAAAGAATTAACGCTTAAAATATCTTCGTTGTTCTTGCAATAACTCCTATGTGGAAAATATAAAATTGTTCAGTAGGAAGAGAAAATATTTTTATTCATCCTATGACAGCCGTACATGGGAGACTGTGAATTCTTACATAATTCGAAACAAAGAAATATTATTACATACAGGAGATTTTATTATTTGCTGTATCACTATTTAAGGTATTTAATAGAGCAAAAATCTGAAAATCGATAAATATGTCACATAGGAGTTACTGCAGGAACAACGACGATATTTAAACATAAAAGAACAGAATTATAATTTTGAAGGGCCCAATAAGAATATTTCATTAATAAAATGAGCAAACAGCGAATATCAAAAAAAGTATTTTACATCATGATAATGGTGATAATTATGCTCAAATTTGAGAAAATCATGTAGGCCTACCTAATCACAAACATAATATATTCAAGCGACTTATTGATACATACACCTCAAATATATAATAAGCGAGTGAAAACTGAGATTGTAGGATTGCCCCGCCACTGCTTCAATCAATACCATACAGTTTAAAATTTTCAAAGGCTTACACAGCACTTTATGGTGTCCAGGACGTCTTGTGTGCCATCTTGTACTATGAACACCATGGGGGTTTAACTCTTATGACGTAAGGTGTCTCCTCATAGATTGAAGTTCCATAGTTTGCTGCTTTGTGATCAGTGTGTGATAGCTGTGTTCCAATGGTAATGATGGGAGTAAACTGGTTGTAAGTGTTGAAAATCTGTCAATTTAACAGATATTATTATGGATACCCATTATTTGCAGAACTCGTCAGCTTCATAACATTGTTAATATTATTTGATTATAAAATCGTCTTTTTGTATAGCCGATTTACAATTAGTCGAAACAAAGTAGCCATATTAGCCACATTTGTTCAGCTGGTCAGTGATTAGATGTTGGCCATCCTGTTACGTTTGAATCTAATGAACACAGGCCGTTGTTGTAACAGATCGGTCAGCAGAAGGAATATAGTCAGTTTAATGTTCAAAAATTACATTCATATGCAAATGTTAAACCACATGGTATGTATATTGTAGTTAAACATTTCATTTAAACTGATAAATCATTATGTGAGTAATATGAAAAATACTACAAATATTAATAATATTGTTGGTACAAGGGGTATCTGTACTAAAGATGGAGCTGTGTAACATCAGCTGTAGTTACGATTTTAGCCATCATTGGCTGCAACATTCGCTTATAAATTCCAGTAGTTTCTCTATACACTGAGTTGGAGCTCTTTCTACGTTATTTGCCTATGGTTTAAAGTTTGCGTCATTTTCGTGTGAGGAAAAAACTTCATTATTGATTAGAAATTATAATCGATAATATTATTGTATTCCCTTTCGATCGAAAGCTTCTTGTATCCGACTCGACTCTATCCCCTAAAGATAGGACGGGGAAGGAGACTTCGAAGCCATAGTGAAGGTAATATCCCTAGAACAAAGGAAATTCAAAATATAATCCTCTTCTCTGGATGGAGGTTTTTCAGAAGAGGGTTAGTAATTTATCCACGTAGAAAATAATTTACTTTTAGTGTACTGAATGGCTTTTATAGTGTGACTAATGTGTCTTTATAATTTTGCCCCACGAATTATAAAAATGATTTAATACTTATATGGACGATATTTTCACACCATCTACTCGTCCAGGAATTCATCTTGGAATAATCTTTCAATAAATTCTTTGTTTTACACAAGTCTTAACACAAGATAGTAAAGACAAGCTGCAAGTCGCATGGTTTAATGTCTACAATATAGAAAAGCACTATACTATTTGAAAAGATTATAGAGCATTTCCTAGCTGCAAAACAGATATGCGAGGAAAATATTCAAATGATGGTATAAGAAAGTCTACCTGAGACAATATATTACAATTGTTTTGGATCTTAGCTTGATGTGTGATGCTCTTCAAAAATCATCAGATCTTAGTGTCGAATTAAGAGCATGTGATATTATACGCAACACAGCTCATAATACATCAAGACAGATTAAGGTGTTCGAAGATTTGAAGACAAGAAATTTAACAATGGAATAATATGAACTTTAATTGAGTCAGTCTAGAGAAGAGGGTAATAAGTCTAGCTACTATTGTGAATCGCTCTCTTTGATCGAAAAATATTTTCGAATAGCTTGAAACGAGGAGTGGAAAATCATCTACTATTTAAAGAAGTCACACGGACAATAGCGCTACATTCAGGAGTCTAGAAAGACTGGTTCCATGACGCTTTCATGAATTTTTTATAGGAAAGGAAATGCTAGAAATACTATTACCGCTAAAAAAAAACATTATTAATAGAATTCCCATTTCTGTCCCTCAATGTAAACAAAGCTTCTCTCAGATGATCCTAGTTTTCACATTAACTAGAGCTTATATAAATCTGTAGATCATGAATACACTGATGTTCGTCAAGCTTGTTGGTCCTTCTCTATGTGTTTGTCGGCTTTTACCATACGACAAATCTAATTTCTGAATGATAAACATCAAACAGCTGATAAGAAGAGCGAGGAACCAATATGCAAAAATGGCGTCATGTACATAATGAGATCAATTTACTATCGTCTGACTTTACCTGAAGATCGGTAAACTTTATTCTCAAAGAAGCATTGCTAAAATAATCCATGAAACATGGCACTGTGCTCAACATTCCAATATCTTACAAAAGTATGCACTATAAAGATACAGATACATTTCTCGCAAGAGAGCAAGCCAATGCGTTTACTTCATTTTCTGCTATTAAAATTACGTAACCAAAGTAATTACAATGGAAATTCTTCCTCTATGTAAAATAACTGCAGTGTTATCGATACACTTCATAAACGAAAGCGATTAGATTTCTTCAACTTACACAAGAGTGAAATGCTACATTTGTTGAGGCTTTTCTACTAGTAGCCATTGTCCACCGCTATGGGGTAATGGTTAGCATGTCTGACCGTGAGCGAGTGGGCCCGGGCTTCAATCCCGATTCAGTCAAGTTTTCTGGTTGAGGTTTTTTCCGAGGTTTTCCCTCATTTGTAAACTTTCAGCGTTGGACCTCGGACTCATTTCGCCATCATAATTACACGTTCCTTTCATCTTCACGTCCGTTTCTTTTCCATATTAATTCAGGCTTGATCCGAAGTAGAGTCGGCTGCTGGCCGTCACCGAACTTGGACTCGTGGTGTGGGGTCGTTAGTTGCTGGTGGTAGTGCTATGTACAGTGGGATCTCTCCTGGTATCATGATAGCTCGTGGTACCGGGTCTGAGGGAACGCGATGATGCCTAAACGAAAAGCTAAAGGGATTCTGTAGGCTATAAGGGAGTTTGGAGGCGGCGCGCAGTGGTATCTGTAGCGTGAGGGGCTTTAGGGAATGCACACCATACCGCTCCGAGCAATATAATGTGCCCACCTAAGCGGTCTACGTGCGAGAGCAGCCCCAGTTCGTGGCCTTTCCCACAAGGGGGACTAATAGATGACTACTAGCCATTACTGTGAAGCAGGTTTTCGCTTTCGTTACAAATAGGCCTAATGTCTTCAAATGGAAGAACATTATTTTTCTCATATATTTTATATGATTAGAACAGTGAATTGAGCCGTGCCCACGACCACGGCCGTTCACCTAGTACGTCACTTCATCCGTCAGAGCGCTCTCAGACGTCACAGTATAGATAGCGCTATCAATCCCTTCATTTGTTCTTTCCAAATAACCCTATTGGCCGGTTCATTACGTCTCACGAGGATAGAGGGGGAGAGAGTTTACCTGTTTTAACGGAGATACACGGAACGTTACTCGGGTTCCGGTACGCGGCAGATACACTTAACAAGACTTAGGCTCTCGTACGCGGGAGATACACGGAAACAGTTGGCTCAGATTCAAGCTCTCGTACGCGGCAGAAACATTTAACAAGACTTAGGATTTTGGTACGCGGCAGATATAGACAACGTGACTCGGGCTTTGTATGTGCTGGAGATAGATCGGTGGAGTAGTTAAATTGCGTCGTGTGTGTTTGGGATTTTAGTGGATCGTAGTTTGAAACATCGCTTGCTAGTGATACGTCTTGGGGGCAAGTTTTAGTATTTGCATTGAGTAACATATTTGTGAGATATGTGTGTTTGAGGTAAATTGTATTTGAGAATTATGTAATGAGATATGATTTGAAACGTGAGTTCATGTTCTGAGACGGTTAGAGTGATAGAGCAGCGGTTACGGTCTCACATATTGTTTTAGTGTAATCCCTGCTCCATTTGATTATTGATTTCCTTCGCCGCTATTTGTTATCATATGCGTCGAGTTTCTTGCTATTTAAACGATCCTTGAGATTGGAATTATCGTCCGTTATTTATTACGTGTATCTGTCTCTATCCCTCTCTCTCTACGTTGGGTGTTCATTTTGTAAAGTGCAGACATTTGTGTTAGTGCAATTAGCACAGTTTATGTGAGCAATGTGTGTAATGGGTAATGTATAGTGATCAGTCATGTAATGCCTTATGCTGGGTAGAGTTTCTCTCCTATTGAGTGTACATGTATTTATAGTTTGGTTATTCAGATTGAGTGGTATCTATGGTCGAATGGATCATGTATTAAGTTAATGTGCTGGCTGGGTGTTGTGTTCAGATTCATACTCAGATAGTTATATATATATATATATATATATATATATATATATATATATATATATATATATATATATATATTTAGAGAGTGGTTCATGAACATATGGTTAATAGGCTAGTCACTGATTGTCGAGAGACGGCCATACTAGATTGTTTTATCACTTATAAGTGTGTTGGCCTCAGCCTTGTGATACTTAGGCCCTACATGATTTACACATCCTGGGGATATCATTTCAGATTAGTTTGTCCTATTTTCACTCACCTATTTCATATTTATTGTTATTTCATTTTCCATTTATGTACATTGTTACTTATTATTGTTAATTATATTTGTTTTACAAATTCACACTATTCATTTCTAAAAGTCTTCCACTGCGCACATCCAATCCTTCCAATGTGCCGACCACCTGGCGAAAGCAGCCAATATAAGAAAGATAAAGAGGAGGAGTGGATGATCGTACCGTACCACCGCCACCACAGAATGTGAAGTCGTAAATCAAGATGTAAGTATTAAGTTAATTTTATTTCTGGCAAAACGAACTATCAAAATTCATAAGTATCTTCTTAACAAGCTGGCGGCGACTCTATAAGCAGATAACATATCGTTCAATTGCAATTGAGAATTTTTATTGCCAATGAAAAGAATGAATGATAGTATCTGCTTGTATTACACTTAGTGTAGGCCCATTAAGAGGATTACGTAATTAATGGTTATTTATAAGCGGTAAGAACTGAAGCAAGACAAAAAGAAATAGGAAGATAAAAGACCCATAACTCCAGTTATCGCACGTAAAATATGAAAATGAGTTTCGTTCCACTTGCAGAATGATTATATCTTATAGTTCGCCTTTCAGCGAGCTCAAACAATAGTCTTCGGTATATATATATATATATATATATATATATATCTGTGTGTATGGGTGTGTGTGTATGTGTGTGCGCATCGACACAAGTAATTAAATATTGCTTGATTTAACCAAGTACTGAGTTTTTTTTTTCCCACACAAGTATAATATTATAAACTTTAATCTGACTATTACACTCTTACTACGTCATACTACTTTTGACCAATAAAACGGTACGAAAGGACGTATTTCAACCAATCATGGCTGCTTATCGCACAATTTTATCGCGTCCCTAGCATTTGTTTAATTTTATCGCGTCCCTAGCATTTGTTTCTTTGTTTACCAACATTTGAAACTGCGCTGGTCTGGACGTCAAAAAATATATATGTATATGTATATATATATATATATATATATATATATATATATATAATTACAAACCACTCCAGTCGATGCACAGCAGTTTCAAATATGACTCGCATTGGCATTCAAGAACAAGAATTAATAAAAATCACTGATCATACCTATGCATCTTCTGAAATCCTATTTACAAATAAATGAAGAGCACCATTCGGAAATCCTGAATAGGTTGAATACACCATGTAGGCCTAAATCAACGAGTTCCACTTCTATTACGCACACGTCCAATATAACATCAATTGAACCATCAACCACATTCAAATTTGAAAATTGTATATTCAATAATTATTCCTTTTAAAATTATTCATGTTTATTTTTTATGTCATCGTCGTTAATTAAAACTTTTGTAACACTTGTGTATATTATTTAGGTTATGTTATAGCTTCTGCTATATGATATTATGGATAGTCACGTATCAGAGATTGTTTAATACTGAGATTTATTGAAAAATCATCTGTCAAGTGACGTTGATTTCTGGGATCCGGATGATTGAAGTGGAATGCAAATGTTTTAATAAAAAC
Organism: Periplaneta americana; assembly: GCF_040183065.1. NCBI lineage: Eukaryota > Metazoa > Arthropoda > Insecta > Blattodea > Blattidae > Periplaneta > Periplaneta americana. The sequence goes on from NC_091127.1 coordinate 90,790,330, forward strand.
GAAACTGAATCAACAAACCCTTCTTGACTAGTAACTGTCTACAGAGTTCAATGAAGATTCCATAGTTGGCCCAACTGCCATCTAGCGTAATGGTGCAATAATACATTTGAAGACTGGTTTATTTTCGTAAGTCAATTAATATTTTATTGTATTGGAGTAGTTTGTTACTTATAATCTTAATATACTTTCTTCTAATCGTATAATAGTCAATTAAATCCCACTCGAGTTTTGATTTTCTCTAGATAAATCAAAACCTCTAGTGAGATTACTGTTGATAAAATGTCTTTAGTTCTGTGTGGTTACCATTCTTGCTATGAGTTGTGTGTCGTACATTTAAAATACGAAAGAAACTCTTTTCCCGCCTGCCTTGATATCCAGCTGTAATAATTATTATTTTCGCTTATCACCGTATGAAATGAATTATACCTTAAAGTTCCACACATTAGAAATTGAATTCATTGCACTAGCAGAGACCAGAAGGACTGAATTACTATTTACGGAGAAGTTAACAAAAGAAGTAGTTATTCATTTAAGACAAAATCGCTTACAAGCAATACTTTATATCAACATTGACTGTTTGCTTTTCAATAGAGTTGTTTTCGATCTCTGATAACGAATTTGAAAGATATTATGTGCGTCAGGAGTCACACGACAGCTGAACTGCGTCGCGATGTGACAGACTAGTAGTGAGTGATCTCATAGTCAGAGTGCACGGCGACTCACAGCAGAAAATCCCAAGAAAATCGAGCCTTTTGGGAGGGGTACATTATGACCCTTTCCAATGCCCAAGGACAGTTAAGTGAAAATAAAAGAAGCCTGCTATAAACGAGGTTTCGTTATTTCCAAGAAAGGCATCGTCTGTGTACTTAATAAGAGTGGTAAAGCTCGAATGGAATTAATTTGTATCACCTCGAGGGGTGCGTCGACTTGTGACGGGGGGTGGATTTGCTTGCTTTTTCCACTCTGGAATTAATCTCATCCGAGCTTTGCCAGTCTTATTAGGTACACACAAGATGCCTTTCTTGGAAATAACGAAACCACGTTTTTTGTAGAGTCCTATGATTTTCACGTAACTGTAACTGGCATCGGGAAGGGTTGTTATGTACCCCTCCCAAAAAGGCTCGATTGTCTTGGGCAATGCTACTGTGATACTTCGTGCACTCTGATTATGAAATCACTCACTACTGGTCTGTCACCTCTCGCCGCAATTCAGCTGTCGGTGTCATTCCTGACGCACATGATGTCTTTCAAATTCGTTATCAGAGATCGGAAACAACCCTGTATATGCAGTAAACAAGTGCTTTTACAAGAAAATTAATATAGACTACTGGTAGGTCAACCATTTTTCAGGGCAGTGAAGTTCATAGTTTCATCTTGCACATATCTGCTGAGAATTTTTATAATTTTGTAACTTAGATCAAAGTCCGAATAATTAAAAAACACAAGATGGATAGATACATTGCTGAATAGACAGTGGTCCCATTGAGCTTTCCGATCTTCTTCTCTCTATAGGCTCCTTGGAAGTCTTTGTCATATTTATATTTAAAACATACATGTACAGATTGTCCCAATTATCTTACTCACCAAAATAATTTTTTTTCTTAGGCACTAAATGAAACATTGTTTCATACAAAATTGCTTAAGTACAGTGGAAAATTAGTTCCATAGGTACATACTCTTTTAACCTTATTCATTAAGGAGTTTGGAATAGTAACTTCATTTCTTTGAATAGCAACATGTATATTTTATTCAATGAATCATTGAACATATTCAAGACCAGTTAAAAATGTATGACAATATACCATTCTAATAAATAAAACTGTGAGGGTTGCAAAAGCATATGAAACCCACAGTGCACGCCTATTTACTGCAAATCCGAAGTAAAGTGGCATTTTGTATCACTTTGATACTCCTACTAAATCAGAACATTTACATGTCCTGCTCAAACTGGTGATCATTGGAATTAATGGATAATTCCAATCTTTGGATGAATGACGCTCTAGATTGTTCTATATTCAGTTTCTGAAATCTGTGGCGTATAGAAACGGAAACAAGTCCTTTGCGCAAGTGGTGAGTGGAGAGTGCACGGTCCAATGACCGTTGATTGAAGACAAGCGTCTAAAATGCAATCCTACCTATCACCTTCTGTCACACTCAAAGCGGCCCTGAGTCGATGCAGCCCGCAATACACTCTCGCACTGATAGGTGCCGCCCATTCGCTTGTCATAGGCTACACCCAAATGAGTCGATTTACTCCACAGTTTCCAGAAACGGAGTTTAATGTTGTCTGCTGAATGGATGTGCAAGCATCAACAACACGTTGCTGCATGTCCTCTGGTGTTGGAAACGTTTCAATAGACAGCGTCCTTGACCTCTCCCCAAAGAAGAAAAATAGACTAGTCGCTTTAAGTGGACGAACAGGCTCACTAATTGGCCTAGTTGCCACTAATTTGAGCAGGACGTGTACAGTAAATATTCTGTTTCAGTAGGAGTACCAAAGTGTCAATTTACTTTGGACTTGCAGTGAGTACGTACACTATGAGTTTGATATTATTTTGCAACCCACAAAGTTTTCTTCCATATCGTTTTTGTTTCCCAAGAGGAATCGAGGTTTTAGCTGCATTAATAAAGATATTGTTAATTTAGTTGCAAATCAAATCTGGGCTTTGTTCAAGAATGTTATAAATGTTGTCATTCTAGTTAACTCTAAGCAGCAATGCCTAGAACCTCCAGTCAACAATGATGTACTATAATGCAGGAAGATCACCAGAGAGATTAATAATCTAGGCAAAAAAGTGTCCCTACAATGGATACCGTCCCACTGCGGCATTGCAGGGAATGAAATGGCAGATCTGCTGACTAAGAAGGGAACGCATATTCTCCAATCCTTTCCCTGCAGAATCCCATACTCTAGAACAGCTGTAAACATCCCACACAGAGTCAGAGAAGCTTTCCAAGTTAATTTGGAGGATCAGATAAAAGATAAACTTTGGAAGAAAGCTCTATTAATCGCATTCCCAGAATGGCTTAGGAAAATATCTTTTGCTTTATTCCGTACTGCAACAGACTATGACTGCCTAGGCAGCCACCTTCATTGCCTAGGTATCCTACCAAGCCCATTTTGTATCCTCTGCAATACCTTTAACGTCATGGACGCTGATCACATCACAATTTGCTCATCACTCTCAGCTAGCAGTCTTGTGGACAGATACTGGAAGGCCAGAGAAAAAATGATGAATTTCTAAACTATTTACCTTTGAGTTGTACTCTTGCAATTGTCTTTGTATATTCTCTATTTCGTTTGATTCTGGTCATTATAAGATTAATGGCATTTGCCAATTATCTCTGCATTAAATAAATAAATAAATAAATAAATAAATAAATAAATAAATAAATAAATAAATAAATAAATAAATAAATAAATGAATAAATAAATAAATAAATAAATAAATAAATAAATAAATAAATAAATAAATAAATAAATAAATAAATAAATAAATAATCTATACTAATAATAAATCTGTAGCCGAAATTTTTCTGGTAATTTTCGATTTTCCAAAAATAATTGGTCCTAACATATATAATTAACCGCCCTGAAACAAAAAATCGCTTTTTTGAAATTTTTGTTTGTATGTCTGTCTGTCTGGATGTTTGTTACCTTTTCACGTGATAATGGCTGAACCGATTTATATGAAAATTGGAATATAAATTAAGTTCGTTGTAACTTAGAATTTAGGCTATATGGCAGTCAAAATATTTTATTTAAAAGGGGGGTTATAAGGGGGCTTGAATTAAATGAATCGAAATATCTTGCTTATTATTAATTTTCATGAAAAATATTATATAACAAACGTTTCTTTAAAAATAATTTGCGATAAGTTTTACCCCATGCAAAATTTTGATAGGACTGATATTTGATGAGATAATCGAGTTTCAAAATTACAATAACAACGCCATCTAAGGCGGTGTAATGAAATAAAAAACAAATGACTGCGTCTATAAGGGGCCTTGGAAAACAACAATCGAAAGCTATGAAACATAGCCTACAGAGAATATTTCTGTGTTTGTATGAAGTAATATCGGAAGCTAAATTAACCGATTTGTATAATTAATTATTAATTCACCATTGGAAAGTGTAGTTTCTCTAGATGGACATAATGCTATAATGCTATTACAGTAACTTCTGAGTGAATCGAGGACAGGTAAGATTAAATTAGCTTCTTATGCACGGAAAACTTGATAGGCATTCGTTTCCTGTATTTCCTAAAATAATTTTTATGACCAAATGAGTGGTCTCTAGATCAAAATGATCGCATTTTAATTTTTTTAATAAAATTTAAATAAAGTAACATCATAAACGATTTATCCTTCTATCAAACACGAATGTTCCCTGAATCAAATGTCATATTTTAATTATGTAATTACTTTATATTTATTTCAGCGGAGCGCACGGGTACAGCTAGTAAATAAATAAATAAATAAATAAATAAATAAATAAATAAATAAATAAATAAATAAATAAATAAGTAAATAAATAAATAAATAAATAAATAAAATGTTTTGTTCCAATATTCAAAATTGAGGATGGAAATTGTGAGATATTAGTACATCAATACAATACTGCTTTCGGTTGACCGGACTATCATTATCGAAATAGAATATAAACTTCAATGTAAGTTATAACATATATAAACTCAGTAAATTTGCTGAAGACTATAATATTGCAAAATATCCAGAAACTAACGGAAAAAATGGCTTTCAAAGGAGAAGAACCTATAAGATCCAAAATAATAATAGATAATATTATAGGATAAATTAGGGTCTGTTGGACAGTCGGGTATGTTGGATACTTTGTACTTTAAAGTGTTACCTCCCCACTTGTGGGCACCACATTCTGCTAGAAGTCAATGATGGAAGTAGCCACGAGTGGGTTAGAGTCATAACTCAAATGCTCCAAAAAAATGAAAAATTGAGATACCGTTATATTCCCATGCGGTTATCTGCGTAGAACACGATTCAGGGGTTAATTTTTCACATTTCTTACATGATGCTTATGTAAAAAGACGACAAACTTCCCGGTTCCTGTCAAAAGTCTTATGATCCACTGGAACTTGTGAGGTCTGCTGTATAGCGCTTCTCGACGAATCACCAATAAGTATGTATTTCCCTTCCGTTTCTCCACTTCTTATTGTGTAGAATAGGGTTGTGGATGAGTATCTTGCATATGCCTTGTTATTTTTATAAGTATCATTGAATTTAGCCGTTGTAATTGAGCATTTTGTAAGCGTAATAGGCCTATTATGGAAGAGAACGTATTACCGGTTGGAGAAAGAGGACGACCACGGAAATGTGTAGCAGCTCCAGAAATAACGAAAAGAAACCAGTCCAAATTAGCGAGGTTAATATTCTTTTCTGACTCTGCTTGGCTCCTACTGATGTATTGGTAAGTTAAGCAGGGCCAAGTGTTTTACCATAACTATAATATATTCAAGTTCTACACGTATATTATTGATGGTGCCGTGAATAGGCTAATAATCAACTGAACAATACTGAACATATGTGCGAATTGATGGAAACAGATATTAGTCTTGTGAAATAAAGGAACGTAGTAATGAAAATTTGAGTTTTGATAAGATTTATAATAAGAATTTCTTTTGTAGGTTGTAAATTGAGACGTCGACTCAAATAAGGGGAGAACCCGCTTTTCTAAGAAAATTTAGTTTTCTCGCCTCTAGAATGTTGTGTCATAACTGCAATAACTCTGGCAATAGCTTTGCCCACTGGAATTTAAAGTCCACTATAAATTCTCAGACTGTTCTGAGAATACTTAATTTTCCTATTCCAAGATATGTGACTTATCCTTCTCTCTGATTGGACCCCTCAATTTATATTGTACTATATTATTTTGTAAAATGTACTCAACTGAAAAATTTAATAATTGGACACCTATTCTTTTACATTGAATTTAAAAATATGCTTGAGATAATGTTATTGTGTAATATTTTAATTTGTTACTGTCAAATCTCACATGATCCCAAATCCCAACCGGTCATTATCTACACTTACGTGTTCCAAACGGAGCACTCTCAGAACACTCATGATCCAAAGGTCATTGTGAAAACTCGTATGATCCATAATTTAAAGGTAAAAAACTTTTACTCCTGTATAAATAAATACTGTTAACAAATCTGAATAGTAGTTTTTAATCATTACTTTTTCATTTATCTTGATTGTGAAGTAAATGGGCTCCAATTATAACAAATATGTTTTCCCTCATTTGTGAAAATTTTCATTTTTGGAACAAGTGAGTTATGACTTTCTTCTATTCGTCCTGCTTTAACCGACTCATATATACACACATATGCATAGACTAAAGCAATGAAGATGCGTGAAGGTTCAGTAACCGCTACGCCTATACATTCTTACAATTCAGTCCTTGTTAAAAGAGATGTCAAATAAGTTTGCATCCGTTAGCTTTTCGAATATTGTGGTACAAAAAGTAACCGTAAGCCTATAGCTGAGCAAATAGCAAGAGTTGTCTGTCCTGGTTCTCACTCAAACTGGGTTTCTGTGACACGCATCAGGATACATTGTTGACAGGCAACACAAATTCAGTTCTTAACTAACCGCACGTTAACTGTCATTCTAGAAACTTGCCACTTTCGAGAAAAGTCAGTTTATATTGCTGTTAAAACTAGATCAGTACCACCATAGCAGTAGTAGTAATAATGTAATGGTTATACAGAACAGAAAGAAATTGTAGCGAGAATAAAAATACAACAAGTTACAGAAGAAGTATTGTATAAGGGATTGAAGCACAAAAGGAGGGGAGGAAAGATCTTAAGAAAAAGGACATTTGATGACGGAAAAGAAGACCTTAACTTTGACAAGGAAAATAAGAAAGATTGGAAGATAAAAATTAATAAAAGAACAATACAGATGAGAAGTTGTAGGAGGAAATGAGACTTTGAAGAAAGTGAGAGAAAATGTAAGAAAAGAAGATGGAATAGAAAAGAATAAATTTAATAATAAGAAGAAAATGAAGGAACACAAGAAGGAAATCCTGATAGAAATGTTGAAAATATGGCTATCTTCGTAAGGAATGGAAAACTTTCAAACTAGATTATAGGCTACTCTCACGTACAAAAACATGTACCTTAACTTAACTTAAAATGTAGTTTTTTCGCAAACATTGAACATCGAGAACATAAATATTAGTAACCAAAGAAAAGACGATGAAATCAACCAGACATGATAATAAAGAAACAAAACATAACTGCCTAACTATTACATACAATTATTCTACTAAGCATTAACACGCCAGGTGATCACCAAGTGTGCAGAATTATTAGAATAAATTAAAAGTAATTATAAATACATAAACTAATCAAACGGTGCCAACAATATTGATTTCTTCTCGTACCTATTTTCAAAATCCCTTGGTCTTATTGTTGGTTGCGAAATTGTTGTGTTAAACTGCCATTACCAAACTGAAGTCTAGCGAACAATATGCATGCCAGTCATTGCATCTAGGGTTCGCAGGTTTAAACCCGATCGGAGAAGATGGATTTTAAAGGGTCATGAAAACCTTAGCGTGGCTTGCTCTGGGAGGAAAACAAAACTGAGAGGTCCGTGTCTTCTGTTCCGAATTCGAACAGACCAGAATTCGAGGCAAAATTTGTCGATTAATTCCCGCCCACGTGAAAAAGTAATACCACACCAATAATATGCTACAAAACACGAAACGTGATACCATATTTACATTGCAAGACAACACGACATAATACTATTCTATGATATGATAAGGCACGAAACGAGACTTGACGTGATCCTACGCAGGCGAAACGAGATCAATGATAAAAACTTGACTTGATATGTTAATGATACAAGACATATCGCAATACATTGAGGAATAAAGTACCACACGAAGCGATCCATGATATAGTAGGATGCGATATGATATAGTGATTCATATAAAACTAACATATTGCTTTCTTTATTTATTTCAACAGGAATGATGCTAACCACAATTTGTTGTACCTCAAGTGTAAAGTATCTTCAGAAGATTTCTAATCTCTATAAAAAAAATGCTTAAAATGTCCTCCCCCTTCTGCTCAAGACACAACTCAACACGTTGTTCCATCTTACTGGCCGCTCGTTGTCAATACCATTAATCTCGAGTCTAATGTTCTGCTTCATATTAAGTCTAGTGTTGTCAAATCCGGAGATCTCGGTGGCCACAGGTTGAAATTATCTGATCGTCAAATAAATTTTCAATTAGCTCCATGGATTCGTTTGATATATGACGTGTGAAAGTATCCTTGACCCAGCTCTACATTGTCCAGTTGCTCAACAAACTCCATGAAAATGTGACGGAGCTCTGCAGTGTTCACAGTCTGGTCCAAAAAAAATGGTCCCACTATTCTCTGTGAGAAAATTGCACATAAAACCCCGACTTTTGCTGGGTGAATAGGTACTTCATAGATGACATGGATTTTGGATATTTTCAACAAGACGGCTCCACACGGTGCGCGGTGCATTGAGGGGATCAAAGCATTCGTGAGGGGTATGACGCATTCTGCTACTTCGTGGAATCAACACTGGACAATTTAAAATGCATGGGTAGTATCTGATAATAGATGTACAGCCCCCAAAAAAGAATGAGACGAGTAAGTCCCAGAAACATGACACTGCGCATGATAGCAAACTCGGAGTCCAGATACACAAGGTAACGCATAATTAAATTATTTAAATTCAACCTATTTGGTATGTTGTTGGAACCAGTTCGGAAACTCGCTTGAAAAACTGCAAGAAATATTGATGTGTTGCAAACATAGATAAATGGTCTATATATGAAAATCATGCAGAAACATCGAAATTTGGTCCTTCATAAAGAGCTCTACATGCCTCACAGAAGAAACCCGTTCCGTTTCGTTTCATTAGCTCAGTTGACTAAGGCTTGGTGTCACGCGGTAGGAAACAGGTTCGAACCCTATATCCGCGTTTTTCTGTTTTTTTTTTTTTTTCCATAATCACATGAAAACAGACTTTTACAGAGTCTTAGGATTAAGCGGCAGATCGCAAGCACAATGACACTGGTTTTCGGTAATTCTTAATGGACACAGACAACATAAAATTAAAAATTATAATATTATAGCAAATTAATGGATGCGTTAATTGTGGAAAATATAATATATTAAAAATGCTCGATTGAGCGACATATTTTACCAAATCATAACTCTAATTTAGAACTTAAGACATTATTGTAAATGGGGTAATTTGTATTTTTAACAATAACAATTAAATTTATGATGTTTTAACAAGCATTAAGAAACTGATTTTAAATAGCAATAATTTCATTTGAATACTAACCTTATTTACATCTGACTGTTATGTACATCTGTTATCATGCCGTACATCTCACTTGACGATGTGTGTCAGAGAGAGAACAGTAGTCTGATTAGCGTAATATGTTACTAGTCAGCGATGTATGCAATGAAGGGGAAAAGAATCCGATCACCCTACCCCATTAACTCCTGGCTTAGTTGTCTCATGAGTGATCACCTTGTAGAGTTATACGTTTTAGTTGCTTTGAGTACAAGTTAGGTGTACATGGATCATATACTAGCTTCGCTCTGCGAGTCAAACCTGTTCAGGCCGTCTCCCCGCTCCGTTTTTTGTGTTTACATCTGCTTATTCGTGTGTTTGCCTGTATAGTGACTGAACAATGAGAATAGGACTCACGTACAAAATATGTCACGTGAATTTAATAACGAACTAAATATTTAAACAAAGTCACCTTATGGGCAAGAGAAGAAGGTAAGTATAATACATCTGCATTTAATGTTTCATAATATATTTTTCATTCCGAAAGCAAGACCAATATATATATATATATATATATATATATATATATATATATATATATATAATGAAAGGGAAAATGAGTTTAGAAGTAAATAATATGACAATTTACAAAAGGAACTTAAATTTGTATATTCACATTCGAATAGAGTTAATACTGAAATATATTAAATATTAAATATACTTCGGCCTTGATGTTTCAACTTTATTTCATTTATAAGTAGATTTTTCTTTTACTCCTTTTATTATCGTTTCTAATGCCAAATTGTAGAAATTAATAATGAATACTTATTTTTCACGTGAACTGGACAAAGTCCTATATATGTACACATACATAAATAAAATAAGTAAATAAATAATGAAATAAGTAAATGAATAAATAAATAAATGGTAGAAATTAAAATGTTACAATGACAGTTGACAAAATTATTTACACTGACTACTACTTCTTTTTTGTTTCGGTATGTTGACTGCCTTACTTACTGAAAGCAAATCAGAACTATGTGTCTGGGGTTCAATGTCAATGATCTATACCCCATACCACAGCTACACTGATACGGGTTGCTTGATTCCTGTAGGTAACCAAACGCAGGACCCTATTTATGAGGTTCAAACCTGTCTTCAAACAGTTGACTAAACAACAACTAACCGTCTGAGCTACCTAGACGAGTGGCGACACAAGTTTTCTGGTGTCACCACAGGCAGGTATCTTTCCAAAATACGAAAAGCAATGCTATATTTCGGTAAGGACCAAGACAGGGATCATGACAAGGACCGACAAGCACAACAAAGACCACGACAAGGACCATGATTAGACAATGGTGCTTGTCATGGTCCATGTCTTAATCCCTGTCTTGGTTAATGTTTTAGTCACTGTCGTGATTCTTGTTGTGAACCTTATCGTGGTCCTCGTCGTTGAGCTTATTGTGGTCCTTGTCTTTTTTATGGCCCTTACCTTTATCCTTGTTATCTTTGTCGTGATCTTTATCATGGTCCTTGTCTTTGTCATGATCCTTATCGCGATTTTTGTTGTCTTTATTGTGGTCCATGTCATGGTATTTTTTGAGTCATGGTCCCTATCATGGTCTTCGTCGTAATCGTGATCCTTATCGTAGTGCTTTTCATGGTCCATGTCATTATCCTTATCGTGGTCCTTGTTGTCCTTGTCTTTTGTCCGTGTCGTGGTCCTTATGTTTTTCATGGTCCTTTATGTTGTTTACTTTAATAGATTATTTTACGACGCTTTATCAATATCTTAGGTTATTTAGCGTCTGAATGAGATGAAGGTGATAATGACGATGAAATGAGTCCGGGGTCCAACACCGAAAGTTACCCAGCATTTGCTCATATTGCATTGAGGGAAAACCCCGGAAAAATACCTCAACCAAGTAACTTGCCCCGACCGGGAATCGAACCCGGGCCACCTGGTTTCGCGGCCAGACGCGCTATCCGTTACTCCACAGGTATGGACTTTATGGTCCTTGTCGTGGTCGTAACCCATATCGTGGTTTTTATGTATTCCTTAATGTGCCGCTTGTCGTGGCAAATATCGTGGTCCTTATTATCGTCCCAACTGTTGTCCTTGTCTTTCTTTTTTTCCTGTGATTCTTATCATGGTTCTTATTGTCTTTGTTGTGGTCCTTGTCGTGGTTCTTATCGTTGCACTTTGTCGTCCATGTCGTCAGACTTATCGTGATTCTTGTCTTTGCCTTCTTCGTGGTCCTTACAGTGGTCCTTGTTGTCTTTGTAATGTTCCTTATCATGGTTATTGTCTTTGTCGTGTTCTCATCGTAGTCTTTGTTGACTTTGTCATGCTCCGTATCGTGAACCTTGAAGACTTTATAGTGGCTCTTATTGTTATTTTAATGGTCCATATCGTTCTGCTTATTGTCTTTTTCATGGTCCTTGTCGTGGTCCTTTTGTGGCCCTTGTGATCCATATCGTGGTCCACGCCGTGAACTTTGCTCTGATCCTTGTAGTCCATGTCGTGATCCTTATCGTGTTCCTTGTCAGTATCGTGGTCCTTACTTGATCTTTATTGTGGTGCTTGTTGTGGTCCATGTCGTGATTCGTACCGTGGTCCTTAGTGCTATCCTTGTCTTTGTCCTTCTCGAGGTCCTTATGATAGTCTTTTTTGTTTTTATTATGCTCCTTAACGTGGTTCGTGTTGTCATTGTCATAGTCCAAATCATGGTCTTGGTTCTTGTCGTGATCCTTATAGTGTCCTTTATCATGGTTCTTGTTATCTTTCTCATGGCCTTCGTCTTTGTCATTGCTCTACATTTGTCATTTCATAACAAACTTGTTTTTCCCCCTTTTGTCACTTTTTGCCAAACTGTTCCTTCCATACTTTCATAAAAGATAAAAGATCACGGAAGTAATTATGGAACTATACCAGAAATGGGCATATAACTGGACTAATTGGTATATATTTTGGAATAGGGTTAAAATAAGCACGCACGGACAGATGTCTTCCTGCATTGTTACGTTGATAACATGTGAACCGCGCTTTAAAACTTCACAAAGAGTCGTCTCTTTTTTTTTAGCGGCAAAAAGAATGGGCCGACTCTTGGTCGATAGAAATGCTAAGTTCTATCGCTCGGTTCACTCGTGTAAACGTAACCCAGTGCAAGGCATTGCTGTGGTGTCTCTTAATTGAAAGTTGTCCGTCTATAATGTAATGAACCTTGCGAGCAGTGTGTGGCCCAGTGGTAAGAAATCTAACATCCGTGCCAGAGGTTGTGAGTTCGCCTCCTGGTATGGTAAAATTATTCTTTTTATTTTAACTTTTACTTAATTTATTAGTTTAAATGTGAAATGGAATTTGTTAACAAACTTCGTTATGCCTGCCTTGTAAAAATATTATTGCCCATCACCTGTGGGCTATTAATAGGTGAGACCTGCTCTGTATAAATAAAAATACTTGTTTCACATCCTAAAAAAAACGGACTCATATCAAACACAAATAAATAATTAAATTAACAAAAACAAACAATTTGTTAATATATTAACAAAACAAGGCTGTGGTGGGGACTAGTATCTCGCCTACAAACCACCTGCGTCAACATCTGCCCTCATTCTGCGCGGCATGGAGTCCACAAGATTATGGAACAGGTCTAAATTCTTGGCCATCTTTTCCCACGCATTTAGAACTCTGTCCCACAATTCCTCAGGTGTCCGAACGGGTGGTTGTTCTGCCCAATTAGAGCGTAGGATCCTTTTGACTGCAGCCCACAAATTTTGAAACGGATTCATATCTGGTGAATTTGGAGGCTAGTCGACTGGGTCGACATCATGCCTCCTCCTAAACCATCTTTGAATCCGGTTGGCGGTGTGTATCGGATGATTATCCTGCTGGAAGAAAAGTGTTCCTTCTGGATATCGTTTTCGGGCGGAAGGGATTATTACATTTGCCAAAATGTGTTCGTAGACTTCTGCCGTTAACAGACCGTGGATGCGTTCCAGAAGTCCTGCCCCATCGTATGACATCCACATCCAACACGCGACCCTCACGCGAAGCGTATCGGTGGTCATTCATACAATAAACTAGGGCAGTATTATCATTGCTATTGGAGACAATTACCTCGTCGGAGAAAATGACATTTCTCCAATCAAAGTCTTGTCGAAGAATAGCATACACAGAATGTTACAGGAGACAATTACCTGGTCGGAGAAAATGACATTTCTCCAGTCGAAGTCCTGTCGGAGAGTAGCATACGCAGAATAACCTATGCGAACCAGAGCAATGAGTTAATGTTTCTGTGCCATTTTCAAGCGTAATGACGAGACAGAACGTTATATTAACAGATAGCAGTATTGCTTGAAAGAGAGAGGGAGGTTTATTATTTATTAGAGTTTGGGCATATTCTAAGAGATATCGCCACATAATTATAGCTTTGCGAGACACATATGATGGCAAATTTGTAATAAAAAAAGAAGATTGGGGGAGATTCGAACCTTGAGCTACTACTACTAACTTGTTTAACATACCAATGCCGTGACAACTTACGCTACTGTAACTGTTCATATCGGTTCGCCATAATACATGGTTTTCCTTTTCATATTCGCTCCGGTTGATTTTATATTTATCAATTTTATTATTATTTCACTCTTCAAGGGCCCTGATGTATCTAGAATCAACCCGCCATTCGATTTTATTACATATTTTAGCCTCTTAAACAAAATACAGCAAATTTAAATGGTTTAATTATGTGTTACCTAGTGAACTACGGCGTTGACGAGACGAGCATGCGCAATGTATGTCTCTGGAACTTAGAAATTGTCGGCCGGCCTATTCTTTTTGCCGCTAAGTGTACATATCAGCCAGAACCTCAGTCACCGAATCAGAGGCGGATCGACTATGATAGTGATAGAATGCAATAAGGCCTGTACGATACGATACATGATGGTATAGGCCTACCATCCAGACGATGCGGTATGATACGAAAGGACAAAGTAGGCCTACGATAATGATATGAGATATAATATGATACCTGGTACGTGATACAATACGATACATAATAGAGTGTGATACGATACGAAACTTGATAAGGCTACGACATGATAAGATAATGATACTAAAAGATGCAGATTATTACATGATAGAATGTTGTATTAGTACACTATGTACCACGTCATGATATAGTATTCTCCAGACGACACGAGATTTCGACATGATAAGAGATACAATACGATATAATGCAATAAAGTATCATACGATACTGTAAGTACATAATACAGTACAACACGGTATGATTTGGTGCAATGCGACATAACAATATGATAATTATATAATCATATTATGATACGATGGATTTCTTTAACAACATTTAGGCAAGTTCCGTAAATTTAATTGGATGTTTTGAGAAGGAAATAGATTTTAGTTATTGAAAAATTCATTTAGGTGCGCCTAACCGATATGGCATGCTAGAATATTATTATGCTTAAACAATAGGTCCTATCAATAGATTCTCCATTTTGCAAATCATACAACTAATGCTTATGTACGCACCACACTGATGAGACTTCGTGAGCAGGCACGGTAATGAGGTTGAAGACCTCCAGACTGCAGAAAGATCTATGAACTCGCCGTGTGGGCAAGGTCAAGGCGTCCGAGTTCATTTCCTTCAGCACTACTTCCTCTTATGGAAATCCGTTTTCCCTTGTACACTGTATATAAACGAAACCTCTCACTTCTCTTTGAAATACCGGAGAGCTCCTACCAGTTTTACCTGCAGATACGATCATATGGAGATGATTTTAAACAATGTCCCTTAAACTACGAGCGCTGTAACGCACAGTGTGCAAAAATGCAAATCTAGATTGACAAAATTACGCCTAATAACTTCTCTGGATTTCAACGGATTCTTACGAAACGTTTTACAGATCTTATAGGTAGCACATATTTTTTTGTTTACACACTCTGATTACGTTTGAGTAAGAGGAACTACCCCTTTGTAGGGGGTTATTTTAGACAAAATTCATAACTTCTCTCCTAACAGATCTATATTAAACATTGTGCGAAAGTTACAGGTAGCATATATTTTTTTTGTACAAATTATATTTACGGTTCCATAAGATGAAATAACTCTTTATTACTCCTTTATAGGGGGTACATTTACACAAAATTAACTTAACTCCCACTTGACAGATTTTTATGAAACTTTGCACACGAGTTACAGGTAGCATATATTTTTTATGTACGAACTCTGGTTACATCTGTATGCTACCTGTAGGCGTAATTGTTGTACAAAGTTTAATAAATAAATATTATATAGGAGAGAAGTTATTAATTTTGTCTAAATTCACTATTATAAAGGAGAATTTCCTCTTATGGAAACATAATCATACTTCGCAGACAAAAATATATGCTACCTCTAACTTCTGTATAAAGTTTCATAAACGCCTGTTAGATAGGAGAGAAGTTATTAATTTTGTCTAAATGCAGCCGCAGTCCACCCGTGTGGTCTTGTGGTACGTCTTCACTACCGAACCCAGCGGGCCGACTTCGATTCGCCGCTTCGGACGAGTTGCCTGGGTGAGGTTTTTTCGGGGTTTTTCCCTCGCTCCTATGACGAATATCAGGTAACTTTATCAGGCGTATAGAATCACATTCATTCTCGTCACTTCCTTTCCTCCCCTATCATCCTTTCCTTATCATTCTGTCCCTCTTACTTGGTTTTCAGATCGCGCCTGCGGCGGCCCTCCGAAGCTGCTGACTCTCTCGGCCGGCCTCCGTGGATATTTCAAGCTATGGTAATTGGTGGCCAGCAGCGGAACCCACTCTCCTCCCAACGGGAGAGGGGGCTTTCACCTCAAACCATTGAGACGGAAGAAGGGGCTTAGAACTCTGATCTTTTGTAGGGGAAAATGTGGGGGAGGTCGCTGGCGCGAAGTGGTACACGGATTTGGAAGGATGGCGGGACTGGGCGTCAGGGTTTTAGCGGTTAGGTCGGTTCGGCGTAGGTGGGGTCGGTGGGCTTGCAACTCATCCCAAGGGTGCACAATAGAGCTCAGGTCGCGGTATATAGTGAGGATCACGTAAGTTCAGTTCCCAAACAGCAAATATTTCCGCCTTTTCAGTGTTGCCAACTGTTACCAGATATCACCACATGTAGTAAAATCACGATCCTATGTACTGAATGACTTCTTTACTCACCGTACTTTACCTTAATGTTGGAAGGTTATTCTAAATAGTTTCAATAATAATGAGAAATGTATTGCTATGTTCTATTCTTTTATTCCTTTACATTATTATTAGTATTAGCATTAATAGGTTACTAGACGTAAATATACAACAAAGTATAGTATATAATATTCAAGAATCAAATCTGTTCCAAGACCAATTAAATTATTGTCACTTCACTTCAAAGATTCCAGCGTACATATACTGTACTTCCTAAAGGTAGATAAATTAATAACCAATTGACTTTTGGTTGGAATTCGAATGAACTTCTGATTATCTTTTGAAATTAGTAAGGAAATGGATAATACAACTAGGCTAAAACTGAAATAATAATAAATCAACTTACAAGAATAATTTTGGTCCTTAAAAGCCATAAGTAATTTCACTTCTAGATACCTTTTTAAAGATTTCATTTGTTTGTAAATTGCTTAATAATGTTACACTTACACTTATTATTTCTGGAACTCCACGTCTGTCATTGAAAAAATGTATGATACATAACTGTGAAGTCTCTTTTTGGCTCTTGTGTCCTAAATTTAAATAAGAAAAAACAAATGATTCAAGAAATGTGAGCTGGTGAAAATTAAATACTCAATTAATAAAATAATTACTACCAAAAGAGTATTTTATTAATTCTATACAAAAGATGGATTACACAGAACAGATGGCCAGAAATCTTAGATTTATACACAACATACAGCATGAAACGATCATCAAAAAATGCTTTTTGTACACAGTAACATCTTTCAAACGAAGTGAAATAGCCAATAAGTTCAATAAATATTATGCTAATAAGTAATAACTATAATTAATAATTATCTACAAGCTGTAAAAGGGAATAAAATAGTATATTGTTGTAATTAGGGGGTATGGTTTATTACGTGTATTTATAATTTTAATTACTTTTTCTACATTTAATTATATTTTAATTTCTATTAGATTAGTTGGTGGTGTGGGTGTTAGTTTTATCTGTGTACGTCAGACTATTAAGGAAAAACTGAAAGAAATATTAAATCTACAATCTACTTTATATAACAATATTTAATCAAGAACTGAATATTACTATTCATTTAATAACATAAGACCCAAAACATCTCCAAGTCCAGACAATACACATGCTGATTTTCTTAAATATGTTGGCAAACAAGCAAACTCACTACTTTTATCTTGTAATCTCAACTAAAATACAATATCTGTCTGGAGAAAATCTATACAATATCTGTCTGGAGAAAATCTATCATAACATCAATTTTGAAAAGCAATTATTCAACTAATATCTTTTCGAGTTATCGACAGATACCACTTACCAGTACGATAGCCAAAATTATGGAAGAGATGATTTCATAGATTGAATTGGTTCCTGGAATCTAGTAACTAACTTTCATCTTATTGAGTTGACTTTAGAAAATTACATTCAACAAATGGACAGATTTTAAATTTTAGTCAAGATATTAAAGATATTTTAAACAGAAAACAAAACACCTTAGCAATTTTAATTTATTTTCAAGGATCATATGGCTCTGTAAATATAAATCACTTAAGAAATTGCAAACTTAGGGTGTCCATGATAAAGTGTTACACTGGGTCAGTGACTTGATTATTTGATTCATTGTCACAAATATGTAAATAGAGACAGATTCATCTGGGCTTCCCACATTGTTGTTTTCAGGAATACATTTTCCAATATTAATGTCGATGGTCTAACTAAAGAAATAGGTCTTATGATAATCTCATCATTTGCAGATAATATGGTTGTCTAGAACAAAAAATCACAGTCCACAAATATTAATAAACTGAGCCAAAATCCCAACAGACTTTTTGACTCTACTTGGAGAACTCAAACTTGCTCAATCAAGGGAAACTTTACTAATAAAACACAATCCCAAGTTATTTCAAAATGAATAGTATATAAGTTAACTTTAACAGATGATGTTAAGAAATGTGATACTTCTCCAGACATTTTAAAAATCATTAGAAACGATAAATGATCTGGTCAGTGAGTGACTACATACAGTATTTTTTATAGATGGATCCTGTTTACCAAGCCATAGATGTAGTGGTGTTGTAGTACAATACCAGTATATTCCCTTTTACAGGGAATTATATTCAAACACTTGTTTGCCCCATTTTAACCGTGACAACGCTTTTTAGTTTTTTAAACTTTCTGGTTATTGTATTGTGTTTGTGTTTAGTGAAAGATTTTAGATAAGGGTGCAAATAGCCATAGTAGCTGACGCGCCCTTTTTAAACGCCACTAACTAACTAACTAACTTCAAACACTGACTAATTTTGATAGTGAAAATTTAGATACACTTTTAAGCTTACAAAATCTCCAGTATCAACTTCATAAATCTGAGAAGGCTGTCATACTATCAGATTCAAAATCAGATATTCTTGCTGCAGTATTGGACGTAACAGCATGAAATCTCAATATTTTACAGTGTTTTAATATTTTAAGAAAAATGGTCGAATTACATCGACGACTGGTACTTCTGTGGATCCATGAACTTTATGGAGTGGGAGGTAATGAGGTAGTTGAAAGGTAGCAAAATTACTGTAAGGTTATCTATACCTGCATCTTACCACACTGTTAAAAGAATAACAAGATCAGAACATGACAATGTGGTAACAAAAATCGGAATGATTCTAAAGCAAATGGAAAAAATTGCAATAGGCCATCCAGCATCCGCTCCACGATGGAGGAAAATCCTCAGAAGAAACCAACTAATCAGACCAAATGGGGGATCCAAACTACCCTCGAGTGCAGCTCTGAATTTGCAGGCCAACGAGTCTACCGACTAAGCTACATTGGTGGCTCCACTAAAAATATGAAGTACATGGCACTCAGATTATTAAATTGACAAACCTAAACAATTATTCATCAGTTAAGCTATAAAATATAATACATAGCAAGTAAGTTAATTCAATTTAAAAGTATAAACAATTCAATCAGTTGAAATATACAGAAATTGATAATACATATCATGCAAATTACTTCACATTACAAGCATAAACAATTCATCACTTGTGGTATACAGCCTACTATTTAATTTATAGCACATACAATTCATCAGTTAAGCTATAGGCCTACAGTCTACTATTGAATTTACAGCATATATAATTCATCAATTAAGCGAAACAAAAATATAGTACAATACATAGTAAAAATAATACACCTAATTTAATAACTGAACTTCTATGAAAATCTACAGTGGCAGTACTCATATTATCACAGGCCATGATTGTCTCAAATATTTACAAAGAACTGATATTTCAGAATCTCCCCATGCCATTTCTGAAATCTCAATGAAGATATGGATCATTGTCTTGACTGTTTAACTTTACACAGCTTTCAATCATCTGGTTAAATATTGGAGTGCAAAATAACAAATGACATCAACTGCTGAACACTTGGTATCAATCAACCAACAACTTCATTAGATTAAAGGGGGGAAAAAAAACTGAAAGAATTAATTGTATATAGACACAACACATAAGACAAGGCCGCTTCAGAACAGTAATTGGCAAGGCTCTGTTGTTTTAGGATTCTTATGTAGATTCAATTTCACCTGAAAGAAAAAAGTAGCATCTATAAGTATGCCTAATTATGAGAAATAAGAGAAACGGTTGCAATAGTAGTAGTAGTAGTAGTAGTAGTAGTAGTAGTAGTAGTAGTAGTAATGATAATAATAATAATAATAATAATAATAATAATAATAATAATAATAATAATAGTAATAACTGCAAAGTATGGAAATTAATATTGAAATATAATATCAAAAGGTGATTTCACACCATCAACTCTTATCATTTAGTACAACAAATCTATTATATTCAGTTGCAATCACCAGTAGCTGTTCTTTCCTCCATTTTGTTGTTGGCTGATTTTTCACAAGTCTGCTATGATATGCAGCACTATCCATGACAATAACGCATTGCCCTAATGTTCTCAGGTCAACAACTGTGTTTGCACCCACTTCTCAACTACAGGGCTATTCATAGCACTATGGTAGTCCTGACTTTTCTTTCAATTGCATGAAAAAATTAAATCAGCATCTGCAATAAAAATTATACCTGGGCATATAATTACGTCACATGAATTCACAGCATTTAAATAAAGAAAATAAAACATAACATAACATGACATGAGATCCTCTTTGGTGAAAGGCTTTCCCACGTTTTTATTTAGTCACCAATTTTTATATTTTTGTACCCTGATTTAAAAAATTACTCTTGCCAAATTTATGTAAAATATAAATCAATATAACTTACCGAGTATAAATCCACCTTTCATTCCGGCATCTAATCTTCCACCCTCATTTGTTGGTCTATGAATAACACCATTCATGTCACTGGAAACTTCACCTGGTTTATTTCATGAATAAGTCTCATGAGAGAGACAAGCAATTCACATTGACACTCTTAAGAGACACAAATTTTAAAGACAGGAAAACCGTTCAAGAATTTTATAACTAACCTCTAGTTATAATATGAAACTATTAATTGCAAAACATGTTGTTCCCACCTGAATTCATTACTAGTAGCCTATATTAATTGCAATTTCATATTCCACATAAGTGTTAACCTATTTGTTAGTAAAAAATTCAATCACTCAATGTCTCACAATACATTGAAATTTACCATTCATAAAAATCCAAGTCTCATCCAAGAATACTACGGGTTTAGGGTTCTCACGCTCCACATTTCTTATATATTCTCTTAAAAACAAATAACATCACTTTCTCGTACATGTGTATAAGGATCCCCTTTGCTCCATAGAAATTTCATCTCTTTCAAAATTTTTTTCACCGATGATATGGATACTCTAAATAAATATGTTTCATAATCATCATTCATATGTTCCAGAACTTTTGCTGCTGTTAGTACTTCCCCTGTAACAGTAAATGAAAATTATGCCATATTTTTATACATATGACTAATATCAGAATTACATTGCATAAATCAACACAATAATTCCTGTAACTTCCCTACCTTTATGTAACTTGTCATAAATAAATCTCGCAATTGCATCTTTCGTAAAATCATCAGCATCAGTCACTGGATGTTTACGTAGTCTATGTTTTCCTGGTGTCACAAGTGGGGTCCCCTTCTGTGAATTTATCACATTCGTGGCTGTAGTAAAGCCAAGCTGTAATAACAAACAATAACATAACACTTCTAAAAATTGTTATATCATAAAATTCATGCATGATACCAAAATTTGCAGCTATATGAATAGAAAATGATCAATATGTTAGGTTGGGTCTACGATAGGTTTAAGTAGGCTAATATTTAGGTAATTCTCCAGAAAAGCTACATCAAAGAAGGCATAATTTTATTTTGTTTAATTGATTTCTGTGATATTTACATAGTGATGAACACGTGGTTTTAGTGCACAGCCACAAATACCTTCAGCACAAAAATCCTTTGACACTTATCTGTATATTCTAATGCATTGTTGTAGTCCCTCCCTCAAACTTGTTACTAATTACCAATATAACATGCGAGAGGTCCATGACGAAGAGAAATGGTTAGTTTCCCAGTAGTGCGTCCTCGTCCTCTCGAGTGTTATATCTTAACAAGTACTTTGGGTGGGGTAGCTTTTCTGAAGAAACACCATATTTAATATTACTTAGACCAGTCATGAATAAATTATTCAGCCAGAGTCAACGTTCCTATGCTTTATAGAGTATGTTATATAGTTATTATATAAAACTGAATTATTTTTAAGCACCATAACAGGCCAACATTCATGTAATATTTGCTGCAATATCAAGTTAATAATTACAATATGACTTGTATTTTCTTCGGCCGATGTGGCATGTAAATTGTGATCTAAACGGTTAATTTAATACTAAAAGAGAAAACTGGAAATTTACTTTCGTGCTGTTTGATTATTTGTTCGTCTAATTTGTAAATGTATTTAAGTTATCACCTACTGCAGTATTACAGTATCTTAAATGTATTTAGTTTGGCAATATGAAAATCACTGACTTGATTAAACATCTAGGCCTAACTTAAAAATTTGTTTTGTTTGACCACAATCATGAAATTATTAGTGCAAACTCCTAAAACTGAATGCCACTTTGAAATGTATGCTTAAGAATACTTACTCCTAATAATTTTCCTATTCTGGTTGTAATTGCTGTCTCCGTTAGCATAATTCCTTCTTCATTATCTTCTTTCTTCAACTCATTATACACGTGAACTACAGATTTCTGAAGCGTACTCTGAATGCCACACATTTTCTTCCTTGGAGGAGTCACTGCAACACTATTTCATTTTTTTGACATAGTAATTAAAAAAGTCTAAACACGAAAGAAATTCATTAAAATTTGAAATAATATTTCTATCCATTACCTACGTGCATTATCACGCCCAAGTATATTATATTTATTCGTACTTATCTGACTATTCTTGAATTATAACCACAACGCAACACATAAAATAACTATTATGTATTAATATTAATACTAATATTAATTAATTATTAATAAGTTCGAATTTCACTATCTTCCAGTAACCGGCTGAGAAATCTAGTACAATTTTAATTTCATGGAACTCCAGTACCTCAGCTGCCAACATACCAGTTACAAAATCACTACCATTTATAGTATTTGTCAGTATCGAAATTCGAAACGAAGTTGGCAAAAGAAAATTCAACCTTCAAACTAGAAAATCACCATAATCCACTAGCATTTGTAGTAATGGGGGAAAAATGGTTAGGTTTCACCCTTAGGGTATCAAGTTACCTGGTCTTCCCTATATAAGGATGATGTCCTCCCCTCTCATAGAGAGAGAGAGAGAGAGAGAGAGAGAGAGAGAGAGAGAGAGAGAGAGAGAGAAAAATGCACTCGCTCTAAAGGAGTAGTTTTTCATGTGCAACGTAATCAGAATTTGTACACAAAAAATATGTCCCACATGTAAGGTTGTACAAAGATTTATAAAAGTTTGTTATAATGCAGAGACGTTATGAATTTGGTTCAACTACTACTGTAGATTTGCGTTCTGATGATGATGATGATGATGATGATGATGATGATGATGATGATGTTGACTCCATAAGTACAAAAATTCGTTAGTTACTAAGGACTAAGCTGTAGACAAAATGATAGTATATTCTTTACATGTTTAATGGTTACGTACTCGATTCCCTTCAGGTAAACGAAGATATACTTCCCTTGCCTGTACTTGTTGTGCATGGTGTTAAACTATACACATCCATCATGCTAACCATTTAACAGAAATGTCTCTTATTTTCTAAATTGCTGGTGTTGTGTAAACATCGTTAGGATGAGGACAAAATGGGTCAAAGAATTTAACCCTTCAAACAGATGATTATGATAATAATTTGGATGATGACTAGGTGACTACATAACAAACATTTGTAGGAAAAAAAAAAGCTGCAATAAAAGACAGATCATAATCTAATATAGGCGTATCGAAGAATGAAACTTCTAGACAAGAATGTAATTTTACTATGTTAAGATGATCATTTGAATAATTATTATGCATAATTTATGTGTAATATTATGTCTAGGTAATGTTTCGGACTAATTGTACGTTCTTGAAGCCAGTACTGTAATAGGTCAAGGGTTGGAACCCCGAGGTCGACAGGGTTTTGCCGTTGTGCAAATATTATGCGCCTCTGTTCGTTGTTATTTAATTAATTGTAGACAGGTTTCGAATATCGGGGAAGTCATTAACCTCAATAAAATTAATATGTTGTTAGACAAAACAAAGACATCAAGCGATATTATCGTAACATAGCGTTCAATGACCTATTCCGCAAATTATATTATTATAGGATATAATCTAACAGCACATATCAAACGAAATACTGATTCTTGCAAATCTCTACATTGTCATCCCGCACAAATTTCTTTCTTCACGTCTATGGTACAATACTCGGTAAATCAATCGATTGCAATCCTCAGAGATTTCCGCTGGTATTATCATTCCACCATTTCTCCATTATCTCCACTACTAAAAAAAAGGCTCTGATAAATCCAAAGAGATTGCATACAAGTCACTAGTTCGTCCAGTAATGGAATATGGTGCTGCATGTTGGGATCCTTACAGATTAGAACATATTAAGACACTGGAAAAGATGAAAAAAAACGGGCTCTTAAGCGTTGTCGTAATAATTTACCATTAAAATGGGACACACTCACGGACAGGAGAACGTGAATTCGATTATGCGCAATGTTCAAAACATGCAGAGGTAAGCCTGTCTGGAGAGAAATAAAAAATAGGTTGCAGCCGCCAAATTACTCTTCAAGGAACGACCACTCATATAAATTGAGGGAAAGGAGACAGAGGACGGAAACTGGAAAGTTTTCTTTTCTCAATCTTATTATCAAGGACTGGAATGCTTTACCTGCAGACTTACTAAAGGCTTTACCAATAACAAAAAATGTATTTAAAATAGGATTAAGACTTTACTAATAGACGGTAATATTATATACACATTACTTAAAGGGTATAATTCATGTTTTGTTATTTGAAGTTTCGTATCAGTGAAAAAGTGTGTTGTGTAGGTGAAGTGTGTTTGTGTCAGTAGAGTTTTATAGTTTATAGTGGTAGTGCAAAGTATTTGAATAGCGAAATGTCTTTGAAGTGTTAGTGAAATCAGGTTGATATCAGTGCAGTGAGTGAGTTGACAGCGAAATGAGTGTAGTGCTGAAAGGTACTTATACAGTATATGTATAAACATATCATACTCATGGGTTTTAGTTCGAACTTAGGGTTAAGATACAAAATAGATTTACTTTAAATGTTATTTTAAGTGATCGTGCTTCATTTAATTTGGGACGCTCCTTATTATTATTATTATTATTATTATTATTATTATTATTATTATTATTATTATTATTATTATTATTATTATTATTTATTGTTAGTATTATTATTGGGCTATTTTTTATTCTGTTTATTATTAGGGTAAACTTGGGTCTGTTGGACAGTCGGGCATGTTGGACACTCTGTACTTTAACGTGTTACCTCGCCACTTGTGGGCACCACATTCTGCTAGAAGTCAATGACTGAAGTAGCTACGAGTGGGGTTACTTCCGTCATTGACTTCTAGCAGAATGTGGTACCCACAAGTGGCGAGATAACACGTTAAAGTACAGAGTGTCCAACATGCCCGACTGTCCAACAGACCCTAGTTTACCCTAATTGTCATTATTGAGTGTAATTAGTTACCACTGCCACCGGGTATTTACCCATTTGCAGTGTGAATAAGTACATACAAGTCACCATCTTATTTCCTCTGGATCTTTATTTCAAAAGATTAGATAAATTAAGGAGCGCATGTGAACTTTAAGGAAGTTTCGACAAATAAGCTGCAAGTGGAATGATACCAATAACAGCACGAATGGAAAAATGTAAAGATTAACACATGGTACATGAGTAACAGCTTACACCCAAAATTATTATTATTGTTATTATTACTGTTATTATTATTATTATTATTAATATTATTATTATTATTATTATTATTATTATTATTATTATTATTATTATTATTATTGTTATAAAGACTGTGCTAACTCTACTGTAATTTGTAAATCCTTGAATTTTCATTACCATCAACATCGTATACCAGAAAGCCGAAAGCTGCATACTTTACTATTTTCCATATCATTACGTAGAATACGTTGATAGGAATATTGAGTCAACTTCCCTATCACTTGAGACACAGACTCTGCATGAATCCGAGCCAGATTTTAGCTATAAACAACTTACTATTGTCAGAATTCGTCATCATCATCATTATCATCATCATCATCATTATCGTCGTCGTTCGGACGTGAGTTCGATTCTCGCTTGGGTTGATTACTTGGTTGGGTTTTCTCAGAGATTTTCCTCAACCGTAAGACTAACGAATGTCAGGTAATCTATGGCGAATTCTCGGCCTCATTTCGCAATACACCATGTCGCTATCATCAATCCCAACGACGCTAAATAACCGAGTAGTTGATATAGCGTCGTTAAATAACCAACTAAAATCATCATCAATCATCATCATCATCATCATCATCATCATCATCACGCTGAGCCGATTGGCCATTTCAGCTTCAGAGATTGTCCTCCCAGCGTATTCTCGGTCTTCAGACATACCTAAATACTGCCTAATTCTAACTGCTTATTTTACACCTATTAAACAACTGCGATGGTTATCTAGCGTCTCAGTGAAGTGAAGGTGATAATGCCGACAAAATGAGTCCAGGGTCCAGAGGCGAAAGTTACCCAGTATTTACTCTTAAGGGATTGAGGGAAAACCCCAGAATAACCTTAATCAGGTAACTTGTCCCAACCACATTATGATCCCAAACTCGCTCGTTTCACGGTGGACCCTAAATTCTGTCAGTCTATATTGTAACACCTGTTGTATGGACCTTGTTTATTTCAGACTTAAAATTTCCTTTTCCAGATTTTTTGTTGTTTTCAGTATGTTCGTTTAAATTATAATAATCCGTGGCGCTACAGCCCGTGAAGGGCCTAGACCGGCCAGCCGGCTGCTGGCCTCACGCCCACATGTCGAAGCAGAGGTGGACGATCATCCTACCAGAATGGAGGTATCGTGTGGTTAGCACGATGATCCCCCCAGCCATTATAGCTGGCATTCGCAACCGGATTTCGCTACCTATCGTAGCTCCCCAAGTGCATCACGATGCTGGGTGGGCACCGGTCCCATACACTGGCCGAAATTTCATGAGAAAATTTCTTCCCCCATGTTGACTCCAACCAGCGCGCATTCCGTAACGCGAGTCCTAGGCAGGATGCCTTAGACCGTGACGCCACGGCGCGGGACTCGTTTAAATTAAGTAATTTAAATACTGTCATATTTTCATTTCGTATAGCCTATGGTCTGCATCACTCTATTCAACTTCTCTCAGGAATCTCACTGCTACAGTTTTAAATGTTGTTATCAGAAGTATACGAGCAATAATTGCATAATTATCAGCGCCAACGTATGCAGTCACATAACCAACGTTATCAAATTCTAGTCCTGCAAACATAAAGGCATAAATATTCCTCCTTATCTGAATTCCGTAATGCCAACCCAGAACAATGAAATGGATAGAATAAGTACAGTCCTAAAGTCGGTTTCAAAAATGTATAGAACTTAAATGAACTATAAACTGTAGTATGGTGTAATAAATACTTAGTAGAAGAAGAGGGAAATATAATAATGTTGATAATGACGACAATAAAGACAGAGTTAAACGTAAAGTAGGACAGAAATAGCGTATAACTATGATTTATTTTTAAACATGATGATAACAATGGTAAAATTGGTGGCGATGACAAGGTTGCAGACAAAGATAATATAATGATGATTATTTTTATTAAATTATAATTATGATGATAAACATACTTATAGAATGAAGGATCGGTGGAGCAGAGAAAAATTCTCTCAAGCAGCGGGATTCGAACCCGGGTTTTCAGCTCTACGTGCTGACACTCTACCCACTAGGCCACACCGGATTCCAATTCCGATGCCAGATTGAATCCTCTCAGTTTAAGCTCCATCTCTTAGTTTCCCTTTAGTGGCCAACCCTCATGCACTGTGTAACAGATGTGTGACAGTGGCACAATGTCCAACACACTAATGTGCAGAGGCGCTCATTCCGTCGGATCCCGGCTACTTAGTCACTCCTAAAGAGTGCACCTCTGCACGTTAGTGTGTTGGGCATTGTGCTACTGTCACACATCTGTGACACAGTGCATGAGGGTTGGCCACTAAAGGAAAACTAAGAAATGGAGCTTAAACTGAGAGGGTCAATCCAGCATCGGGATTGGAATTCGGTGTGGCTTCGTGGATAGAGTCTCAGCACGTAGAGCTGAAAACTCGGATTCTAATCCCGGTGCCGGAGAGAATTTTTCTCCGCTCCACCAATCCTTCATCATATGATAACGCAGAATTCCTGCACGGAACTATCATATGTACTTCCGTACATCGCTATAATATACTTATAGAAGTTGACATGAGAGTGATGATAATGATTACGAAAAGAAGGAAAATTATGACGAACCTGAGTGTAAGTTGCGTATACTGAATAGGAATAATGTATACTCGACCCGCTGTTACTTAAAATCATTTCTTCAGCTATATATCTGTACACACTAGAGAAGCCGGAGGGCAGTGGTTTGCTCAACTATAATGGACTTTTCGCTGGAGGCAATGTTTGTCTTACTTTAAGTACAGTCTGAGTACTCTTCAGATCTGGGCAACAGATTTATTGCTTTCACTAAACACAAACAAGTTAACACACAATATTGCGGTAGGCATCTAAATTGCACTTCATATCTCAAAATTTCCATCTTATTGGAATTCTTATGCAGGACTAACCTGTTAACCTTGGAAACTAGTGTATAGGCGATTATACTACATTTATTTCATTGTATTCTAAACCGTACGTTTTTTATACCACACAAGATAAAGCTATACTAGAGCTTGAACTTGAAGTCTATCAGCATCATCGTCATCGTCGTCATAGAGTTTTGCAAGAAAATTAACAAACAGTACTCGCAGATTGTCAGAAAAAGCTTTGTACCTGATTAAGACAGAAAATCATACCGAAGTTGTAGATCTGCACCTCATTAATTGACACCTGAACAGGCTCAAGGCAGACTGGATAACTGTCGTCAGCTTACCGTTAAAGTTATGGATGATAGGTATTTTATCAGGAGAAATGTCACATGTGATGAAAAATGGGTATATTACCGCAACCCTAACACCTCAAAACAGTGAGTCGATCCCGTCAGCCTTCCAAAGTGATCGTTAAAAAAAATTCGGTTCGACAGTAGGATAATGTTATATCTGGTGGTATTTTGAAGGTACGATTCACTGGGAGTGAATTGACACCCAATCGATATAGATCTTTATTCTCAAGAGACAGAAGTAGTTCATGTAGTTTTGAGAGAGAGAGAGAGAGAGAGAGAGAGAGAGAGAGAGAGAGAGAGAGTGAGTGAGAGTGAGGTGGCTCATGCGTTCTGCATGGGACGCGTTCTGGTGGTTCATTGTTCTATTCCCGGACCTACCAACCTGACTAGTCCACACCTGTGGAGTAACGGTTAGCGCATCTAGCCGAGAAACCAGGTGGCCCGGATACGATTCCCGGTCGGGGCAAGTTACCTGGTTGAGATTTTTTTCTGGGATTTTTCCTCAACCCAATATGAGCAAATGCTGGGTAACTTTCGGTGCTGGACTGCGGACTCATTTCACTGGCATTATCACCATCTCATTCAGACTCTAAATAACCAAAGATGTTGATACAGCGTCGTAAAATAACCTACTAAAATAAAATAAATAAAACCAACCTGACTATGGTTTTTCCGTGGTTTTCCACAATGCCGAATTGAAATTGTAATTGCCACATTCCATTTCCCTTTCCCTCCGGTGTAGAAAAAGAATTTAAATTTCATATCCCTCATCTTCTTCATCTCATTCAATAAACATATTCAGGTCAAGACGCATGTCTTCGTTCGCTATATGGGGGTGGGGGGGTCGTCCTCTCCTCAACCGTCCCAGAGTTCCCACCTTCTGCACTATCTCTGCCAGGATTCATTCCTTAAGAGCACTTCCAAGGGCGTTTCGACACCTTGGAAGGGCCGTTGGAATAGAGTCTGTGCTGCTTGGTCACCTTGGCGGTATGAATTTAGGGCGGAAGATAAGGGACCACCATTGGGTGAGCGGGTGAGGGATCACATGCAGCCGGTGGGGTAGTACACCTCATCATCATTCATCCCATAAATTAGCTGCAACTCTGGAGGCAAATTTGCTGGATTTGCGGCATGGGGCGACAGAAGAGTTCTAATTTGTGTTGTATCATTTCCATGTAGCGTCTCTGAATACTGCATTTCTAAAGAATGCAATGTTTTCCATACCTTAAGGACAGTATGTCTCCTTTTTCTATACATCGCTGCTTTACTTAGCGTATGCATATACAACCTTTGCGCCATGCGTTCTCATTGGGGAAGAAAGTTAACTCGCGCGCAGAGCAATCTACCAGCCGCGTTGCCTCCTTCAGCCTGTATGGGATGAAATATGTATTATGCACCGCTGAACTAGCTGAGCCCTCAACCGACCCACACAGCGATCTATTGACCGACCAACCTACTATCTACCTACCTACCGACAGAATTAACCTGCCCGCCTATCCACCTATCCACTAATTTACCTTTCGACTAATCGAGCAAGTTGTAATTTTAATTGATCTCCATAACTTCGTCTAAGTTATGCCTCCATTTTCAGTCTAAAAGTAAATAGAATTCAACAGTAAGAGCTTCTTTATTGATGTGACAGGTGCAAAAGGCGTGATCGGCCTGCACGACATCACGGACAACCGCAACATCTGGCGCATGCTGTCCGCGGAGTTCCTGGGCACGTTCTTCCTCGTTCTCGTCGGCTGCGCCACCATACTGGCGGTCCCCAACCCATCCATCGTTCAGATCGCCTTCACTTTCGGACTCGCTGTCGCCACAATCGCTCAGGTAAGTACTATGTCCTACAAGGCCATTCTGAATCCAATTACAAGAAAGCAGGTCAAAGGCGAAAATTGTATAGTATTCATCCGAGAGGGCTTATAACTTGATAGTAATGGTACCATATTCGCAGTAGTGAGAAGGTCAATTACAGATTAAAGACATTAATAATATGGAAATATCTAGCATCACGTTCGTCTGTGCAAATGAAAATATTTACTTCTCTGATATAGTTGATGACCTAATACAGAATTTCATTTCAGTTGGTCGTAATTTACTGAAATTGTTAAGACCATCCAGTGTCCTGCGTGTTATTACATAATATATTCTCCTTGCACATTAAGCATTTGGATTTTTATGGGGAGAAATTTGTTTTAAATTCTTACACCAGCAATGTCCTGCACACCAACTCAAATCACGTAAATAACAGAATTCTTAATTTTAATATACAGGGACATCATTTTATTTTTACTTAAATTTTTATTGTACCCGAGTTTTTTAATATACTTCACTCCCAACCCCTCTATTAGTAAACTTCCAACCGTCCTACACACATAACCAAGGCCGTGTATGCAGTGTAAGTCGCCTTACCATCATAGTAAACAGTACTGAGTTAGTGAGTATAGTACGTTCCAGAAATATGTTCGCGTTGTCCAGTGACGAAGGGAGAAGGAGAGGAAGACCGAAGAATAGATGGTGGGATTCAGTTGAGGAAGATATGAGGAGGTGCGGAATTAATGGATGGCTACAGTTGGTGAAGGATAGAGCAGTATGGAAGAGGACATTGCAGAAGGCGAAGGCCCACTTTAGGCTGTAGAGCCATGAATGATGATGATGAATGATGATGTCCAGTGACGAAAGATCTTTCAATATTGAATCATATTTTCGCACAGGTACTCTCATCCGTTTGCCTAGGTCGCATCCGGATTTCCTCCACCCGCTTTTGCTCGCCCCTCTGTAAAGGCTAGTGGCTGGGCTGTCGTAGCTCTTTTCTGAAAACATTAATTTCTGTTAGGAATTGGACTTCTACGTAATATTATACAACTGTGTAAAATAGCTTAAATAAAAGGGCCTCGTTAAGCAATTAACTGTCACGTGATTCCCCCCCCCCTTTCTACGAGCCTGCGACGAAAGCACTTGGACGGACAGTAGATAGCATGTCTGAGTAATTTTATCTTTTCGGATCGGGCAGAAATGAAGATTAAATTTACAATACGTAAGGTACTCTTTTATAGAGTAGGTACAGAATTATTTCAACATGAGTTACTAGTGCAAAGACGAAACTGGTAATTGGAATTAGGTACAATAGTCTATAATGCGATAATATGAACAAATGAACTGAAACCTGTATCAAAATGAACGACCACCATTTTCAAAAATGTGTTTGAATAACCATATTTTGGTCATTTTTTAATCTCTATATTGTACGCTAAAGTGCTGTAGACAGTATATTATACACTGCATAATAATGGGTAGCTCAGTTCGTGAGTAAAAACACTTATTGTTAATACAGTACTGTATTTTGATTAAACAAAAACCTAATGAAAATTATCAAACTGAAAATCGCGATATTTCCTAGTTTACGTAAATGGATGAACTACTTTTCTTCCTTCCTATACCTAGTAAGTGATTTGTTTGTATTTTACGCCAGTATCATCGTACTCCAGTCGTGGAAGGGGTTAGCGGTTAGCAAACGGTGTTTTCGGTTCTCAACCGTTAATCCAAAGGTATAGCCAGCTTAAAATTAGAAATGTTAGTAAAAATAAAATGATGTCCTTGTAGAAAGCCCGGTAGGTATATTGAGTTTCAATAGGCTAGATCAGAGACACTGCTTCTCACCAAACGAATCATACTGTACGTCAATACGGAACGTACTGAAGTTTTGTAGAATTGCAGGTCATGTATTAATTGTAATATAGAGCTGTCTCTAACGTGTAGGATTATATAGACTTTATCATAGCTTTTGAATCGTGTTCAGTTCAGAACAGTGCAGCTTGTCGACTAATGGCAGTTTATGTCTTAATTTTAACATATAATAGCTTGTGGTATGAGTTTCTGTAATTCAAACATAGACGCAAATATCGAGCGTCTGTGGCTGAAGTTCTAGCGGTTTCATCCCAGTTCAGGCCGTGAGAGAATTTGTGGTGGAGAGAATTTTTCTCAGGTTACTCCCGTTTCCCTCTACCATTCCACCAACACTCTCCACTTTATCTACACTTCTTTTCTTTCATCATCATCATTATTTGTTTCCTCCATTTCGGCTGCGGTTCGGCATCTAACTTGGACCTCGTGGTATGTGGTCATTAGTTGCAGATGGTAGTGCTATGTATCGTGGACTCTTCTCTGGGCTCATGGTATTTCTTGTGATCGGCTTGAAGTACCGCGGTGATGCCTACGTAGGAAGGTAAAAGGATTCTGCTGGCTATAGGAGATTACGGAGCCGACTCGCAGGTGAATCTGTGGAGCGGGAGAGCCTTAGGACATGTCCGTTATTCCATCCCGGGTAGCACAATGGACCTAACGAAGAGGCCTATATGTGAGGGCAATCCCAGGTCGTGCCCCCCTCCTCTTAAGTGGACTATTATAATACAGAGTGATTCAAAACCTCTGCGACAAACTCTGAGGGGTGATAGATCTAACAAGAAGGAAACATTTTTGTTAAACAACCTATGTCTTTTGACGCGTCGTTTCGAAGTTAACGTTGAAAATGTTTTTGCGCGGGCGTACGTCAATATATGCGAATGTGTGCACGGTCTCAATACCTCGGGACTAGGATAGATGGCCGTATGCAACTTCTAATCACTAGATTGTGCACCAATATGACTGGGTTAAATCCCAAATCACTCCTCAGTGCATATGAAGAGAAGGCATAAGTTGATAATGATTCGTCCGTCGGATGGGGAAGTTAAGCCTGGCGGCTCCCTTGGTGCTATTCGACATGAGTAGGCTATGTGCTGGCACCGGGTTTTCCCTTCTTCATCATCATCACTCATTCCAGACACTACACTTACACGAACATTACACATACACTCACCCTAGTACACGACATAACTCTCTACATATACACATCATGTACAGTGTGGCCCGCCGAAGTGGTGTACAACTAGAAAAGGGTTCACAATCCTGCCATCCTACCCGGATCACGTAAAGTGAAGTGGATAGGCATTGGATACATACATATTCTGGGCTTCATCAGCACGATTTGCATTCAGGATGTTCATGTAGAAAGAAAATCCGGCCTGATTTTTCCATCCATCGCCGAAATGTTTCGTTAGAACGTTGTTAACATCATTTAATTTTGCTTCTCTAATGATGTAGCCTTTGCGAATACCTTGAAGCTCAATATAAATAAAATGTTATGCCCCTTTTTGACCACACTTCTATGGAGTATGGAGTAGGCAAGATATGGAACTCACTTTTGGAGGATAAGACACGTTTAGGAGCATCAACTATATTTCTCCTATTAAATTGAGAGGGAAAATAATTTTTTGGAACATTATTTTGTGACGGTATAGCCTATTTTGCATTGATCATAGAATGCAGTAGTGTACTTATCTGAATTTTCAATTTTTCGGGATAAGACACGTTCAGGAACTATACGACTCAACGACTCATATTTCGTATGGTCACTCATACTAGAAAACATGTCTACCTCGACGAGACGAGTATAATACTGCATTCTTACAAATATACAGGTGTAATTGCAATGAAGAACGTTACTACTGTTGTTTATGAGTGGTCGGCCAATCTTGTATTAGTCTTCTGAGATAAACAAAAACACATCTAGCAGGTTTTCACGGTCATCCAGTATTTCAAAATAGCTATAGCTGCTTCTTGAGGCAATACAAAATACTAACATCATCAATCTTTATACTACGGCAATATTATAAAGACTACGTATATAATGGAGAACGATATCACACGCCTGAAACGAACATTCCAGAATGATTTTGTCTTACTCTGCTATTATGTCATACTGGCATTGAGTATAAATGTTAATAATGAAGACAAGAGATGCAACAACAGTTTTCTCTGTGTAATTGTAAGAAACTTGGTTTCTCTTAATCGTGGACCTTGATAATGCCGACGCTTAAGGTGTGGATGCGAGGAGTTTGTTAGGTGTTAGGTACTCTTGTACGAAGAACAGGTTTATGGGAAATATTCGTTTAGGTGTTAAACGAAATGATGAGCATTTACATATTATCCAGTATGTTTTTACTTAACGATAATTTATAACACGTGTATTGATCAGGATACTGAATGGCAAACATATTTAGAATTATCTTAACACAGCAAATTAGGTCTATGTAAAATAATAAAATTATAAGAATGTATAATTATGCAGTCGGTCACAGTGTACGCAGGGTTGACATATCCCGATTTAAGCGGGATTCTCCTAATGTCCCTGGTGGAATCCCGAACCCCGATTAAAGTCAGTCGGAATTAGTAGAAATCTCGATTTTACATTTATTAGAGAATATAAATAGGTACATTACCTGAATAAATTGACCTTTGAGAAAGGATAATTATGTTTAGGAAATAGTGTTGTCACTTCAGATCAATATAGTCTACCGTAGTTTTTTTAATTCGACCACAGAAGGCGGTAATATTATGTTAGTCATACAGAGAATGAAATTCATGTCCTTAAAAAAATGCTGCTTGAAAGCAACATCGTATAAGTAGCAAAACTTGATTTGTTATACTGAATTATTTCAACATTACAATTGTTTGTTTGTTAAAGTGTATATATGATGACGTTATGCAATTTGTGTTCTTTTGTTTTGTGTGTTTTTGGAAAATATAATTTCAATTACTGCTCCACCATAAATCTTGTAATTAGAACCTTATGCATCCCTCGTATTTATCGTACTGCTCATCCTCCCCCACACGGTGCCTGTGCCTTCTTTACGTTTTTACTGTGGCTAAACGAGACGCTCTACTGTGTGTGTGCGTGCATGCGTGTATGCGTGTATGTATGTACGTACCTATGTATGTATGTATGTATGTATGTATGTATGTATGTATGTATGTATGTATGTATGTATGTGTGTAGGGGAGAGTTGGGTAGTATCGGACATCGGGTAATATCGGACAGTGCGTTTCTTTTATCTACCATCAGATGGTAGTACCTGAATAACATGGTTACGTTGCTGTATGCGACATCATAGAAACGTAACCATGTCAGTCAGGTACTGTCATCTAGTGGTAGATGAAAGAAACTCACTGTCCGATATTACCCGATGTTCGATACTACCAAACTCTCCCCTATGTATGTATGTATGTATGTATGTATGTATGTATGTATGTATGTATGTATGTATGTATGTATGTATGTAGGCCTATGTATGTATGTATGTATGTATGTAGGCCTATGTTGCTAGATTTTCGCAGTCACGATAAATGAAAAATTATGCCCAAATGCTACTAAAATAAGTAATTTTATCTTTAAAAACATATTAAATAGGGTATATAACTTTAGTTTTTCCGCTATAAAAGGCGAAATTGAAATGTCATGCAAAATACGAATATGCCTTTCTGCGAAATAAGAGAGAAATTACATTTTATAATGAAAAGCCAGGATCTCTCTAAAGGCTCCGCCATATAGGCCTACAGGCTCTTATTATTTCTTTTTTCAAATAGTTTGATCACCTATCTATGTTAGCTTTTACAGAAATGTGACATACCTGTTACATTCTTTGTTATTATTCGTACCGTTATCTCAAGTTCAGAACTAATCTCTCTCTGGTGCTGGTAATAGAATATTGGCTGCCTATGCGATCTCTTTAAGTCCAGAGTCGACTCACAAACAAGTTTATATGGTAGGAAATTATTTTGATTGAGTAAATAGATGAGCCTGGATAAAATCACACCATATCTTTGGCAACTTCTTAATGTTCACAATTTCACTGTAAATTTATGTGTTCCTTTATTTATTCATTATTTTCAATAATCTTAATTGTAAAACCTAGAAAATGCACCTGCTAACACATTGATAATATTGAATTTCTACTATCAAACTTCCACAAAAAAAAAGTTTCATTCCCAACTGTACGAAATGCTAAACAGTAACCTTAAAACTGATATCCTAGCATATTAACTGTAGTATTTAATACAAATCGACGATACAGAAGAACATGAGACATATGTCGGTGACTGTGTGTGTGAAATTATTTACGTCTTCACGATAAGCCTACTATAAAACATGAATAAGGTCGAGCGGGATGGCATTCCACACCTTCGCTCTGCTGTGTACACAAGCACCTGCCACCTGCACACAGTTAGTTACACTCAGGTTGCCCGCGGCTCTGGGTTAAGCCGAGTTTCCGTCCTCAAGACGCAGTAGTGCGATGCGGTGCGTTGCGTTCATCTCTAACTTCACATATCTTTCAGACAGACGTTTTCAGAATGGATGAGATGATACAGCAATTGATAGTTATATCAACGTCATCGAAGTTAGAACAACAAAACTATATATTTCTCAGAAGACAAAGATTAATGGAACAAGTCCACACCTGTGGAGTAACGGTTAGCGCGTCTGGCCGCGAAACCAGGTGGCCCGGGTTCGAATCCTGGTCGGGACAAGTTACCTGGTTGAGGTTTTTCCGGGGTTTTCCCTCAACCCAATTTGAGCAAATTCTGGGTAACTTTCGGTGCTGGACCCCGGACTCATTTCACCGGCATTATCAACTTTACCTCATTCAGATGCTAAATAACCCAAGATTTTGATACAGCGTCGTAAAAATAACCTAGTTAAATAAATGAAAAATGAATGCGACAGTTTTCTGTTGATGAATATTAGTCTCCCACACATTTTAAATATAGGCCTTATATAACATACGTAGCATTAAGAATACAAAATTAATAGTATTTCTCCACTACCAGACGGCTCTAGGCATGGATTTCAGTTCAACATTATTTTACAAAAGTCACTTCCAGTCAGATTTATATAAGGGCATAAAGGAATTCAGGAATGGATATCAGGCAAGGGTAAACTTGATCAAGGATGAGAATGGTGACTTGCTTGCAGACTCTCATTCAATCCTGAACAGATAGAAAAACTATTTTGGGCAACTACTAAATATATATATAGGCCAAATAGAAATGATCGGGACGAAATTGAAATACAAACTGCTGAGCCATTTATACCCGAACCCACACTTTCTGAAGTCGAAATTGCGATACAAAATCTGAAAAATTATAAGTCTCCAGGTATCGATCATATTCCAGCAGATTTGATACAAGAGGATAGAGGCGCATTATGTAAGGAAATTTATAATCTTGTACTTGCTATTTGGGGAAAGGAAATTGTACCAGAACAATGGAAGGAGATCATAATCGTACCTATCTTTAAGAAGGGGGGGGGGGCAAGACTAACTGTAGTAACTTTCGAGGAATATCACTTTTGTTGACGTCGTACAAAATTTTGTCCAATATTATTTTGAGAAGATTAACTCCATATGTAGATGAAATTATTGGGGATCATCACTGTGGTTTTAGGCGTAATAGATCAACTATTGATCAGATATATTGTATTCGACAGATAATGGAGAAAAAATGGGAGTATAAGAGTACAGTGGATCAGTTATTTATAGATTTCTAAAAGGCATATGAGTAGGTTAAGAGAGACGTTTTATATGATATTCTTATTGAATTTGGTATTCCCAAGAAACTAGTTTCGATTAATTAAAATGTGTCTCAGTGAAACATACAGCAGAGTCCGTATAGGTCAATTTCTGTCAGATGCGTTTCCAATTCACTGTAGGCTAAAGCAAGGAGATGCACTATCACCTTTACTTTTTAACTTTGCTTTAGAGTATGCCATTAGGAAAATCCAGGATAACAGAGAGGGTTTGGGATTGAACGGGTTACATCAGCTGCTAGTCTATGCGGATGACGTGAATATATTAGGAGAAAATCCACAAACGATTATGGAAAACACGGGAATTTTACTTGAAGCAAGTAAAGCGATAGGTTTGGAAGTAAATCCCGAAAAGACAAAGTATATGATTATGTCTCGTGACCAGAATATTCTACGAAATGGAAATATAAAAATTGGAAATTTATCCTTTGAAGAGGTGGAAAAATTCTAATACCTGGGATCAACAGTAACAAATATAAATGATAGTCGGGAGGAAATTAAACACAGAATAAATATGGGAAATGCTTGTTATTATTCGGTTGAGAAGGTTTTATCATCCAGTCTGCTGTCTAAAAGTCTGAAAGCTAGAATTTATAAAACTGTTGTATTACCGGTTGTTCTTTATTGTTGTGAAACTTGGGCTCTCACTTTGAGAGAGGAACACAGATTAAGGGTATTTGAGAATAAGGTGCTTAGGAAAATATTTGGGGCTAAGAGGGATGAAGTTACAGGAGAATGGAGAAAGTTACACAACACAGAACTGCACGCATTATATTCTTCACCTGACATAATTAGGAACATTAAATCCAGACGTTTGAGATGGGCATGCCATGTAGCACGTATGGGCGAATCAAGAAATGCATATATGTAGAGTGTTAGTTGGGAGGCCGGAGGGAAAAAGACCTTTGGGGAGGCCGAGACGTAGATAGGAAGATAATATTAAAATGGATTTGAGGGAGGTGGGATATGATGTTAGAGACTGGATTAATTTTGCTCAGAATAGGGACCAATGGCGGACTTATGTGAGGGCGGCAATGAACATCCGGGTTCCTCAAAAACTAGTAAATAAGTAAGTATGTAAGTAAGTAAGTACTTCCAGTCTATCAGAATAAGTTCTATGCATTGTATTATACATATTATAAAATGCCATATAAATTATATAGTAACTTGTATTTTGCCTATCATATCACGCACGCCATTGTACTACAAGCCAGGAAGGCCTCGGTTTCGAACTCGGACAGAAGAAAGGTTTGTCTCTCTCATCTTTCAGGGCGGCTTTGATATTACACTGAATATCCTCATAAATGAGTATTAAAATTTTTGTGGAGTCTTAAGCGGCTCTACTGTGAATCTAGTCACCTCTCTCAAAGTGTTTTGACGAATAAAGTTAACAACTAAGAACTCTGTATTTTTCGGAACCTGTTACGGAAACAATCATTATGCATTTGCGAAAAATCTAACCCGGAAATTAAAGACTCTTTTTTGCTCAAGGAACATGGGTGTTAGTGTGGAGGAATATAAATCGAACTAACTTTGGCGATATGCACACACGTAGGCGGGAATTTCAGAGTTCAGGCTGCGATGAAGAAGGAATTTGTGAATGAACAGCTCGATCCACCTGACCTAATCGTTCTACTTTTCGGCAACCGCTAGATTAAACAATGTGGTCTTTGTGATGACGTCATCTCACGTGTTCGCAATACTTTACAGTTTGTCAATTCCATTTAATGTGATTGCGTTGGCAAGTGCTACAATCTCGAAATGCCACGAAGGCATTATCAAGTCTGCTTCTATTTATCGATTAAATGTAAATCTAATACATGCAGCGAAAAGGGTCCAGCCACAGCTGTTAGTCACAGGACATTTTCTTGCTGAGGGGGACCGCAATTCAAACTTGTGAGATTTTCTGTAGACAAAGCGGCAATGGGATAGACTTTCTTCAATACCTCCCTTGTAATTACATTCGGTTGTTACAGTTAGTTCAATGTCTGTCTCTAAATAACCTCTGCAGTTTGATAGAAATTTTAAGTAAAGAATTTCCATTAAAATATTCACTGGTATTGAAAGTTCCTCGTTGTGGCTCATATTTTATGTCACATCTCACGGCTAGTATTCCAGAATTGCGGACTTAATTGTCGGTACAAAAGTTAGGGACTTGTCCGCCTTTCATTGAGAATGAGTTTACGCGTCTTTCTTGTGTTTTTATATAACACTATCTTAGGTAGTTTATATATAATGTGAAACAACTACAATGGCTCTGACTTGATTTATCAGCAAAAGACATTTCATTAGTTCAGAGGAAGTTTGAGATTTTCAAGTATGGCATAACAGTAGTAGTAGTAATAATAATAATAATAATAATAATAATAATAATAATAATAATAATAATAATAATAATAATAATATAATAATGATAATGATAATATTAATAATAATAACAATAATAATAATAATAATAATAATAATATAATAATGATAATGATAATATTAATAATAATAACAATAATAATAATAATAATAATAATAATAATAATAAAATAACTACCCTTCTAATAGCTATAATCTGTACGCTCTGTGACAGTTATTGAACACATTAAAATCGATGGTACTGAATGATTTTCTTTTCAACGATTCACTGAACAACAAGAATTTTGCTCCGACTTAAAACGAAGTGTCCCTTATGATTTGGTGTGCCCTGAATCTGAAAATGCATCTCTTTTCTTCGTATCACTTAAGGTTTTTAAGAAATACTATGATTTCACTTTTCGATAAGCGCTCCCCCAGGAAACATCTGGCGCGGGTTGGGGGTGTAAACCAAAACAAAAGCTAATGCATTTTATGAGTTTATAACTTATTTCCGGTTTCTTATGGTTGTTGGCATATTCTTTTGTACTTCTAAAAATAAACAGATATTGGTCTCTTCTCTTCAGTAAAGTTCATAATAGTTCAAAGTGAGGTCTATGCAATGAACAAACAAGTATTTGAAAGAAAACTTTACCATTTTCAGTGAAGGCAAATTAAAAGAGTGCATTTTCACCAGTCCACAAATTCACAAAGTCATGGCTGACTCTTTGTTTGAGGAAAAATTTTCCGTTGCAGAAAAAATGACATGGCGCACTTTCAAAGATATTTGCTCAAATTTCCTTGGGAATTTTAGGGCAGATAACTACATAGAACATGCTCTGGAAACTATGTCAAGTGCATATGAGGAAATTAGGGGCGTAATATGTCTCTCAAAATACACTTCTTACATTCGCCTTTGGATTTATTTCCTCCTAACCTTGGAATGATAAGCGACGAGCATGGGGAAATATTTCAAGATTTATCTGAAATGGAAAGGCGATATAAAGGAAGATCATCATCCAGCATGCTTGGAGACTATTGTTGGTTCCTTGTAAAAGAGAATCCTGGGTCTAGTTATAAACAGAAATCATCCAGAAAATTCTTTTAAATGTAAGTTAAAATTCCGAGATTTTTTGTCATTATACACATGCAATATTTTTATTGTTGTTATGTTTTAAACCATGTAACATCATTTTGTAACCGGTACACATTTTTCAATTGCTATGAGGCATTTTCAATCTCTAGTTGTTGTAAGTTTATTAGTAGCAGTGAACAAATAAAATAAAACAAGTTTTTTCATTAAAAAATTCAATTCATTTTTCCCGGAAAATGATAGGCCTACGTGATGGGGCAATTTGGATTTTAAATTCAGATTCAGGGCACACATATTAGTAATATTCACCTATTTTTATTTCGGAGCAAGACAAAAAGTAAAAATTTGTTGTTCAGTAAATTATAAGATCCACTCTGAGCGCATCATAGTGGCAGATTTCAGTTTATACGCCGCACGTCGTCTAATCAAGATAATGTCACATTTTCTGCGATTAAATTAATGAATCTAACAATAAATAGTGTTATCTTTTGAAGGAACGTGGTAAGTGCTATTTTCACTACATTTGCCTGCAACAAAGTGTATGCCTATTTCTCAATGAAGTAAAATACTATCCTTTCTCAAGCTGAGGCGCTTGTGTTAATAGGACGTCACGTTCGTAATGAGTAGGTCTGTAAGTGATGACTAGAGCAGTGCAAAGGGAGCAGTTATTCGACACACCGGCAACAGGGCAAGGGTTGTAAATTCACCTTGTGTACCCGCAGAGGTCTGACTCTGTGGTACA
Organism: Periplaneta americana; assembly: GCF_040183065.1. NCBI lineage: Eukaryota > Metazoa > Arthropoda > Insecta > Blattodea > Blattidae > Periplaneta > Periplaneta americana. The sequence continues at coordinate 90,833,192 of NC_091127.1, forward strand.
CAGGATAGCTGCAAGCAGTAGGTACAGCTTGGTAAAGGAAACGTCAGTACTGAAGAAAGATAAGAAAAATTCGGTTCTAGTGTTACGATGCCTAAGGGGGAGAAAATTCGTTTGGCAAAGTTTAAGGGTGCTATTCATAGACATTTCGCTAGCCCGCGCTACGAGCGTGCTAAACAGGATTCATATCATATCATATCATATCATATCATATCATATCATATCATATCATATCATATCATATCATATCATATCGCTGACACTGATTTATGAATAAGAAAAACGTTAGTTCGCTGATCATCCACCGAAAGCCCGCGCTAAGAATGTCTATGAATACGGCCCTAAGAGATTTCTTTCCGAATATGTGATATTTTTTTGTTGCAACGAAGTTAAACTATTCTGTAAATTGTGTAAAATATCAGTTTCAGTAACTAGAGAATATAATGTTCGAAGACATGTAAATAGGGATGTACACAAACGTGTTCTCATGAAGTTGGAGAAAAAAAAGGCGACACATGTGAGCAGGGTCACAGTTCTTCATCCGTGTTCCATGAAGAAATGTGTGATGCGTTTTGTTAAGCATTCAAGAAGATGTCCTAGTGTATCTCTTCCTCTTTCTCCTATACTTACTCGATGGGGTTCCGGTTGAAGGCCTGCGTTTATTATTGTAAATATTTCGACCAGGTCCAGAATGTTATTCAATCATTTGATGTGAAAGATGCATTTGCAATACCAATAGCCCAACGTATGTTGGTCTATTCAAGCATAGAACAACTATAGGATTACAATGAATCTAATTACGGGTTTATTCCTGATTGTGTAACAGCTTTAGAAAAGTCTGGTAAAAAACTGGTTGATCAGATTTCCCTATTGCGAAATATCTAGAAGAAAGTGACTCAAGTAGACGATAAAATTTCCAAAATAATATCTGCGAAAATAACAAATATGTTGAAAAAAATGGTGGATATTATAAACTTTGCAAGATTAGTGACAGTATTTTTGGAGATAAAGATTCCTTTGAAGAACTAACAGAAATTGAAAAAAATGTTGTACAGGATTTTACGTACAGCCCGAGTTGTTTCAACAGTCGTAAAAAGAAACTTCTTCACATATTATAAGGCCATGCTATCAGACAGACGATAATCGTTTTCTGTTAATAACTTACAAATGTCATTTGTTGTGCATTGTAACATTATTTGGAAGAAAAGTGATAACGTATAACATGTGCGTTAATAACTCACACTCATTGTAAAGAAAAGAAAAAGACAAAAAACAATAGTTCAAGTGCTTTTGCGAATAGAATATCATGAACCCGTTACAAATAAACAGTGGTTTTGTTTGCGTTCTGTATGAAATCATACATGTAAAATATATATTATTTGTTTAGGATGAAATGGTTAATTAGTTTTGTAATTTTGAAATCTTATTAAAGTATCTGTAGGAAATTAATTGCAGAAACGTTAGGGAACTGTGTCATTTCAATTGTGTCGTCTGTACGTCAACACATCGTGTACATGACCGTCGCTTGTACACAGGGAACACGCCGAGTAACGTCGGAACCTTTCCTATGATGCCATTCCGTCTGTCATGTGCTCCGTCTGCACCGCTCTAGTGATGACAATCGCAAAGCTAGTCTTGTTTGTGTAGGAATTACACTTCATGGAACCGAGCAAGCGCAGTAACAGGATGTCCAAGCAAGGTGAATATGTGGTGCATCATGACCAGGCAGCGCATTTTCGTTCCCAAACAAGTTACGAAAGTTATCGGTTAGTATATCCTGGAGTTTCAGGGTTCGAACCCTAACCTTAAATGCTTACGTCAGGACGCTACGAAAAGTAAAACAGTAAAACCTAGTTCGGTAAATAATAATAATAATAATAATAATAATAATAATAATAATAATAATAATAATAATAATAATGGAGCATGAAAACTGTAAGTGGGATTACTACTAAATTGAAACGGTCTGTCCAGCTACTTTTTAACCATATAAACGCACTAACATTGCAAAACTAGCGCTCTACAAAATATTTGTGCTACATATGACAGGAAATATAATTACGTGGATGATAATACTGAACTAGTATGTATTATATATACTGTATATAATATAATAGTAAACATGATACACATTAACTGTATATACTCTATAGACAAAATATATACAATTAATTCATTTAACAAAATCAGCTCCGTGACGGTAAACAAAAATATTATTCCGAGATTATGAAATTCATATCTTTTTTCATAACTGTTAGTAAAAATTTTCTTAAGCTAAGAAAATGTTCTTCCTACGTCACAAGACGTTACAGGGACAAAATTATTACAACAAAAATCAATATAAAATTAACAATATTCACATTCTACACAATATATACATACACAAAATACAGATCAAAATGAAATATAATATAACATAGATTGATAAATTAAAATAATATTAACACAAAAGTCTAAATGAAAATTCAACTTATTTATCATTAGAATCAGATCACAATGTAATCGTAACTTGGTGTTTTACATAAACATCATTGGCGATGGAGCGCCTGTATTGTATTACTCGACCAAGGCCAGTGGAGTCCTGCAGCCCGGAGCCGTGGCGCTACTGCTCCTGCGATCGTAATACCGCATCGTGATAGTTCACATTACTCCCGCGGCTCCACTCGCCTTGATAGAATAATACTATGATTCATAGTCTATGCGTACCTGCTTGCAATTCTACCCTGCTTATGAATCCACGTGAGGTAATAGATGTACCATAAGAAACTACTCGATCCGCTGTACGTTTGAAAACACAAATGCGCTTCCAGATTATGACTCTTCCTTTTTTGCCTGAGTGCGAAGTTTCTCCAGTCTGCATTTAATTGTCCAACTATCGACAAATATACTGCGAAGGATTGGCGAATTTGAGTCATGGAATCAGGCAAATTTATAGCTATAAATTGAGTGTAAAATTTATTTTGCGAAGGTAGAGGTACTTACTCAATTCTGCTATTCTGGCTTGTCCTCAACGGTCGAGCGATTACCATTCAATCGAGATTAGGGGACTGATACCGGAAAAGCTGGTAAATTTTCAACACAAAAATTCTCAGCTCCGCCTAAGGGTAAACAATGTTAAGGTTAGCAATTTTAATGCATCTTGAGTACGGTATAGGCAGACGCTTTTGAACTACATGATTTGGACAGACTATATAGATGAGGTATTTACAATTTTCTTATGTTAAATCGTAATAAATGCTGCTTTATGACGTATTCTAGAAATAAGATAATTACTCAACATTCGAATGAAATTAATCGTTTGAAATTACTTAGAGTAGAATCATTTAGTCCCACGCCGTGGTGTCGTGGTCTAAGGCATCCTGCCTGGAACTCGCGTTGCGGAATGCGCGCTGGTTCGAGTCCTCATGGGAGAAGAAATTTTCTCACGAAATTTCGGTCAGTGTATGGGACCGGTGCCCACCTAGCATCGTGATGCACTTGGGGAGCTACGATATTAGCGAAATCCGGTTACGCAAACCAGCTATAACGGCTGGGGGCTCATCGTGCTAACCACACGATACCTCCATTCTGGTTGGGTTATCGTCCACCTCTGCTTCGGCATGTGGCCGTGAGGCCAGCAGGCGGCTGGTCGGTCTTGGCCCTTCGTGGGCTGTAGCGCCACGGATTATTTAGAATCATTTAAGGATTCGGGTATTTATTTTACACATAACTTAGTTTTAAAATGCACTTAAATCACGTAGTAAATGATGCATATAGAAAATTAGGGTTTATAGTCAGAAATACAAAAGTCTTAAAAAATATAAATATTATTGATACCCTGTATAAAACTCTAGTTAGAAGTAAACTTGAGTGTGCCTCTATAATATGGTCACCTGAGTTCCAATCCCATCAAATACGAGTATAAATAGAAAGGATACAGAACAGATTTTTACGTTACCTGTATTTAAAAAAAAAAAAAAAAACACATGACATATCGTCTTATGAAAAGCAATTTCATACAGTTACTTTTTTAATTTAATTATAAAACTTTGAAACCTATACGATTAATAAATAGGTGAATTTTACTCTATATGACTTTTGATGGTATACTGAACAACTGTGATTTTCTTAAATTCCTCCAGTTCAATGTAAAAAGAATAGAATTACGTTATAGGCAATCTTTTGTTATTCCAATTCCTACAACTGTTCTCTTCAAGAATTTGCCATTGTTTGTTATGTGCAATACTTACAATTCTCAATTAGATTTCAGTTCACCAATTAAAAAAGTCATGCGATTTTAAAAAGAATTATATTTTCTTAAGTATTTAATTTATGAATAAATGTATAATAGTGTCTTTTCTCTCTTTTACTTTTAGTAGGTTATTTTACGACGCTTTATCAACATCTTAGGTTATTTAGCGTCTGAATGAGATGAAGGTGATAATGCCGGTGAAATGAGTCCGGGGTCCAACACCGAAAGTTACCCAGCATTTGCTCATATTGGATTGAGGGAAAACCCCGGAAGAAACCTCAACCAGGTAACTTTCCCCGACCGGAACCCGGGTCACTTGGTTTCGCGGCTAGACGCGATAACCGTTACTCCACAGATGTGGCCTCTTTTCTCTAATTTTGAAACAATTCTACATTACTGTATTGATATTCGGCACTAATTTTAACTGCAATATTATATTCTAGCATCTGTTATCTATCCTTTCTTTCGTTTGTCTTGCTTGTTTTGTTTTTCCACTATTATATATTTTGTATATAAATTGTATCAATGTAAGTAACTTATAATTTTGGAAGCATGCTTTTGTTGGTGGTGAAGTTTAAATAAATAAACATTTGTAAAAAAATGTTCCACATAATGTCTTAATTGAAAGTAGGCTCTTGCTGGTTCTACATCACGATAGTCTCACCGTGTGCTTTTCTAAGATCTGGTTAAAAAATTAGAGTTATAAGAACTACATATCATCAGATCTGTCATTCTCTATTGATCCAGCGACTACAATTCGAGGCACTCTGAGCTCGATTTTTTATGTGACAACTCTCCTTCCATAGTTTTTGTGTCCTCTTCTATTTGCTTTACGTTTCGCTCATCTTACATTCATCTCTGATTCGCCGAAGTATAACCTGTTTTAGTCGATCATGTAACCACGTATGACTGTAAAATTATCGTCATGGAGTTGTCAGGACTGCCTTGTCCTAAGGGACGTGGCACAGTAGGCTAGTGTTCCTAGTCGACTATAGTTCAGAAAAAGAATATAGTCGGATGAGAGTATACACCTCCTTTCATCTATTCTTCGCGCCCTTCTAAAAATGTATTTGCAGGTCGCATCCGAAATAATAAAAATACTGCCTGAATATGTAGAGCGACTTGAAAGTAAAATTTTTAAAATTATGTTTTATTTAACGACGTTCGCAACTGCCGAGGTTATATCAGCGTCACCAGTGTGCTAGAATTTTGTCCCGCAGAAGTTCTACTGACATGAGCCTGACGCATTTAAGCACACTTAATGCCATCGACCTGTGCTGGGATCGAACCCGCTACCTCGAGCACAGAAGGCCAGCGCTATACCAACTACTTTAAAGTATGGGGCATGGAAAAGAATTGAAGGGTTGAGAATTTATTATAAGAGTACTAACTGTTATTCTGATATATTCTTGTGCCTAAAATATGATCCGCCCATTTATTTTTCAGTTAGAACACTTCCAAGACCTAACTTCGAGAGAATATTATATATACACATGTAGTCTATAAAACTTTGAACAAGATACAAAATTTACCGACTTAGTTTTCTTGTCGTGTAAAATGTGAAAAGACATTTAGTACCCTTATAATTCTTGACCTTTTCGATTGTATAAGTATCGATGGATATACCGAACCATAAAGAGAACTCTAGGAAACAAAACAACGATAGCAACTTAATTAACGTTCTATAAATCAATCAATAAATCAATAGCAGTATTACTTTATGGATCAGAGACACGGACGCAGACAAAAACTGTTCGTAAATGAAGTTTCTCCGATCAGTGGCAGAGACACCATTAACAGAGTATAACAGAAGTGATAATATTAGGAAAATACTTCAGATAGAAGAAAGAGCACAACGTACAAAAGACTACCAAAACAGATGGATGGAACACCTGAAGAGAATCGAGGAACCAATATGTCCCATGAGGAGAAGTTAAGATGAAGTCAGCTGTTCTAATAGGGACGGAATGGGTCACTTGGCTCAAACTGTGTTGATGATGATGATGATGATTATTATTATTATTATTATTATTATTATTATTATTATTATTATTATTATTATTATTATTATTATTGTGGAGTAACGATTAGCGCGTCTAGCCGCGAAACCAAGTGGCCCGGGTTCGATTCCCAGTCGGGGCAAGTTACCTGGTTGAGGGTTTTCCGGGTTTTTCCCTCAACCCAATGTGAGCAAATGCTGGGTAACTTTCGGTGTTGGACCCCGGACTCATTTAACCGGCATTATCACCTTCATCTCATTCAGACGCTAAATAATCTAAAGTGTTGATAAAGCGTTGTAAAATAACCTATTAAAATAAAATCAAATTAATATTTAATATTATTATTATTATTATTATTATTATTATTATTATTATTATTATTATTATTATTATTACTACTACTACAAAAATTTGTAAACCATTTAGTTTCTTTGCTGCCAAAATTCTTGTTCATATTGTTAATAAAGAGACCTATTAAACATCTTTATATAGCGAAGCTCATTACTAAAGGGGTTAGCATTACGTACGTCCGATACTAATCCAACACAAAAACACTAGACAAGGCACACACACTCTGTCCCTATCGAAAAAAAGATAAATTCTCAATTTCTTGCCCGAAATGGAAACCAAATCCTCTAGGTTCATAAGAATTTTTCTTTTGCTATTGTCAAGGGTCTGTTTCAGTTCGTTATTTTTATTTTGTTGTCCTACCTTTCCAAACTGTTATTGATCTATCTTCCACTGAAATAGACATAAGCTTACAAGTACGTAGTTATCATAGCAACTTTGTGCATGATTCTTTCTGACGACTAGCTAGCAACTCTAAACTGGAAATGTTCTCATCATACATGAAGTAAAAGGTTTACGATATATGAGCAAATAATTTAATCTCGGAATGAAATAAATCTGTTATGGAAGCAGACAGAATGATTTCGTAACGCTAGAACAACAGAATTAAATCTGATCGTGTTCTCCTGCTGTGCACCTTACAAATCGAGTTTGTAATCCCGTGTTCTCTCCATGCAGCGACTCGCGGCTCAAGGCGATGCTGGCCTGCATTCTGCGCCAGATTGCACCACTAAGCAGCTTTATATCGTGTACATATATTAATCACACAGATTCAACAATTCCTACACACTTATAATTACGGAGAGCAAGTAATCCAAGAGTTTTGTTCCTCTGATGAATAACCTCATGTCTTCAGTTCCTTGTATGTAAGGTAGTACCATGATTGTGTAGCTAGCACAACGTAACAAATGTGCAATAAACCAAATCTTAAATACTGCTTGTACTCTCACGCTAGGACTGGATATTAAAGGTTGAACTTTAAAACTTCGTAATCAATTCAGTTCTGCTCGTATGTTGTACAGCTTTAATCTCTCGAGCTTGCGTTTAACCTTCTAAACAAACTTCTTTCATTCTCTGCGAGACCAAAAGGAATCTACAAATGACAAAGATAGTGATGAGGGCAGGTTTCCTCGGCGCAGCCCCATGTCTCATAAATCACTCCATAAATTATTATCCATCATCATCATCATCATCATCATCATCATCATCATCATCATCATCATCATCATCATCATCATGTTTTAGTCATTCTTTGGAAGAAAACTCATGCAATTACGTATATAGGCCTATTTTACATACATACATACATACATTATTCATACATACAGTCCACACCTGTGGAGTAACGGTTAGCGCGTTTGTCCGCGAAACCAGGTGGCCCGGGGTCGTTTCCCGGTTGGGGCAAGTTACAAGGTTGAGGTTTTTCCGGGGTTTTCCCTCAACTCAATATGACCAAATGCTGGGTAACTTTCGGTGGTGGACCCCGGACTCATTTCACAGGCATTATCACCTTCATCTCATTCAGACGTTAAATAATCTAAGATGTTGATAAAGCGTCGTAAAATAACCTACTAAAATAAAAAAATACATACATACATGGACGGATAGATGAGAAATCCTAGGTCTGGGAGTGGGTAGTGAATGGATGAGTGAATATTGTAACTTGTTCCTTTTATACGCCGTCCCTCCTCTCATGTCAAGATGTCAAGAAACATTCTAAATAAATTTCCGCTAACAAGCAAACATTCTCACCGGGGCAGATAAAAAAGTTCCGATCCCAGGTGACAGACTTCTACGACACAGGAATACAAAAGTTGACCCCACGCTATGAAAAATATCTCAATTCCGATGGGGAAAAATAGCTCAACAAATATTGTATCTGTTCCAATAAATCTTTCCATGAAATTGTACTTTCTTTCTATAAACTGGCCATTGGAAACTTATTTTTACGGCCATCGTAATTGCGCTCGAGTGGCCAAAATTTAACATAGTGGTGAAAGAAAAAAACTTTTTTATCTGTCCCCATGAGAAAGTTTGCTTGTAAGTCATCCATCTCATTTCGTTGAGACTACGATGTTCCTCTTCGTTATTATCTTTCTACAGCTTATAAGTAGACTTGTTTGTCTTTCATCTTACTTTCTTCGTTATCTCTACAAAGTAATTCAATTTTGGTATGATTGTGAGCCCATATTATTAATTTAATATAATACTTTATTATTTTATGTGATTGAACTCTGTTTTGTGCACACTAAGCTACAATTTTGTTTGCTGTAATTCGTCATCATCACCACCACCACCACCACCACCATCATCATCATCATCATCATCATCATCATCATTTTCGCCAGCAAAAAGCTGTACGGATTAAGTAATTCCACGTATCCGTCTGCAGCATTTCTTTGGTGGTTTACATTTTCCGTTAAAGTTAGGTTATATATTTATAATCTATTTAATTATTTATTACGTATTTGTATTTCTTTATTTTCAATAACGCGTCTAATCTTAGAAGACTTGACAAACACACACACACACACACACACACACGTTTACATTCCCGTGGCATGGGTTAATTTACATTCGAACTCATAAACATAGTTCCCATGACACAACCAGCGCCGGTATCGACCATCCATTGAATTCGCACCAGTTGCAGTACCTGTATTATTGCATTATTGCAGCAATTTACCTTCATCCTATGCTCACGTCCGCGCCATCGCCAGACGTTTGTTGCATTCAATAAAAGAATCGCTTCGCTAAATTGAATCAGCAGTTCCTAATGCATAAATTATTATCCATGCTCATAGCAAGTTTGGTAATCGGGTTCTGAAGCGAGAACAATCATGATATGGAGCTCGGCCCCTCTTCTTAATGTGCAGCCCTCGCATCATACCGCCGCCAGGTTGAATCGCAGATGGCAGAAATCGGTGTGAACGAGTTATAAATCATTAGCGTCTTCGTGACTCAAGGAGCCATTTGCATTTATACCGAGTGAGAGTGATGCCTATTTGTGTAATATTCCACGGCCAAATGCTCTACTAATTCGGTTTTTAATTAACGTTAAATTCAATAAGTTATTAACATTTCGGCACAATATAAAATCAAACCAAACGAAATAATGTCACTTTCTTTCCTGGTAGCATACAATTTCAAGGAAAACTACGTACATTTTTAATTAGTATTTTAAAAGAACCAACTTGATTACCCTCTATTCTTATTTTTCTTCTACTTATTATTATTATTATTATTATTATTATTATTATTATTATTATTATTATTATTATTATTATTATTATTATTATGTCTGTATGTATTTATTTACACTGCAAGTGGGCAAACACCCGGTGGCAGTGGTACAAACTAAGTATAAACAATGCACAATAAAATTACAACACACAACACAATTATACAATACACAATACAATTAGATACACACTAGAATTATTTACACACTACAATTTCTAATTATTAGAATACATAATACAATTATACACAATAATTACAATTAATAATAATACATAAAATAACCTAATTAATAAGTGAACCAAATTTTACAATACAACCTACATATGTACCCTATAGGCCCTACATAAGTTTCACATTGGTACTGATAATAATCTTTCACTTTACTCTCATCTCACTCACTGTACTGGCACTATGACACATTTCACTGACACTTTAGAAAACATTTGACTGACACTATATAACACATTTCACTGACACTATATAACACATTTCATTGACACTATAAATTTTCACTGATCCAAACTATTCACTGCACTGTAAAACCTTAACTTCACTGACTCACCACGCTTCACTGATAAAACAGTTCAAATAAGACACACAATTACACCTTTATTCATACTTATAAACAGAACTACATTTAAACTAAACATTTCTAGTCTAAGACCTTCTTACAAGCTATTTTTAAATAATTTACAATTCAAACTAAGGGATTAACTTGTCAGGCTAAATAAATACATGTCACCTTAAAGTATAAATGTCAATTTAATTTTAATTTACACTTTATACACAACGTTTTAAGTTATTCTTGAATCTCATTAAGGAAGGACAGCCCTCAAAGACCGCTGCAGGTAGGTAATTCCAATAATTTATAATTCTATTTAGAAATGAGAATTTACCTACATCCGTTTTCTGTTTCCTACATTTGATTTTAAAATCATGATCGTTTCTACCATAGTACGTTGGCTTCTCTAACCGAGCCGTTATGTCTACCTATGCTTTTTGACCTAGATGTGCTCTATACAATTATGTTATTCTAATTTTTCTACGTCTATTATTATTATTATTATTATTATTATTATTATTATTATTATTATTATTGTTATTATTATTATGCAGTAGTTGTAGTAGTAGTAGTAGTAGTAGTAGTAGAAGAAGAAAAAGAAGAAGAAGAAAAAGAAGAAGAAGAAAATTGGAAATTTATCCTTTGAAGAGGTGTAAAAATGCAAATATCTTGGAGCAACAGTAACAAATATAAATGGTACTCTGGAGGAAATTAAACGAAGAATAAATATGGAATATGCCTGTTATTATTCGGCTGAGAAGCTTATCTCATCCAGTCTACTCTCAAAAAAAGCTGCAAGTTAGAATTTATAAAACATTTATATTAGCCTACTGGTTGTTCTGTATGGTTGTGAAACATGGACTCTCAGTTTGAGAAGGAACAGAGGTTAAGAATGTTTGAGAATAAGGTGCTTAGGAAAGTATTTGGGGCTAAGAGGGGTGAAGTTATAGGAGAACAGAGAAAGTTACACAACGCAGAACTGCACGCATTCTATTCTTCATCTGACATCGTTAGGAACATTAAATTCAGACGTTGGAGATGGGAAGGGCATGTAGCACATATGGGCGAATCCAGAAATATATTTAGTTAGTTGGGAGGCCGGAGGGAAAAAGACTTTTGGAGAATCCGAGACATAGATGGGAGGATAATATTTAAATGGATTTGAGGGAGGTGGGATATGATTGTAGAGATTGGACTAAACTTGCTCAGGATAGGGATCGATGGCGGGCTTATGTGAGGGCGGCAATGAACTTCCGGGTTCTTTAAAAGCCATAAGTAAGTAAGTAAGTAAGTAAGTAAGTAAGTAAGTAAATAAGTGATAGTAGAAGTGTAATATTTATATTTTTGCTGTAAGCTTTCGAATTTTCTGGCTGCTGAAATAACGTTGCACCTCAAGACCACTCTATTTTGGCAAACACTTTTCCGCTGAATACAGTAATTTGGAAATCTTAAAAATAATTCTTGTTTAATTTGTTACTTGGACACAGTGCAAAGACCGCTTGCTGTTGAGAATTCTTAAAAACCCTGTTTAATTTTTCATTCCTGTATTTGGGGGTCTTGCTTTAATTTTGAAAACACTTCTCGTTTCCAATTCATAACCTTTACATCATCTAATCGAAGCTAACATCATCTGGAATTGAAACTGTCATTCATGCTTCTATGAACTGTTTTTGTATGTGCGTGCAATACCTTATTTTCGGATGATGTAGATGAGAATCTCACTAAAGGAAATGCGAATGTTAGGTTTCCAATGCCGAAAACTCCTTAAAGAACTTATCTCGGTTCAACTGATCTCCATTTTCTAATGGTTCTTAATAAATTATTATCTTAGTACGTCGCTGGGCGCGATTATGCATAGAAGATTGTGGACAAATGAGATTTTGAATTGATATTTTACCACTACGTATCAAAATCTCTACTAGCGTTGTACTGTACATTACAGGCGCTATGTTCGGTTCAAGTTTGTCGAGTACGGCGAAGTTCGATATTCGCCTATGTTCGCTCTGCAGAACGATATTTGTCGTGTTTGTTCCACCTTGTTATAAGAAATATTCGTTGTCTTCCACTCCCACTTCTTCATATTTTAAACGCTTAAGGATTTTGGCAGAGATCTTGCGAATAGTTTTTCTTTGAAATAAGACGAAGTTTGTAATATCTTGGTTGCCTCTCTCATGCTCGAACATTGCAGGACACTAGTCTCTACTATCACTGCTATGGGACAACCTATTACAAGTGACAATGGAGAGATTACAATATAAAATTTCTTCTTTATTTGGCTTTTTTTTAATTGGTTATTTAAGGACGCTGTATCAACTACGAGGTTATTTAGCGTCGATGATATTGATGATAGCGAGATGGTATTTGGCGAGATGAGGCCGAGGATTTACCATAGATTACCTGACATTCGCCTTACGGTTGGGGAAATCCTCGGAAAAAAACCAAACCAGGTAATCAGCCCAAGCGGGAATCGAACCCGCGCCCAAGCGGAACTCCGGATAGGGAGGCGAGCAACTTAGCCGACTGAGCTAGGCCGGTGGCCTATTTGGCTTTATTTGTGAAGAGAAAATATACTACAGTACATGGACCAACAGTTTTACTTCTTTATCGAATGAAAGTCATGGTCATGCTCATGGTGCATGATGTATGACTTGAGGCTTTCCCGGCGTTTGATGTGGAATAACTCTTCTCGGGTTCCCTGAAGAAGATGACAGAGCTAGCCATCGAAAGCTTGGAAGCAAATCTCCAACTCACCTGGCTGAGAACCCGAGAAGAATTATTCTACATGCTCATGATGTTTCTTCACTCAAACATTCTTGCTCCTCGGCTAAGATTTAACCCGTATAAGTACGTTAACCACTATAACACGAGGCCAAGAGTGCCTTGATTGAAAAAATAAATAAAACGAGATTCACGGCCCCTCTAGAGGTTCTTGTATTTTCCCACGCGCGGTAAGAACTCAAAGAATAAATTCAGCTCGAGCCGAGAAGAACCTGACTGTCTTACTGCGTCTTGTCTGTGTAACGCGTAAGCTATATTCTTCATCTATGCTTGTTACTTGTAAGCACACATCCTGCTGTTTACACTCTGTTAAATGGTTACGATCTTTAAAACGACTTCGGTTTTACGGCCTGCCAATAGTACCGTATTGTACGGCAGAATACGTTATTCAAAGTTCATGCTGCTGGCGCGCGTGGGAAGTCTATCCAGCACTACACCTACCATTCGAATCGTTTTGTTTAAGCAACAGCACATTGCACAGCGTTCAAGGCTCATTCTAACAAGTGTTTACTAACAGATGGAACATATTGATCCAATATTAGTACAATGCTATTTTGTGTTTAATGACGTATGAAGTAGGCTAATGTAAGAAGTTCTGATATCAATAGATGCCAACCTACGTACGCCTATACCATGTCGCACATCTTGAAATCGTTTTACCATTCTCCAGTTTAGCACAAGTGTCATTTTCCGAAATTTTTCAAATTCTTAACATAGTATAACATAGTGTAAATGAGAGAAAATTTCACCACTGTGACCCAAGTGATGGAGAGTGTAGCTACAAATGAGCGGGGTAGGATTTCCAACTCTCAGGGTTTGATCCTGAGTCTGCGGGTTTTCATACCTCATCTCCGAGCTCCGGGTTCAACTATAATTTCTCCGGGTAAATTTCAATTATTTAATGGTGTTATAAACTTGAAACAAAATAAATTCAACGAATTTATTAAAGCTAAGAACTCTTGTCGAGTAAATATACTACAGATGAAGACGGTCTTTGTGATAAAATTGCGCTTTTGAATGAAGAATGAGTATAGGCGGAGTTATGGGGGGAGGTTATGGGGGGCACTTCCCCCCCCCAAACTTTGTCGAACTTTTTTTTTTTCTATTAACGTTAGAAAATAATGAATTCAAAAGATTTTTCCTGCTTTTGTTTATGATTAAGTTTCTGTGCTTAAATTGACGAATTACTGTCTTCAGACCATGTGTCTGGATTATAATATTTATTTTAAATTTCTGAATGTATAAGAATTGCTATACTTCATTTGAGGAATGGAAGCACTATAATGTTTTTTTTTGTAACAGCCTGTACTGATGTGATAGAACTCTGCAGGTGTTCAAACAGCCACTTGGAGAAATATGAATAACATACTGCACAACAATGCAGAAAAAATAAAAGTGGTCCCGGTAAACTTAAAGACGAGATTACATAAAATAATTAAAATTCACATTTCATATGATATCTTGCTTTTTTTTTAAATAAACAGTTAAAGTAAATGTAAAATTAGTCCACCGCTGTGTAGTGTTAACGTCTGGCCATGAAACGAGCGGTTTGTACAAGTTACTTGGTTGGAGTTTTTGCGGGTTTTTCCCTCAACCAATGGAAACATAATTGCTGAGTAATTTTCAATGTTGGACTTCGGATTCATTTTAAGTTCACGGAGTGGCGTGCTGTACTTGTACAAGAGCGCGGCCGTTTGGCTACCCATTCATTCACAGAATAGGAGTGGTAAGTACAATAAGCCTCAGACTGCAGTGCAAGCTTTCGTATCCCTCCTCCGTACAAGAGGAAAAAAATTAAATTGTCTGTATATTTTGTTACAATTTCACTTTATTTTACAATACCTTTATTAAATGGCCATATTCCGATATACTGTACCCTAGATCATATATGTAACAGATATGTCGGGCTTATAGGCTTTGAGGTTAACAACTTTTGTCAGGTTTACTACGCTGCCATCTAGTTGTTACATAAGGAGTCACGTCATAATTCCCATTTGAATTGCATTAGCGACTGTGCTGCCATCTCGTGTTCGTTTACGGCGGACAGGTGGCGATCCTGGCGGTTGTTCTCTTCAAAGTGCTGCCGATTTTAACGTAGCGAGGAGTTATCTGTTATATGATCTAGGACTGTACCAAGGTCAAACTATAATGGGGGGAGAAGATAAATGATGTCTTCCATAATCTCGTTATATCGGGATTCTATGGTTTTTATTTGCCCCCCCCCCCAAGGAAACGGTTGTCTCTTCGCCTTTGAGAATGAGATATAGAGTAAAATTTTATGGTAATTGTTTTAATGATATCTAATATGAGTGAAAATATTTAAAAACTCCAATTTTTCCCAACTTCTTAAATTGGTGTCAAAGGTAATATCTGTACCAGTTAGTAATGCTGACTTTGAACGCGTATTTTCTCTTATGTTCAATCTGTGGACTGATGACCGCAATACGAGTAAATTAAGTGTAAGGCAAAATTATACATTAAATTTAAGTTTAATATAATTCGTCCCGGAAAAATCGTACCGCGACAATTCTTCCCAAACTATGTATCACAAAGCGTTTTGGTATCACTACAAGATTTGTACCGTGACAAATCGTGCCAAAGTATTTGTGCCAAATAAGTCATAAATATTGCCAGTTTACTGTCGGCAATGAAAGAGAGGAGCCACCGTCTGCCGTCCTTATCAATTTGGAAACGGTTTGGTATGACTTCCAAGTCATGCAGGGATTTAGGATCGGGAAGTAAATTTTCTTTACGAACCATTTAAACCAAACGATTTATGGTTGATTTTTTTGGAAGTTTTAAGTACGTCTCACTTGACACCGCACTGACATGACGATTTACTATTGAAGATGTTGCTTCGTTGGACGACTACGCTCACTCTTTGATCTCTGCTAAAACTTCGATTGCTCTGCACTTGACCCAATCAGGAGCATGCGTATGATCACTTCTTTTAGAATTTGATGTGACCCTACTTCTAAATGAACTCTAGCAGAACATTCTCCTCTTCTTTCACATCTCCATCCTGTCTGACGTTCCATGATGTTTAACCAGTTTGTACAACGAATTTTGATCTTGTTTTAAATTTTCGCCTTGGAACAATGGGACAATATATCGTGGTACGTCGTAGATTCGAGACGAAATATTCTTGGAACAATTTGTCGTGGGACGGATTATTATTCTAGGGACGAATTGTCGCGGTATATATTTCCAGATACGATTTATCGGGCTTCCATTTGCAGAATATCTAGTCAAGGATGATTAAAGAGAACTACTAAAAATAATCAGAAATATAGCTTCAAGTTTAAAAGGAAACCAAAGTAAAGACAATTTATGTTCACTACTCAATATAAGCCCATATAATTGTTAAACTTTCTTATTTTCATGTTGACAACATAATCATTGTAGGCCTACTGCAGAATTTGTGCACGATACATTTCAGTTACCTTAATATTTCAATATCAAATATAGATATTGCCTATTGAGATTTGAGAATTATACAAGTTGCACTGGTTCCCTCAGGGTTAAGCTTAACTGAAATGCGGTCACCCTAGAGCGGAGTCGGAGTAGTGTCTCGGCAACGTGTCCTCGGTGGGTATGGATTTACCACCTCAATGTGGAGAAAACCGGAAACAAAAAATACTGTGTTATTTAATAGTTATTTACGATGAAAGGGTTAAACATGACATTTTATTTTATTAGTAGGGATGTTTGCGATGTTGAGCAAGCCCTAAGAACAAAATAATATAATTTTGAACATGTGTATCGTACACTATTTTTCAGACAGCCGTTCGTACTGGTAAAGATATAATTGTCATGACTTCTCCACTGATCTCACTATAACAGCGAAACTTTAACGCTTTACAATCAAGTGATGTTGTAGCTCAGTTGTAAACCATTGGATTACAGGTGGAGAGGTCCTCGGTTAAAACGCTGGGATTTAATTATATTTAAATTTCATTCTTAATTGTTTCATATTGTTATCAATGAAACAGTTCTTTAAGCACGTTATTTAATTTCTGTAAGCTTACATTTCTAAACCAGAAATATTCATTTTAAAAAACAGACCTGTAATTGTTCGAACCACTTTATTGATCGGTTGCGATTGCTGCTGAGTAACATCTGGTGGAAACAATTGACAATCGGCACCAAACGTTGAAAATCAGTGTTGGTAATATCTTTTGCACTATTTTCCGCACGCTACCGTATAATAGACACGTCTTATTAACACTCTTATCTAGCTAAGGTTCCCATTCGTCCCGTTTTTTCCGAGACAGTCTCGTTTTCTGATCATATCTCCCGGTGTCCCGACTTTTTTTCAAATGTCCCGATTTTGAATAGCCTTCCTAAAAATGGATTACGAAAGTTGTTCTCTTTTCAATAAGTAGCGCTCCTGGTAACGAATTCATAGAACATTATTTCTATTGTAATGTTGTTCATACATAGAGCGATCTCTTTTCTTCTCTCTCCATGCTTGCGTTGGCAGTATTAGTTATAATTTCCGTTTCCGATTACATTCAGTATATCATAGCATCATGGCCGAAAGTTGAGGTTGCATAGTACATTATAATTTTGTATCGTTTTTCATCATGCCGAAACGTAAGTGCAGTATAAACTATAGCATCAGAAGAGAATTCCCATTCATCGAAGGTGCGGATGAAAATGTGAAATGTACTGTACATTGTGCAATTCTAGATTTGGCATTTCACATGGTGGTCGGTCAGAAATAGTCAATCACGTCCATAAATCTGAGAAATACTTGAATGCATCTTAAAATATTATCTTCACTCTTGTTTACAGTCTATCATCAAGCTGTTTTTTTAATAATAATAGTAATAATAATAATAATAATAATAATGATAATAATAATAATAATAATAATAATTTCAAGATTTACCGAATGGGCAATAGGATGTATTTTTATAATTTGATTAAAATGTGATTATGACGTATGTGATGGATTTATTTAAAAATTTGCAGTTTTTATTGTGTCCCGTTATTTACAAAATATCCCAGGTTTTAAGTAAAAAAATTGGAAATGTTCCATTTTTTAAATTACGTTATGGGAACCCTAACCTAGCGTTAAAAGTTCTACCTTTAGAAATGTGCATATAAAATGATTATTTCATCTATATAGAGACAGGCTGATGACCTTCTACACTGTAAAAATATTGATTGATGAACTGTGAGTGCAGTCTTGTCGGGAGAGAAGTGAGTTTTTGGCAGTACTAAGTATTGAGGTACTACAGTAATAGTTCCCTAAAGTTACTACACCATCTCCATATAGCAGCGAGTCTTGCCAAATGGGCGACCCCACACTGGCATCCGAATATGGTGATGTTCGTTACACATAGAGAAAAGTGAACATTTGACTGTGTATCTTATCTGTTCACTACATGTAAAAGCCCTGGTTCAAACTCGCGTCATCGGAATAAAGCTATCAGATGGATTACAAATATATTTAAAATGTATGAATATCAATTTATTAGCCTACTCATCTATGGAAACAACTCTCTTAAATTTGAGTTCACGTCAGATATGTTAAATAATGTGATAAGAATCCTCAATATTGTGTAACTCAGAGACTAATGGTGAAAGGACGGTTTCTCCATTATTATTATTATTATTATTATTATTATTATTATTATTATTATTATTAGTATTATTATTGTCATCATCATAACTTTTGTATTTGTATTAATTGTATGCCTGGTTGAGTGGAAGAAATAGCCACAAGACCTTAACTCAGCCAGATAAAATAAATAAATAAATAAATAAATAAATAAATAAATAAATAAATAAATAAATAAATAAATGTATTATTATTATTATTATTATTATTATTATTATTACCACAACATTCTCTATAATTATTCTATTATTCAACCGCTCGAGAAGGTTAAGACTTAACTGGGTTCAGAACAATTCCTGTAATGGCTAGAGTTTTGAGTCTCCTAGGAAATAAAATTAGTATATTGTTATCTGAAGGAACTTCTATTAAACTTACCGGTACCAATAGTGGATCAAGAATACCAGCTGTCGAAACAGCTTCGTCATCACCTTCTCCTCCAAATACTATGTACAATTACCTTATAAATATCTGTGACTAGTCAGACCATTGCCCTTAAAGAAGCACAGATTAGGACTAATAAAAAATCCTGACTGTCGCAGTGAAAATTAGAAAGCGAAATAGAGATATAGTGACTGTGTTGGCTTGCGAACTTGGGCGCATCTGTGCAGAGGAACATCAGGCCTTGATATGGCAGTATCCCGATCTCGGACATACTGATGTTCGTTCAATGTCTAGATGTCTTGAATAATATTCAGGAAGTAGCACAACTGGTTACCTGTGTGCGAGCGGTTTTGACTCAGTCAGCCTATATTTGAAAGCCATACAATTCACTTGTTATTCTGAAGTTCATAGTCATCCTTGCCCAGGTGGAGAAGAAAAATAATTACTGTAAGCATGATTTTTCAGACACCAATGCACAAGACACCCATGACAAATATTATATAGACTAATAAACATAGAAATCCCTGGCAGATGGCGCTAAAATGTGAGTTCTCAATTATGGCACAACGATGTTGACAATGACAACGATGATGTTAGTGGTAACAGTCTAAGATACATAAGGTAAGATAATAACTGCCTCCCATTGGAGGTAGCTCAGAAGGACTCAGTAAGACTAAGCATGCGACCATAAGTTCAATAACTGAGGAGAAAGATGGGAACTTCTCTTCCAATTGAACTGGAGAGCATATTCACGTCTTGGATCTTCCTTTGCTAGAAATCTATATTTCATTAACGTTCACTGCTGATACAAAATTATTGTCGTATTGATGATGAAAATGGTAATAAGGACTTTATTATTCAAAGCAAATGGAAATCATTGTTTATAATACGAGAGGAAGGAGAAAACAACCAGCACTCGCTCTACTTGTAAACAGGTTTAATGTTTTAACACGCTAATTATGTAAGCAAAAAGAGCTATTGTTTTGTCATGGGAGGTGTGTTATTACACTCAAGCTTATGTTATGTAGGAGGTTTTCCTAACTTCTAACTTTATGTAAGTAAAATCTTACCCAGCTGCTGAGTCAATAAAGTGACTGGCGCCGTGACAGTCCTCAACTATAATAATAATAATAATAATAATAATAATAATAATAATAATAATAATACATATATACATATATATACATATGTATATATGTATTCTGCCCATGGGCAGGTCTTTCATTGCAAACATAGCATTCTCCAATCTTTCCTATTTTTTGCCTTCCTTTTAGTCTCCGCATATGATCCATTTATCTTAATGTCGTCTATCATCTGATATCTTCTTCTACCCCGAACTCTTCTCCCATTCACCATACCTTCCAGTGCATCCTTCAGTAGGCAGTTTCTTCTCAGCCAGTGATGCAACCAATTCCTTTTTCTCTTGCTGATCAGTTTTAGCATCATTCTTTCTTCATCCACTCTTTCCAACACAACTTAATTTCTTATTCTGTCTGTCAACTTCACCCCCTCCATTCTTCTCCATATCCATATATCAAATGATTCTATTCGTTTCTCTTCATTTCGTCCATGTTTCTCTCCCCATCCAATGCCACACTCCACACAAAGCACTTCACTAGTCATTTCCTTAATTCTTTTTCCAGAGGTCCGCAGAAGATGCTCCTTTTTCTATTAAAAGCTTCCTTTGTCATTGCTATTCTCCTTTTGACTTCTAGGCACCAGCTCATGTTACTGCTTATAATACACCCCAAATATTTGAAGCTGTCCACTTGCTCTACTCTCTCATTTACAATTCGCAAGTTTATCTTCTTTATTTTTCTTCCTATGACCATGGTCTTCGTCTCGTTGGCATTTATTTTCATCCCACACTGCTCACAGCTGTCATTTAGCTCTTGTAGCTTATCCCTTAGTATCGTCTCCTCTTCTGCTAACAACGCCATATCATCAGCAAATCTTACGCACTTTATTCTTCTTCCTCCTACTTTTAACCCTCCCATGTTATGAAAACAGTTCTTCACCAAATCCTTCTAGTAGATGTTGAAAAGGGTAGGCTAGATGATAAAGGACATACTTGTCGTACTCCTCTCCCTATTTCACTTCCTTCAGACATTTCTTCTCCTATCCTGACTTTGACTCATTGTGTCATATATAGGTTACTGATCAGTCTTCTCTCTTTTGAACCCACACCTATTTTCTTCAGAGTGTCCATTAGTTTGTTCCAATCCACTTTGTCAAACGCCTTTTCTAAGTCCACAGATACTATATACACTTCTTTATTCTTCTCTAGATATCTTTCGCCGATTATTCATAATAGTTCAATTGCATCCCTTGTACCTTTTCCTTTTCTGAAGCCAAACTACTCTTCTTCCAACTATCCTTCCATCTTAGAATATAAACGTCGATTCAGTATTCGCAGGAGAATTTCGCCGAGTGCGATATCAGGTTGATAGTCCTGAACTCGTTACATTTCTTGGCATTATTTTTCTTCGGTATTGGCAGCAACACCGTTTCCGTAAAATCTTCAGGCCATTCGCCTTTCTCATATATTTCGTTGTATAATGATAGAATTCTCTTCTTGTCTTCACCCAAGCATTTCACTAACTCAATGTGGATTCCATAAACTCCGTTGCTTTCCCATTCTTCATTTCCCTAAGCGCTGGTTCAACTTCTCTTAAAATAGAAAATCCTTTTTCGTCTTCTGATACGGTGGCTTCGTCTTCTATGGCTAATTTATCTGGACGATTCCCTGTCTCATATAACTGTTCTACATGGTCTGTGGAGAAACTTCCTGGCTTATACCGTGTTGTCTTGGTGCTAGTGGCTGACGTTTCGACCGCTGTGTTGTGGTCATTCTCAGAGCAGTGGATAAGGAAATAGTATGTGAGCTTGTGTACATCTCAATGGGAGAGGACTTCCAATGATAGGTCGTAGGTTCTCCTTCTGGCATATGATTGAAGTTGCGTTCGAGTGTAAGTTCGATTCCTGCTTAAGTTGATTACCTGGTTGGGATTTTCCGAGGCTTTCCCAACTGTAAGGCTAATGTAAAGTAATCACATAATGAATCTCGCCGTCACCAATTCCATCGACGCTAAATAATGTAGTACCTAGTTGATACAGTGTCAATTAATGAGTATAAAACATACGGTAGTTTATTGTATAATAACATTAAACTTGTGACATGTCGAACTTAGTAGCCGCAGCGGTGAAGACACGAAGGTTAGACAGAGCAAGGAGCCTACGATTCTGCTTAGGACATACTATAGATCAGCGGTCATCAGCATAGTGCATCCTCGGGCTAGCGTCTCTCACCCGCAGATAAGACATTGCACTAGCGTGCATCCGTGGCTGCTGACGGGTAAGGTTTCTGTCTCTATCTTCTGCACGACGGTGCATATTACGATACACTCCTTACCCTTTACCCTTTTCAGCGAGTGCTGACGACCACTGCTGTATAGATGTTTGTCAGTTCTTAACGCGTTGTCTTCTTAGGTATCGTGCTGTGCTCAGCTTATGAAAGTTGGCTGCAGAGCCTTTGGAGCGGTTCGTTTATTCCGGAAAAAACCCTAACTTTTCAGTTACACATATAGGCCCTATTAGATAGACGTTTGGATTGTTAGCATTACGTTTTAATTCCCAGTACTTATGTAATATGCATCATTACTCGAACTACTAGTGAGTCGGATTTACAATCTGGAAAGTCAGGTTCAAATCCCGGCGAATCGAAAGGAAATCTGTTGCGAACAAAAACTTCCTTGGTTAGTTTCTGGGTCTACTCCCGTTTCCTCTGCCAATAGTGTACTATTTCTCCAATAATCATCTTTATAATCGTCCTAGTCTGACGTATACTAGTTTAGGCGATTGAAGAATTTTCTACCCTTTTCCCTGGAAAAGATGTTAGTGCAAACACTCGTGATGTCGCACTTCGATTGCTATGATATTCTATTTACTGACCTAAGAGTTACTTAGGCGCAGGGACTGCAACGTGTTCATAATATGTACGTACGTTTCGTGTGCAATATTCGCCGGGCTGATACGTAACACCGTCCCTCGAAATGTTGTAAAATATCGTAGGAAAACCCACTGTCTTTCCCTCCTGTGTATCTGGCGTCTCGTTTTAAAAATTTATCCACCCACTATAATGAAGACATACGATCACAACATTCCCTCTCACCGAACATCCTCATACTTATCTTCTTTCACTGTGGCTGTTCCTTAGCTTTGGAATTCTCTACCGACTAATGTCAGAGACTGTCAGACATCAAATCAATTTAATAACAGACTAAGGAAATATTTTTCAAACAATTCTCACTAACGATAATAGTTGTTTCAAGTTTCTCAGTGTCTAATGGTTATTATTACTGGATAAATATTTAAATTATCTCATTATTATTACCATTATTATGATAAGATATATTTATTCATCTAGCATATATCGATAAGACAGACCTGTTACAATTCTATATTACCCCAGATCTGCCTTACTTTACAATTTTAATCACCTATGCCAAGTCTCACAACTAAAAAAAAGCAACAAAAACAAAACAAAAAAAAACACACACACATACACACTACAAGACCAATTTAATACACTATTACTTTTAACTTTCTCTTCCCATTTCATCTTCAATATCATTAAAATTTTCCCCAATTTATTTAACACTCTTATATTAGTTATATTACATATTTTCTTATATGCTTCATATCTATTCATATTAAAAAAATTATTAATTATTCACTTTTTCCTTGTATTGTCTGTTACTTGACATTCTAATAATATATGGAACGCGTCTTCTCCCATGCCGCAAAGTGGGCAGATATCCTTCTCTATGGTACCCCTCTTGTTTTTCAATTTCCATATTCCTAGTCTCCACCAAGCTAAGCCCATCCTCACTTTCCTATTATTTATTCTGGCATATTCTTCTTGTTCCCATGACGTTTTAATGTCCTTATATTTTTTATATTACCATAATTATTATTACTATTACTATCTTTTATCAATGTTTATTATTGTCTCACTAACATTAATTATCTAACTTTTATTATTTACTTTTACTTTCATTATTCACTTTCGTATTGTTTTACGATCTAGATATTAATGTAATCACTACTGTAAGCCTATTGTATTCAATCAAAATTAGAGTCTGGCCGAGCGGAAAAGAAGGCCAACTGGCCTTAGCTCTGCCAGATTAAATAAATTATTATTGTCATTATTATTATTATTATTATTATTATTATTATTATCATCATCATCATCATCATTATTGTTTCTATGGCGCACCACTGTTGCTCTCGAAGGGAAGGTGGTATAAGTTTTCAAGAGCGGATAGTTTAGATCATAAACTCAACGCTGTGGAATCTGAGTATCCGAGCTGGAAAAATAATCTCAGTAATTAGTTTTGTTCCAGTTAGCGATCCCAACCAAGAAGAATTGAAAAGTACTGGTAGGCTATATCAGAAAGCTAATCGAAAGCAGTTCTTGGTCACAGTAATGCAACAAGCATATGAAGCAAAGTCATTATTAGATGATACTGAAATCATCTATAACTCACTTTGTTGACCTAAAGTTACTTTTACGGTTTCTTGTTGCTCATTAAATCCTTCGTAATGGCGCTATTAATGCTTTAAACCAAACATTAGGAGCACTTAGCGACCTGGCATGCGAATTGCGATGTTAAATGAACTGTAGATTAAGTTTTAGAGCGAAAATTTTATAATTGAGCTAAAAATTAGTGAAAGCCCTGGAGATGATGGAAGCCTACATGTTGGAATGTATGTACTCAGTTCCATGAGCAACGAACTACTGGAAAGATTCTAGAAAGTATGTTTTTCAAACGAATAAAACATTCAAGCACATGCATGTTTTTGTTTCTCTCACCTTTTGAATGACATAAATAAATGAGCCGTTATCAATTAACTTACCTGAAAATTTCTTTTTAACTGCATCGAAAAACGATTTAATTTGTTTAATTTTGTTACTTGTTTATTCAAAACTAAGACGTGTCATTATTTACTTTTAAATATTTTTCTCGTGCCAAAAATTGTGCCTGTTTTCCGATCATATGATCGTTGTTATTGTTCTTGAATGATATTTTATGGCGTTAACGATCTTATAATACATTTTGGTTTAATAAAAAAAAAACGCGGTATCAGTACGTACCTACCTACATAAAAACTTACCCAGAGCATGAAGAAGCGTGTGAAATTTCTACACTCATACTCCTGCTGGTTAATGATTTAGGCCTACTTCTCTAAATCGTAAGTGAGCACATATCGTCATATTAGAGAAGACTACTCTTCTATTTTACTCATCCTTCCCGACTACTTTTTTAAAAATCAGATAGACTCTTTGTTTAGTGTCGTAACTCAATGACAGGTCATTAAATGTTGATACCTAGAATATAAACACAATACCTAGGTATTACCACAGTCTAGTATATACAATCACGAAGCTTGAGTTTATGAGGATACTAGAAACAATAGACTGTGCAGGTACTATTTCGCATTGTCTGTAATGAGGCGATAGTAGCGATCCTAGTGGTTAGCAACTACTTATGGATGCATATTTACTACGTATTGAGTTTCGTGACTGTATATACTAGACTGTGGTATTACTCGACCGAGACCAGTGGAGTCCTGCAGCCCGGAGCTGTGGCGGAGCCTCACAAATGAAAATCACCTTAGTCATTACTGAGCACAAAAGCATCGCCTGGAACATTTTCCAATATTATGCTCTCGCAAGCATCTTGGCGGTTGAGTCATTCATGTTGACGAACTTCCTGAACCACCAATTTTGTAGACGTCTAGGTGTAAGATTCGTCTGACATCCCGATCAGATATTCCCAATACAGAGCATGTTTAATGGCTGAACGTCGCGTCGTGGAGATATGGTAACAGCATGCCTCACTGCTGGGATATTCTCGGAAGCCCTAACATTGCGATATCTAACGGACGACTTCTGTTTGAAAGTTGAACTTTTTGTCTGAAATTTCTCACCCGTATCAATAGGGTTTTCTTATCAGCAATTCTTTCATGTCGACCTACTCTAAAATGGGTACAAAACTATCACAGCGTTGTAATCACAATCACCATTTTTTTAAATGCTGAACAACATAATGCACGATGTTTATCTGTCCACACCATGATGGTAACTGAAATAGAATGGCTTATGCTGCGCCATCCTAGAATAAATATCATAAAACGTAAACAGACATATGAGGCACTCAGAAGCAAAGTGATACAAGTGACATTTAGTAAGTTTTGAGATAAGTGACTTTGAAGTTGAAACTGAAATTAAAAAATCTGTTACAGGACTATGTTGATGTAAGTTTACAGTTGTATATGTTGGTACCTAAATTTTTTAATTTCTAGATAGAGATTATCTATTCTAAAACAGTTTAGGTAAAATAGGGTCCTAAAGTCACTTGTATTATTTTGCCACGAAAATATTTTTGTGGAAAAGTAATATAAGTGCAAGGGTTTTCAGTATTTATATATTATTTAAAACAAGAACAAGGACATTGCTTACAACATTGAAATATTTCTGTCTTAACAGCACTTGAGCTTTCTTATTATCATATTATAACAAAAAATGTGTCTGTATAACCGAAAGAATCAATCAATCAATCAATCTTCTTAATGTGTCCAGTTGTTTGCAGACAACATGAAGTTAACTATAGTCCTCTGTAGCATTTTCAGTTCTTCTTTTTCATAGTAAATTAGGGGTATTTTGATCGGTGTTCATTATAGACGCCTGTAGCTAGTAGCCAGAGTAGGGGTGTAGTCAATATATACTGCAGGGCTGTGTCTTCTGCAACTGGTAATGATGATTTTAGTTTACTTCTTTTGTGGTTTATGGATGGACAGTATAGAAGAATGTGTTTCAGATCATCATCATGATTATGACACCACAGACAAGTAGGATTATCAGAAATGTGAAATCGGTGTAGATACAATTGAGTGACAATGTGACCTGTTCTGGCTCTTGTTAAAATGTTTGAACATGTCTGGACAAGTTTTTGTACATTTCCAGGTCATTCGGTTTCTTTTTGACGGACTGTAAAATTGTTCCTTTGTCAGAAGAGAGCCAATTGTTGATCCATAAGTTTATAAAATGAAACTTTACTGAAGTAAAGGCATTGGATAGAGATATCACTTAAAGACATCTTGGTTGCAAATATGTTGCCTGTTTCGCAACGTTATCGACTTTCTCGTTTCCAGGTATACCACAATGACTAGGTATCCATTGAAATGTTATTTTCTTTTGGAGTTTTTTTAGTTCACTTAGTTGTTTCTGAATTGGAATAATTCTATGTGCGTATAGGTTTGGTACATATTTGATTATATTAAATGTAGCCCCCTTGGAGTTGGTAAGTATGCAAATAGATTTTTCAGAAATTTGAGTGACACACTGAAGAGCAGCATCAATAGCTAGCAATTCAGTGTCAAGACTGAAGTAGGCTGAATATGGTATGAAGTAATTTTCTTGATATTTTGGAATATAATACCCTGCTCCTGATGTTCCATCATCAGGGTTTAGAGATTCATCTGTATGAATTTGAAGGTAATCCTTATATGTGCTGCAGAGTAGTTCCATGGTATCTAACTTAAGAATGTATGGAGGATTATTTTTTAAATAATTTCGTGGAATTTGTAGGCTATGTTCTGGAATTATCCATTTTCATGGAGGAATTTCACTTACAACTGGAGTTTTAGCAATGAGTGTGTCTGTGATATAGACTGGTATTTCTTCTTTATTTATTTTGTAGAAATTACACAGGATATTAGCTGACAGTTTGAAGAACATCTGAGATCTGGATGAGGCTTGCAATTTTAAATGTATTCTTAGATCATTTTTTAATACATAGTATCTGATTGGTTGAATATTATATTCAATTTCTAGGGCAACAGTTCTCTGCTGAAACATCTTTGTTTCTGTCATGAAGTGCATCTGTAGTGTTCCTACCGCGAATATTCCTTCAACTTCCTCTTCCACGCACTTTTCCACGTCCTACAGTCCTTATTATAGGCCTATCCTAATGCTTCAGGTCATCAAAGAAAGAGTGGTTTATGAATGAGATGAATTTCTTTAGCTATTGAAACTTAGCAAAAGTTATTCTTATTGGATCACTGTATAGTTGGTCCAGCTCAATGTGTGCACGCCTTCCACGAAGATGTTTCGAATATGTAATCTATTACCTCTCTCCATTATGGCAAATGAATTAGTCATACAAAGAAGAAACGCAACAACAATATGTAAACAACGCACTTGTATTAGTTTGCCTCTCAGTCAAAACTCTGTATGCATTGTAATACAAGTGTAAGGCCAACATGGAGCAGCACTGACTGGAACTGCACTTATATTACTTTTTCTCTGAACAGAAGTGACGTTAAAGATTTAGAATATATACTTATCTCACTTTTTTTAAAAAAGTCACTTATATTACTTTGCTTCTGAGTGCCTCATATCTGAAAGAAGCATTCGGGATTATTAGATTTGCACTGCTTATGCCACTCAAGCGCAACTATCAACAAACCTGTATGACGGCCAATTCAAATCGGGGAGATCATTCTGGGGTCCGCGTTTATTCTGGATAGAGAATTTTCTTTTCCTTCAGAAGGACTTTTATCTTTTTCATGCAATAATGTCTCAAGAGCATTGGCTGTTATTGGTATAACTTTTAAACTTGTTCAATTGCTGTCGACAGTATTCTGATGATATTACACAGCATAAGACTATAGGCCTAAGAATGATTTTTTGTGTGGCAATATCTCAAGGACATTGGCCACTGCTGGTACAACAACTTATAAATTCGTTCGACATTTTATGAGATTTGTCTACAGTTGATAGATGGTTCAAACGTCATCATAATATGGATGAAGATGAACTCAGAGACTATCATCAGGTTCATAATTCTAACAATATGTTGTTGCTTAGTCAAATGTCCGAAGACAGGTCTGAACCTCACAAGTGAGACCAAGAAGGCACCACTTATGAGACAACGGGGTAGAGTGGCCAGTTCCTTTACTCTTCCATTGCATACATCACCGATTACCTACATATTACACTAGTTAGACTTCAGATATATACAAACAATGTTCTTCCTCTGACACATATCGTCAAGTGAGGTGTACTGCCTGATATAATAGATGTACATATCATCCACAACCTCAATCACAGGATTCTAACAAAATGTGCATTCAGAATTCCTTTATCAGCATGAAGACTCACAATCTCACCGGAAAGGAAAACGATCTGCTTGGAAAAGCTTTTAAGGAATGTCAGCTTTTTTATGTTTGGCTGAAAGTTCATGTTGAATATAAAGAATTCTCAGAACGAGCCTTGAAATATTTAATGCCGTTTCCCACGACTTACTCGTACTTGTGTGAGCAGACATTTTCTACTCTTTCGTGTATTAAAACTGTTAAAAGAAACCGAGTAAATGAGACGACAGGCTTGATATTGAAGATAACTAACAATGATTCTAAATATAAAGACTATTTAAGCATAAATAATTTCATCATTCTCACTGAAGTAGTGAAACTTCTAAAAATATACTTGATCTTTTTTTTCAGTAAAATGAATTTTAGACAAAGACAGTATTGAAAGTAAAGTATTGTTTTGCTTTATTAGGCCTACTTTTAATATCAACTCTGCTGTAAACATATCAATGCAGGCCTACTTTTTTCAGGACAGTATTACATTATTTATGTTTCGTTTAATTCAAATATGCAGGTAATATTGATTGATGAAGGATCGGTGGAGCGCAGAAAACATCTTTCCGGCACCGGGATTCGAACCCGTGTTCTTAGCTCTACGTGCTGACGCTCTACCCACTAAGCCATACCGGATTCCAATTCCGACTCCGGATCGAATCCTCCTAGTTTAAGCTCCACCTCTTAGTTTTCCTTTAGTGACTAACCCTCATGCACGGTGTCACAGATGTGTGACAGTGACACAAAGTCCAACACACTAATGTGCAGAGGTGTACTCATTACGAATGACTAAGTGGCCGGGATCCGACGGAATGAGCGCCGTCTTAAATCACTAAGTGATTACATACGCATATCAATTATAGAGGTGGAGCTTAAACTGAGAGGATTCAATCCGGCATCGGAATTGGAATCCGGTGTGGCTTAGTGGATAGTGCGTCAGCACGTAGAGCTGAAAACCCGGGTTCGAATCCCGGTGCCGGAGAGAATTTTTCTCCGCTCCACCAATCCTTCATCATATGACAACGTAGAATTCCTGCATGGAAATATGATATGTACAGTACTTCGGTACATTGCTACGATATTGATTAAATTTTGGAAAATATCACTACTCATATACACTTAATAGAAACCCAAAATCTAACCTACCAATAATAATAATAATAATAATAATAATAATAATAATAATAATAATAATAATAATAATTATATATATATATATATATATATATATACGTTGTGAAGTATAGTAATGAAATTTATCTAAGTTACCAGTTAAGCTGAATATATTAGAAATGTAAACATAATTACTTAGAACTATCATTTATAAGGCAAAAATATAAAATTTAGATTTTAAATATGATTAGGCTACTTTTCAACGTATTAAGAGAAAATCAATCCAGTAAACAAGTCTGAAAACTCAAATTATTAAATATTCCTTGTAAGTATTATATTTAAGAGCGAATGTAATTTACTATGCTTTTTGAATTAGGTAATTGTGCATTTTAGTTTTGAAAGACAGGTTCTAATATCGACAGGAAGAAAATTCTAGAGTCTAGATTCCAGATTCGAGAGAATGGCTGAGAATAACGGCATGTTCTGTGTTTAGGTATAGGAATAATAGTTTCTTGTTCAGACCAGGTGCCAAAGCTGTGAAGAGATGAGAGATTCTGAAACCGACATGACAGATAAGATGGACAAGAAGTAAGATGGACATTGTCGTTTCATTGACAACTTTGAAGGGGTACGCAAAAATACTGATCAATGCAAAGGAGGTTCGAAATGTTAATAAATTTGAGAAACATCGCCCTACACTACCATTTTGGCGATTTGGCGCAGTCAGGAACCGCGGAAAATGTTTAGATACACTTACAAATGTCCAAGTGTCTTAAATAAAACATTAAATGTGTACCCACACTTGGTTCGTTGACGTAAGTACCAAGGCCAGTACGAAGAGTATCATTGTGAACACGTGTGTGTATGTGTGCATGCATGTGTGTGGATGCGTGCCTGTGTCTGTGTGTATAACAATGAAGTATAAATTTCTGAGTAGCTTTTGTTTGACCTTGATCTAGAAGAGAGCTCATCACTAGTTTTTTTTTATTATCCTTAGATGCGTGGTACATGTATAAGCAGCGGAAGAAGACACGTGCGTGCCATGGGTATGTGTTCCACTGCCACAAAGAACAGCAGCTACTGTACTTGTCTGTTGTTTATCTAGTATTGTGTATTCTTTAGATGAAAACTCATTGTTATGAGTGACGATCTCAAGTGAAATTATTATAGTCTCACCAAAATTAGCTTAATTTCAGTGTAAAGATTATCACCGACTTCAAATAGGAGACACTATATTTATTAGATTTTATTCTGTAGATTTCATTTTAAAAATACTTTAATTTCATATATTCTTGTCATTATTCTACTTTCCTTTAATGTATTTTAATTATATTAAAATGTATTCATTTATTTACTTGATTTATTATTACTAGTAGAGCTAAGGCCATAAGGCCATCTCTTCCACTCAATCAGTATAAAAATACTCGTACGTAGCAAATATAAAAATGCAGCAATACAGAAACTATGGAATAATAATATACACCTTTAACTCCAATAGTATGTAGTTTGTTCAAAAGTAAATTATGATTGATAGGGTCAAAAGCTTTCTGTAGATCCGAGAAAATATTCAAACATTTACTGTATTTCCGATATCTAGTTCATTGATAATTTTTCAAGTAACATTAATAAAAGCATCATCAGTAGAAATATTATTGCGGAAACCAAACTGATTTTTACAGAGGATTTTATGTTTTTCTAAATAATTTATTAAACTATTTTTAAAACATTTTTCAAGCAAATTGGAAAATGTTGGAAGTAAAGATTTAGGTCTATAGTTATTTAAATAATTTTTATTGGACATTGGAATTACTATGGCACATTTCAAAACATCTGGGAACATATCTTCCACAAAACATAAGTTAAAATATGTACAATGGGTTTTGATATATAATTTGATAATAATTTTGAAAGTATTCTTCTTAATTCCATTTATAGGCTACCAGGAGTAACATTATTTTTAAGGTCTTGAAAAAATAATAATTTCATCTTCAGTTACAGGGAAAAGAAACATGGAGGAAGCTAAATATTCATTTTGTGTCTCATTACAACATATATAACAGTTAAAAATTTGACGTATTAATGTTATAAGTAACTTTTTGTCCTATCTTTCTTGCAATCTTTCTTCTGCAATTTAATATTCACCCTTTTCGTTTTTTAATTCCGTGATTGACTGTTTATTTGGTACATTTACATCTGTAGCTTCATTTATAACTTGCCAGAATTTTTAGGGCATTTTTGTACCTATCAAATTTGGATTCATAATATTTAATTTTCGTTTTTCAAATGACAAGAGTTAACATATTTCTATATGTTCTGTAGTAATGTTTTAGTTGTACGTTACTTGGATTATTTTTAACTTTTAAAGCAATTTTGTCTCTTGGACGAGTAGAATTAACAATATGTTCAAATATTAAAAATAACTGCTCTAGAGTTGTAATGAAAGCCACTGACTTCTATGTATGCTAGAATCCTACAGTGCATGTAAAAATAAAAATCATATGCAAAATGCAGTTTTAATTAATGTACATTATACGAAACAAGTCACTGCATTTGAAATGTACTGAACTTTATTTAAACAATTCAAACTTCACTTAACAATAATACATAAAAATTATTCCAATTGAATACGAAATATTACAAGTACCTGAATCAATTTTACTCCTTGACATTGAAGTTGATAGTGAAGTCTGTATTTATGTTGACCAGACTGCTAATCTTCAGTCAGTAGTGCAATACACGTACTGTATATTAAGATTTTAAAAATTATTTTCAAAATATACTATCGTGCAAAAAATTATTGTACAACACACGTTTGTGAAGTGCATTACAAAATCTCGTTAACTGAAAAACTCGCTCTGCTCCTTTTTCAAACTTTGCCTCGATTTTGTAAAAAGCACTTCTCAACCTTGTATTGTAATATACTATTTATTATACACTCCTTCAGAAAATATACTCGCATAATTTACCCTTGTTTTTTTTCGGCCAGAAATTTCAGGAAAATGTAGGGTTACCATCCGTCCGGCAAAAGGAGAACACGTCCTCTTTTTTAATCATTTTATCCTGTCCGGCAGGAATTTTAAAACAATTTAAAATGTCCGGAATTTCGCATTTCAACTAGAATTAATATGAATATTGAATAATGTGCGATATTATGCATATAATACCTAAATAAATGGTGAAAACCTATGAAAAAATTTAACTGCTTTCAGTGGTTCAAGCTGGAGCACATAAAAAACATAAAATATGATGACCTATTGACATGCATTGAATTCTTACACTCCAAAAAGTAATTATTCATTATTCTAAGCTATTTTATCAATTTTATTCTGCAATGTACAAAGATATGCTAATCAAGTTAATTTGCATAAAGATTTAAGTTTAGATAAACAATGATGCAAATTCTTCAATTCCAATAGTTCTGCGAGCACTGAAACTTTCTCAGAGCTCTTAAAAATGTCAATTATATTTATTTATCCCAAGTCACAATGGAAGTGTTGAGAGATTATTTTTCCTAATATCTGCTCAATGGACAAAAGAACGAAATCGCATGGTGAGGAAGACAGTCAGAGGTATCATTATGGTGAAATATAATTTCAAGGACATGTCCTGTGAACAGTTTCATAGTTATTTATTACAAGATATAAGTTTGTCTCTTCAGGCTCTTGTGCACAAAATGGGCACCGATAGGTAGGGTACAGATGTAGGCTAATACTGATCCAGCAACTAGTGAGAGAACTAATTAAAGTGAGCCATTATTTTTATGTTTAATTTTGTTCATACCAATTTTTATGAAGTCCTCCTTTTTCAGCAATGTCCTCTTATTTTAGATTGTCTCCTATAAAATTTCTACTCGCGGTAACCCTAAGAAAAAGGGAGGGCGCAATAATTGTGATACCAACTATGAGACAATTAGGTCAGGAGCTAATGAGGTAGGGTGGCTAGTTCCTTTCCCTTTCCATTGGATATATCGCCGACTAGTTACATATTACACTAATCAGACTTCAGAAGGCGCGATAATATGCAGTATTAATATTTTCACTAATCTCGGGACATTAATGGGAAAGTGTTCTTCATGGAGGCATCAATTAGCCTGCTTACTCTAGCGTCAAGATCTCGTGCTTGTTACAGGCTTCTTCAGGCTAAAGGTTACTCTACCGTGAAGAACAGCGTTGAGGCTTTTATATTGCTGAATAAGCCACGCACGAAACAGGTGCTGCGCATTCTGAGACCGCCGCGCAGCACCACTTAGACGATGAATCACGGACTCCTTCGTAAACGCTGGAGAACTGTTAAGAAAAAAGTAAACAGATTTAGTCTCATAATGTGCAACGTCACGTTTCCTCCGAGGTTTGCGTTGAAATATAATAGTCGCATGTATCTTTGTAGGTAAGTACAGAAAAGCTCTTGCAGGAGTCTTTATTCTGCATCTGGATGTACTCGTATTTTCTAATGAATGGATAATGAAATGAAAGGAATGTAAAGATGACCATATTTACGGTCCGAACACCAGACCCTAAAGCCACCTACATGTGATACGAGTAAGTGCATTTAAAATGTAATGAACACTCTCTCTGTTCCACTCCGACGTTCCAGATTTGTGTCACACATATTGTTCGAAAATCCATAGTCAAATTATAGTTAAAATGTCAGTCTACTTAGCCCATTCCTTGCACACATTATCGTAATCACTTTCATCATTACAGTTACGGGGTATTAGGAACAACAATCTGCTCCAGCTAACAAGTAAATATAAATTGGCCATTTATTTCTTAGGGCATCCAATATTAATTGTTCTTCAAATTTATAGTCTGTAGCTATTTCTGGCAATGATTTGTCTTTCTTATTTTATTATCAGCTCTTTTGAAATCGGTCTGTAATATATGATAATAACATGGGAATCAGATTACAGGGTGATCCGTTTGGGTATAGATAAAATAAAAACACCGTAAAACATTTACTACTGAATTTTATTTGTCAAAACTTTGTCCATACAACAATGAAAGATGGGAGATTCCTCAAAGCTCAACATGACCCCCATTGCGCACCCTACACAACTCATAACGGTGATGCAATTCAGCCCATGTCCGTTATAACATAAGAGGGGTGATTTGTTGAAATTTCTTTTTTTTATTTTGAGTTAATTTACGACGCTGTATCAACGTCTAGGTTATTTGGCGTCTGAATGAAATGAAGGTGATAATGCGGGTGAAATGAATCTGGGGTCCAGCACCGGAAGGTACTCAGCATTTGCTCGTATTGGGTTGAGGGAAAACCCCGCAAAAAACCTCAATCAAGTAACTTGCCCCTACCGGGATTCGAACCCGGGCCACCTGGTTTCGTGGCCAGACGCGCTGACCGTTACTCCTCAGGTGTGGACGATTTGTTGAAAAGCTTGAGTAATTTTTACTCTCAAATCATCAATGTTCCTGGGTTTCTGTGAATAGACAACGTCTTTAACAAAACCCTATACGAAGAAGTCAGGAGGGGTTAGATATGGGGAGTTTGGTAACCAAGCCAAGAGATAGCTGCTTCTCGTACTGGGTTTCGCCTGCGACTTCCTGCATGTTTTTTTTTTTTAAACACAGAAACCTGTTTCTACAAATGTTCGATACCACAACATTATGGAATCGTATTTAGGTACATTACGCACATCATACTCACGTCGAAATTCCCTTTGAACTCTTTTAACACAGTCAAATTTAACATACCATCCATAATCAAAGGGATCAGATTATATTATTTTATACTATAATATATTATACAGAGTGCAAGCAATATACGTACGAAGATTTAAGGAGTCGTTAGAATAGAAACAAACAATTTGGAATTTCAATAATTTTTTATCTTCAATAAGTCGGCCCTATTTAATAAATTCTGTCCAAAGATGTGTAATTTACGCTCCATCTGGCAACAGCGTAGATAAGCTGAACCTCAGGTGAAATCCTCTCGGGCTCTGCACTGGAAGAGAGTTGCCTACCGTGGATATGAACAAAATAATACGAAGTAAATACAGACAGTATTACTTTCAGCAACTGCAGTTTAGTATAAAGACATAAGTTAATATAACAGCGAGAAATGCAAATGGTCAGGTCTCATTTATTATCAACCTTATCATACGTTAAATGATACTAAACACAAAGGTGGAAAGTTAACCCCATAATAATTTCAATTCAAGATTTTTGCATTTAATTTAACATTAACTTTATAATACATGTGCTTACAACTTACCGGAACAACAGACAGTAGGCTATATGTAGTACATTCTTCAAAGGAAATGTCCGATGTGGGCACCATTTAGCTTCCATGCATGCTGCAGGTCGACTCAAACAGTTTTAATACATTTATATGAAAACACTTCTACTGTTTAGTTTTTTTTTCTGAGTACAGCGGTTACGGAACTCTGGTGACACACGACGGATATAGTGAGCTCACTGGCATACTGAAATAAAATATGTTGTTATAGCCTATTTGTGATGGTTCTCCTTGCAAACCTTTCACTGTACAGGAGTTGTGCTTTATGCGAGTTGCATTTAGTTTCGCCATAAACTAGACTCATATGTAAATAATATTAATTTATGAACTTCGAAATTTTCAAATGATTTGCTCGCTCCACAGAACAGTTACGTCTTTCTTTGACAACGTGTGTTCTCCCCACTGCACTGCTTACGTAATATGAGTATAACAAACTAGCGCATAGCGCTTAAAATACTGCACAACCCTCAACTGGTTCCCCGTAATGCCAATTCCCCCGCTAAGAGCGATGTTTGATTCTGGCAATTCATAGCAGAACACTTGAATTACATTGACATAATGGGGCATTTACAGGACTCGCCGTTGCCTGTTCAATGCTTCGTTCAGAATTTTATGGCTAATGGATACCAAAAATATTTTCCTAAGCACCTTATTCCCGAACATCCTTAATCTCTGTTCATCTCTCAAAGTGAGAGTCCAAGTTTCACAACCATTCAGAACAACCGGTAATGTAACTGTTCTATAAATTCTAACCTTAGGAATTTTATAAGTAGACTGGATAACAAAAGCTTCTCAAGCGAACAATAACAGGTATTTTCCATATTTATTCTGCGTTTCATTTCCACTCGAGTGTCATTTATATTTGTTACTGTTGTTCCAAGTTATTTGAATTTTTCCACTTCTTGAAAGGATAAATTTCCAATTTTTATACTTTCATTTCATACCATGTTCTGGTAACGAGGCATAATCATATTTATTCTACGTTTAATTTCCTCTCGAGTGTCATTTATATTTGTTACTGTTGCTTCAAAGTATTTGAATTTTTCCACTTCTTCAAGGATAAATTTCCAGTTTTCATATTTCCATTTCGTAAAATATTCTTGTCACGAGATATAATCACATACTTTGTTTTTTTTTCGGAATTTACTTTCAAACCTAGCTCTTTATTATTGCTTCAAGTAAAATTCTCAAGTTTTCTCTAATACTTTGTGGATTTTCTCCTAACATATTCACGTCATCCGCATAAAAAACAGCTAATGTAACCCCTTGATTTCCAAACCATCTATGTTTTCCTGACGTTCTTATATTATTATTATTATTATTATTATTATTATTATTATTAGATATTCCAATAAATTAATATATTGTATTATTTCCCATTTCCCTGAATTAATAATTATAATTAAACATTTCTAACTGCCATTAGAAGCATGAGAAATAAAATTGCGCGATTTTTCTTTCAGTGGTGAAAAGATGTCTAATTGGTCTACTGATTAAACTGTTGTGTATAGAAATAATAATTGCTGTAGTATTTTAGTGTGTGTTAATAGATCGACTATTGATATTTTTTGTATTCGATAGATATTGGAGAAAAAAATGGGAATATAAGGGTACAGTACATCAGTAATTCATGGACTTCATAAAGGCATATGTCTCAGTTATGAGAGAAATTTTATATAGATAATATTCTTATTGAATTTGGTATTCCCAAGAAACTAGTTCGGTTAATTAAAATGTGTCTCAGTGAAACGTACAGCAGAGCCCGTATAGACCATTTTGTGTCAAATGCTTTTCCAATTCACTGCGGGCTAAAGCAAGGAGATGCACTATCACCTTTACTTTTTAACTTTGCTCTATAACATGCCATTAGGAAAGTTCAGGATAACAGAGAAGGTTTAGAATTGAATGGGTTACATCAGCTCCTTGTTTATGCGGATGGTGTGACTATGTTAGGAGGAAATCCACAAACGATTATGGAAAACACGGGAATTTTACTTGAAGCAAGTAAAGAGATAGGTTTGGAAGTAAATCCCGAAAGACAAAGTATATTATTATGTTTTGTGACCACAATATTGTACGAAATGGAAATGGAAATATAAAAATTGGAGAGTTGGAAAAATTCAAATATCTTGCATCAACAGTAACAATATAAATGATACTCGGGAGCAAATTAAACACAGAATAAATATGGGAAATGCGTGTTATTATTCGGTTGAGAATCTTTATCATCTGGTGTGCTCTCAAAAATCTGAAAGTTAGAATATATAAAACAATTATATTGCTGTATATATTATTTTAATGTACCGAAGTACATATGATATTTCCATGCAGATATTCTGCGTTATCATACGATGAAAGAGTGATGGAACGGAGAAAAATTCTCTCCGGCGCCGGGATTTGAACCCGGGTACATTACTTCGGTACATTAAAATAATATATATGATATGCGTAAATAACTTCGTGATTTAAGACGGCGCTTATTCCGTCGGATCCCTGCCAACTAGTCACTCATAACGAGTGCACCTCAGCACATATGTGGACTTCGGTCCTACGTTCATAGATATCTATGACGTAGTGCAGAGGGCGGCCAAGAGTTGGAGCTTAATCTGAGAACGATTCTGCCCGACGCCGGGGTGGGTATCCGGTGTGGCTTAGTGGATAAAGCATCAGCACGTAGAGCTGAAAACCCGGGCTCAAATCCCTGCGCCGGAGAGAATTTTTCTCCGTTCCATCACTCTTTCATCGAATTATATTACTGGTTATTCGGTATGGTTGTGAAACTTGGACTCTGACTTTGAGAGAGAAACAGGGGTTAAGGGTGTTTGAGAATAAGGTGCTTAGGAAAATATTAGGGGCTAAGAGGGATGAAGTTACAAGAGAATGGAGAAAGTTACACAACGCAGAACTGCAAGCATTTTATTCTTCACCTGACATAATTAGGGACATTAAATCCAGACGTTTGAGATAGGCAGGGCATGTAGCGCATATGGACGAATCCAGAAATGTATATAAAGTGTTTGGAGGCCGGGAGACTAAGACCTTTGGGGAGACCGAGACGTAAATGGAGGGATAATATTAAAATGGATTTGCGGGAGGTGGGATGTGATGGTAGCTACTAGATTAATCTTGCTCAAGGTAGGGACCGATGGCGGGCTTATGTGAGGGCGGCAATGAACCTCCAGGTTCTTTAAAAGCCACAAATAACAAAAAAAAGTAAATAGGTGTTAAATTAGAAGTTAGAATAAAATTATTTTAAATTAAGAGGTTAGTCTTCAATTTGTGTGATTAGGAATGGTTTACTGATGTCTGCTATTCTGTAAATCGAACCGAAACAAAGAATGTAATTTGTTGTTTTATCATTTTCCACAATATGATGGACTAAAGAGGAAGTGGTGTTTAACCATTTGGCATAAAAGGAACAAATCAATAACTCTTTGGACGCCAAGTATAGCTCACATATCTGCATCAGACAAATCAAAGGAGCTAATTTTAGCATTACCACAAGAAGAAAACGTTTGCTTCCTAATATGGTAGCCTACTATCTGTATTTGAGGATATCCCAAAACATAAACATATATGAGGGTCGGTCAGAAAGTAGGTAATGCATTCTATTTTTTTCTCTCTCTCTTTAATAAGTTGGTAATATGGAACATTGAATTTGGTGCGATTCCTCAAACCTCTTACAGTCCACTGCAGTAACAGGTTTCTAAGCCAGGAGATAGCAGCACTGCATCAGTTTACAAAATGGCTGACATCGACGTACGTATAAGATAGCGTGCTGTGATTTTTTTTTTTTGTTTTATTGGGTAATTTTACGACCCTGTATCAATATCTAGGTTATTTAGCGTCTGAATGAAATGAAGGTGATAATGCCGGTGAAATGAGTCGGGGGTCTTGCACCGAAAGTTACCCAGCATTTGCTCGTATTGGGTTGAGGGAAAACCCCGGAAAAAACTTCAACCAGGTAACTTTCCCCGACCGGGATTCGAACCCGGCCACTCTGGTTTCGCGGCCAGACGCGCTGACTGTTACTCCACAGGTGTGGACGCGTACTGTGATAGAAATCCTGATTGCGAAAGGCTAAATGTCCATTCGAATTCATGAAATACTGAAGAAGGTTTATGGAGATGCAGCAGTGGATGTAAGCACTATTAGACGATAGATTCGTCACTGTACAGAAGCTGAAAGGAAAACACCGTTGGCTGATAAAAAGCGTAGCGGCCGACCGATGATTGCAGTGACTCCACACAACATCCAGCGAGTAGACGAGATCATTAATGATGACCGCCGGGTAACACACATGAATTGTGTTGCATGCTCTCCATCGGTAAAGGCAGTATGAAGTCCATTATTGATAAACTGGGCTACTCTAAAATTTGTGCACGCTGGGTACCAAAATTTTTGATTATCCAGAAAAAAGAGGCAAAAAAACAATAGCCTCCGATCTGTTGCAGCGCTTCAGTGTGGAAGGCATAGGCAAATAAATAGAAAGACCTAAAACTCAATGTATTATATTCGACACAATATTGAAGCGACACCGAGACCGGTGGCGGCAAATATCGGAACAACATCTCATGTTGCACAACCCTATCGGTATTACAGGTATCCGTTATACCAACATTATTCCAGCTCGATCGGTGTTGCGGGTATCCATAGATACATACATACATACATACATACATACATACATACATACATACATACATACATACATACATACGTACGTACGTACGTACATAAGTGTTCTACCCAAGGCAGGTCTTTTACTGCAAACCCAGCATTCTCCAATCTTTCCTATTTTCTGTCCTCTTAGTCTCTGCATATGATCTATATATCTTAATGTTGTCTATCATCTGATATCTTTTCCTACCCCAAACTCTTCTCCCGTTCACCATTCCTTCCAGTGCATCCTTCAGTAGGCAGTCACTCCTCAGCTAGTGACCTAACCAATTCCTTTTTCTCTTTCTGATCAGTTTCAGCATCATTCCTTTTTCACTCACTCTTTCCAACACAGCTTCGTTTCTTATTCTGTCTCTCCATTTCACAAGCTCCATTCTTCTCCATATCCATATTTCAAATGCTTCTAGTCGCTTGTCTTCACTTCGTCGTAATGTCCATGTTTTTCCCCCCATACAGTGCCACACTCCACACAAAACACTTCACTAGTCTTTTGCTTAGTTCTTTTTCAGAGGTCCGCAGAAGATGCTCCTTTTTCTATTAAAAGCTTCCTTTGCCATTGCTAGCCTCTTTTTGACTTCCTGGCTCCAGCTCATGTTGCTGCTACACCAAAAACAGTAAACAGAATTACTCTATAACAACAATAAACATAATATTAATGAAAAACATAGGTATAAAATATGTCTCTCCTTCTTGCCACTGTGTAAGCCAAATTTGTTGAAACTTTACATAAGATAGTTGATACGTTAATTCCTGCATAATATAAAGTAGAAAATATGTCTTATTTAGCAGTAGGTAGTACGCATTTCTTATGTTCTTTCCCTTCTCTTGTATCTCGTTTTCAGTGAAGTGACTTTTGGAACACACGGTGTTAATGAGCACTAAAGCTTGTATCGAAAGTGATAGTTCAATAAGTAACGAATATTAGAGTAATGTAATTCAAATTCAAAATATAAAATTGGGTTAAATTTGCTGAGTATAGCAAAAGCACTGAAGAAATAAATTGTTAGCATGTACCGTAGCACAGGATCTCTGCCGAAGTTTCCATGTTAAAGAAGGCTACAAAGTGTGAAGACGACTGAGTGAGGTGTGCAGAGCGCAGATCAGGCCCCGGGCGGTACCGGCTGCAAGAATGTGGGTCAGTGGCTGGCTAGACCATTCATACAGCCCCGCAATCACCCAGTGTCTGGGAACAAGGCCCCCCCCTTTATCTCTCTCTTTTACGGAGGAGGGACCCGAAGGCTTGTACCTCAGCCTGAGGCTTATTGTGTTTACCACTCCTGTTCTGTGAATGATACACAAGGCCCCCTTACTTGACGCACTACATTCTGTTTACTTCTGGAGTCATTTTGTGAGCCTGTTACACAGTATTCATTTGTGAAAAGAATTTTGGATTCTATAGCTGTGGGTTGAAGTTTAATTTCTTATAAGAGATTCCCATAATTCTGCAAGAATTTCATATTGATGCAAAATTTAAAATATTTAACAAAATGAATTTGTGAAAACGCGTGGCGACAAAGTTTAATAAAATAACATATCATTTGTGAACAATATTGATATGTGACAGTGAAGTTCCTGGGATTTGATTTGGTAGAAATCTTTGCTGGCGTAACTGAACAGTTGTAGCAGCATTTTGAATTTCATCATCAATTCATAACATACCTAGGTGTGGCATCTTGTCTACTTAAACTGCCTTTACGCGAAGCCCGCTACTTAAGTGTCCTAGGATTCAGTAACTATATATCTGTAGTGCTCGGGAAAAGTGACACAAGTCAGTTTCCACAAACCTTATTTGATTATTTATTGACAACTTACGGAACATCTGTTCGCTTGGGAAAAAAAAAATATATAGGTATTCCTCCCATTACAATAATTCATACAGAAAATATCAGATCGACATAAACCAGTGTAAGTTGTCAATAAATTATATATAAAAAAAAAAGGTTTGTGAAAACTGACTTATGTCACTTTTCCCAAGCACTACAGATATGTACTTCAGAAATACAATGAAGCTCTAGGTCAGTAGTAGTTCTGTTGCAGATAAGCTACCATGAAGTACCCTGACTGCAGCGTCGCCGGCTTTCCGCAACCACGTCACTACAGTTGGCGAGTGAAATTTGCAATTCTTTTTAAGGGGATTAATCGAAATTTGTACTTTACATTATTAAATTTATACGTTAACATGACTATGAATAGCTAACTGTAAACTACCTAAAAAGAATCAGCGTATGTTTTAAACTCTTTCATAGAATATGCAATGGAAACGTTTAACGCAAAACAACTATCTTTAAAACCGTCCGCAAAGAAACAACATTTCATGCTTCTTGTTCGTTATATTTATAGGATTCAAAATGCTTATTTATAAAGAGTAATATATTGTTCAAAATGTTTATTTGTAAAGAGGAATATATAGTTCAAAATGTTTATTTATTTGTAAAGAGGAGTATGTCGTTCAAAATGCTTATTTATATAAAGAGGAATATGTCGTTCAAAATGCTTATTTATATAAAAATAAATATATCGTTCCAAATGTTTATTTTTAAAGAGGAATATGTCGTTCAAAATGCTTATTTTTATAAAAAGAAATATATCGTTCAAAGTGTTTATTTATAAAGAGGATTATGTCGTTCAAAATGTTTATTTTTATAAAGAGAAATATCTACTTCAAAATGTGTAGGCCTATTTATAAAAAGCAATATGTCGTTCAAAATGCTTATTTATAAAGATGAGTATGTCGTTCAAAATGTTTCTTTATAAAGAGGAATATGTCGTTCAAAATGCTTATTTATAAAGAGGACTATGCCGTTAAAAATGCTTATTTATAAGGAGGTATATTCGTTCCCATTACCTTACCATGCTTTTATATGGAAATATAAACTATCGCTGAATTCAAATGAGACAAAATCGATGGACTTTTATGGGGCGATAAAAATCCTTAACATGGCTTCATTCGAGAGGGAAGTGAAGTTAGAAATATTGTTTCTATATTTATGGCCCGTAAAAGAACTCTGACCCAGGCAAACTACCGACAATTGTTTTTCCTCATACCACCAATTTCCCTTACATTACTTTACATTACGC
The DNA here is from genome assembly GCF_040183065.1 of Periplaneta americana. Classification (NCBI taxonomy): domain Eukaryota; kingdom Metazoa; phylum Arthropoda; class Insecta; order Blattodea; family Blattidae; genus Periplaneta; species Periplaneta americana. The sequence goes on from NC_091127.1 coordinate 90,877,696, forward strand.
ACAGTTTCAATGCAGTCTACAGTCCCAACTGATTCAGCAGGACAACCTATCATGAGAAAATGTTAAATGTTATGTTTTATTTAACGACGCTCGCAACTGCCGAGGTTATATTAGCGTCGCCGGTGTGCCGGAATTTTGTCCCGCAGGAGTTCTTTTACATGCCAGTAAATATACTGACATGAGCCTGTTGCATTTAAACACACTTAAATTCCATCGACCTGGCCCGGGATCGAACCCGCAACCTCGGGCATAGAGGCCAGCGCTATACTAACTACGCCAACCAGGTCGACTCCTATCATGAGAAAGCTGAGTAGTCTGATAGACAAAGCAAAATAGAAAAATGGATCAAGATAGGAATTCGACGGCCACAGAGTTCAAGAGACCGAAATTAATAGCACCACCATAACAGGTAATAACAGTTAAGGAAATTTAAGTACTTAAGTAATGCGTTTATTTTTGCGTCAAGATAGAATGCAACGAATAATAAATCTTAGAAAGAAATATAGTTAAAATAATTCATAAGGGAGAGAGAAGAACGAAGAAGTGGGGGTGTGGGACGGGACATGCATCATAATACGAAAGCTGCAGGACCGCACGTTCCTCCACAACTTGTTAATGTCTTGATTCTATAAATTTTTACTCCACACACAAAAAAGATTGGTAACCCAAGATTTTCCTATCTAGATAATACTATAGCCCGAAATGCTTTACGAGTACGCAGAACCTTTCTGATCCGGGCTGTCACGAATGTGCTTGGGGCTTGTAGACTGCACGAGACTCGGAATTGAATCGTCGAGTCGAGCGAGGCAATTATCACGAGCATTTGATGGAGACCCACCGGTGGCTTTAAAACCAACCTATAATTTTCTTTGTTCAAATTAGGTTATTCATGAAAGAAATTCTACTTACGACAATCTAATATAGATATAACATAACATTTTTAATAAATGGTTTTATGTGATGGAGCATTCGAAGGAAACTGAAATATTATTCTACTTCAAAGACAACTTGCTAATTTACTTTGCGTAATAAAAAACCGCAAGCAGTAATTAAATACATTCTTATCGTGAAACTTTGTATTTTTAAATATCAATTGAGTTTTCATGACTCAATAACTCCAGCGAGGACGGTTAAAGTGAATGTATTAAACAGAAACAATGTATTGCAGCATCCACTAGTTCAAAACTACAATTTTTTTCAGTGCTTTAGACTTCAGGAATCACTCTCGATTACTGAAATCAAAATTATAGGTCTAATACTTTCTTAAATGAGTATTTATGTTAAAGTATGTGAATTGTTTGGGAAGTATTAGCTAAAAAAATAGATTCCGGGGAAATCGTCACAATTTTTGAGCACAGAGAGAATATGTCAAACATTACTTTACATATTTGTCATAGGTATAATTCACATTCGTCATTCATTACCATAACGTTTAACACACTTCACATTAATGTGTTATATTTCTTTCCTTTCTATAATTTGTATTACTTTCTCCTCTCTAAATTTTCCCAAATTCGCAGCCTTTTAAAAATTATGAGCGATCAAACAGATATTACATACACACACTGAAAGAGGCCTGCAATGGTTTCATGTTCATCAAACATACAATCCTAAGAAATGGGATAGTCTGGCGTTGTGACTTAGGTACATGGTGAGTGGAACTTATTGCTAACAGTATTACATGATGGCAGCAGAATAATAAAGAGACCTTCATAGGCTATGTATAATTCTAGCCATACTACAGATTGGGAAAGAAGCAAAGCGAAAGAGTATATGATGCCATGAAGAAAACAGCACGCAGTTCTAGAGAACTAATTTCCTTCATCGTTCAGAATGGATTGCAGAGAGTGTCAAGTGAAAGAAATGCCAAACTTCCAAAGGAATTCACCATCAAAAGAGCATTGTGCCTCATCAGGATAGAACATCTGCCTCCAGAACCACAAACGATTAATGAATTAAACACCATATCCGAAAAATATACTAAAACCTTAGACGTTAGTAAATGGCTTCTGCATTTTTAACCAGATAGTGAGGAAAAAAAATTTCGTAACCAACAGATACCTAAATCTTTTATCACGAAGACAGTATTGATTAATGGATGGCACATTTCAATTAGCGCTCAGAATCTTGTCAGAGCTTTACACGATATATATGAATATTCGAAATCACTGATTCCCCGTTATGCTGATCCTGACGGAAAGAAAGAACAGGCGTATGACATAATTTTACGAGTTATCAAGGAAGAAATATTAGATTTCAGCGTCAACTAATTACACGATTCATATCAGTAGACTATGAATTAGCACTTATATTAATGTGATTAAGGATGGATTTCCAGAAGCCAAAATAGCAGGCTGCATGTAGATCCACCAATTTGGACAGTCTTCATTCGGAAGGTTTGCAAGGAATATCAAGAACAAAATAATGCATTTTTTTCGCAGTTTCATTCCTTGATCTCACTGACATTCGTACTCCACAAGAAGACATCCTAAAAGCATTCAACATCCTTCAAGAGACACTTCAAAGAGAATTTACACTGGTATTTGATTATGTTGAAGACAATTATGTTTAGGGAACGACGTCGCAGAAGAGGCAGCTAGCAAACCTCTCTTTCCTCCAGATAGGCAACATGGAATTTCAATGTTAAGGTTTTTGAAAACCTTCCTAGGATTATTAATACTTGTGAGGCATGGCACAGTAAACTTAATACATTAATCGGAAAAAGTCATCTATACCTGGTTGCATATATTAACTTGAGTATTTATGTAATTACATACGAAAAAATTTTTACGGATAATTCCATATAAATAATTAAGCCTATTACTTCAAATTGGGCACAGTTATGGAATTTCCAGATTATTATTATTATTATTATTATTATTATTATTATTATTATTATTATTATTATTATAACATTCAACATTTCAAGCAAGTTCTTGATTTTCAAAACTTGTGTGACTTGATACAGAATGCCCGTCAAAAACCGGTGACTAGGAAAGTAGTTAAGTAAAATACTTGTGTTGCAGTAGGTCTACAAGTATTGATTGCTCAATCTATCTCAAGTAAGAAGCACGAGAAAAAAATTAAATTTATTATTATTATTATTATTATTATTGTTATTATTATTATTATTATTATTATTATTATTATTATTATTATTATTAGCAGTAGTAGCAGTAGTAGAAGTAATATTATTAGTAGAAATAAGTTGTAGCAGTAGTAGCGAACCAACTATGAAGATCATCGAAATAAACACACGATATGATCTATTGGTTGTTGGATTATCGTTCGTCTCTGCCAAGGCATGTGAACGTGAAGCCAGCAGTCAGCTGGTCGGTCTTGATCCTCTATGGCAGTCATGTCAACTGATGCCCATAGGCCTAAGCGCGCGCTTTATGGCTCAGGAGAACCTGAGCGCTTTACAGCGGAAAGGAAAGAGACAGACGAAAGAGGTAGTATATCCCGCTTGGTCGAGCTATATACAGGGATAGCCAGCACTGATTCAATGCATAAAGGAAAGATAACTTATTAAAACTGTATTATCCATGTGAATTTTTAGATTTTGACTGAGATATATAAGTGCATTATAAGAATGTAAGTTTTAATTTTAATGCTCGTTTTTCACAAGTTTTCTTTTTTATTCAAAAGGAATATTTTCTCAACTTCTTATAGACAAGTGAAATTAGTAGCTTTACAGGTACTGAAACAATGTTTTCGTAAATCTAATATATCGTAAATACGTATTACTGAAGTTAGTATATTAAAAATTTTGAAAATATTCTCATGAAAATGTTTGTAAAGAAATGAATTAACAAAGCAACTACTGTTACATAATAAACAAAAGATATGTGCCCATGTGTTGTAAAAGTGTCAGCTCTATAGCTTCTGCAGATTTTGAGAATAGTAATATGCGTTACAAGAGCGGTATGTTGAAATTTTCATGTTCGAGGAAAAGTTTGAAACGTAGTTGAGCTTTTTTAATTTCCGAGAATTGAAAGAAAACATACCGCTCGTGTATCGTACATTATTTTGTGCGAAGATCGTTTATTACATACCTGAAAGAGGAATTTCTAATTAGTTGCAATGAAATCTCCATCTTGGTTTCTTTTCAATGACGGAAAAAATTTGTAAAACAAAAATATCTATCTTCAACATTGTTTTTTAAAATGTTTTCTGTGTTTACTATACTCCAGCAAGCCTTGATACACGTCTGTCTTTTTTTCCCCCAGTCCATAAATGCGAACTTAAAACAAACGGTAAGGTTATGTAATGATTTATTTTTCATTTTAATATTTTAACAATATTATTTATATAACATATTGCAGTAATAACATCGGCATCTGGAATCATGTTGATTTTTTCACGGCTTCCTTAGTGTTACTTGCATCACGAATCCAATAACTTTTGTGGAGTTGTAGAGTTTACTTAATGTTTGCAAATATTTAAAAAACAATAATTAACAGTGCAATTTAAGTGAAATTGCAGTGGTAAGTTTCCAATTTATAATTATTACTATATTGAACGTCTCTAAAAATAATATGTTACAAGCCTAAAGCAGTAAAATCAATATGTCACTTAAGCGGTAAGAAGAGGGATATTGTTATGTGTGTTAGGTTGGGAATACTGAATGTGGAATTTTAGACTTACCGCGGATTAGTTTTGTGCGGAAACCAAGCAAATACGCACGATCTCGCACAAAATAATTTAATATTCTGATGATAGGAAGTTGCGCACTAATATCACCTTAAGAGCATAATGCAATAGGAGTTTTGTTATGTAATATTAGTTACAGTTGAAACATATACCGGTACCCAGGTAACTGCTTTGTACTATTGATTAGTTTACTGATTACTTTTCTAAGGCTAAAGATACCATCAATATCAATTCGAACTTATCATGTCATACTCAGTCTCTTCCATTGGGATATCACTTTCTTTATAAATGATGTGTTTCATTCACTTAGTACAGTATAAGTGTACTAGTACTATGGAATTTATGTGGATATTCCTTCTTAACTCTTTATTATGTTATTAACGTTTAAAACACAAGTGCAATATTAAGAAATTGGTGTTAGTACTTTCGTTTTACGACAATATAGAAAATATGAAACAGAAAGAAGCCATATAAAAATAACAACATAAAATTTCACGTTCCGTTCGAAGTTCGTGCACCACTGTTTTCTTAATCCAACAGGCTTCTTATTCATTATACATAATTCTTCCTCCTTCCATACCTTGCGCTTAATGCCCGCGCACGACGTCAAGGTCATAAAAATGCGCTTGCTTTGACATCACTGCTCTATGGGCTATAACGTACACTATTATTTTATGTTTGGAAGGAAATAATCATATAATGATCATTAAACCTAATACCGTATAACGTTCCATGACATCGCTACGTGTTAAAGAGGAAATTTGCGTTCTGAGTAGAAAATATTTGGGGAAGAGAGTTTATTTACAAAATAAAGAGAGAAAGTACCAGTCAAAGAGATGAAAATACAATTACAATAAAATAATGGATTACCACCTAAGATACTCACGAAAAAATATTACTTTTGTTGACGTAAAATGTACGATTATGATAAATTTTATGTCACTTGCATGAAACAGTTTATAAAGGGCAGGAAATTATTTATTTAACGGTTAGAGTATTTAAATGGAAGAGCGTATTAAGGAAGATAGGGTGAATATGAAGGAATAATCGAATGAAAATGTTAGGGGAAATTAAATGTATTGTGATAAAACAGTCCTTTAGTCACATTCATTGTTACATATTTTGCAGGATCATCCGGGTACCAAAACCATGGTCCTATTTTGAGAACTTAACAGCTGACCAATAGGCCTATACAGTTAGATTATCATGTGCTGAGGTGGGTGGTATGTGCAGACACTAGTGTTATAGTAAAATTTGTAAATGAAGTTGATGTTTGCAGAGATCCCGATACAAGTATAGGAAGTGATTGAAATGCCATTTATAATATCTTGGAAAGCACGAGAGCTCATTCGCTTTGTGCGTGGCCAGTGGCATTGAGATGTTGGCGAATTTGTGAGACGTTACTCAGAGCCATAGCAACGTAATCTTTAGTGATCGCCGTAGGAAAACCAGATTCAATTACTACGTCAAGTCGGAGCCGGTGGGTGGATATGTGAAGTAACAGACGCTATGTTGTGTTACCTGTCCGCACTCGCTGTTTGACGCTCGCCGACAGTGAAAGTTCTTGCAATAGAGCACACTCATCAAATAATAACAAATGTGGTCCCATTACTTAATTGAGCGGCTCAGTAAGAGGTCCGGGTGCCTTGCTGCTGCGACCCGTGGATCGGATGAATGTCCAAATAAAAATGAGGTTGACTTGTCACGACTAGACGAGAGTAGACTGTTACTTCTAAAAGACGAATGGGAGAAAAAGAGAGAAACACGGATAAAAATAAATACAGAAGAAAAGGAAAGGAAAAGGAGTGCAGGAAGAAGAAAAATAAAATAAGAAGTAAAGAACGTGTAATAGAAAGGTAAAGTAAAAATGGGAAAAAATTAAGAAAAAAGGGACGAAGAAATAAAGAAATTAAAAAGGAAGGAAAATGAAACAGAATAAAAATAGAAATGCTCAGAAAACAGGAAAGAAAGAAAGAGAAATAAAATAAAAAAGAGAAAGAAACAGTTGTAGAACAGAAGAGAAACGTAAGCAAACAAAAGAAAAATACAAAAAATTAAACTGACAAAGAAGCAGAAAAGAACGAAAAAATGAATATTAAGAGTGAAAAAGAAAAAAAAGCGAGACAGAACGGTGCAGAGAGTAATAAAAAGTAAGGAAGGAATGAAAGAAGAAGTGAAGTGAATGACAGGAAGGAAGAAAGGAAGAAAGAACGATAGAAAAAGAAAGGCAGTAAGTCAGAAAGGAAGAAAGAAAAAATAAAGACAGAAAAAAAGAAGAGAGGAAGAAAGAAAGACAAAAAAGAAAAGAAGGAAAGAAAAATAGATTGAATGAAAGAAAGAAAGAAAGAAAGAAAGAAAGAAAGAAAGAAAGAAAGAAAGAAAGAAAGAAAGAAAGACAGGAACGAAGAAATACATAGAAGAATGAAAGAGAGAAGGAAATGTAAGAAAGGAATAGAAAGGCAAAATGAAGAAAGAATAGTATAAAATTAAAGGTATAGATGAAAGAAAGAAACTATAAAGAATGGAAAGAAAAGGAAAGACAGAAGAAAAGACGTAGGTTTTTAGTAGGGTATTCTAAGACGTTTTATTAATTGCTAGGTTTTTCTTAAGTCTGAGTGACATGAAGATGATAATGCCGCCGAAATGAGTTCGGTGTCTAGCGCCGAAAGTTACTCACAATTTGCTCTTAATGGATTGAATGAAAACCTCGGAAAAAACCTACAACTAGGTAACTCGTCCCAAGCAGGATTTGAATCCGGGACCGCTTGTTTCATGGTTAGACGTGCTAACTATTACTCCACAGCAGTGACCCAAAATAAATAGGCAAAGTAAATTGAATTCATAAAATATAAAATAGGAAATAAAAATGAATTAGTATAAAGAAATGAAGGGTTCAGAGCCATAGTGGACCAAGCGCCATATATTAAAACGAAGAAAACAAGAGGTAAAATTAAGTGATTACCATAATTTAATGAAACATACAGCAAGTAATATAAAGTATACACATTAAAACTAAATGACATGTCAATCTTCATTAAACTATGGTATCCAGTTAACTTTAAACCTTGTTTTCTCCGTTCTTAATAAATGGCGCTTGGCCCACTATTGCTCTGAACCCTTCAAATAAAATCGAGAAACAGAAAAGGAGTAAGGTTAACAAAATATATTTAATGAAAGTGAGAGGGACAGAGAATGAATATGAATAAAAGAGGAATGAAGGTAGCACAATGAACATGTACAACGTGTTTGAACGCACCGTGAATGTATTCTTATTCTTCTTTTTCTTCTTCTTCTTCTTCTTCTTCTTCTTCTTCTTCTACTTCTTCTTCTTCTTCTTCTGCTACAGGGATTAGGCCTATTGGCCTGTTCCGTCTTCAAGTCTTAAATCATCTGTCCATCTTATTTTCGGTCTTCCGACATTTCTATATCCTGTTGGTGCATAATCCATAATTTGTTTTGGTAATCTGTCATTAGTCATTCTTGTAATGTGTTTGTACCAATTTTGTTTATGATTTTTAATCTTTTCTTCTAAATTAAAAATATTTAATAATTGTCGGATATTTTCGTTTCTATGATGATCCAATAAAGTATAACCTGCAACACCTCGTAGGAACTTCATTTCACTTACTTGGATTTTTCTTTTTGATGCGCGGTTTAATGACCAGTTTTCTGAGCCGTAAGTTAATAATGGAACTGCTAGGGTTTTGTAAAATTTTAATTGTGTTGAACGCTGTTTTATTTCTTAAAGTTCTTCTTATTATTCCACACATCTGTTGGAATTTGAATGTATTCAAATTAATATATTTTACCTGCACTTCGGAGTTATTAAATGTTTAATATTGCCCTCAGACTTCGTCACTCTCCTAGGAAAGGCATCAGACCAAAGTATCTAATATTTAATGCACGAAAAGAACAAGAAATATTCTCCTTTATATAACATTATCGAGACCTTCAAAATTGAAGAATTCATTGACATAAGACTGTATTTCTTATCTCGTTTACTTAAGAGCATCTTAATAACTCGGCCAGATTAAGGGGCAGTGAAAGGTACTGTTTAGGAAACTTTCACTTACTGTATAATTAAATCCATTTTGGCTGGAATTTAAATCTTTCAAAATTGTCTTAATTGATACTGACATGAGTATCAAGTATATTATTTTCGTATATGGGCCCTAGTTTTCTTTCCCTTACGTTTAATGTGTTTGCAATTCGCATTTTGATTATCTTTTAGTATTTCGTTACCTATATTATTCTATGTTATGTTTTTGTCGCAGTTTAAATCCGTCCCTACAACAATATTGACTGTGGAAAAAAGATGATGCTGTTTTACAAATCGCGATCTATAGTGGGCTGTCGTGGATTATTTTTTACGAATAACTTATTGTTGCTTATGGGATTTAAGAGTATAGATTCCATCACAAACCCTCTTGTTTATTATGTCGTCCCAATCTTTTGAATTGTAGCTATCTTCTTTTGTCATTTTAGTCACTTTTTCTTTGTTCTATTCTCATAATGACTTCAGTTGTTAATTTTAAAATCTACTGTTTGTAGATGTCTGAGATATCTGTAAGTCCTAAAACTTGCCCTGAAAAGTTTCCAAATGAGGGTATAATTCGATAGCCTAGATGTTAATAAACAGAGAAAATTAATATTTTGTGTATATTCATAACAGCCAGGCTTTCGTTACTTTTTGAAAAGCAATTCCAATATGAATTTTTAAATCTCAAATTTCTTGTTTCAAAAAATTTCGATTGGAGACATAAATATGTAAATAGGAATTTATTTATATTAAGAAAGGATCGGAGTCTTACGGTCTTACTAATAAAAACTCTTATCCAGGCGTTTAACTGCCTTATACGAGTAACTACACAGCGAATAGCTCGTTTATAAGTCGTTTGTAAATTCCTGACTAATAATCTCAACATACGTCGTCTATAACAAATATAACTGTTACATAGCTACGTCATAGTTTCGTCATTATTTTATTACGAAAGGTAACAGAATAACTAAGATTCTCTATTGTATGCGAAAGTATACGCCAGTGTGCCGGGCTAAGTATCGATAGTACAACTGGGTCTGATTGGTTTCTGCGCTACATTTTGATCAAAGAGTACTGCTACAGTAATATTATTCTAATTATTCTCTGCTCTTTGATTTGTTGATCTGTGGTTACAAGGCAACCATCATCATAAAATGACAATCGATACGAACAGCTATTAGAGAGGCGGCCATTTTTTCTCTCTCTACAACGCTTGAAAAGGGGGTTTCGTGTGTAGGCTACAACAACTGCAAAACAACTTCTATGTATAGTTACACGCTGCTTATACGTCCATTGCTTATGCATGGTTTATTAGTAACATTTTCTGTCCCAAGTCTGCATAAGTCTCGTATAAAAATCATATATGGTTTATTAATAAGACCGTTACTGTGTAAAAACAAAAAAGGAAATAATCATTATCCAGTAAATCGCTATTATGTATTTGTACGTAAAAGTGTATTTATTCTAGAATAATAATACATTTCAAGTACATCACTTCCGGTTGAGTAGGCATATAAATACTGAATATGAACAAAATCTGTTCAATAGCAACAATCGCTGTAAACCTACACAGATAAACAAATAGCACGCTTACAGGATCAAATTATTTTCTCTTTATTCTTCTTACAATGAGAAAATAGTAATAAGCTCGGAGCAAAATATTAACTGGTAAACGGGATATACTTTTTCATTTATTATTATAAAATTTGTCATTTTTATTCACTTTATTTTATTGGGTTATTTTACGACGCTGTATCAACATCTAGGTTATTTAGCGTCTGAATGAAATGAAGATGATAATGCCGGTGAAATGAGTCTGGGGTCCAGCACCGAAAGTTACCCAGCATTTGCTCGTATTGGGTTGAGGGAAAACCCCGGAAAAAACCTCAACCAGGTAACTTTCTCCTATCTTGATTCGAACCCGAGCCACCTGATTCCGCGGCCAGACGCTCTGACCGTTACTCCACAGGTGTGGACTTGTCATTTTAGTAGGCCTAAAGTGTGAGACTGAATTCACTGGCTCTGACCAGAGGGGAATGTCAAAGTGAAAGCTGGAAGTAGGAAAGTGAAACTGATAAGAGGTGTTGACAGGCTAAAGGTCTGACCATTCAGCTACCTCAGGAGTTAATACAGGTATAGTGATTCGGTAAGGTTTTTATAAGTTTATACTGTGGACATTATCAGTTGGGAAGCTGGCGAATAGGGACGTGGTTTCAAGAGCTTCGGACTGAGTAACAGTTCATGCATTCCTGTTGCGTTCTTCACAGGGCCAGTGAGGTGAGTCCAGTATAATATATGCTGCTACGTAGTGACCGTAATTTTAAGTTTGTTAAAGCTTTATTTTTATTTTCAAACTTCTTTCTCATAACTTTTATTTGGAATTTTTGTTTCAGGTTCTCGCTAAATTTAAAGCATTACTATTGATAGCCTATGTTCTGATATGACTATTCATTCAATAAATGATTCTCTAGCTGCTTTAATGAGTAAAACCATATCTATCACCTATCACTGATACATTAAGAGACGGAAAACCACTACAGCGTAGTACCTATTTCTCCAGCCAATGTGTTCTGTGTTTTTTGCGCCATCATCCTAGAACAGAAACATTGTATGTGATGCTAGGAACTGGATTAATCTTGCTCAGGATAGGGATAGTTTACGTGAGGGCGGCAATAAACCTCTGGTTTCCTTAAAAGCCATTTGTAAGTAAGTACCTCTAAAATATATTTGTAGTAAATATTCGAACTACACACTCTATGCGTCGTGAAAAAAAAAAAAAATCTACGAACAGTATAATATCATAGGAAGGTCGTGGTGCTTCTATAAATATTCAGTTAACAAACACGGTCTACGAAACAGAATTCAGCTCATTGGCAATAAAATGATTCATGTGCAGGTGGTACGATTTTACATGCGAGTGAACGTAATATTTCCCCAGACGGCCTCCAGAACATTGCAACATTCGTACGGGTATAAGCTGCGAATTAAGCGATCATTCTTTAATCCAATGCATTGAAAATATTACAATTATGCTCGACGCCTTCAAACTGGTTAGGGAGGGAGCCATGCGTGACTGTCGGGCCACTGGCTGAGCACTCTGATATTAACTCGAAGATAATGGTCTAGCCATACAGAGAAGATGTAAATCAAACACGCACATCTGAACATTTTATTAGATCGTGCATCTTAATGTACCTTTCATCTCGAGTTTACGATGTTTAACATTATACTAACCGAACACCTTTGTAAAAAATATAATAACACAGAAAAAATGCATAAAATTCATGTAATAATTAAGATGCTTTCATATTTCAAAATTTCGTCAATGTGTTTCTTAAATTTGCATTATTTTTATTCCCAGCAGGGCAATAAAGATTTATTTTCCTTCCACATATATTAGGCTAGTAATCCTTGTCTTCTGCATTTTGTCTTGTTTAAGCACGCAGCCTTGTTTCCTGCTGGATAGGATTCCTGCTGCTTGTGATAATGCATAGCGATGGTTAAAATAATCTTCATCCGAATATGGGTTTGAAACTTGGAAACTCAAACTTATAAGAATAGGGGCTTATAAGGATGATGATGGCTGTGATATTCGTAGTTATGATGATGATAATGATGATCATGATTATTTACAACTGTTGTGTTTCATGTGTCTTATTTTTACGTAGAATATAGGGCCTATCTTTATCCACACGTCGAATGAGGCACTGTGCTGGATGTGATGTGAAAAGGTGAGATTTGAAAGTTTGTAGCTCGGTGTGTAATAGTCGGAAGGGGATGGGAGTGGTATCACGAGATAAGGCGAGGACGTATGCGTGCTGCAATAGATGACTTAACGGGATCACGTGCGTGAGATAAGGAAAGAATGCAGCCGAAGGCAATGCAAAAATTACCACGTTTCACGCCATTTCGGCAATCGTAATTCAGCAACCAGCCACGTCTATGGCTGCAGTCCTAAGGCGCTGACCTTCCATCTAGGTTCCCGTGGGTTCGATCCCCGGTCAGGTATGGGTGGAATTTGTGGTGGATAAAACAGAGTTACAAAGGGTTTTCTCGGGGAGCTCCGTCTTCTCTCTTTCATTTCATCAACACTTTAAGCCATAACGCATTTATCACTAGGGGAAAAGGAACTAGCCACCCTGCTCCATTATATCCTGGCCTCATAAGTGGTGCCTTCTTGGTATCACCTGTGAGGTTCACACATGTCTTCGGACATTTGACTAAACAGCATTTATCAACAGTAATCTTACTAGAGGTATTGATTTATCAGGGGAAAATGAAAACTCGAATGGAATTAAATTGACTATATAAGAGGGTATAATATGAAGACTAGAAGAAATAAAGTACTCTGAAACAATAAAATATTAATTGACCTACGACAGTACTAAACTGTCTTCAAATGTACTTTTGTACCATCTCATCATTACAAATATTACGCTAGATGGTAATAGTGTGTTATAATTAGCTGTTCTCTTGTTATAATTTGTGGTAACTATACAATCTTCATTGAAGTCTTTAGACGATTACTAGTCAAGAAGGCTTCGTTGATTCAGTTTCATTTTTATTAAAACAGTTGCATTCCACTTCAATTATCAATATACGTATATTAAACAATCTCTGATACGTGACTTCCATAATCTCATACAGCAGAAGCTATAACATAACCTAAATAATATAAACAAGGTAAATGATAGAAAAGTTTTAATTAAGGATGATTAAAAAAACATGAATTATTTTAAAAGGTACAATTATTGAAAGTGAAATGTTGGCAAACAAAGAAACAAATGCTAGGGAGGTGATAAAACAAAGAAATACTAGGGAGGTGATAAAACAGATGCTAGGGAAGAGATAAAATTTGTAGGATAAGCAGCCATGATTTGTTGAAACACGTTGTTATTGGTTAAAAGTAGTATGAAGTAGTAAAAATGCAATAGTCACTATAAATATCAGGCATCCTGAATATATTATGGATAACAGAATACAGCAAGCAGCAATATTCAGTACACATCAAACTGTACTATATACTATAGTCGCGTCGCTGTTATTTCCGGCGTGACTCCTCCTCTTTGCTTACGCCTTAGAAAGTGAAGGCTCTATAAAGTCTAGGTAGGTAGTATTGTTCGCCATTTTTGTTCTTTCGTTGCCGAGCTACCAGACGAAGAATCTATTTGCCGCAGCGTTAAACATTATTGTGTCGTAGCTCCTATGATAATAAATCAAACGTAGTGTAATTGAGGAAATAATTGAGCGGCAAATAACGTCCTCGTGTTATTTCTGCGAAAGCCAACGAAAGAGCCAAAATAGCGGGCGATTATATTACGTATTTAGCGAGCCTTAGGAAGTGCATAACGTCATCGGCAGCGAATCACAAGACGCACATGTTTAAATGTAACCGACCTGCAACGTGATTGGCTGCCGGAAATAAGAGCGATGGGACTATAGTTACTTAAAGTAGTAAACTCAATTAGAAATATTCCACCTACAATGAACATGACTTCAGTTAATATTCAACTTACACTTTTACTTCCAGATACGAGTTAAGGTGTTTTATTAAGCAATAAAAATGACATTATTAACATTTACCTTCTGCCACAAAATGATAGAGCGAAAAAGTAGAAGAGGTGTAGTGATAATGTTATAATAAACCAGAATAATCGAAAAAAAAAAATAAAACTCTCTGAGCACTTTTGTCGCATGCGACGTGTCAGGGATCGAACTACGATTCTTTTGAAGAGGTTCCACGTGCTACGTCTCACCCATTAAATGCCTTAGAATGCTGTCCGCTGTCCGAATGAGTTGTTGTAGCATAACAAGCGGGTAATTTATAATGAACACCAACTTCTTGAATGTACCGCGTGGAAGATCGTTCAGTCTTAAATACTGCAGTCCGAACATTGTAAAAATATTACGTAAATGCATCGTAATCCCGTTTTCATTAAAAGGATTAGCCTATGTAAGGAAATGTTAATAGACGACTTTCTGACTATGTAGCAGGCCGACCAACACCTCCATTCACACTTATCATTTGTGGCAGCTGTAACTGTACGGGTAATAGCCACAATTGAAACAACTGCCGCGGTCACTATTGTTAATAGCTTTCATGTCTGGCCAGATTTTTCTAAACCCATTAATTGTACTCTGCTGCAAACCGGTCTAGTCTGGTCTCTAATTGTGATACATTAACCCCGAAAACAATTAAGTTCTCTTTTATCACCTCAAAATGAAAGAACTTGTGTGTAGCGTGAAGACTCAGAGTTTAAAATTAAAACAACTATTAACATCAACAATACCAACGAAACCATTACTACTCGTGTCACCGACTATGTCACTTCTATTACCATAATACCAGAGTGATGATCGCTAGCACTGTACTTTATCTCCGGTCCTATTTTCAAACTACCACCATTACCAGCACTAAGTACCGCCACTAGCATAATTTTATTACTAAGCGCACTGCCCCTATTACTGTCAACACGAACATTATCAGTCACAGTTAGCAACACTACGTATAACACGAGCACTACCATCCTAATGTTACCAAACCCAACATCATAATACAACTGTTATCACTAACCACACTACAACTATTATGGCCACCATCAATACCACGATTATCACCGTAATACAAACGTAGTTAATACCATTGTTTTCTCCAGCACCACAACTATTACCAATGTCACCACTGTTATATTGTTATGACAACCTCACCTCCAACACTGTCAATAAAATTAATACTGACATTTACTGTACACTCAGTCATGCCAATTGATGCCCATAGGCGCAAGCGCGCGCTTTATAGCTCAGGAGAGCTTTACAGCGGAAAGGAAAGAGACAGACAAAAGAGGTAGTATATGCCGTTTGGTCGAGCTATTACAGGGATGGCCAGTACTGATCCAATGGATAAAAGGAAGAGAACTTATTAAAACTGTATCCATGTTAATTTTTATATTTGTCTGAGAAGTATAAGTGCATTATAAGAATGTAAGTTTTAATTTTAATGCTCGATTTCCACAAGCTTGTTTTTTTTATTCAAAATGAAAATTTTCTCAACTTTATTTTATAGAAAAGTGAAATTTTCAGATATAGGCCTATTTATGTAGTAGCTTTATAGGTACTGAAACAATGTTTTCGTAAATGTAATATACCGTAAATACGTATTACTGAAGATAGTGTATTTCAAATTTTGAAAATATTCGCATGGAAAATGTTTGTAGGGCATAAAATTTACTCTGTCACACGTTAAAAGTGTTAAAATGGTTAAAAAGGTATTTACCTTCGACAGACGGCCCGTTTCGACGCTATTTGTCGTCGTCTTCAGTGTCTCTTGAACCAAGTGGTTCAAGAGACACTGAAGACGACGACAAATAGCGTCGAAACGGGCCGTCTGTCGAAGGTAAATACCTTTTTAACAATTTTAACACTTTTAACGTGTGACAGAGTAAATTTTATGTTTTTAACAAAGTGTTAACGAGAACTTTAATCAATGTTTGTAGGGAAATGAATTATCAAAGCAACTACTGTTACATCATAAGCAAAAGATATGTGTTCATGCGTTGTAAAAATATCAGCTCTATAGCTTCAGCAGGTTTCGAGAAAATAATTTAATATTCTGGTGATAGGAAGTTGCACACCAATATCACCTTAAAAGCATAATGCGATAAGAGTTTTGTTATGGAATACTAGTTACACTTAAAACATATATAGTACCTAGGTAACTTTGCTTTGTACTATAATATTGTTTTGATTAGTTCATTGATTACTTTTATAAGGCTAAAGATACCATCAATATCAATTCCAACTTATCATGTAATACACAATATCTTTTTTTGGGATATCGCCAAGCCTAGGGAGTTCAGCAGTTTAAAGTATACAGTATATTGCTGGTTGTGTTTGTAAAGAAACTTCCTCCGCCTAGTCCCGAAAGACTGCCCATTCGGCTTCATACTAGTGATCGGTTGTCTGATAGTTGATAGCTAGCATTCCAAGAGTACAGGCGAGTACAAGTCTACTGTGCACAATTACTATGCCGAAAGTTTCACTGAAAAAAGAAGATAAATTAAAGAAGCTTGTAGAAGTATACGGAAGTAAGTACTTTTGTACAGATAACATTAATATCAAATGTAACGTGTGCCACACTGTAATAATGGACGAGAGTCCGAAATATATAGAACAGCATATCAAAACTCAGAGACATGAAGCTCATTTACAATCAAATTATTCATACATAACAAGAAGGAAGCAAATTCTGATAGACACAATGATTTTTTTCCGGGATTTGTGTGAAATGATGGTGAGCGCCAATATTCCTTTTAACAAGTTGGAAAACTACCCACTTCAAGAATTTTATAGAGAAGTGTAGGGTAGAATTGCTCCATCTGAAACAACTCTACGTAAAGGTTATTTAATGTCATGTTACGACAAATGTTCTGCGTAGCATTCGAGAAGAAATTTCTGATAACAACATTTGGATTTCTGTAGATGAAACCAGTGACAGCATGCATAGGAGTGTATCAAATGTTGTTGTTGGAATACTCAATCCACAAAGCCCGGGAAAAAGGTTTTTATTAACTTCAGAATTACTCGAAAGAGTGAATCACAAAACCATTTCAAGTTTATTCGAAAAATCAATGTCTCTTTTATGACCCTACGGCATCAAACGTGGAAATGTTCTACTCCTCGTTACCGATGGTGAGCCTTATATGATAAAAGCAGCTAAGGAAATTCAACAGCTGTATCCTAAATTGACCCATGTGACTTGTTTGGCTCATTGCTTGCATAGAGTTGCAGAAAAAAATTCGATTCTGTTTCAGTCATGTGGATCGTTTTATTTCTTATATGAAGAAAATATTTTTGAAATCACCCTCTAGAACAAAAATCTTTAAAGAAATGGCGCCAGAAATTCTTTACCGCCTATGCCTACTGTAACTAGATGAGGAACGTGATTGGGCACTGGCATTTACTATGGAAAATACTACAATCGCATCGTTGAAATATTAAATGTACTCGATACGAAGACAGCGCTGCAATCAAAGAAGCCAAATGCCTCGTCTCGAACCAATTATTAATAGATTTGAAGTGAATTGCAAATAAGTTTCAACACCTTTCCAAAACCATTACCCTGCTACAGTCAAGAAATATGGAAATGATTGATTCCATCAGACTCGTTGAGGGATTGTCTATTGCAAACATTCAAAGTGAAGATGAAAAAATTGTGTCGGTGCAACAAAAGCTTAAAAACATTCTCAAGAAAAACGTTGGATTTTCCAAACTTTGTGAAATTCGAAATAAAATAACAAATCCAATAGATAAAGCTTTGAACAGTATTGACAGTGATTGTGATAGTGTTACATGGTTTAAGTTTGCCCCCACCACATCATGTGACGTTGAAAGAACCTTTTCTCAGTTAAAAAATTGTTTGTCAGAAAATAGAAGAAACTTTTCATTTGATAATTTAAGAATGTATGTTGTAGTTCATTGCAACAAATCATATGATTCGTGTTTGTAAACAAAACAGTATGAGGAATAACATATGAATGCGTAAGATTTGTTTTTGCAATTAATGTTATATTCCTGTACTATTTTGCAGTTCACTTTGTCAAACGTAATACTGGGTGATCATTTCAAAATGTGTCATGACGTCACTGTTGATGAGTCAGCGATTTGAAGCGAGTTTCAGCTTTTGTGTCAGAGAAGTTGCCTATTAATCAAGGCGTTCAATCTGAACTTGAGAACGTGTACGGTATAACTTGAACGTCGTAGCAACAGATGGCGGTCTGTACGGTCTGTGTGCTACCATAACCTCTTTCGAACTGTGTTTTGCGCGGGCAAGTCGTACATCGGTTGCGTACGGCAACATTCCACAATACAAATCAGATGCTCCGTGTCCATGTTGACCGTCGAAGTTAATGTCAACAAATACGTAAGTAATCGTCTTAACCCTCTCCACATATCCCGAGAGTAAGAAAAAACTCACCTCAGTACATGTTTCGAAACAGTTCACATTCCTGCCACTACCGGCGTTACCGTACGTATCGGTAAGTACTCTTCTGAATGAACGCCGTACTTACTAGGCAACTTCTCTTGCACATAAGTAATACCTCTGCAGAAGTGTAGGAAGATTGAATTCTCTAGGCTCATCGACTAGCCACATGACGGCATACAGCGAGCCATGACACACTTCAACTGAACAGCCAGTATAATCCATTTGTTATTTGGCTAAAGTTTGGGCGAGGAGTTATTTTTGTCGTAGTCTGTAGTAGAACACCCATGTATGTATCGAATCCTCACTGTGTGTAACGGGCATCAGGGTTCAGTGAACCTCCTTTCATACTTAACCTGTAAGCATTGTTTACCTGCTGAAGTCCCGGGATTTGGATATCACTTTCTTTATGAATGATGTGTTTCATCCACTTAGTACAGTATAGTTGTACTACTAAGGAATTTATGTGAATATTCCTTCTTAACTCTTTATTGTATTATTAACGTTTGAAACACAACTGCAATATTAAGAAATTGGTGTTGTTTTACAGATAATATAGATAGACAATATCAAACAGAAAGAAGCCATATAAAAATGACATAAAATTTCACGTTCCGTTTGAAGTTTGTGCACCACTGTTTTCTTCATACCTAGCGCTTGATACCTGTTCACGACGTCAAGGTCAGAAAAATGCGCTTGCTTTGACATCACTGCTGTACACCATCATTTCTATGGCCATTACTATCATTACTGTTACAGCCACCTACGCTAATCATCTTCCATCATAACCTCTCTACATACATAGTAAAATGTAAAAACAGCTTCTTCATATCAATACAGTAGTAGTAGTAGTAGTAGTAGTAGTAGTAGTAGTAGTAGTAGTAGTAATAATAATAATAATAATAATAATAATGTAACATGTTTCTAGTCGGCGATGTATGCAATGCAGGGGGAAAAGAACTGCCACCGTACCTCATTATCTCCTGGCTTAGTTTGCTGATGAGTGGTGTCTTGTTGGTGTCACTTTCGAGGTTTAAACCCGTCTTTGGACAGTTGACTAAACAACAACAGTAATAATAATAGTAATAATAATAATAATAATAATAATAATAATAATAATAATACTTACTGGCTTTTAAGGATCCCGGAGGTTCATTGCCGCCCTAACATAAGCCCGCCATTGGTCCCTATCCTGAGCAAGATTAATCCAGTCTCTATCATCATATCCCATCTCCCTCAAATCCATTTTAATATTATCTTCCCATCTACGTCTCGGCCTCTCCAAAGGTCTTTTTCCCTCCGGCCTCCCAACTAACACTCTATATGCATTTCTGGATTCGCCCATACGTGATAATAATAATAATAATAATAATAATAATAATAATAATAATAATAATAATAATAATGATAATATTAAAATAATTCCATATTAATTATCAGGACCTTAAGATTGTATTATAGTTTCCTTGTTCTATCGGTACTAAAACTAAGTCGTCTTTATAAAAAAATGTACATTTACACTGAATTTAGTGTTAAGTTGCTTGTTTTATACAGAGCGACTCAAAACTAAGTCGACATGATAAGAAAATGAACATTAATGAACACTGTCGTCATAAAAAATTTCACGAGTAACTATTAAATGCATCGGTTTGTACGCTGTTGCGCCATCTTGCCGGCAATTCACTGGATAACAAATTTTAGCTTATTTTATGCTTCGGAAACTAAAAGTAGATTCCCTTGTTAATTTTTAGCTACTAAATACGAAAGTGGCCTTAAAATGCAGGTTTTTTAAATCGTTTATGACTATGAATAATCGAAGAAAGTATTGGGTACATTATTGGTGTAATTTTACACGGTCTAACTAACAAAACCGTATCTTATTCTATATTACAAAGAGCGCCACTTTGTCTGTCGCTTGTATTCCAGCACTGGAACATCCCTTACAATGCCCAGCAGTAAACAGCAAGCATAGAGATGCTCAATCGGTCCTGATATCGTCTCTCTATTGTGGAAATTACTTGGTGGAAACACTCTTCATGATAATCACTCACTGCACCGCAATTGTCTGGGAAGAAGTCTAAAAATGGAAGTGTAATATATTATGTATTTTGGGTGACATATTGCATCATATTATTTGGTAGGCTATTAGACGTTCCATTAGTTCTTTATATTTTCCAGTCCTTACGTTTCCCAGAAATTGCGTCACCATGTTTCGGAAAGCATTCCATGCCATCTGTTTATTATCATTTAACATTGTTACAGAGTTAAGGAATTTACGGATCTGAGGGTCAATAAAAATACGCTCCTTTATTTTATTTCCAGTGATTCGTGGAGATAATATTTCAATGCATCTCCATTTTGGTTCATACCTTTAACGAATTTCTTCATTAACGTAATAAAAATTGACTGCACTGTTTACACATTTATGCAATACAGCAGACAAAAGTATCGCTCACAGAAAATCACATAGGATCTCAGCATGACCTAGTTTGCAAAATAGAACAAAACATAAGGCAACACAGTAAAGAAAACACATTTTCACTATTAACAAAATCTTTAATAACAACTGCCCACAGTTGTTGTAAAGCTCGCTCTGTCAGTGGTAAGTCTAACTAGATGTCTTAAAAGGAACCCCTTGGGAGTGATAAAACTAGTACAAACAATGATTTCGTGCAATATTTATAAAGGACGGAGCACATCCGATCATATCGTATCTCGCCAAAACCAGAAGCAATTGACAAAAATTAATAGCATCTTCATGATCAGGACACTAATTTAATAAGAATTCTTTATCTTTATCTTTGAAGCATCTTCAGTGTTGAACAGTGCATTGAGTACAGGTAATCATTTTCTTGCTACGTGAGAAGTGAAAACGATCGAAAAAATATTGTTCATATAGGCTAATGCTCCGAATTAATACGATTGTAATTGTTTCCTAAGAAATATGGACCCAACTATTCCTTTCGTACTAACCGCACATCACAATCTCATTTTTTGATCATGTAGTGGGACTGTATAAGAGAAATGTAGATTTTCGGTCTCCTAATGCAGAGCATTCTAGAGTTCCCATAGATACTGAAGTGAGATCAAGTTTTGTCACTGAAAAGACAAAACACTGGATCAACGATTTTGTGGTAAATGGATAACATCAAATAAGAAGATCGTGTGCGCGCTGTTGGATCACCTGGTATCAAATTTTAAACCAACACCACTTTTTTAAAGATAAAACTTAAGGAACTTCAAACCTTACCACAGAACGTAGCTAAATGATAATTTCTCTTGCTACGCAAGAGGTAGGTACTTTTTCTGACTTCAACTGCATCCTCACATGCATATCTTGAAGTGCTTCTTTCTGTTAGAGCATAGGGTAAACATTGGTAATTTCGTGGCAGTGGTTATTTCGTGATACTTTTTCTTTGCTCTTTTGTGAACTAACCAATGGTGTTACGAGATCCAAATTTCCGCCAAGGGATTGCATATGTTATCCAGTTTCCAGGAACATACAGCTAAGCTTTGTGTGACTATTGTAGTTGCATCAGTGAGCTTTTATGTTTGGAGAGAGCAAGTTTGCGTCGACTTCTCAGGCATGCAAATTTTGTGGATGTTTGTAATTATATTACAGGCTTATTACTAAAGGTAAGCATATGATATTTGGTACAAAGATTTATTATATCTTAATGAAATTTTAGGAAATGTTTTTGGAATTTTAGATATATCTGTAGTCGTCATATAGGCTTAGCTTTACTGATAGAAATCTTAGCTGTTTGAGGCGAAATTTTGTTGAGCATTAAGTGTTACAATTTTTAAAAGAGTATAAAATGTATTACAATAGGAATTTTAGAAATCTGAAGACAAGATGTGATAACAAAAAATAAAACGGAGACGCAATGGGTTCAGTGTAGCTTCTGTTTGATTTGTTATCATGCTAAGTGTCAATGATAAGTGCTAGATGACTTGCAAGAATTGTGACAGAAGATGGAACATGGCTCCACCATTTTGGACCGGAGACAGAGGCAGACAATGGAGTGGCATCATGCATATTCACCAAAGAAATAGAAATTCAAAAGTACACCTTCGGCAGGAAGCGTTATGGCTACTGTGTTTTTCGATTCAGAAGGACTCTTGCTTGTGGACATCATGCCACACGGAACCACCATTAATTCTGACGGGTATGTTGCATCTCTCAGGAAACTTCAAGTTCGACTGAGTCGTGTTCGACGACATCGGGAGAAGCAGGATGTTCTGCTATTGCACGACAACGCACAGCCATATGTCAGTCGCAAGACCACAGACCAGATCAGAAAATTCGGATAGACAACACTGAAACATCCGCCTTACAGTCCTGAACTGGCACCGTGCGATTACCATCTCTTTGGTAAACTGAAGGATCCCTTCGCGGAACGAGGTTAGAAGGTGACTCCCTTCTGCACGCTGCTAAAGAGTGGCTCAGACGTGTTGGTCCAGACTTTTACCGTGCTGGTCTACAGGCCCTCGTTCCTAGGTTACGTACTGCAGTTGAAAGGGACTGGGATTATGTGGAAAAGTGACATTTTATTCCTTAAGGATGCGTCTACATTCTGTGAAAATAGCACAGCTGTAGGATAAAAATATAATTTTTAAACAAACGTTATGCATTACTTTTGGAGTTACCCTAGTAATATAGGCTATAGTAAAGTCCGTAATAAGTGTTCACCCTTTCAGGGCAAAGAAGATCCTTTTCAATTTCAATTTTTACTTTGATTTCATTCTTATTTTGTGTTGATATGTATTTCTATGTTTTCTTGCTATGAATATTAGACGGAATGACTATGTTTGAGGTCTAGTAACAATAAATGAGAATTTAATTTGACTTTAATGAATTTTTCCGCAATTCTTCTACCTCTCACGAAATTATCAATGCAATATCACGAAATTACCAAGGTTATCACGAAATAACCAACCTTTCAGCTTAAGTTGTAAAAGTGGTTTTTGGCACATATTCAAGAACGTATCCAATCTTTTATATCTCCAGATTTGTACAGCAAGTTATCGTCTTTTAGATGAAAAAATCGGAATAAGGATATACGAGTATTTACACATTTGCATTTTAAATTAGTTTTCATGAAATTATCACGAAATTACCAATGTTTACCCTACATCAAAAAACTTTTTTTAAAATCGAGAACGGAACCTGTTTATCGCCAGTAATAATTTAACAGCACAGTTTCAATGGTTGGATAGTCTATGGAAAACGACTAAATATTAAATAATGCATGTGAAATTGAGTGTACGAATAATAAATGAAAATAATATTACTATGATCAGGGAAAGGATTTATATGTAAATACATATTTACTTATAAAGCTAATATAATTTATATTTTGCATTATCTTTATGTTTCACAATGTGTAGGGTTGAAAAATCCTACTTTTATTTTCCATATTTTTCCATATTTTAGAGTTTAGTACATATTTTCGTTAATTTCCATATATTTTCCATATTTCATATAAAACAGTCCATATTATATTAGGTTTAACAATAAAACAAAACAAAATTCCATTAACTTTTAAAAATACATTTCAACAATAGAGATTTAAACACATGTTCAGTAATCCCTTTAACATCAGAGTTATTTGAAAATTAGCAGTCCTATCAACAATGGGAAAGTAAGTTACAAAACTGTATTAATTTAATTTAAAATTTTTAACAGACTTCAGTTGTGCAGCTCAACAGTTAAATGCCAGTCAGAGTACACATAGGTTCAGTTTTGTAAATCATACTATAAAGACGGTAAATATTTCAAAAGTACGTCATTCAGTCAATTTAAAATCAAAACTAACAAGTTACATTTCAGAATTTAAAGAAGATGGTTTATCAACTGACAATAAAATATTATTTTGTAATTTGTGTCAGTGTGCAGTATCATCTACACAAAAGTTCCTGGTGCAACAACACATTACAACTAGTAAACATCAGGCCAACAAACAACTAAATTCCAAGCAGAGACAATTGTTTTTAACACAACCAACAACATCGAATGTAAGATCTGAGTTTAACATCGACCTGTGCCGTTCTCTCATCTCTGCTGATATTCCTCTCTACAAACTAAAGAATAAGGTCTTCAGGGAATTCCTTGAAAAATATACTCAACATACAATCCCGGATGAGTCAACACTTAGGAAGACGTATGCTCCATCCATCTACGATGAGACAATACAGAAGATAAGAGATGAAATTAAAGATAGTTCAATTTGGGTTTCCATTGATGAGACTCCCGACAAAGAAGGTAGACTTGTTGGTAATGTAGTTATCGGTTTGTTAAGTGAACAATATTCTGAACGAATTCTTTTACATTGTGATGTTCTAGAAAAGTGCAATAACAAAACTATAGTTAAACTGTTCAACGAAGCTATGGGTATCCTGTGGCCAAAGGGTATTATGTACGATAATGTGTTATTCTTTATTAGCGATGCTGCCCCTTATATGGTCAAAGCTGGACAAGCATTATCTGTTGTATATCCTAAATTGACTCATTTTACTTGTGTGGCGCATGCATTTCATCGTGTGGCAGAAGTGGTCAGAGACAATTTCCCTAAAGTAGATTTGTTGATTTCATCAGTGAAAAAAGTATTTCTCAAAGCTCCCAGTAGAGTTAACGTGTTGAAAGAAATGTACCCTGAAATTCCATTGCCACCAAAGCCAATTTTAACTAGATGGGGTACATGGCTAGAAGCAGTTGAATATTATGCCGAACATATAGACTCTATTAACAATGTTCTCCTTGCATTGGACTCTGAAGATGCAGTCTCAATTGATACTGCGAAAACAGTTACCTGTGACATAAGTGTGAAGAATGACTTAGCTCACATTCAGCATACATTTTCATGTATCATAAAAACGCTCAAAAGTCTCCAAAATAGGCACCTTTCACTATCTGAAAGTTTTGAAATTATAAATAGTACTGTGGAACAACTGAATCGTGGTAGAGGTAAAGTTGCAGATGCAGTAAGAGCTAAGGTGGACACTGTACTTTCAAAAAACCCTGGATATGAAGAACTACAAAAGGTTGTTGCTGTGATGAGTGGTGAATCAACAGTGAAGATTAACTTGGACTTATCCCCAGCAGACATTGTGAAATTGAATTATGTACCAGTTACTTCTTGTGACGTCGAACGCTCTTTTAGTCAGTATAAATCTATCCTCAGAGACAATAGAGGAAGATTCACTTTTCAGCACTTGAAAGAAATGTTTGTAACCTATTGTTATGGTAACAGACAATAAAAATTGTGTTTTGTTGAAACTACATTGGAAGATAAGGTACGTCCATTATATTTTTTGTTTAGTTTGATTAAAATGTACCAATATTTAACGTACATAGTCATTTTTTTATAATTTTAAGTCCATATTTAATTCCATATTTTGGTAAAAATCCATATTTAATTCCATATTTTGGTAAAAATAACTACATATATATTTACATATTTCATATATTTTTAGTCCATATAAATCCGTTCCCTGACTATGATGTACCGAAGTACATATGATATTTCTGTGCAGGAATTCTGCATTACCATATTGTGAAAAATGGATAGAACGGATGATACATCATGTACTTCGGCACATCATACCCATAGTATTATGATAAGCGTAAGTAATTACTTCGTGATTCAAGACGGCGCCTTGTTCCGTCGGACCCCGGCCACTTAGTCACTCGTACTGAGTGCACCTCTGTACATAGTGTTGGGCAATATGCCACTGTCACATATTCTGTGACACAGTACCTGAGGGTAGGCCACCAAAGGGGAACAGAGAGGTAGAAATTAAACTGGGGATTCAATCCGGCATCGGAACTAGAATCCGGTGTGGCTTAGTGGACAAAGCGTCAGCACGTAGAGCTTAAAAACGGGTTCGAGTCCCGATGCCGAAAGAATTTTTATCCGTTCTACCCATTCTTCACCAAATTAAAATAAATTAAGGGTTTGTAGCGTGTAACATTCTTAACAACAACTAGCATCGTGGAATGTTTAACTTAGCACATATTACGACGAAATATCCGTTACCATTTCTGTAACACTCTATACGAGCGTTTTGTTCCTTAGCTGGAAGTGCTCGCCAATGCAACCCGCTAAATATCATTGCTCCTTAGCAGCAGCGAACCGATGGAACTCACAACATATAATTATTAGAAAAATAAATTAAGATTTATTACAACGTAGGCAATTAAAATTCAAAATATTGCTAGTGGCGAATGCTCAATTTATTTTCTTGCACTGGTTACGATTTTAATTAAAAGTTCTGGTTCACTGTTTTACGATTAGGCCTATGCTAAGATGTTCTCATCAATCAGTATCCTGCAATTATTTGTAGTCACATAATCACAGGCCACTTGAACGTTTCACGCAATTGTAGGGGTTCTACGAATCCCCTACCATTATTTTATTCAGAGAATATAATTTTACTTCTTTCAGCATGTTTTCATTTCTTAATTTATTAATCTTTATGCTTCTTTAAACTTATTTTAAAACATTTTACTTCTGAAAATTATATTCTCTTGCAGTCTGTTTTACTATTTTTCCACATATAACACATAGAAAGATGGTAACAGCTAATGCTAATGGAATTTTCGATTTTATATTTCCAAATTTTGTGTTCATAATGTTTCTGTTATCACTTGGCATTTGTTTGGAAGTTTATCTTCACCACCACAAACATCATCGCCATGATTATGTGGATTAGCCCAAAGATCTATTCCATCTTCAGTCATGAGCTACTCTCCATAGCGATATTTAGCACACGGTCTGCAGACATTCTGGAAACATGTTGTTTTCAAGCTCATTTATAATTATGTATATTTTCACGACTCTTGTCATGCTGGTACTTAGTTTCCGTATTATTTCTTCCCTCTCATAATCTTGCAGTGACTTGATCAAACACACTGTGCAGTTTATACAATATATTATCTACTTAGCTTATTATGCTGGTTAAGTATGAAAACAGCATCCCAAATAATTAATTTCCAAATATTTGTTTAACAGTATTTCGAAGTATATATATATATATATATATATATATATATACACTGTATATATACATATATTGTAATTTATACTATATATATATATATATATATATATATATATATATATATATATATATATATATATTGTAAGTTGCATTTTAAAATTATGCTCATTACTTCAAAATTTTCATTTCGTAAAAGCATTGCTTGCATGACATGGTTCATAATTACCAAGAGCAGCAGGTAGTCTCGTTTTAAATGTTCGCATCACTACCCAGCGTGTCGAAATTGGTTAAGACAGAGACCTTTGAAATATGGCGATGATGTCACCACCATCACATGCCATACCAATCTAATTAAACACCTTTCTATTGAGGTTACGACGACACAGTACCTTCGCCACATAGCAATATATTAAGCTGAAGCACAGAGGAGTCTCAGTTTTCCGGCCTTCGATTAGCCGGCATCCTTCTTCGTGTCAAATAAGGTAATTAGAAGTTATTCACTAGTAGTGTAATCATAGTTACTCAGTCTATCGCTATGTTTTCACTACACTATCACCAGCCTTACCAAAGTGAATAAAAATAAATTGAATATTTCTGAACGTGATGATTTAAGGAAAAATATATTCAGGGTTCGCCACGTAATCATGCGAGAATGAAGAGAACACAACAAAGAAACTTGCGTTCAATTGCTTATACAGCATTCATTCATTCATTCATTCATTCATTCTTAGTTTTCTACTCAAGGGCAGATCTTTCACTGCAAGCCCAGCATTCTTCAATCTCCTCTAATTTCAACCTTCCTCTTAGTCTCCGCAAAAGATCCATAAATCTTAATGTTGCCTATCATCTGATATCTTCTTCTTCCTCGAACTTTTTTCCCCGTTCACCATTCCTTGCAGTGCATCCTTCAGTAGCAGTTTCAGCATAGTCTGTGAACAAACCGATTTCCTTTCCTCTTCCTGATCAGCTTCAGCTCTATTCTTTCTTCATTCACTCTTTCTACCATCCTAATAATAATAATAATAATAATAATAATAATAATAATAATAATAATAATAATAATAATAATAATAATAATAATAAATTGATAACCACAAGTGAATAATATAAGATAATAACATGCTTTAATAGCAGACCATCATAAGAGATGTGGAAGAGAAGACCTGGTGGCCTTTAACTCTACCAGAGTAAAGAAATAAATAAAATAATTGGACAATTAGATATCACTAGCATCATCACTATCATCACAACACTTCATAGAGGAGGAGACTCGTGTATCGGCCTCTATAGCAGTTACGTATAACAACTTCAATCGTTTTGTTGGTCGTCCTACATCTTGTCTACCAGTTGGCCGTAGTCGTAAATCTGTCGTGAGATGCGGGTATCTTCTATTTTTAGGTCATCAGAATTTATTATTTACTGTAGTGAAGAGGTGTTGAGGTCTTTTACGGTATTCTGTTACAGAGCTTTTTAGTTCTACAACATTATTTGACTGTCAGAATTTTTGCTTTGGTGGATTGCATTCTACTTCACTTCTACTCATTTAAAGTGCATATTTCATTCTCGTACAAAAAAAAAAAACGAAATTTCCATAACTCTATAAATTTCAGAACCGTTTCATTCTTGGGGATATAAATATATATATATATATATATATATATATATATATATATATATATATATATTGTCCACACCTGTGGAGTAACGGTCAGCGCGTCTGGCCTCGAAACCAGGTGGCCCGGGTTCGAATCCCAGTCGGGGCAATTTTCCTGGTTGAGGCTTTTTCCGGTTTTCCCTTAACACAATACCAGCAAATGCTGGGTAACTTTCGGTGCTGGACCCCGGACTCAATTCACCGGCATTATCACCTTTATTTCATTCAGACGCTAAGTAACCTAGATGTTGATACAGCGTCATAAAATAACCCAATAAAATGTGTGTGTATATATATATATATATACATATATATATATATATATATATATATATATATATATATATATAGACATACACAGTTTTTTGCCCAAGGGCAGATCCTTCACTGCAGACCCATGTTTCATGTTCACTATCATCTGATTTCTTCTGCCTAGAACGTTTCTCCCTTTCATCATTCCTTCCAGTGCATCGTTCAGTAGGCAGTTTCTTCTCAACCAGTGACCAAGTCAATTTCTTTTCCTCTTTCTCATCAGTTTCAAGATTACACTTTCTTCACCCATTCTTTCCAACACAGTTTCATTTCTTATTTTATCTGTTCATTTTACACTCTCCATTCTTCTCTATATCCATATTTCAAATGCTTCTACTCGTTTCTGCTCACTTCAACGTAATGTCCATGTTTCTGCCCCACACTTCGTACAAAGTAGATCTACTTCACCAGTTACTTGCTTACTACTTCTTTTTCCAGAGGTCCGTAGAAGATGCTCCTTTTTCTATTAAAACTTCCTTTGCCATTGCTATCCTCCTTTTGACTTCCTGGTAGCAGCTCATGTTACTACTTATAGTACACCCCAAGTATTTGAAACTGTTCACTTGTTCGAATGCCTTATTTTGAATACGCATGTTAACTTTTTCGTTTTTCTTCCAATAAGTATAGTCTTCGTGCAGACTCTCATTCCATCCTGAACACATGGAAAAACTATTTTGGGAAAATACTAAATGTGCATACGCCAAATGCAAATGATCAGGACGAAATTCAAATACAAACTGCTGAACCATTCATACCCGAACCAATACTTTTTGAAGTCGAAATTGCGATAGAAAAGCTGAAAAAGTATAAGTTTTCAAGTATCGATCAAATTCCAGCATAATTATTACAAGACGGTAGAAACGGCGAAACAGATACATATTGTAACATCAGTTTGATCTGGAATACCGCACAGAGAACTCACAGTGCAGTACTTGAAGACAAATCACCTACAGTTATTTTCTTCGCAGTTCTTGCGCTGAAGCCAAGAAATCCGACCTTTCCAGGGACAGGTACATGTCGCACACATCACATTGTTGTTGTGTTTTTGATATTTAACCCTAATTACTGCGCGCTATGGATCAAAAGTAACTATTACCCCATTTGACTTCTGGATAGTGCCTCTGATATCTCCGTAACTAATCATCATACCATGACGGTTCTTATCTCGAATTTCATTTCCATAATATCCTCTATCACACTTCGGTCTTCGAAGATGGCATTTAGTATTCAATATGTATAATCAAATGTATTATTTTTGTTCAGATATTAAGCATGCTGATTTCTAATATCTATTTTTAAGTCAAGTTGATAAGCAGAAATCGAAATTTCTCAGCTGCGTACATCTGTGTTGCACAACAAAGTGCCTGACAGACGATCGCATTGAAATAGATCGCTTCTTCGGTTATTCAGTGACCCCCTGTGAACTACAGTACACTCGCTATGTAGGACGCAGACATATCTCATTCTTGGAACAATACGCTGAAGCAGGTCACAATATGAAAGACATATGGTGCTGGTGTAATGCAATTAGTAGTATTGCAAAATTGCAGTCACTTGTGTTCTAGGCATGCCATACTCACCTATCTTCTATTCTCTTTTTTAGCTCACTGGTCCATGTACTTGAGATGCCATTGTGTGTCACATGAAACATGAAATAACCTAATCGTTATTGTTCCTATACATGAAATACACATTTCAAAATTCGAATATAACTTGTTTTTAGTACCGTAAAGAAAACAATTCAGAAGGATAGTCATTATAACAGACATCTTAATTTAATGTATAGATCTAAAGCTCCTCCATGTATTTTTTTGTTCTAAAGCCACAAAGAAAGACTATAATATTACGTCATGTCGGTTTCAGTTCACTACACCAAGCGAAATAATAAGGGTTGCTTTACCAGTATATTACTATTGTCAATAACTGAGTAGCCTAGTTACAAAAACGGCCATATCTATTTGTCAAAGTGTTCAGTAGAGGCCAAAAACTGATTTAGTTAGTTTAAGCAAACTTAGGAAGGTGAATTTTTTCTACAGTATGTTGACAGCTTAGAATAAATAATTTGCTTAATTTACATATTTCATCTTCCACATATAATTATCAGGCTTAGGATCCGGGACACTTTAGCAACCAATGTACCCACAACTTGAACATAGAATTCCTTGAACATAGTATACAGTAGAGATGAACGAAACTAACTGCCGTTCCCGCTCGCTCTGTTCGCTGCATTTGTCTTTCGAGTCTCGTCTCGTCTCGTCATTCTCGTGCGCTTCGAGT
Organism: Periplaneta americana; assembly: GCF_040183065.1. NCBI lineage: Eukaryota > Metazoa > Arthropoda > Insecta > Blattodea > Blattidae > Periplaneta > Periplaneta americana. Next base: position 90,909,613 of record NC_091127.1, read on the forward strand.
CTCGTTCGTCATTCTCGAAATAGCATTTGGTCGGCGTGGAAAGATTTCGTAACTTTGAATAACATACATAATTGAAATAAATAACATAAATGTTTAAATGAGACAAAAAGAGAAAACAGAACAGTACCTTATTTATCAAAATGTTCTGGTTCTATTATATATTACCTATGGATAGCCTATATTAAATAATAATAAAAAAAAACAATTCTCAAATAAATTTGAATTTTTAAGAAACATAAAACATGACATTAATATCTTTTTACTTGAAATTGCACACTTGATCTTAAGCATATGAAAAGAAAATTCCTAGCCTTTTAATAAGGGCCTAATAATTAAATAAAGACTGGGGAACTGATTATTATACACTGAAAGGTATAGATTATGTTTCAAATGAACTATTTGATTGTTTATACATACATAACAGTTGCCAAAGTAGATAAAAGTTCAGTCAGGTATAAACAACTGCTGACTTCGGGAGATGATCAATAGCGAGTCTCGGAAGACTTACAACCAGTCTTTACGACAAGGACGCAACGTAATACATTGTCGTGTGGGTTTTCGGCTTTGCGGGCACTGTTAGTCTCGTTTTCTCGATCGTTGTTCATCTCTAGTAGACAGACGTACTGTGAATGTAAACAATGACGTCAATGTGCTGCGTTATATTCTACTGTTAAAACAGTAGTACAATCTAGTGACGGTGGAAAATGAAGTAGTATAAATCACAACTTTTCATGTTCCTCGACGTTGAAGGGATTAGCGTTACAATGAACAACCATGTTGTACATGCCTGCAACTAGGCAACATAGGTCAGACTCGACGTAACTTCAAAATTAGATACCGTGAACACACCTCCGATTTTATTTACAATAGGAACAAATCCAAATTTGCACAGCACCTCATCGAAGAAAATCATGAATTAACAAACATAAATGACACATTAGAAATATTAAAAATCATAAATAACTCCACAATAGACACCGCGGAACAATTTCACATTACAAAAGAATTTAACTCAGGAAAACCCCTTCTCAACGAACAAATAGCCAATACAAATAACCCACTTTTTAACTTGTTTAAATTATTCCCGCCGAAACAAACACACACAACAACCATACAGGTCCCACCAATACCCCCTCCACTTCCCACTCCAGATGACGTACATTAAGAAAATATTGTAATTGAGCCCGCCATTCTAGTCCCAGCCATGCACCACATAGGAACATTCCAACATCATCTAAAATAGTATTTTCCATACAACATTTTACGCGACAGATTCCAACTTAATAAAAAACAGAATCGTATTAATTCTATATATTAATATAAAGTAAATTCTTGCAGACACGCATGGCCATACTAGACAGCGGACCCAACAGAAAATAGCTTGTATTATATACATCTAAGTATTCAACAACAGCATCCACGATCCACAGCAGTCAACTTGAACAACATCAAAAAACCCCAACATACAATATGGAATATCAGTGAAAGTGCGTCAAAAAGACAGTTCTTACCAAGAACAGTAGAGTAACCCAATTTTAACGATACAACAGGCCAACACAGCCAACCATATATGTGAAAAAGTAATATAGTGTATACAGTGTTTTACAGTGTTTTTATAGTGTATATATTTATTTGTTTTATTTATTGTGTTATAATGTTTTAACATAATTTTATTGTCCTATACGGGTTTTTCAAAAGATAGAACTTAACAGAATCACAGTAACCAACCACATACTGCTTATAGTGAACTAAGAAATCATGAAAGGCCATACACAAGTGAACAACCCACAACATAATTAAGAAGCTAGGGCTTCACAACACACAATGACATAGGCCCCATATCTGAAGATGACACACACCGAGTGTCGAAAACGTTCATATAAATCCAAATATTAAGATAAGCACAGGTGGTAAACAAAAATTGATATTACAATACATTTATTTTGGTTTTTGACAGAAAATAATAGCAAATTTGGATTCCACGTACACTTGTTCATAAGAATAACTCCTCGGATCTGAAATTAGAGGTTCTGTTGGGATGATTTATGTTTTGTAAAAGAAGCTTGGATCACCAAATTAAAATTATCGGCCAGTTGTTCCTCCCCTCGCAAAATTCTCTTGTTTTGCGGACGAACTTACTGTATTTGTGGGCCAACGTTTCAATTTAGCCTGTAACCTTTCATGAAATCGCATTTTTTTCTTATGGAAATAGCAGAAATAATGTAGAAAATCGGACAAAACGTATTTGAGAAAGCTGCTTGAGATCTAAAAGGGTACCACCATTACGATTTAGATTTAACACTCGTTGAGTTATCCATAATTAAGATAATTTCCATTCTGAAGTAGGATAACGCGAAATAAGAATGTGAAATCGATAGTATTACATTTCAATTCACAACATGTAAGTAGCGATTTCACAGATTCGCTTCTTCACTTTAGTCGCAACTTCACTTATTAGGCGGATATTCAACAGAATAATAATGTCTACATTAGAAAACTTAATTTTAATTGTGTAAATGAAGTTAAATGCAAAAACTATGACACCACTTTATGTAACGCACATGAATAAATTCAATGTTTTTTTTTTTATTTACTACGATTTAGAACATAATTTTGTACTACCAACCTGCAATAAAAAGCTCACTTTACGAGTTTACTTTTAGTGGAGAGATTAATTACTTTTCTTCTAGCGTTGAAATGGTTGTCAGGTTTGTAAGAAAACTTGATTAAATAAATAGGTGTACGGGCGTGATTTAAGACTTGACGCGCTCTACAATGCCGCCGTCTTTGTTAAAGTTAAACTGTAACTTATTTATGTAGCTATATGGAATGATTTACTATGAACTTGCATTTGTTGCAGTGCAGAAAGCTCTTGAGTGTTAAGAATATTTTATAAATGTCCTCTTTAAGAGAACTCCAAAGAGTGACAGAACCGCAGTAACTTTCTACGCTTGTGAATTCATTACGATTGGAGGAAATGGGAAAATTGTGCTGTATCTTGGATGTAAATTGACGTAAGTAGGACCTATAAGTAGAAACCAAAATTAATATTAACAAAATCAATTTATTTTAAACAATAGAACGTAGGAAAAGGCACTAGCAGTAAGAGTCTAATAGAAGTACGTAATAGCCACAGAGAATGGACAACATGGTCATGTTTTAATCTTTCGTTTCTCTAGTATAACACAAACACAATATGGTTGTTTTGATGTTACATGATATGAAGAAAAAGTAAGTGCTTCTTCCGATTTTATTGGATGTAGGCTGCAAGTAAATTGAAACGTATAAAATTAATACTATGGAATATTTTCATTATTAGTGAAGAGTTTAATAAAATTTCTACCAACAATAAACATACAACGCATAGCTAATCTATTAATCCACTAATACAAATAAAAACGATTGTGATACAACATAGTATAATATAACAGAACAGAATGTATGGATCATGACGGAATAGGTTATAACGGTACGGGTTAGAGAAGCATATAATAGAACAGACTAGAATGCAACAGACTAAAATAGAATGAAATAGAATAATACTCAGTCTAGTATATGCAGTCACGAAGCTCAATACGTAGGAAATATGCATACATAGATAGTTGCTAACCACTAGGAACGCTACTATCGCCTCGTCACAGACAATACTAAATAGTACCTGTACAGTCTATTGTTCCTAGTACCCTCATCAACTCGTTCTTCGTGACTATATATACTAGACTGTGATAATACACAACAGAAAAGAACTGAATTGGACAGTACGTAGTAGGATAGACCGGAGTAGAACAGAATATAACATGCAAAACAACGAATCAGAATATGACACAGCAGAGTGAAGCAGAATGAAACAGAATAGAATAGAGCTGAATAGAACACAACAGGATATGAGATCACGTTAAAAAAGTAGGTTAACACAGGTAAGAAAGAATAGAACAGGATAGAATAAAATAGAACAGAATGTAACAATACAATGGGACAGAACTTGGCAAGAAAAATGTGATACAAAATAGAAGGGTAGAGAAAAGTGAACCAAACAAGTGCAGGCAGGCAACAAAGTAGAATAGAATAAAACACGAAATTAAAATAGAATGAAATATACCTATGGCAGAATAAAATACAATAGGCCTACAATAGAACAATATAAGACAGAACGGGACAGGAGAGAATAGACAAAATAAAACTATATAAGAGAATACAACAAAACAAAGCAGGACAGAACAGAGTAAAACCGAATGAATGAAACAAAGAGAATAGAACAGAACAACAGAAAAGGATACGACACAGCAGAGTAGAACAGAGTAGAGCAGACAGAATAAATAGAAGCAATATGTCAGAATATGGCAAGCTGAACAGATAAGATGAAATAAAACAGAAGTTAAGAAGACAGGAAAGAATAAAACACAATGTACGAGTAATAGAACAGAATAGGTTGTAAAATAGAAGTACGGAACTGACTGTGAATAACACAAAATAAAACAGAATGAATCAGAACGTCATGAACCAAAACACCAGAAACAGATTCGGACAGGGCAAAGTAGGATACAACAGGGTAGGAGAAGATAAACTAAGACAGAATACAGCAGACGTACCACTAAAGAACAGAATAGGTGGAATAAAATAAGTATAAGAAAATAAAGGCGAATGGAAATTATAACAATTATAATAGAGGACATTACACAACACAGAACTGCACGCATTATATTCTTCACCTGACATAGTTAGGAACATTAAATCCAGACGTTTGAGATGGGCAGGGCATGTAGCACGTATGGGCGAATCCAGAAATGCATATAGAGTGTTAGTTGGGAGACCGGAGGGAAAAAGACCTTTAGGGAGGCCGAGACGTAGATGGGAGGATAATATTAAAATGGATTTGAGGGAGGTGGGGTATGATGATAGAGACTGGATTAATCTTGCACAGGATAGGGACCGATGGCGGGCTTATGTGAGGGCGGCAATGAACCTTCGGGTTCCTTAAAAGCCATTTGTAAGTAAGTAAGTATTAGTAAAGGATATACTTGAATGGAATAGGATAGAAAATAATAGTACAGAATAGAACAGAATGGAGTAGACTCATTCATAGTTGTCTGCCTAAGGACAGGTCTTTTACTGCAAACCCAGTATTCCCCAATCTTCCTTATTTCCTGTTTTCCTCTAGTCTCCGCATACGATCTATATTTATATTAATGTTGTCTATCATCTAATATCTTCTTCTGTCCCGAACTTTTCTCCCGTTCACTATTCCTTCCAATGCATCCTTTAGTAGACTATTTTTTCTTAAGCAGTAGCCCACCCAATTTCTTTTTCTCTTCCTGTTTAGTTTTAGCATTTTTCTTTCTTCACCCACTCTTTATAGTACAGCTTCATTTCTTATTTTGTCAAAGTCCATTTCACACGCTCCATTCTTCTCCATATTCACATTTCAAATGCTTCTAGTCGTTTCACTTCACTTCGCAGTAATGTCCATGTTTGTCTCCCATACTATTACAATTTAACAGAATAAATCAGAGAAGAATGGAATATAACAATATAATACATTTGGAAAGAATGAAGTAGAAATTAGACCCCCTAGTAATAAAATAGAACTAAACAGAGCACAGTGAAATAGAGGTATAACAATGTAATGCATTAGAACAGTAGGCTATATAGCGAACTAAAATAGAATATAATACAGAGTAACAAGAGGACAAAACATAATGTTACAGTATAAAATGGAATAAAGGAATAGAGTACATCGTAACGGAACAGAAGACATTAAAATAGATCAGAATAGAACAAACAATTCAACACAATGCAACATAGTACAATCACAGTTCTAATATATACAGTCACGAAGCTCAATACGTAGTAAAGATGCATCCATAGATAGTTGCTGACCACTAGGATCGCTACTATCGACTGATTACAGACGATGCGAAATAGTACCTGCACAGTCTATTGTTCCTAGTACCCTCATAAACTCAAGCTTCGTGACTGTACATATATACTAGACTGTGGTACAATGACAGAAGTGAAGCGTAATGCTGTACCTGTTTTCTGAATAGGTCAACTTGTCATTAACACAATGCTATCATTCACATGTGACATAGTATTCATAATTTAACACTTGGTGACATAAATTTTCTGGACAACGGAATTCACAAGTACGAACGGGGTGTACTCACGACGCTGTGGGTGGGTAAATAGATAGGCCTACTCCTCTTGTCGCATTAGCCAAATAACATGACAGCAGTTGCTGGGATGGGATCGGCGTGGGTGCACGTTTATGCAATCCTCTTAACACGCGAAAAATACGGGCAAGTGTGCCAAATCCGAAGACTCCTCCCTCGAGTCATTGCACATTCATAGTTCAAAGGTTAAAACACGCATTCTTGCAAGGTTGCTTTGCCTATGAAAATTTCCTTTACGATCTGCTGTACAGAAAACAATCTAATAGTTTTAATACCAGTCATACTGCCGATATAGGGCAATATTTATCCTGCAAGTGAATGTAACACGTCCTCCTGGCTGAAATAATCACGTGCCACGTCTAATTTGATTATAACGAATCTAACGTTGAAATGAACAAACGTGAGGGCGTGGCAAGCATTACATGCGCTCTGTCTGCTTATCAGGGAGGAGTCTAAATTAGACAAAGTGTTTGTAAGATACGTAACGTCTCATTAATGTAAATTATCTAGCAACAGCACTTCCAGATCGGCATACACAGTTTAAATCAAACGTCACTAATTTATATGGCACAACTAACTGGAGTTCCAATAAAGAAACTCACTAACCTTATTATTGAATAGCTATCAGTTTAGCTATGATTTCCATATAACTTCATACTCCTTTACTGCAGGCTATGTGATAATTTTGACTAGAGGCCGGGCTTTTAGATATTCTAAGGCTTCGTATTAGGTTTTTCATAAGCTTAAAGTAGGTTTCTTTAGTTTTTTTGTGGCCAGGTTTTGGAACAAAAATTTTCGTTTTTCCTGTTTCAATGAGCTTTCTTTATTGACTTATTTTACAAAAGCTTTCCTTGTCAGAAAACTAAACATTACAAATACACGTAAAATACATTCTATTGTTCTTGTTCTTTGCAATTGTAGTAAACAACTACATACATATTAAAATTTTCTTGAGTGAACGATTTCCTATTATCTCGTAATGTAATGAAAGATGACAATGGTAGTAGTAGAGATGGATGAGTAGATGTTGACGAGAATGTTTCTATGTAAGAGAAAGGTAGACAGTATTCGGGAATGGGATTGAGGGAAGATAAAGGTAAAGAGTTGAAAATACTGTACATTAGAAAGGATGGAGGAAAAAAGAAACAGAAATAGGGTTTAACTTTAGGTAATTGGAAGATATGGAGAGATATACAGAGCGTTCGCCTACGAGTGAGGCCAGGAAAGCGGCATGTACTGATACGCCGCTTTGTGCGCGCAGTTGTTGAGACACGCTCGACAATCAAGGACATCAAGGTCGACAAGTTATCAGTTGTGAGCCAGATGTTGCAGTATTTAACACGTACAGTGCAGTTTCTTGACACAGTTGCTTAAATATTCAGTGTTGTGTAAAATTTGTTAACATTGCAAAACGAAAAATTCACGCTTGAACAAAGAGTTTTTATGTATGATGCATATGTGAAAACAGAGTCATGTAGAGAGGTGCGTAGGCAATTTGAAGTGAAATACCCGGGTGCTCCAATTCAGGGTAGAGAAACTGTTAGACGTCTTGTTAACAAATTAAGGACAACAGGGTCGATAAATGCTACAATTCCTAAGCGAAAACAAAGAGTATTGACGGAAGAAAAAATTGATGAAATCAGTGCATCATTTACACGCTCTCCTTATAAATCTCTAAGACGTGTTTCACAGGAAGTTAGTGTTTCAAAAACATCAGTCTTTACTGCTGCTAAACTTTTAAAATTAAAACTCTACAGAGTATAGTATAGAAAGCGGAAGCTTACGGATAGACGATTCCCGCAAGCGACACCGCAGGCAGGCCGCTTTCCTGGCCCCACCCTTAGGCGAACGCTCTGTAGATGATAGGAGAAATATATTAGGATGTGTGATTGAATGTAATCAAGATAAGTGGTGGACCGTATGCAGAAATGTGAGGGAAACCACTATCTGAAAGCATTATGATGATAATGAATACGAAATACGAAATTATCTCGTAACATATTTTCTGTATGAAGAAAAAATTCTCTCAGCGAAACATTAGACAATTGGAGTGTACTTCATAGAAGCTAATGCAGGAAATTCCAGGATTCATTTTCCTGAAAATTTGGTCTCTCTGTAGTACGTACTGAACAAATGTCCTTCATGTCCCCAAAGCCAAGATTGAGTTTAATATTTCTGTGCTGCTCCGAAGCATATGCAACTTTCGCTCGTCCGGGTAATTATTTTCTAGAAACTTTGCCTATGATACCCAGACCATTTTTCAGTGTCAGTGTTGCGCTTTCTAAGCTGAGGATAGCTTCTGATAAATAAAACACAACTGAATTTCAGAACACACACACTATTTGATTCCACACTACACAACACAAACGCACACCCACCGGAGATGAAGACACCGGAAGATGCAAGGACCAAGACCACAGCAGTTCTGAAGATGGCTCCCAAGCCTAGTCAACTAGGTAGGCCTATGTAGGCCTATAACTTAGTTCTAATTAACACGTGAAAGTTATATATTGTATTCAAGTGATAGCCTGTAATAGTGTTAAAAGTTGTGTAATCAATATATAAAATAATTTATAACATACAGAAACAGATTATAGCCTAATCATTTTAATGTAAGATATTTAATACTTTGATTTGCTAGTATTGTCGTCACTCAATATCACTGTCCTCTGTATTGTTAAGGAAGCAATGAAAATATTTAACATCTGAACATCAAGTACGACAAGATAGACATCAGGGACGACAAGATTGTTTCGAAAAGATTGCAGTTGGCAGTTGGTATTGATTGGTTAAGATTCAATAAATTCTTACACTTCATAGTGCATTGATAAAATCAAGAGGAGACTTGCGTTATGAGGTTAAACTTTAAATACAGTATGTAGGCTCTTCCTTAAATCGTTTACATTGTGAAATATTAAGAAAACTTATAGGCTACCTTGTCGAAAGAGGGAAGATAATTCACTGGTAATATCAATGCTTAAAGATTCATAATTCTATTTAATACAGAAAGGGATTCGGCTCAAGATCTTAAAAAAAATAGCAGAGCACTGTCGTTGCTAAATATGGCGCATTATCAAATATAATCAACAAAGGATGACGAAGCCAGAGATGAATTTTATAAGAAGAATCGCCATTCATTTAATTTTGACCATTACCTGAATTTGAAAATTCCAAAAGAATAAAAATGAAACCACATTTTTAGCTTACTTAACATCAGAAGTGTATTGAAAAACATTTAAAGCAGGTGGAAGATTTCAGAATTATAAAATAGCTTTGGGGAGCATGCCAAAGAGGATAATAGCTCAGGATTTCAGGATGATTTAAGAAGCGATGAGCTGAGACAGTAATACGCCACAAGGATTAAGGCATGGCAAAAAAGAACGTAATGACGACGATATTTAGTGTTCCACTTTATAGGCCTACTGCAAATACTCTTCAGAAATTATGCAATTATGACACGATGATACACCGATTTAATCATAATGAGGGGAGAAGTCAAAAGATTAGGACATAATATGCTTCAAAACCTTTCTCTTCTCTCATAAATCTCACATTGTCCTCCCATATTAAAATTCAAGAATAACTCAACGTAAAATCCGGTACATTGACTCTTTTAATGCCACTGATTACCAATCGGAGACACGAGACAGCATGAAGCCAAGAGAGAGAGAGAGATATAGAGAGAGAAGAAAGAGAGAGAGAGTGGCAGAATTATAGTAATCCTCGTAGTAAAAGGCGCTCTTCAGCAAATCCCTACCTTTTAATTATACGTGGGAAAGCTGTACTATCAATTCAATGGAAGATATACGAGAGCTGTGTTGAAATGGCCGATTAGCTATAGAGTGTTACAACGGCCCTGGGGCTGAAACGTAACCCACGGCGCGGTGAATGGTCAATGCATGATATATGGTCCATGTGGCCTCATTCATCAACTTCCTATGCAACCCGCAGGTTAATGTCAGATGACTTAATACCTTTCGTCGATTAAAAGTTCAATTCACACAAATTATGGTAGTAGGTATAGAATGGTGTGCAATGGGACTGGGATTCTATAACTAGAGGCGCAACCTAGCCGACTCAGGTGATGAGTCTCACAAACTGAGACAGAGCTTTACGAGTGCAGAACTTCGTCAGATTTGAAAAAGACAAAACAACTGCAGAGCAGGTTATCTCTGAATATTACTCCACCTTTGTTGCACTACCGTTTTTGCAAAACTTGCTAACTGAAAAAAAAACTAAATTTTACAGGAGACACAAAAAACTGAATGGAGACAAATAGGTTATAGGTGCAACCATCACACTTTGACACACTACAATGAAGAGATATAATTGAATTTTACTAAAATAACTTTAACATCGTGTAGAGGTCTGCTTTATGTTAACGAATCCACCAAAATCTCAATTTTGCAAATTTTGCAGTTAGCAAGTTTTGCAAAAACGGTCTTACATAGCATCTGGTGTTCAAAGAAACGTTCAATAAATAGGTACAAATGCTATGTAGTCTACTACAGTAAAACCTCCCTAAAAGGAAACGCGATAGTTCCAGAATATTTTTTTTTTTTTTTTTTTCCGTTTTCACAGGTTTTCGTTTTACAAAGAGTTGAATAGATTACTGCAATATGCTCACTATAGGAAGAACACAATGAAGAAATAATTTGAAATAAAAGTTACTACAGTACATGCAAAGTGAATTTTATTTTCATAATTATTAACTTACGTAATTGCAGCCTCTCTCGCTTCCTCTTTCTGCGCCCTAGCTTCTCGGCCCCCACATTTCTTTTAAAGTGCATTGCAGCGACTTTTTTTTTAAGGGAACGTTGTAGGACTTCCTTCGTGTCCTGCATCAATTCAGAGTGTAAATTGCGCCCTGATCCATCGGTTGTGTAACTAAAGTTGTGTTTGATGGAAAATAGATTAACTTCACGTTAAACAAATCAATCCTTGGATGGCAAGAAGCATTGTTTAAAAACAGTATGATCTTATGATCTTAACGTTTCATTGCTCCATTAAAATTATGAAGCCTCTCTTCCATGATAGAACTGGTCATCTAGGCTTTTTTTATTAAAACGCACAGTTTTACTTTTGTTTGCTAGGTTATTGTCCTCATACCTCCATTCTTTCTGAAGTGTTTCTGCAAAGATTTTCGCCACACTCTCTGGTTTACAGTTAAAAAATAACAGTACTATTGTGCTTTTAAGTAAGCACTTTCCGAGAGAGAAATATTGTCGAAATTTTTAGTATGTGTTTGTATTAAAAATAGTAATTAATATCAACTACAACCGATTAATTTTAATCGACTTTATTATTCGATTAAATATTTTTGATCGATTAATCTTACAACAGTAACTGATCGAGTAATTGATTAAATCCCACAACACACACACACACACACACACACACATATATATATATATATATATATATATATATATATACACACACACATTAGGTACGATTGGAAATGAGGATGGCAGGGAAGTGAAGTACTTACTCAGAAAAACCTCTTTGTACTCATACACAAAAATCTTAGAATATCTGCTCAGACTCGAATTTTAGTTTCTTTTGGTCAGAAGTTCACAGCAGTGAAGGCCGTTGTTGCATCTACGGTATTCATTGAGGAGCACAGCGCTGTATAAGCATGCAGCAGAGATTCACGACCAGATGGGAACGCTGAGCACAATTAGCCGCGTTCGTGACCGGAGACTGCGCTGCCAGAGTGACATACATGCCCTACCGGTCTTATCTCATAATTACAGGTCACGGGTCAACTCGCCGATTACATAGGTAATTTTATTCATTATATACGCATAAAATGACCTTAAATACAACATACGATATTAGATTGTCTGCGAGTTCCACACGCTTTTCAAGATGTCTTCATCATTAATTATTTCCCATTACAACAAGAAATACGATAGTCGCCTGAGATATTAACACAGAAAGGGTCCTTTCAAACACTCTATCTGTTTATAAATACTGATTGTTGAATTACAATATAAACCAAAAACAATTATGTTTTAGCCATCTGTAATGACTGCGTGGTAGCGTTCCAAGCTCAGATCCAGAGGATCGGAGTTCGATTAACTTTATGAAGAAAGAGATTTATGTTTCTGCCATATACGCTTACCAGACATCCGGATCTCGCCGTACATGTCCTACTTTTTTAGATGTGTGTCCTGCGTTTGGCAGGCATTGTAAAAAATCAGAAATTGTCCTATTTTTCCACTCGTTAATTCTCAGTGGACCAAAGAGAGAAACCAGCGAATAGGGATTATATAGAATGGACACTCAGCGAATTTTCCTGTGTTCTTTCTCTGTGCGCCGGCGTTTAGTTCCACTTTCAAGCGCTAGAATTAGTGTAGTCGAGCACACGCTAAGATAATAATTGAATATAAGACTTGAGACACAGGATTCAAACATCGCCTACCTTATTGCATAATCCACTAACACTTTGCTTCAAACAAATTCAAGTTAACAGCTTCTCTTTATTTCTCAGTGATAAACTAGTTGTAATAATATTTTTTGTGTCTTATATATAATAAATTATATTATTAAATAATATAATACATTATAAAATTATGTATCATATTCATTTAATATTTATATACAGGCATATGATTTTACTTCTCATAGGAGTTTCATTTTACCATTTTCAGCGCTATCAAATCATTACATATTTTAATTGTTGATGGAGTCAATGTCTGAACTCTCATTATAAAGGAACTCTAGAGTCTAGACATAACACATAATGACGGATTTATTATTTCATCGGTCCAATTTATTTTATTCGAGTGCTTAATGTATCTAGATGTATTAATTGTATGTCTGTTATATTCCGCTGTGTCGACTGCTAACTGGTGTGATGTCAGCGCCAACTCTAGGCATAAAGCAGAATCTCACGCTCGAGCTGGTTTTAAGGCAATTGAAATCAGTTCTGTTACATCAAAGGTACCGACGCGAAGTGTCCATACTTGTAATTCCCTACACGCTGGAGAAACCGTCTATGTCTGTGGTACAATAAAGAAATTATGTTTGTAAAATATAACTTATAATATCTATCTTGTGTGGGTTTTCATAAGAATTTACTATTGGGTCACAAAAAACGTTCCTTCCTCAAACGACTGGATCATTAGGGTAGTATCAACCATCAGGAAATTAAACAAGATAAGCTTATTTATACAGTATAACCTATACCAGCCATTTTCAACCAGTGTGACGCGAGAAAATGAAAATAATAAAGGTTGTCGTAGTAAACTGTAAAAATGAGTCTATCTCCATTGAAAGTTGAAACATAATACGAAACTCTTATTAAGTTTCATGGTATTCCAAGAAAACTTACCTTGTTGTCAGCTCATCTTCCTAGCATATGAAATACATACTTTTCTGAATTCGTCCTCTTCATCCCTTATAAAATAGCCATGTCTACACTGTGTGCAAGTGAGAGCGTAACTATCTTCTTCTCTTTCTAAAATCTGGTAATTTGGATCACAATCTAGGGGCCAGTCTTCTGTTTCGACCGCTGTACTTTTGCAGGTGCTTATAGTTTTTGTACTGAGTTTGTATATGACGGTTGTGTGTTTAGTTTGATAAGGACACGCCTCTATATGAGTCTGGAGATCCAATCGAAACCTTACTTTTATAGATAGGATGAATGATGGATGTAGCCCAAATTTCCGGGTATTTCCCATACTTAAATAAATCATTAAACACAATTTGCACCCTTTGTACAAATTTATCATTGACAAGAGCAGCCTTAAATATTTCTGATGGCAGATCATCCCAGCCTGGTGCTTTATTATTCTTCAAAGAGGAAACCGCTTTTCTAATTTCTGCCCGTGAAATATCTGCGTCCAGCTCCGGAACCTCCGGAAACCCCAATAATTCTTCCGGTCCTATCACTAATCCCCCCCACATCTCTCCTTCCCCATAAACGCCCCTAAAATATTCCCGCCATACTTATGGTGTAATTTCGTTCCTTACCCATCCCCCACCTCTTATTCTTTTAATAGTGTGCCACATTTCAGATATATCCCCGTTCTCTACCACACTACTCAGCTCACCTGCTTTCCTGAGTTCCCAGTTAATCTTTTTGAGCTGAATGATATCTTTGTAATTTCTCCTCAATTGAACATACCTTATCCTACTTTCATCATTCCCCACGCGTCTAAATACCCTTAGGGCTTCTTCAGCCATCTTCTTAGCCACCCTACATTCGTCCTCATACCAGTCATCCCGTTTGCTCCCCTTATTCTTTCTTCGTTCCACCATACTACCCGCTGCCGTTCTTAAAATATTTGTCAGCGTCTCCGCCGATTCCCCCCGCCCCCCCTGAAGCTGTTCATTTAAGTTAGTGAGAAATGTATCCTGTAGCTCGCTCTTCCATTTATATCTGTTAACAGTTCTGCCCCGGTTTTCCGTCCAAACTCTTATCTCTTCCTTATTTGTATTATTTGACTGAACATGAATCTGCAAAACCACAGGTGAGTGCTGTGATTCAATCCTGTCCCCCACCCAGAAATCCGCAATCCTGTCGATTAAGTTCATGCTACACAGTATGTAATCTATCACACTCCCTCCGTTCACCCCTATGAAAGTTAGCTGTCCCTGTAGATCCCTCCCATATTTCCCGTTCATAATTTCTAGATTGAAGACGTCACAAAATGCCAATAAATCCCTTCCCTCCCCATTCAGAATCTTATCTTTACTATTTCTATTTGGCCCCCTTTTGTCATAAAGAAAAAAAAATCAGTTTTCAGTTATTTGTGAAAAGTGTAAGCTTCATTATGTCATGAGAATTTGAGAGGTAAACTCGGTGAAACGTTTGGATTTAAATTGAACGGTCGTGGAGAAGTGCTTGACAGAAAAAAAGTTATTACGTGTTTAGTGATGCAGGAAACATTGTTACTAAACGTAGAGCGGCACTTAATTCGGAGCATGTGAATGCACTCACAAGTTTAAAATCATGAATGAAGCAGTATTAACTAGGTAAGTCTTCATACTTTGTTATTTATGTTTGTTTCAAAAATTTCCAGAGAAATTGAAACAGTAAATTATAAGCCTCATAATAAATATGTTAGTAAATAATTAAATAGTTGTTTTGTAATATAACGATACAATATATACAGATATACAACATTAATTTATTACTTATGCTTATTTAACAATAATTGTGCATTACAATATATTAAAACATTTTTTCAAGTCGGTCAAAACTCGATTAATCGATTAAATATGTTGATCGATCGACAGCACTAATATATATATATATATATATATATATATATATATATATAATACATGTGTGTATGACAGAAATTAATGAGTAATATATTTCCCTACATTATCTATGACCTTCTGCCAATGCTGGGATAGTTTTTCGATTTCGCGTCTGAAGGAATAATATGCTAGTTTGGAGTTAAAGAATTCGTCAAACCATGTTTGTAAAGCATCTTGTTATCAAAGGAGTTTCCTTGAAGTTTGTTGAATTGAGAACGAAAAAGATGGAAATATGAGGATACAAACTCGGGAGAATATGGAAGATGTGCAATCACCTCCCAACCAAGCTCTTTGATAGCTGTTTTCGTCATGTTAGCAGAGTGTGGGTGTGCATTGTTGTATTGTAGCAGCACTTCATGTAGCCTTCCCGATCGTTCTTCTTCAATTGCGGCCGCAAGATGTCTGAGTTGGCAGTAAATGTCAACATTGATGATTACGTTCCTGAGAAGCAATTCCTACTATACATGAGTCTTCTTTATCCAATCAGACGCTTACCATCAGAAGATGGAATGTTGTGTATTGAGACGATAGAACAATTTTCTTGCATTGCTTTCTCCGATGACATTCACCCCGTACATGCCACAAATGTTTCGAGTCGCCCCCGTTGCCTTTGCTCCTCTATTAAACTCAAACAGAAGAATATGTCAGAAGTGTTCGTTTTAATCCACTTGACACTCCATCTTCTTTAGCCCACGAATAGCACTAACTTTTTTCAAATTTGCAGAATTCAAAGCTCATTTACAAACACAACACCTCATGACAAATGACAAACGATAAACAATCTCCTAGCAACGCAATGTTGTAATGGCGAACAAAAACGCTACGAACTTCCACATCAACCTAACAATTCCGTCTGCATTGAGACCACAGTTGATCGTTTTCTGCATAGAATCCCTAATGCCAAGTGCTGGCTAGACGAATGAAATCTCTACAGCTGCAGTTCACAGGGATGTACCAGGATGTTCTCTGGCGGTCACCAAATATTGAGGACACCCCTGTAAGCTAGCGTGGGACAGATGGCACATATCAACAACAGTTTCCAACTGAGCATTCTCGATTGGTAGTAGTTGTTAGCAGGTCTCGCCAGCTAGGCGTCACCGACTGGCGCCTGTACACGGTCTTGAGCGTTTCACATAGAAATTAATTAGCTAGCTTGCCGTCTTCGGGCATCACCGAAGCTCATTTTGAGCGTCAACTTTCCACACCTGAAATCGAAAGTTCAAAGTGGAATTTGTGGTGAAAGACGGAGTTGGGGAAGATTTTCTTGGGACAATCTCGTTTTCTATGCTTAATTCTACAATTTTCTATTCAGTATTGTGCATAAAATGAAATACAAGAGAAAAGACTCACTAGCCCTGATCTGATGTTTGACAGCAGGAGATTTTCACACATCCAAGGCAAATGTTAATTAATTTTGTTCACTGAACCTAGCAGCAAGTCACATGATACATAGACATATAATTGTTCATTGTTCTAATGTTAGTTCATGCAAATCTAATTATAGTGTGTGCATTAAATTAGATTGTTAGGTCATTGAAATGTCAGTCGACAAGTTTACGCTAGAACAAAGAATTTTTTGTGTGACTTATATAAACGCTACAGGGAAGAACGAGCTTCGTCTATTTTAGCAAATTGTTCAGGAGAACAATATTTACAGTCTGTCTTTAGCATATTCTTCCTTTGTATGTGAAATCTAAATTCTGTCACAGCACTTAGGCTCTTCGCATTATCACAGTGTTTCATTCATAAGAATTCTACTCCACACAACATGCATAATACATTTTTAAAAAGTGGATAATGCTCGTTCTTTCTCTGTACCCTTCATATGTGAAAATCTATTCATGTCGAAACATGTGTAGGATATTTAGAGAGAGATTTCCAGGCGTTCCAGTTATAAGTCGAAAAAGTGACAACTTATTTTTACATCAAGGAATACAGATTCTGTAGATCGGGCCTGCACAAATGGCGCTCATTGAGCACGGCCGCTCCTTCGAAGCGGGAGAGCCGTCTAACAGCTCGCCGGAAAGGTACGTCGAAATGATGTAGGCCTGCTACAGATAGAGGATAGTTCACGCAGCTATCTGGTGTAGTGTGTATTATCAGTAGCTATTTCACTTTGTCTATCTACGGCTACATAATGGAAGAATCTAAAAGACGGAAAAGTGATCATCAGGCAAATTCTTTCAATATTGCATGGGAAAATGCTTAGGCCTATTTTCTCACAGCAGCTGGAGTCAATACTCATCTACCACAAAAGTTTGAAAGAAAGAGGAAAACATAATATAATGCGTCATTACTAGTCCACACATAGAGATACGATGGTTTTGTTGCATTATTACATGAGGTAGTATACGTTAGAATTTATTAATCTTCAACAATTTAAATACCTCTCTTCACGGAAAAGGCCAGCTCATTGTTGATAGGGCCTATGTTGAATAAATCATACCTACGAAATTTCAGTCGCAAACTTACACTTTTCGTAAGTCAATTTCGGAAATGTAATATGGTTCACTTTCCAACGATAGAAACTGCTCGTGTTAAACGATTATGTGCAAATATTAATTTAAATTCAAAATGAATTTAATTCTAGATTCCAAGATCTTGTCTTAATTGGAAAGAAGTTTAAAATTATCATAATACATTCCTTCAACTCCAGTTGAAACAGTGTCATACGATTTACAGCTTGAACTTATTGATCTTCAATGTGGACCAAGGGCTAAAGACCGTTTGAATAATACTACTAGTCTGGTTGAGTTTTACAAGACTAACCTCAGCAATAATAAGTTATCCACGACTACACAAGCTGGCTGTGAAAATGATTGCTATGTTTGGCTCAACATTTATATTTGTGAGGAACTGTTTTCTATTATCAACTTTAATAACGGCAGACATCGAACATCTGTAACTAATGTTTCATTACGATCAGTACTGTTCCTTTCAGCTGCCAGCAGCATAAAACCCCGTTTTCATGTACTGATGAATAAAAATATAACAAAATGATATTGTATATTTAAATAGCTATAGAGTTTCTATTATTTCTGTAAAATAAATATTTCTTTATTAATTAATAATAGTCCAAGATAGCTTTGTAAACACTGAACGAAAATTCACTTTATGAACACTCGTACTAGTACTTTCGTGTACATGTTGTACGAGATCACCCCTTCTTCCTGTCCACCCTTATAAGAGTGCAGCCAATATCTGCATTCCGCTCTCGAGCTGTGAGCCGACTCCGAGAGCGCAAACCTTGTGCAGGCCTGCTCTGGATGCTAGAATTACTAAACCAAAACGAAAGTTACTAACGAAACACAAATTCGATAAAACTGCTTCATAATTGAAACGTTATTCAAAGAAATGTCTACACCCTGTTTGACAGGAAGTAGGCATTTCAGAAATCTCAGTCCATTTAACTTTTAAGACTGAAACCTTACGCTTACAGGGTGGCTATAAGTAGTCCAAGTTATGGTTAGTAGGTACACATTATGAAATAAAAATACGCTATTATTAATACAATTTTTACGTGTTGAACTAAACAGGAGGTTACATATTGAAATTGCCACTGTCTAGGCCGTACCCTGAGCGCTGCTTGCCACGTACGAGTAGATATGCATGCGCTTTATCTGTCCAAACTGGAGGCGAACGCTCCTTAGTAATGGCCTTTGGGCTACATAATAGAGATGAGTAAAGAAAGCTGGAACAGTTTATTTGGAATTGTTTCATAGTTGAAACTGTTTCGATACGAAACAGTTTCGTGAAATAACCTGTTTCAACTGTTCCAAAGAGTGTTACATGCTCCAACGATGCACATGGTTCCAAGAGATAAACAGTTCAATTTCTAAACAGTTTTCCTCTCCTTTGCTGTCTGCAAAGGCCACGTGTAGCACTATCATTGACCTCCAATCGAAAGTAGATATAATATTAGCCATGTTCCATACGGCCTTCGTGCCACAGTAGCCTATGTATGATTGCGCAATTTAATTGTACGAATCAAATTCCCTAATAAATCTGATATTAATTTAGCTGTCCATTGATGGAGAATATGTTCATGGTGCCCAAACATAGTGTTAATTATTAATATACCGCAAAAATATCATCGGCTAATGTCATCGTTATTAAACTATTTTAATATTTTTACTAAAATCGATTCATTTTGAATTGTAGTTATTTACTGTACCCTTAACAGTAACCTACGAAAAATGACTTTTGTTATCATAATACACTGAACAGCTGATTTAAAGACGATTGAAGGGCTTTGAAACAAGTTCCCGAAGCAGATGAGAAGTTGGAACACTTGGAACAGTTGGCACTGTTGTTGTAAACATATTCTTATGAAACTGTTTCTTTGAAACTGTTATTTTCGAACAGTTTCGTTCATGAAACAGTTACAGTCGAAACTGTTTCTTAAAAAGAACAGTTTATCCCATCTCTACTACATAATAAATATGTAACATCATATTGTCTTTATCCGTTGCATATTTTATTTCGTACATAAATCTCCAAGTTCTAGGCTAATCGTCATAATCATCATCATCATCATAATCATCATCATCATCATCATCATCATCATCATCATGGATTATAACTTTTGTTCTTTTCCGGGTTCCATCTTCTTCTTTCACGATTTAGGTCTGTCCAATCTGTTGGTCTATAATTCATACCTGACTTTGATGTTGCAGCATTCTGTAATATTTTCTATGATCGTTTAAGCTTTCGTTCGTCATTTAATTTTTTAAGTATACCTATTATTATATCTATGCAAATTAAATTCACATTACCGTCCTATTGAAACTTTTCAGAGGAATATTTTATATTTTATGTTGTTAACTCACTAGCATCACATAATAATAATAATAATAATAATAATAATAATAATAATAATAATAATAATAATAATAATAATAATAATAATAATAATAAATTAATTGTTAGAGCAAAGATAAATATTACTTTTTCATGTAAAAATCACTCTAGCATCCCCAGAAAGAGTACACACTCGTGATCAGGGGGCATACCACAAAATTTTCAGATAAGCATTGTATTAATGAACAGAATAAAAAGTAAAAAGAGAAAAAGAAAAACACAGATATTACAATAATTATTGAAACTTTATATTTTCTCCCTAAACAATTACTTTTATTTATTTCTTTAAAAAGGAGCATTAGCAAATTGAATGCTTGGGAATTTAGCTGTTGTCTTATTGTAAAGCCTTGGAGCGAAGTTGATACCATGATTATAAGCTACAGTTGTAGTACATTTAAGTTCTGTCAAAAATTTGTTGTCTGATCTTTTAGTTTTATATTTATGTAAATGCAAATTAAATATATTTCAGTTTTTATGCACGAAATTCAATAAGACATTGTCATATATTTGTTTCATATCAAATACTTTAAATTCAGAATACTACAGTTCCGAGGGATAATCAAGAGACTTATTAACACATATTTTATTATTCTTTTCTGTAGCAATATTATTGACACGAAGGAATTACTAAAAGCACAACCCCATCCTACAATACCATGTTGTAATATAGTTTGTACTAATGCGAAGTAAATCAGTCGTAAAGTATGGATAGTCAAGTAATTTCGTAGAAGAACAAAATAGTGAATAATTTTTCTGAATCTAATGCAAAGAGAAAGAATATGTTTATCCCAACGCAAGTGTTGGTCGATTATAATATTTATTATTCCGAGATACGTGAGGAGATTTATTTAGAATAGGACAATTACAATTTTTAGAAGAACAATTGGATGTATGAATTTTTAAAATATAAGAGCGAATCAGGAGATTTCATACCAACAGATGTTAACGAAAATAGTACAACAGCAGTTTTAGTACGACTTAAGACAAGTAAACTGACGTTTTTAAATTTTAATAAGGCTGCATGTAAAAATATTTTTCTTCACTGATTGTCCGTTGACTGTATTAGCATAATGATTTGTGGCCGGAGGAGTGAAATATAAGAGCGTCACCTTGACACTGACGCCATAAATTCACTTAATGTACCACTAAGTTAGTGTCATGAATTACAGCTTCATGCTACATGTGGTTAGAAGCATGCGAGAGATAATCATTTTTCTTTTTCTAACCACAGCAATAAGTGTGACTAATAATTGCTGTGTCCCGAGCAAGATGTAGACTTTCCTCGTCAAACATTTAAATAAGCATGATGAGAAATAAGCCTATGTAGAAATTAGAATGCAGTTGAATAATTTTTGCTCTTACTATTAAAACACAGGCTGTAAGCCTGTAGTAATATAAAAGAAGAAAAAATCGCTCTTCGTGTAGACTAACGGACTCTGAAAGGAGTAGAAAAATTTGAGTTGTATGAGTTAGGTATAAATAGTCCTGGATGCTCTTCGGTTGATGATGGCGAGATATTAAGCTATTGTGGGACTACAAGTAGGAACTAAATCTCAATATCATATGAATTAGATCACCGCATGAGTTTGCAAACAGAATCCCAATTTTAGGAGGGCTTAGTCCTTCAAGGGACGAAATGGCTCATTTATTCATTCATTCATACCTTCAAGTACTAGGCCCTTGCCTCATGTGCTTGCACTCTCGTCAGAATCATTGACTGACCCTGTAGAACAGGGATGCAGAACTGGGAAGAGAGGGGTGGAAGTATGGGGAAAGAGTTTGTTCTCCCGTCCATAATCCCTCGGCCTTCAATGACGTATCTGTGAAGTTTGGCAATCACACCATATAATTTTCTCTTCTCCCCCTACTATGTCCAATGACGCGAGGGTTGAAGGAAAGGGATGAGTTATGTATTCCGGCTTGTGACGTCTGCCACAATTGTAGCACACTTTTGCATCCCGGCTGTAGAACAAAAAGTACCGGAATTCTCTGGTAACGTGTTCAGCAAGACACGAGACCGTAATGATAAAACACACAATAATAAAAAACAAGATTCATTTACCCAGCGCTTGTGACAGACAGATAAATCTTGACTTTCTTGCGGAGAATCGAAATCAGTTCGCTCGTTTTTTAGTTCGGAAAGCTAAAACATATGGCAGAATGAAGGTTCCATATAATGGTGCGTAAATTTTCGTATATTGATAAAAAGCACCTAATTTTAACTAAAACCTTTACAACTTGTGTATCGTTTCAGTTTTTGCAGACATGTTTTCCATTAATTATATATCATTAGCTTTAAATTATTGGCAATTTTGAATGTGGACCAATGATCCACTTCAGCTATTCAGTAAAATGATGATAATCCGCATTCCAACAAGCTACTTCAAGATTCGAAATACGGCCTTCATGAATAAGAACGAAGTAGACCACCTGGCTTAGTGAAGCAATAAGATTATATTACCAACCCATTATCCACGTAAGAGGTCATTCGGAAAAACTGATTGAATAAATTATTTCTATTACGGAGAAGCAAGGCTCGAGGCTACAGTGATTTTGTAAATAAAACCGGGTTTGCCCGCTATGATACATGTATATCATGACATCATGAGTAATCCTAAGTAATTTTGTAATGATATACTGTACTTACATGCAGCCATGTCTTCAAATCAATACAACGTTTGATGCTCATGAGTAGATTTTATTAGATATCAAGTACAGATGTGGACAGATATTAATATTAAGTTTTAGCCTGAAGGAAAAATCTACTTCTTGCGAAATGAGAAGGAATGTAAATAAGGGTTAAACTCCTTCATGCTAATTACACAGAGCGAAACGCACAGAAAACGTCTCACTAATATACAAATACTGCAGGCTACACTAGTATTGCAAAACATTGTTCATTTTGGTCTGATAGACCGTAAAGTTATATTTGTTTTTGTTTCACTAAGTCTAGAGAAATATGGATTTATAGATTTCACGCAAATAAATGTTTCCAATACCCGTCAATTTACTTTACCACATTGTCCGTCTGTTCATCTGTCTGTCTGTTTCTCTCTAAATAAAAAAACTCTATATTCAATAGGCCTATATATGAGCCAATTAAATAAGGTTTATGCATATGAAACGCAATAATTATTCATTATTCTCACATATATAATCATCATAGTCATCAGCAGACAGCAGATTTTCTGTCCCAATACTGAACGTTAAATGAACGTCAGCTGCAGAGAGGCCATAGAACTCATAACTATGCTCCCTCCGTAAGCCAAGGGACGTGACGTCTTTTCGCAGTGTGGGGACCGAAAATCCGCTGTTTGTTCATCAGTTTCAAGAATTTGTCTTATTATTAAATTAATCCGTTTTCAAAACAATTCTACAGTTCGTGGTTCCAGCGCAGAACTGTTTTTTTTTGTTTTGTCTTGTGTTGTTTCTTTTTGTTTGTTTTTCAGTTCTGTAAATAAATTTTGTGTGCAAATATATACTCGTATGATTATATTTTGTCTCTGTGTTCATATCGTTGTAATTTAAACTACCTTAATATATATATTTTTTGCTGAACGCATAATCATTTTATTTTTAAAATATACGTAGCTTGTTTAAAATAAAAATATAAAAATAGTGCAATTAAGAATTTGTTAGAGAACAGTTGTAAAGATTTCTTTCTTAAATAATATAACAGTGTAAATCATACTTTCCCAACAATATTACATTCAGACTAGCCTGTTCGAGTGTCAGGTTCAGGACCCATTCTCAGCTCTTGTTATGCCAGAAACAAATCTGATATCCTGCAGTAGGGTAAACTACAATTCGGGCTATTACATATACATCAAGGTTCTTTTCCTCCATCCATACACATCTCAAATTCTGGGATTGGTTGACGGTACCCAGCGAGACGGATGTTGCTATCAGCGACTGAATTACTTACATTCAGAATGAGGATGGCAAACATGCCCCTCCCCCAGGGACACATATTCCCCTTCTTCATTATTCTTCTCCACATTACACCCTCAGGGCCGATCAGAATCATGTGATAGTAAATTGACTAATCTACTAAATTGAGACAACTCATCCTGCCTGTGGTTTTCTGTCCCTTTTTTTTAAGGCGCTAAGGCATATATTGTTGGGATGAACTCTAAAAAAAATTGGCCACGGACCTACATCTTCCTCTCCCCAAAAATATGTTTCGAATCCCCTCTCTTGCGAGAACTGCGGGGCCTCATCTTTCCTCACTCGCTGTCCAGGCTTCTAACATCTTCGAAGATGTTGCTCTTTTGCCCGACGGCTTCGTTCTCCCTCTCATGTCTATATATTAAATTACGTCCATTTTTGGCTTTCGTCCTTCAAAATTCTCTATGCTCCTTCATATGGAACGGCGAAAATCGGAGTGAGACAAGTGACAACAGGCTTGGAGATCACATAGATATTTTCTTCAGCCCCAATTTCCCTTGCAAGAGCGCATTCTCAGGTATATTTTAAATGTTTCTTCTTCCATTAATTAATTAATTAATTCAAATATTAATATAATAGCATATAATCTATGTTTAGCTAGGTAAAAATATTATTACAGCCTAACTAAAAGTATGACTTCTTCCAACAACCCATCGTGCTCAAATCAAAAGTATTAAAGAACATTAATATGGCACTAGTATAGATAGAGAGTCACCTTCCTGTAGGTTCAATGATTCTGATATGGGAATGGGCATGTGTTTGCGAACACAATGTAGCAATATAGGTGCAGTGTGTATGAGAGTTGTGTCATGTAAATAGTTAAGTTGATATGTAATTAATTAAGGTGAATTGTAATTACTTAAGTTGACAATAGTTTGATTTAATAGAACCAGGTTAACTTGTAAGTTAGGTTTCCTTCTGCTTAGATATGCTTTATAGTGAGCGTTGTTTATAGTATATTCTTCACTTACAGTCCTAGGTTTATTGCATTTATTTATTTATAGTTAGAATTAATTTTACGTTATTTTAGCAATGTTATTTTATTGCTGTAATTATTGTAATTTTATTAGTAATTATTGTAACATTATTGTATATTATATATCAATGCCAGCAGGAGTATACCCAATTGTAATGCTAATACATGCATACATACATACATACATACATACATACATACATACATACGCACATACATACATACATACATACATACATACATACATACATACATAGCCTACATACATACATACATACATACATACATAAGTGTTCTACTCATGGGCAGGTCTTTCACTGCAAACTCAGCATTCTCCAATCTTTCCTATTTTCTGCCTTCCTCTTATTCTCCGCATATAGTTCATGTATCTTAATGTCGTCTATCATCTGATATCTTCTTCTACTCCGTTCTCTCGTTCACCATTCTTCCAGGGCACCCTTCAGTAGGCAGTTTCTTCTCAGCCAGTGACCCAACCAATTCCTCTTTCTCTTTCTGATCAGTTTCAGCATCATTCATCCACTCTTCCAAACACAACTTTATTTCTTATTCCGTCTGTCCACTTCACAAGCTCCATTCTTCTCCATATCCACATTTCAAATGCTTCTATCCGTTTCCTTTCATTTCGCCGTAATGTCCATGTTTCTGCTCCATACAATGCCACACTCCACACAAAACCCTCCTTTTGCTATTAAAAGATTTCTTTGCCATTACTATCCTGCTTTTAGCTTCCTGGCTGCAGCTCATGTTACTGAATATAGTACATCCCAATTTGAAGCCATTCACTTGCTCTACTGTCTCATTTAGAATTCGCAAGTTCACCTTCTTTATTTTTCTTGCGACAACCATGGTCTTCGTCTGGTCATCCCATGCTGGTCACAGCTGTCAATTAGCTCCAGTAGCATATTGCTTAGTATCGTCTCCTCTTCTGCTAACATCGCCATGTCATCAGCAAATCTTATACACTTTATTCTTCTTCCTCCTAATTTTTTTCCTCCCATGTTCTGAAAACAATTCTTCACCAAATTCTTCAAGTAAATGTTGAACACGGTAGATGAAAAAAAAATGTTACGTTTTATTTAACGACGCTCGCAACTGCAGAGGTTATATCAGCGTCGCCGGATGTGCCGGAATTTTGTCCCGCAGAAGTTCTTTTATATGCCAGTAAATCTGCTGACATGAGCCTGTCGCATTAAAGCACACTTAAATGCCATCGACCTGGCCCGGGATCGCAACCCGCAACCTTGGGCATAGAAGGCCAGCGCTATACCAACTCGCCAACCTGGTCGACTAGATGATAAAGGGCATCCTTGCCGTACTCCTCTCCCATTTCACTTTCTTCTCCTGTTCTGACTGACTCGTTCTTTCATATATAAATTACTGAACAGCCTCCTGTCTTTCCAATTCACATTTATTATCTTGAGGATGCCCATCCATTTGTTCCATTCCACTCTGTGAAACGTCTTTTTTTAAATACTATATATACTTCTTTATTGTTGTCTAGGTTTCTTTCGCCGATTGTTCGTAGTAGTCCAATTGCATTCCTTGTACTTTTTTCCTTTTCTGAAGCCAAACTGCTCTTCTTCCAACTGTCCTTCCATTTTAGAATATAAACGTCAATTCAATATTCGCAGGAGAATCTTCGCCAAGTGCGAGCACGTAGTGTTCTGATAAAAATTCTACCGGGACAGACCAACAAGTAACATAAGCTAACTGACGACCAATGTAAAGTTCAGGCAACCCTGCTATTGGTTTGGTTGGTTATTTAACGACGCCATATCAATTACGATGTTATTTAGCGTCACGCGTCGTTGGGAATGGTGATAGCGAAATGGTATTTGTCGAGATGAGGCCGAGGATTCGCCATAGATTACCTGACATTCGCTTTACAGTTGGAGAAAACCTCCGGAAAAAATCCAATCAAGTAATCAGCCAAAGAGGGAATCGAACGCACGCCCGAGTGTACCTCCGGACCGGCAGGCAAGCACCTCAACCAACTTAGCCACACCGGTGGCTTTCTGCTACTGCGGATACGGGGAAGTGACACAGTTATGACGTAGGCCTACACTAAGCCTACAGATTGGTCCCGGAATTTGTAAAATAGGAGTTCAGTCTGTTACTACTACTACTACTACTACTACTACTACTACTACTACTACTACTACTACTACTAATAATAATAATAATAATAATAATAATAATAACAATAATAATAATAATAATAATAATAATAATAATAATAATCCGCGACGCTACAGCAGATGTGGACTTTCTCCCAACCATAATGAAAGAATAGTGCGGTTCGCGCGATGATCCCTTCAGCCGCTATATGTAGCTTTCGTAACTGGATTTCGCTACTTATTGTAGCTCCTCAGTCACTTACTAGAGGATTTCACGTTAAGAAAAAAGCATTGAACATATGAGGCTATTCCATCAAATTTCTAGTTGCCATAGAAACGCCTACCTACCACATAGCTTGTACAATGTATTAGGCAAGGCCCATAAAACCAATGCTTTTATCTTAATGTGAATCCTCTATACCAGTAGTGTCAGAGTTGTAAGCTCCAAAACCGGTTGTGGAGCTAGAGTCGGAGCGTGAACTTGCTTATGTCTGTGGAAACACCGGAGCACGCAACGAGTCTAGTGGTGCGCACCGCTCCGTTTAGGCTTCGGCCACAGTGCAAGCGGTAGGCGGCGCGGTACCGCTCTCGAAAAATTGAGGAGTGGAGAGGAAAGAGCGTTGGTGTGGCCATATAGCGCAGAGTTGGTGAGCGACGCGGCCGGCGTGGAGATGAGATCATGACAGTGTTTGATTTTAGGCAATTCTTATCTAGAAAGAACAGCTTAAAATAGGAATGGAAGAGAATTTTATGTTCATCTATTTAATAAGAGATGTGAAACTCTGAGAGTTTCATCGTTTGTATGGAGAATTAGGGACATTTCCAGATAGATATTTGAAGTATACTCGCATGCCTATTACGACTTTCGACTATTTTCTAAATAAAAATAAGGAGCGACTACAGAAGCAAGCCATCAAATTTCGGAAATTTACCACTATTGCACAATGGCTAATCATTATATTAAGATGCAATTATTTTACGTTAAAGACACAGGATCATGCATTCTTCGAGCAATGATGCAGGTAGGCTATACTGCGTATAAATTAAATTAAATAAAAATAGTCCTACGAATCCTTAAATTTTTGTGTTGATGGAATTAAGTCTCATTCATTACGAATAATTGCATGGGCTGCATCTTACATGGCAAAAAAACACACGTTTGTACTTACGAAAATTTAACATTGGAAATGAGCAGTTTTCAATATTTTTCATTTTTTTCATTTTGATTTATTGCATTTAAAACTTCTTACAATTGTGTGCTGTGCAATTTTAATTTTTCCACTGCGCTTATAATTATTACTTTTCATATGCGGCAAAAGAGACATTAAAAATTGTGCTCCGTACCACTGAAAATATGCACTCCTGCCGTTGCTTTATTAACAGGATATCGAACTACTCTAGTTTCAGCATCAATTATTTTATATATATATATATATATATATATTGTTTTAAATAACCAATTATTGATAAATAGATGTAACATAAATATATTTTTATATGTGATATATTTAAATAATTTAGATTTATATTCGAGCCCTTGGCTTTGGTGTTGAGGCATTCGAAGACATATTCGTCTGAAGTGATACGTTATCATCGCTGATAATTGTCTTTACTTTCTCCCAAATCAGGACTGTTTGGAGTCGATGGGATCTCCTGGAAGGCAAGATTTCCTACAGTCCTATCAGAAAGGACGACGTCCTTCATAAACATCGTCAGGTCGAAAAACGTCCACAACGATGTAGCGATTCAAGAGCTTCGGAACCGCTTCGTATCTTTGGGAGTTCTGGAGTTCCTTCTCAAATTTATCTTTTAAATTCTACCACTTATTTTTGCCACGTCTTCTGAAATAGAATGCAATAATGAATATTTAATGAATTAGTGACTAAAATATTAATATATTCTAATATTAAGTCTTCTACTACGTTAAAATGAAGAAAAATTTAAGGTAAATTTCAAACATTACTCTTTCTTGTAGGCTTATAACCACAGGGACATCATTGCGATCACTGGCATTTTCCTTCAGGGTAGGAAAATTTACAGCAATTGTAATGGCAAGACAAACGTGTGAGGTAATCTAAAATGAATCGATTAAAGAATTTATACCATAACCAAATAGAGAAAAATTAAACGAAGTAGTCAGTGATTACTACGAACGTTGTGGTTCCCTAACTGCTTCGTAACAAACGACGAAAAGTATGGTCAGGTAAAGGGTTCTGATAAATTCGGTTCCAGATATTTTAATTTATGTAGTATTGCTACACAGTATTGCTGGCGCAGACTAAACATTTTAACCATTGATTTGGTGGGAAGAGGAAAACACAGTGATGGAGGCATTTTCAGAACTTTACACTTTTCAATTTGTTGGAGATCAACAGGTTCAATGTGCCTGAACTATCAAACTCACATGTAAAGGTATCACTTGTACTTATTGGAGATGAAGCCCATCCTCTAAAACTTTATCTTATGAGGCAATATCTAGTGAGAGAACTAACGCCTAGAAGGGAAAATTTTAATCAACGTTTATCTAGTGTTCGAAAAATAATACGTGGAATGTGCTTTCGGAATATTGCGTGCTAAGTGGCGATTCACGATAGAAATATGGGCACAATGTGAAAAGAGCCAGCACATATTATGATCTTCCATTTGAGAAAAGATTGCGACAAAGAATGATCTGCATTATCATGAAACGACTTTACAAATTTACAGAACTGATGATGTGCAAACTCATTAGAACTCAGATCGCAGGAATAATAGTTGCAATGAATTTGATAGACAAATAAGGATAACTTCATTGATTATTTCAATCAGTCGCAGATGTTAATATAAGATTATAATTTGTACTTAATAGATTGTGTTTTTTTCATAACAGAAGTGCCAATTTATTGTATGAGATTGTAAATAATTACTTTTGACCTAATAGTTTTAATCCTGCCGGTATTTCTTTGCTTTAACGATCGTTAATCGTAACAACAGAAATATTTAAATCATATAATTGTACCTTTATTTCGGAGTTGGAATATGTTTAATATTGTACGCGGTACTGAGTGTTTATCCCGACAATTTTCTACGAAGTATGATTAATAATAATAATAATAATAATAATAATAATAATAATAATCATCATCATCATCATCATCATCACACGACATATTATAAAGATATTATTCGTGTTCAGTAAAATGTCTTCCTACATATTCCTCGTCATGGAGAGGTTTTTGAAGTTCTTCTCCCAATTATTCCACAGGAATATTCGGGTTTTCACTTCTTAAATGATAACTTCTTTCTCATTTCTTGACAATTCATACGTGCAATTGTGAGCGGCGCCGCTAAAATCTCAAACAAGAGCGTGCGGCCAGCGGCGTGTAGCGTTGTCCTTGAACCAACTTCCCCTCCAAAACGCCGCTCCTTTCATTCATTCATTCATTCATTCATTCATTCATTCATTCATTCATTCATTCATTCATTCATTCATTCATTCATTTATTTTATTCCATAGATCTTACATGAGCAATGAAGCTTTAAGATGTGGAACATGTCAACATTTTACAATATTACAATTACAATTTTTACACATTTTTATAGTTCTACAGTTTAGTAATTTTCTACAATTTTTACAATTTTGTACAATTTTTTTACATTTTTTTTACATTTTTTTTACATTTTGGCGAGATGTAGTGAGATGAGATGAGGTCCGAGGATTCGCCAAAATATTACCCGGCATTTGCCTTTTCGGTGGGGGAAACCTCGGAAAAACCCAACCAGGTAATCAAATCAAGGGGGTTGATGCCAAGGACTCGCCATAGACCATCCGGCTTCAGTCCCACGGCTGGGGAAAACCTCCGAAGAAACCAAAGTCCAAAGGGGGATCCAACCCAAGCCCGAACGCAGCTCTGGATCAGCAGCCCAGCGAGTCTGCCGACTGAGCTAGATCGATGGCTCTACTAAAAGTATACAATACATAGCCAATCAGATTATTAAATTTACAAACGCAAACGATCATTCATAAGTTGAGCTATATTATAATACAAAACTATTTAATTAAATTTAAGGCATAAACAATTCAACCAGTTGTGATATACAGAAATTGATAATACATATCATGCAAACTACTTCAAATTACAAACACAAACAATTTATCAGTAGAGATATATAGATTACTATTCAATTTAAAGCATATACAATTCATCGGCCAAAACTATACAAATATATACAATACAAAGTAGCATACTTTCATTAAGCTATACAAATTTGTGCAATTAATATCAAGTAGATTAATTCAATTTATAATCATAAACAATTCATCAGTTGAGCTATACATATTACCATTCAATTTACAGTAGGTCTATATACAATTCATCAGTAGAGCTACACAGACTAGTAATCATTTTAAGAACATATACAATTCATCAGCCAAACTATACAAACATATACAATCAAATTAGTTCAATTTACAAACTTATTTTCATTAAGCTATACAATTCATATGAAGTAGATTTATTCAATTTATAAGCTTAAACAATTCATCAGTTGACCTATACAGTATACTATTCAATTTACAGTACATACAATTCATCAGTTATGCTAAACAAAAAATACAATACATAGTAAACAGATTAAGTCAATATAAAAACATATTTTAGTTGAGCTATATAAAATTGTACATGTCATTTAAGTAGAATAATTCAATTCACAAGCATAAACAATTCATCAATTGTATAGAAGGTATGAGTATGTAGAAATTTGGTTAATTCTTTTCTGAACCTTTTCTCGTTGTTCTTAAAATCTTTAAGATAATTAGGCAGTGCATTGAAGACTGTTATACATGAATAGCGAACTCCTTTTTTAAAACAGCTTAGACTAACAGAGGGTAGATGAAGATCTGATTTATGTCTTGTATTAAAATGATGAATGTCTTGATTAGTACTGAATTTATCTTGGTTCTTAATATACAGCATCATTAGGGAAAGAATGTATTCACAAGGTAAAGTCAAGATTTCTAAGTTTCGGAAAATATTTTTACATGAGGTCCTTTTATGCACACCGGCCATTATTCTTATAGCTTTCTTTTGTAAAACAAAAACGTGTTTAGCTTCAGACGAGTTACCCCAGAATATTAATCCATATTTCATTACAGAGTGAAAATATGCAAAGTATGACATTTTAAGTAAGTTTATATCACCAATAGTAGATAAGGATCTTAATGCATAACAGGCAGAGCTCAATTTACGAGTAATACATTCTATATGCGTTTTCCAGTTCAAGTGATTATCCAATTCTAAACCAAGAAACTTTGTGCTTATAGATTCTTTGAGTTGAGTTCCATTTAATCGAATACTGTAGGAAACCTGAGCACTATTGTGTGTACTAAATTTGACTGCACTGGTTTTATCAACATTAAGTGCTAGTTTATTTGCATGGAACCATTCATTCATTAGATTCAGCACTGTATTAGAAGTGTTTATAAAATGATCGTATTGTTTGCTTGAAATAATTACACTTGTATCATCTGCAAATAAAATTACATGGGATGAATTGTTTATGGTCAAGGCTAAATCATTAATATAAACTAGAAACAACAATGGACCTAAAATTGACCCCTGCGGAACACCATGTTTAATATTTCTAAATTCTGAATAAGTAACTTTATGACTATTTGGTACATTTACTTCTACTTTTTGTTTTCTATTTGATAAGTACGATGTAAACCAACCCAACATCTCATCTTTAATACCATAAAACTTCAATTTTTTTACTAATATACTATGGTCTACACAATCAAATGCTTTAGCCAAGTCACAAAAAATCCCACCTACATGTAGTTTCGAATTTAATGAATTTAGTATTTCATCCACCAAACTAAAAGCAGCATTCTCTGTCGATTTTTGTTTTCTAAATCCAAACTGTTCTAAAACTAGTATATTGTTGGACTCCAGGTAATGATATAATCTATTATACATAACTTTCTCAAACACTTTTGAAAATGTTGTTAATAAAGATATGGGTCTGTAATTAGCAATAGTACATTTATCTCCCTTTTTGTATATTGGTTTTACTATTGAATATTTGAGTCTTTCTGGAAAAATACCACATTGCATTGACAAATTGCATAGATAGCATAACGGAGGGGATAATATTTCAGAACAAGCTTTCAGAACTTTACTTGGAATTTCATCATATCCAGAGGAATATTTTGTTTTTAGTTGTTTTATCACATGCATGATTTCTGCTGCGGTAGTGGGAATAAATTTGAGACCTAAAAACTCAGTGTTAAATGCATCAGTTAGGTAACCAAGTACAGCATCTTCTGCACAATCTTGAATGTTTAAGTTCTGAATAATATTTATATAGAAGTCGTTAAAATGATTTGCAATTGATTTTGGGTTATCTATTTTACTATCATTGATTTTAATGCAAGTAATATTTTCACTCTTTGAATATCGATTAGTTTCATTTTTAATAATATCCCAAATAGTTTTAATCTTATTATCTGAATTTTGTATTTTTTCATTCAGATACATTTTCTTTGCATCTTTTATAACTTTTGTCAAAGTTTTACAGTAATTCTTGTAGTAATTAAGAACATGAGGATCATCACTATTCCTACTCATTAAATACAGATTCCTTTTCCTAGCACATGATATTTTAATTCCCTGAGTTATCCACATGTTTTTACTTTTACATTTTTTCACCACCTTGACTGGAAAACATTCATTGAAATAATTCGTAAATGTAGTGAAAAATGCATTAAATTTAGTATTAATATCAATGGTATCGGTACTATATACATTTTCCCAAGATTCATTTTGTAAACATGTATTTAAATGATGAAGAGATTCAGCATTTATAATCCTTTTTTTTATTTTTAGATTAACACTTTGGAATTTTTTACTCATATTGAAAACACTTAGAATTTGTGCATCGTGATCAGACAGGCCATTGACTAATGGTACTGTTGAATAGGAATTCAATGTACTTTTATCTATAAATATATTATCAATGGCAGTACTACTTCCAGCTTGTGTTCTGGTTGGAAAACTTACTGTGTGACTAAGATTATAAGTTTCAAGAAGCGAGTTTAATTTTCTTTTACGTGAGCTTTCTGATAGATAATCTATGTTTATGTCACCACAGATTACAAATTCGGTATGTGGTTTATAAAGTCTTTTCAATAATGAATTTAAGTTAGTTGTAAATTTCTTATAATCTCCCATTGGCGCCCTATAAACACATAAGATAATTAAATTTGATATCTCATAACCAATTTGTATTCCACAGATTTCAATATCTTGTTCAAGGCAAAAATCAGATATATCAATTTTACTAAATAATAGATCCTCTCTGATAAAAATACAGGCACCCCCTTTTTGGAAGACATGTCTACAGAAATGAGAACCTAATACATATCCATGTAAAGACAGTTGTAGTATTTCCTGTTGCTTCATATGATGTTCAGTTATACATAATATCTGAGGTTTATGCTTTTGAGTTGCTAAAGAAGTGATCAATTCATCAGTTTTTTGTTTTAATCCCCTAATATTTTGATGAAAAATAGTGAAGTTACTGTGTTCATTACTAGAAACATCAGAGCATTTACAATTTAGTTGAACTTGTTTCAAACACCTTACTGGTGGGAGGTTTAACCTAAAAAAGGAGAAGCCCTAGCATTAACTAACACAGGAATATTACAACTCTGCTTTTTAACATGGCTGCCTCTGATGCTATTAGCAATTAGAACCGAAAGGTGCTCCTTGCCTCTACCATTCAGATGCAGGCCATGTGACGTATATTCATACCTTCTTATAGGGCTTACATCTATCAAACTAATGTGTGATGCCCCAGGTCTCATCAGAGCCCGCTCAAGCCGCATATTCACGCTCCGTACCCTCCTGTGAAGATACGGCTTGTCGTACCTGCTGAAAAGACTGAGAAATCCCACATTGGTATGGCTGCTCATCTCAATTATGTTGTTGACATCTTTCTTAATAGAATAGTTACAATCGTTATCAATACTATTACCTGGCCCACCCACTATAACTACATGATCCCTCTTAGAAAAATCTGAACTCAATTTCATCATATCCTCAACAACATTCTTGAGAGGAGCATTAGGCTTACATACACTAGATACTTCAAACTCATCGCCCAGTTTCGACTTCAAAAGTGAGGAAATACCTCTTGCATGGCTCCGCTCACACTATGGCCAGCTGCATTTGCTAACACGCGTTTGTGATTCATCCACGCCACCACTCAACGCGCCGCGCCGCCTACCGCTTGCACTGTGGCCGAAGCCTTTAGGCTCTGTCTGACAACGCTGCTCTATACCATACCTGCACAAACAGCGCTCAACGAGCGCGCGCGCTCCTTCCGAGCGGGAGAGCTGTGTTTACCGCTCGCCGAATCGGAGAGGAAGATACGTCAGCATAACATAGACCTGATATAGATAGAGGAGAGGGAAACGACCACTCAACTATCTAGTGGAGTGCAGTGCATATTCTCAGTAACTGTTTCACGTTGCTTACCTACTGCTACAGTACGGTATGGAGGAATCTAAAAGACGGAAAAGTAGTGATCAGGAAAATTCTTTCAATGTTGTTGGACACCGGACTCATTTCACCTTCATCTCATTCAGACGCTAAATAACTTAAGCTGTTGATAAAGCGTCGTAAAAT
Organism: Periplaneta americana; assembly: GCF_040183065.1. NCBI lineage: Eukaryota > Metazoa > Arthropoda > Insecta > Blattodea > Blattidae > Periplaneta > Periplaneta americana. The sequence continues at coordinate 90,945,650 of NC_091127.1, forward strand.
AACCTACTAAAAATCTTGTCTTAATTGGAAAGAAGTTTAAAGTTATCATAATAAATTTTTCAACACCAGTTGAAACAATGCCATGTAAGTTACAGGTGGGCCTGGTTGGCGCAGTTGGTATAGCGCTGGCCTTCTATGCCCGAGGTTGCGGGTTCGATACCGGGCCAGGTCGATTACATTTAAGTGTGCTCATATAACCTCGGCAGTTGCGAGCGTCGTTAAATAAAACATAACATTTAACGATTTACAGCTCGGACTTATTGATCTTCAATGTGGCCTAAGGGCTAAAGATCGTTTGAATAATACTACTAGCCTGGTTGAGTTTTACAAGACTAAGCATTAGCAGTAATATCCACGACTACACAGGCTGGCTGAATGCTATGTTTGGCTCAACATTTATATTTGTGAGCAACTGTTTTCTATAATCAACTTTAATGAAGGCAGGCATCGGACATCTGTAACTGATGTTTCATTACGATCAGTAGGCTACTGTTCCTTTCAGTTGCCAACAGCATAAAATCTCGTTTTCATGTACTGATAAATAAAAATATAACAAAATGATATTGTACATTTAAGTAGGTATAAAATTTCTATTATTTCTGTAAAATGAATATTTCTGTATTAATTAATAAGTCGAATATATTTTTGCAAACAATGAACGGGAATTCATTTCATAAACACTCGTACTAGTATTTCCCTTTTGTGTATATTTTGTACGAGATCACCCCTTCTTCCAGTCCATCCTATACTAAGCGCAGCTAATATCTGCATTCCGCTCATGAGCTGTGAGCCGGCTCGAAGGAAACCTTGTGCAGGCCTACTCTATACGTTACATAAATAAATAATAACCAATGTTTTAATTAATAAGACTCCATTTACTTTGCTCAACCATTATATCAACGGACATATTTGAAAATAATCTTCAGTTAATTATGTTAATCGTGCTTATTATTTATGCTAAATACTTACTTACAAATGACTTTTTAGAGAACCCGGAGGTTCACTGCCACGCTCACATAAGCCCACCATCGGTCCGTATCCTGAGCAAGATTAATCGAGTCCCTACAATCATATTCCACCTCCCTTAAATCAATTTTAATATTATCCTCCCATGTACGTCTGGGCCTCCACAAAGGTCTCTTTCCCTCAGGTCATCCACCTAACACTACATGCATTTCTGGATTCACCCATAGCTAAGTGCTATATGTCTTGCCCATCTCAAACGTTTGGATTTAATGTTCCCAATTATGTTTGATGAAGAATAATTTGTGTGCAGTTCTGCGTTGTGTAACTTTCTGCATTCTCCTGTAATTTCATCCCTCTTAGTCCAAATATTTTCCTAAGCACCTTATTCTCGAACACCATTAACCTCTCTTCCTCTCTCAAATTGACAGTCCAAGTTTCATAACCATATAGAACAACTAGTGATATAACTGTTCTATAAATTCTTTCGGTATTTTTGACAGCAGACTGGATGACAAAATCTTCTCAACGAAGCATAGTAGAGATTTCCCATATTTATTCTGCGTTTTATTTCCTCTTGAGTGACATTTATATTTATTACTGTTGCTCCAAGGAACTTGAATTTTTCCACTTTTATTTGTACTAAATATTATAAGTAAAATTTCTTGAGATTCTTAATAAGTCTATAACGCTTTAAAATTAGACGTAAACAATCCTTGCTGTTTTATTGGGGCACAGAATGTGTATACATGCAAGGTTTCTTGAATTGTAGTGCAAGTAATAAAATATTTTCACTCTTTTTTACAGCGCTATAAAATATTAACTGATTTTATGTTCTGGTATATTTAGGTTACTCTGCTATGAGAAACGTGTAGATTTCTTCTCTGTCAAGACATTTCATGCATGACATATAGATGAAGTCTATTTCACACTACGAAACGTATAGTGTTACAAATAAATTACTTTCCTTTTTACTATATGCAATTTGTGCAGGTTGTGATCTACAGAATTTAAAATTTCAAATTTATTTATCACTTTTGGTTTTATTTAACATTTTAGAATGAAGTAGAAACTATGAATATCTTATATTTCACATTGTGGAGAAATTTTAAGAGAAATGTGTTCAAACAGTGAAGATAACTGGGACATAGACCTATTTTAATCTAATAATTTCTTTATAAAATTAGACCACAAATATGTGTGTATGTGTCTAATGCCTACCAACTTCACTTTGCGTGATTCGAGTTAAGCATACTGCGGATAGTTGGCAGGACTGTGACCCATTTTCAAATTGCACACTACTCGACCACAAAATCACAAGAAACTAATAAAATGTAACTGTCTTCAATCATATTGCTTTGTGTAAAATATCATCTGTGGTAAAATAATTTGCAATCAAAAAGATAAGAAATTGATATGAAATAATTTATTTCTTTCAGATTTTAACACTTGGAGGTAATTAAACTTACAAAAATTAAAGCTATTCTATATTAAGGGAATATTTACTTGACTTTGAAGTATCCAGTCCACAAAATGGGACCTCATTAAATTAAAGTGTAAGTAGATTCATATGTACTGTACAGTATTCTTATTATGCTTGCCAAACCTAAATGAGATTTACTCAACGAGTGTTCAACTTCTACACCGTTCACGCGATGAAAGTCACAAACAAAAATGTATTATTTAAATTAGTAGCACGACTACATGATCGACTGTATTCATTCGGTCTTGTGGACAGTAATGACCTCTACGAAATATCTGTTGTCGCAACAGTCAATAATAACCGACTAGAAAAGACCATATTTTCTCAAGCTCTGTGATGCATATCGCGTTGTTCCTGCAATAACTTCAATGTTACATATTTGTCGATATTCAGATTTTTGCTCTATTAAATAGCAAATAATAACATCTCCTGTATGTAATTATATTTCTTTGTTTCAAAAATGTAATATTTCACAGTCTCCTATGTACGGCTGCCATACTTACTTACTTACTTACTGGCTTTTAAGGAACCCGGAGGTTCATTGCCGCCCTCACATAAGCCCGCCATTGGTCCCTACTCTGACCAAGATTAATCCAGTTTCTACCATCATATCCCACCTCCCTCATATCCATTTTAATATTATCTTCCCATCTACGTCTCGGCCTCTCCAAAGATCTTTTCCCCTCCGGCCTCCCAACTAACACTCTATATGCATTTCTGGATTCGCCAATACGTGCTACATGCCTTGCCCATCTCAAACGTCTGGATTTAATGTTCCTAATTATGTCAGGTGAAGAATATGTACGGCTGCCATAGGATGAATAAATGTGTTTTTTCTTCCTACTAGAGCAGCTGGCTACGGACTGGAAGGTCCGGGGTTCGATCCCAGGTGGTGACAGGATTTTTTCTCGTTGCCAAACTTTCAGAACGGCCCCGAGGTTCACTCAGCCTCCTATGAAATTGAGTACCGGGTCTTTCCCGGGGGTAAAAGGCGGCCAGAGCGTGGTGCCGACCACACCACCTCATTCTAGTGCCGAGGTCATGGAAAGCATGGGGCTCTACCTCCATGCCCCCCAAGTGCCTTCATGGCAGGTTACGGGGATACCTTTACCTTTTTTACTGAAAAATTGTAGTATATTTTGCACATAGGAGTTATTGCAGGAACAACGACGGTATAAAGAACTTGCTGGGCAATTCTTCGTATGAGATTGAAGACACGACGTAGCATGATATTGTGAACTGCGCTCATAGTGTACAGCCATGACCGAGGCATTGGCACAGCTCCTAAGTCACACTCTACGGTTTTCTTAATTGTGTGCACGCAGTTGTGAGTTAACAGCAACGAGGTCAGCACGGTCAAGTGCGATCCCTCTGCCAACAACTGTTTCAGTTTATATCCTAATTTCTTTTCCCCCATTACCCGCACTTTTACGATATGTTCAACTGTACCTGTCTTAAGAATGGGAGTAATATTTTGAAATTATTATTTGCATTGAATATAACCAGTACAAATGTTGCTTGTATACCCAACCTTGTCTGCCAATCCGTCTATCCATCAATTTGTCTATTCGTCTCCAGTCCATCCATCCACTCATGCATTCATTGTTTCTTCTTTCGCCTCCCCTATTTGTATCCCTCTGCTCAAGTACGCCCACTCATTCGGCTCTTCATTTATCTGGCCATTCTTTCTTTAATTCATTCATCCGTTCACCGAGTCACCCATTTCCTCTAATGCATTTCGCAGTGATTTAAGTTCCTTATACTCTGTTTTTCATACAGACGGAAGGTTCCCGCTGAAATTTCGAACAGTTTGATCTTGATCATCACAGAGCAGTGTATATTGGAGAGTACCGCATTCTTTTGATCTGACAAATGCCGACGCGGCGGCCATATTTACTCCTGCGGAGACTCAATACAACGGAAGACTTGCGTAGGAACACAGGTTACTACTGTGATATTTCATTGTTATCTTGAAGAATGCAGTGTTGTTGTGCAGTTAATCAATGTGTAATCAATTGCTGTTGTACTCAATTAGCATTATAGCTTATTGTCTACGCGGGTGACATGAATATATTAGGAGAAAATACACAAACTCTTAGGAAAAACAAGGGAACTTTACTGAAGCAAGTAAAGCGATAGGTTTGGAAGTAAATCCCGAAAAGACAAAGTGTATGATTATGTCTCGTGACCAGAATATTATATAAAATGGAAATATAAAAATTAGAAATTTATCCTTCAAAGAGGTAGAAATATTATTATATCTTGGAGCAACAGTAACAAATATAAATTACACTCGGGAGGAAATTAAACGCAGAATAAATATGGGAATTGTTTGTTATTATTCGGTTGAGAAGATTTTGTCATCTGGTCTGCTATCAAAAAATCTGAAAGTTAGAATTTATAAAACAGTTATATTATCGGTTGTTCTGTATGGTTGTGAAACTTGGACTCTTACTGTGAGAGAGGAACAGAGGTTAAGAGTGTTTGAGAATAAGGTTCTTAGGAAAATATTTGGGGCTAAGAGGGATGAAGTTACAGGAGAAGAGAAAGTTATACAACGCAGAACTGCACGCATTGTATTCTTCATCTGACATAATTAGGAACATAAAATCCAGACGTTTGAGATGAGCAGGGCATGTAGCACGTATGGGCGAATCCAGAAATCCATATAGAGTATTGTTGGGAAGCCGGAGGGAAAAAGACCTTTGGGGAGGCCGAGACGTAGATGGGAGGATAATACTAAACTAGATTTGAGGTAGGTGGGATATGATGGTAGAGACTGTATTAATCTTGCTCAAGATAGGGACCGATGGCGAGCTTATGTGAGGGCAGCAATGAATCTCCGGGTTCCTTAAAAGCCATAAGTAAGTATAATGACGTAGGCCTAATATTTATAATTGAAAATATCAAGGTGGGCAAAAGCGGACGTTGGAAACTATTCCAAACTGGTACAATACTGGTAATAAAACACTTCTTGATGTTCAAGAAATTCTCTTAATAAAGGGAACTTCAAATATCTTATGCTATATTGATGCAATCAGGATGCGTTAGAAAATTTATTTTCTACTGTCCGTTCCTTAAATCTAATCCCGGATGCAATAGAATTCAAAAACTGCATTTGCGATTCTGAACGATTAGTTGAGTTTATAGGTACAGATGTAAGTAAACCCGAAACAAAAAGGACTAGTGAAGATGAATGCAAAAAAAAGAAAAAAAAACCATTGGTAATTTCGTGGCAGTGGTTATTTCGTGATAGTTATTCTTTGCTATTTCCTGAAATAACCAATGGTGTTACGAGATTCAAATTTCCGCCAAGAGATTGCATATGTTGTCCGGTTTACAGAAACATACAGCTACGCTTTGTGTGACTATTGTAGCTGTTTCAGTGAGCTTTTATGTTTGGAGAGAGCAAGTTAGCGTCGACTTCTCAGGCGTACAAATTTTGTGGATGTTTGTAATTACATTACAGGCGTATTACTAAAGGTAAGCATATGATATTTGGTACAAAGATTTATTACAACTTAATGAAATTTTAGGAAATGTTTTTGGAATTTTAGATACAGCTGTAATCGCAATATAGGCTTAGATTTACTGATAGAAATCTTAGCTGTTTGGGGCGAAATTTTGTTGAGCATTATGCGTTACATTTTATATTATTTTAAGAATTGTATTACAATACGAATTTTAGAAATCTGAAGATAAGATGTGATAACAAAAAAGAAAAGGGGGATGCAATGGGTTCAGTGTAGCTTCTGTTTGATTTGTTATCATGCTAAGTGCCAATGATAAGTGCTAGATGACTTACTTGAAAGAACCGTGACAGAAGATAAAACATGGCTCCACCATTTTGGACCGGAGACAGAGGCAGACAATGGAGTGGCATCATGCAAATTCACCAAAGAAATAAAAAATTCAAAAGTGCACCTTCGGCAGGCTACTGTGTTTTTCGATTGAGAAGGACTCTTGCTTGTGGACATCATGCCACACGGAACCACCATTAATTCTGACGAGTATGTGGCAACTCTCAAGAAACTTCAAGCTCGACTGAGTCGTGTTCGACGACATCGGGAGAAGCAGGATGTTCTGCTATTGCACGACAAAGCACAGCCATATGTCAGTCACAAGACCACAGACCAGGTCAGAAAATTCGGATAGACAACCCTGAAACATCCGCCTTACAGTCCTGAACTGGCACCGTGCGATTACCATCTCTTTGGTAAACTGAAGGATCCCTTCGTGGAACGAGGTTAGAAGATAACTCCCTTGTGCACGATGCTAAAGAGTGGCTCAGACGTGTTGGTCCAGACTTTTACCGTGCTGGTCTACAGGCCCTCGTTCCTAGGTTACGTACTGGAGTTGAAAGGGACTGGGATTATGTGGAAAAGTGACATTTTGTTCCTAAAGGACGTATCTACATTCTGTGAAAAAAGCAAAGCCGTAGGATAAAAATATAATTTTTAAACAAATGTTATGCATTACTTTTGGAGTTACCCTAGTAATATAGGCTATAGTAAAGTCCGTAATAAAAGTGTTCATCCCTTCAGGGCAAAGAAGATCCCTTTTTAATTTCAATTTTTACTTTGATTTCATTCTTATTATGTGTTGATATGTATTTCTATGTTTTCTTGCTATGAATATTAGACGGAATGACTATGTTTGAGGTCTTGTAACAATAAATGAGAATTTAATTTGACTTTAATGAATTTTTCCACAATTCTTCTACCTCTCACGAAATTATCAATGTAATATCATGAAATTACCAAGGTTATCACGAAATAACCAACCTTTTAGCTTAAGTTGTAAAAGTGGTTTTTGGTATTTATTCAAGAAAGTGTCCAATCTTTTATGTCTCCAGATTTGTACAGCAAATTTTCGTCTTTTAGATGAAAAAATCTGAATAAGGATATATTTACACATTTGCATTTTAAATTAATTTTCATTAAATTATCACGAAATTACCAATGTTTACCCTATAGGTTAAATTGTAATTTAACTGAAAATATAAATAAAATATTGACTTGAGTGAATAACAAGCTCTTTACTGTTTGTTGGGATCAGTTTTGTTCAAAATAAAACAAAACAAGTTATATAGTATTTGTGAAAACTATATTTCATATCTAATAACTGATAACAGGGATGAATCTATAAATTTTATTAGCATATTAGTGACTCTCATGTCGTACAAGGAAATATCACTTGTATACCCTTGTAAATTCGTGTTTGATATAATTCTAAATGCAGAAGAATGTGAAACATTGGTAGAAAATGTATTCACACAAAAGGATTTGAAGTCTTTATTCATTAACACTTCAACTCATACGTTCCCAATTCGTTATAATATATTTGAAAAAGTCTTATCACAATTTTAGGACTAGAATATATTTATTGTTAAGAAAATTGTCTGTTATATAGCAAATGCACGACAACAATTTGCTAAATGTGGCGGTCGAAATGTTGGTGTGAGAACTGCACTAGAAAATTGCTGATGTTATCCCTATTGAAATGGACATAACATAAATAAATGTTATTTCTCATGAGTCATTTCACTATGACAATAACGATTATTAATTCTTGTCTTCTGTGTTCAATAAACTACAACAACATGTATGATATCGCCTTTAATCTCCATCGTTCTAGCATTACTGCTTACGCTTCTGTGCCGAGCAAGGAGTAAATATGGCCGCCGCCGTCGAGAATGCGGTACTCTCTAATATACACTGCTCTGGATCATCATCTTCACTTCGAGGCGTGCTGCTGTATAGGACATTTTTAGATCTAAGTTGACAAAGCAAATTTAACTACAAGAACGCAAAATACATAGCTACACTAAAAATAATTCAATCTAAAAATTATATGTCTTCCTAATCCCCTCATTGTTCTCATTGTTTTTACAAATTCGTTGTGATGGGTAACAATGCCGCCACATTCCATTAAATATTTCTTATTACCCTCGTTTCTGCTATACTGGACTCCAATAACTTTTAGTTCTTTCCGCAATGAGGAACGTGATATTTTATTTGTAGTGTCTTGTCTTTTGCGAGTTTCCGGCAAACTATCGTCTAAACTGGATATTTCTTCTTTATATAAAGCATGTACTTTCCGTTACGAAGCTTCCTGATTAAATTCCTCCAATAACAGGAGAGTCCCGAATACGTTTTTGGAAGGACTTTTAAGCTTTCCTACCGATTCATTTTCTTTCATGTAACTATATACCGCAATTTTAGACACCTATCGCTTTAAGTGTTCTCTCCAAAACATGACTAACGGAAATTGTCTTTCATTATTTGCATTGTCATATTCGCTCTGAAAATACATATAAACACGACACACGACTTCTTTTGTATCAGATTGTATATATGTATATATATATATATATATATATATATATATCAGTAGCGGACGGTGGGTTTGAAAGTTGAGGAGGCCAAGAGGTGAATGATGAGAATATAAAAATATAAGGCCTATGACGTATTCATTAACAAGCGCAGTATTTATAGATTTTAAGAAATTAAAATTAGGTTTTCCAATTTATGTTTTAGGATTTTAAATCTTATGTTTAGGAATTTATATGATTTTACGGGAAAAAAAAATAAAAATAAACAACATACTGTTAATATATTACAACGGCTTGGTAAAGATTGCCACTCTTTGGGACACTTTAAGTCCTAACCTACGAATTAGGTCTTTTTAGGTCATATTACATTTAAGAATGTTACTCTTTGCTACATAAAACGAACAAGAAAAACAATATTTCGAGAGTAACGAGATAGCAACAAAATTTATTCGAACCTAAGAATCCGGAGCTTGCTCATTACTATTACATAGTCTAATTTTACAGCAAATTAACGGGACATTCCTCTTTCTACGCAAACCGATCAAATAGGTCACAACATACTGAATAACTGCTACTACAAGAAGCTAGAGACAAATCTGCATTTGTTTCTAAACTCTCGATATATTTAAAATAATGTATAAGTAAATACATCTCGCAACACAGAAGAATAAAATGTCAAGAACACCCGCAAACAAGAGAAAACTAATAACACGTCACTTAATTTTCTAAAACCAGAAGAGAGAAAGAGAGAGAGCTTCCCAATACAGCCGAAACCAGCTGTGACTATAAGCAGTACAGTTGTCAGCGGTGGGTAGGACGTCTCCAAATCGGTTCCCTTCGAGCGTTCTAGTCAAGTTTAAACACTCCGCTAACTAGCTATCTTATTGGTTGAACTGCTGTTGTCATGGTTACCGGGGAGTAGCGTCATGTAGCCGACTCCTCTCTCCCGCTCTCGCATAGACGCTGCAGGCTGCTAGATGTCGACTATACAGGTTACAGCGCTATCTGTTATTTTTCAGTACGAATTATTTGTACTATCTACAGTATAGCGAGCGGGCATCGCCAACTGAATGTGGTCCACTTTACGTAACTTACATCTTAGTAGTAGTGAATAGTAAAATTAATATAAAAGGAAAAATGTTCGTCATTTGCTGTAACTTGTCTGTGATCTTAATTCAGTTGAAATTATTAATGCCATATTGTGTTCTGGTAAAATATTAGGGGAGGCTCGGCCTCCCTTGCCTCCCCTGAAAATCCGCCGCTGATATATAATTTGAACTGGCAATGGAAATTATGAGAAAACGGCTGAACGGATTTTAATGAATGAAACCGTCATTTTGAAGCTTGGCATCAAAAGATTTTCAGAAAAATAGTAACTTTCAGTGACGCGTTAGTTTTCTTACATAATTTTCCTATTTTCCAAAACCCATCTTTCGTCAGTTTTGAGAACTCATTGCATTTAAAAATAAAACTAAACACACTACAATAAACAATAGGCTATTACACGAAGGCCATGACCTGCAAGATTGCTGACACATTTAGAGCTCATATTCAATTGGTTATTAAAAACTTCAAGGCTTACTAAAAATAATTTATAGGTCTGATTCTGCGGTGTGTAATTTTCTGAGTACAACTGTGGACTGTATATTAAAATTTACAAAACTTGAGGTGGTTTGATGACATTATTACCATATTACCATTATAAATTAAATATTTGGGTAGATAAGGACATGATGTGACTATTTTTCATTAATATTATACATATTAATGTTATATTGATGGTATGAAAGTGAAAAGTTTTGGGGTTATGTAAGTAGATGTAGAGAATATCTTAAATTAGATCTTCATTTCTACAATTTACTGAGTAGGTTAGGTTATTTTACGACGCTTTATCAACATCTCAGGTTATTTAGCGTCTGAATGAGATGAAGGTGATAATGCCGGTGAAATGAGTCCAGGGTCCAGCACCGAATGTTACTAGCATTTGCTCGTATTGGGTTGAGGGAAAACCCCGGAAAAAACCTCAACCAGGTAACTTGCCCCGACCGGGAATTGAACCCGGGCCACCTGGTTTCGCGGCCAGACGCGCTAGCCTACAATTTACTGAGTTGCGACAATATATATATATATATATATATATATATATATATATATATATATATATATATATATACACACACACACACACACACACACAAAACTTACATAAGATAATAATAATGTTATTAAAAATCAAATATTTTTATTCTTATTAATCAAGTGGGGTTGGGTCTTTTTCATATAATTAATGGCGATGTGGTGTAGATATTTATACACGTCATTCTCCTCAGCGCAAGAATTACAGTTCCTTACTGATAAAATAAGAGGCCTAGAAAATTTTGGAGTTTCCCAATCATTTCAGCAAGATCTCTTAGCAGGATAAAATGATTTTACCCTCTACATTTCAAGCTCTACATACCAAGATGCTATGTGTATTGTTCGAAAGCATAGCAAACCTGATATTTTTTTTTAACTTTCGCCTACAATCCACAATGACCTGAAATCCACATGAAAAACCCATTGATCGTCCTGACACTGACTTTGTTACTTGGGTTTTCCACGTTGAAACTCAAAAACTGAAGGTGGATAGGTTCAAGAAAAAGTATTTGGCATAAAAAGTCATTCAGAAGGAGTATGCTTCATTATTATGGAAGCAAATAACTTTCACAATGTCTGGTATTCTTCATTGAAAATAAATCTGAAAATTTATTTGAACATCTAATGAACTTAGTTTGCAGCATTTGCTGCACAAGCCACTAGTATATATAACGCTCAGTGCACAAATGGCCCAACTCACAACATTATATTTCCACTTTATCTCTTTCTAACACACACGAGAATTGTGCTGAAATCTAACGGAAAACTGAAAATTATGATTAGGCAGATTTAAATTTGAAGAGAACAATTTGAGCTTTCTAAAGTAATAAACTCAATATGCAAATTTTGTGGCTTGACCCATTTGTGGGCTAATTATTACTAAGCACACCAACCCAGTACATCAGTCACAATATTCATCATCTTGAATGAAAAGTACTCGTAGGTCATTATAAATGACGTTTGATATTAGAGAAGAAAAATTCGCTCCGGCGCCGGGGATCGAACCTGGATCCTTGGTTATACGTACCAAGCTCTCTAACCATTGAGCTACGCCGAAGCTCAATCCACAGTACCGGATCGAATCCTTCTCCTTCAGTGTTTTTCCCTTTGTGGCCTGACTCCAAGTTCGACATGTATGTTGACATTTTTATATTAAGTCAACTGTCATTATACAAGGAGCGCACTCAGTTGAGTGACTTGGTAGCTGAATGGTTAGAGAGCTTGGTACGTAGAACCAAGGATCCGGGTTCGATCCCTGCGCCAATATCAATTGTTACCATAACGGATGTATTCTACAGGACCAAAAACTTAGTATTTACGTAGATTATTCGAGCAACTGTGCATATTACTGTGAAATCCCGGCCACCAAGTCATACAACTGAGTGCGGTCCTTTTATAATGAGAGTTGACTAAATATAAAAATGTCAACATACATGTCGAACTTCGAGTCAGGCCACAAAGGGAAAAATACTGAAGTAGAAGGATTCGATCCGGTGCTGTGGGTTGAACTTCGGCGTAGCTCAATGATTAGAACGCTTGGTACGTACAACCAAGGATCCGGGTTCGATCCCCGGCGTCGGAGTGAATTTTTCTCCTCTAATATAAATTGTCACCGTAACAGATGTATTCTGTAGGACCAAAAAATTAATCTTTACGTAGATTGTAAATGACGTGTTTAAAAACTGAACTTGACTATGGTCAAGCAGGCCTAGATTGAGGGAGAAGGGAGGATAACAAAGAACATTAACATGTTGTAGGAACATCCTGTCAAACAGGTATGCGGTAGTAAGAAGCACATCCCCAATCCCTCTTGTTACTGACTGGCAGGGTGCTAATTAACGGGGGGATGGGAGGGATTTCCTCCCTGTTGGAAAGTTATCACCCTCTCATAAATTCATATTAACATCCCTGCCAGAGATAACTTCTATCCCCCCTCACAAAATATAATTGTTTTAATACGACTATACTTTATAAAGTATAAAATAAGCAAAGAAAATAATATTGATGTATTATCATCACCAGCAAGGTGACAATCTTATCTTATGCCTGCCGATGGATATAATAATAATAATAATAATAATAACAATAATAATAATAATAATAATAATAATAATAATAATAATAATAATAATAATAATAATAATTCGATATGGCTCGTTGCTTGTCTTGCATCTTGATCATAATAATAATAATAATAATAATAATAATATATTATTATTGTTATTATTATTATTATTATTATTATTATTATTATTATTATTATTATTATTGTTATGATCAAGATGCAAGACAAGCAACGAGCCATATCGAATGAGGATAATAATAATTTTATGTATGGTATTCTCTATCTATAATTCTATTCCCCCTCATCAGAAATCTTAATTCGCGCCCTGCTGATTGGTAACGTTTGTCCTAGCGTTTAAACTCAACAGCGAGAAGCTTCTTTCTCCTTAAAAGCAGAGCAATATATTGCCAATTATATTACCGTTTACAGTTCATTTTCTTGAACAGTTATTCAAGAGATGCTGTACTACCTAATTGAAGTCCTTTAATATGTATCCAAACAACTTTATTCTTCTTTCGTTCTCTAGGTTACATACAAATAACATTCTTCATGACCCCAAAATGAAGACATTGACTTCATTAAAGATTATAATTTTATAAATTATACGGTTAAAGTACTTACATGTATGCAATTTTCTTTTTGAAAATTTACATAGAATATCTACAGTAAATTTTTAACGTGATAATTATAAATATCGATATTTAAAAGTTACATAAATGTCAAATTACCCTATTGGTTTGTTATAAGATTCCGAACACATTCCTCCCTTTCTAATTTAAAGGTTTAAAATGTTATCGCACTGGTTCACTCAAGAGTAAAAAAGTTTTAAAACGTAGCAAAAATGTCTATCAAAACCTCTGGACTTTGAAATAATTCACATTAAAAGTATAAGTTATTTTGCATGTAATGATTATTAATATTTCTTGGCTAAACGTTTTTTCTTCGAAGCGTCTCATATGTCAGTGTATTCTATGTAAAAGAAAAATAAGCAAGGATTTTATCTGAAAGTTCTTGAACTTGCGTGTCTTTGCTCCCAAATAAAGAATCGTTATTCTTCTCAAAATATTGTGTTCTATGTGTATTATTTCCGGATAAATTGACTCATAGATACTAAATATGAACAAAATCCGATTAGTTTAGAACAGTCTTGCGATGGATACTAATAATTGCGGGCGAGAGCTATTTTATGCCCGCTGCGCGCGCGGAGCTCTTTTACCTGTAAACATTGCTAAAGGATGTACAGATCTTAGAAAACAGCGCATCATGACGGAACGGAATCGCTTGAAGCTTTCAAGGAAGAGTGGAAGACACAATATTTATGCTTCAAACATGGTGATGAAGTCCAGTGTTTGTTGTGTAAAAAAACATATCATTTGCAAAAAAAGCAACATAAAACGGCATTATGAGACGCAACATGAAAAAAATATAGGAATTATTCAAGAGAAGAGAGAAAAAAATTCATTTCGGAATTGACATCGAAGGTAAATTAATTTACATTTGGGTCAGTAGATAGTATCTATATTCCTTTAATTTCTCTATTTTAAATGTATTGTTGATTTTTATTTTAGTAGGTTATTTTACGACGCTTTATCAACATCTTAGGTTATTTAGCGTCTGAATGAGATGAAGGTGATAATGGCGGTGAAATGAGTCCGGAGTCCAGCACCGAAAGTTACCCAGCATCGTATTGGGTTGAGGGAAAACCCCAGAAAAAAACCTTAACCAGGTAACTTTCCCCGACCGGGATTCGAACCCGGGACACCTAGTTTCGCGGCCAGACGCGCTGACCGTTACTTCACAGGTGTGGGCTGAAAGTTTAAAAGTCATACATATCCCCTTAAATGATTGATCCCAAAAATTACGATAGCTCTCAATATCTTAATGTAATCAATTTCTTTTTTTCGTGTTACGTGCATCTCACAAACCACTCTAAGAAAACTCATTACATAATCACGACGGGAGAGTAAGGACTACATTTTCACAATCACATAATCAATATACTCTATTTCAATCATATTGTTATTATTATTTTTTCAACAAATACTCAAAAGTACTTAGAGATCACACACGTCGAGCAGGTAGACCCTATTAGTTTCTCCTAACCAATGACGTGAAGTATTTACATAATAAATAATTGCTTTTAACAAGAAAATGGTTTACATACAACTAACTTTTCCTATTTCTCTTTTTGTTCCTAAAAAAACCTTCCATTTGCGATTTGTTTATGTATGTACATGTATATTAAATATATTAGTAATTAGCTCTATTACATAGCCAGAAATTTAGTAACGCAAGTTATTGTAATAATTGCTGCCTTTATTCGCTGCATGTGCATGTACTGTACATCCCTGTTGTCTACGTTACGACGCCAATAAGTGGATGCGCTATGCGCTCGTGATCAAGGTCGAGCTCTTCTACCGTGATTGGGAGCTAATATCGTCTCATCCCTGGTTTAGAAGATAACAGATAGATCGCGTGTCCAAAACAACTTTTTCTTATCAGGGAAGCTGAAAGTCACACAACTTCCTCTAATGAGAAAGTAAAAATTAAAGCAGATAGTAAAAAAATTAACAAACCTAGAATTTTTAAAAGGTTTAATTTTCGCTTTTTCTTTCTCCCTAGTGATTATGATTCATTTCTATGTTGTTCTTTATCATTCGCCTTTTCGTTCTTGTGTCCATCCATTTTTCATTTATCAGCCATAAATGTTTCCACAGCCCTGTGATTCCTGTTCGTGGAATCGGCCCCATAGGACATCACAGGATGCCATATTGTCAAAGGGGAACATTCATGTGTAAGGATGGATTCAAGAATATTTTCACCCCGCGTTATATTTGTTCCTTAACGGTTGAGTGAGTATACATAAGTAGATGAATATATAGGCCTACATATATACAACCGTAGCCAGCTGTGAGAGATCTGCGGTATCGTAAACGCTTCCATACCAGATGGACCGCGTTCAATTCTCGGAGTGAGTACAAAATACATTTATTTTCATACAGCTGGAGTGGACGCATGTTCCTTGCCTTGTGATTACCTTGTGTTGTTTCAACGGAGTGCTGCGTAATGCTAACAACAGATCCACTGAATAACTCTTCTCGGGTTCTCAGCCAGGTGAGTTGGAGATTAGCTTCCAAGCTTTCGACGGCTAGCTAATCTCCAACTCACCTGGCTGAGTACCCGAGAAGAGTTATGCTATATCAAACGCCGGGAAAGCCTCAAGTCGTATAGATCCACTGGAGTTCGTTTTGTGTAGATGTTCTTGTCGGTTTAGAGGAAGAAATAAAACCCGACGCGTGAAGGAGACAAGGTTAGACGAGGAGAAGAATGAGCAGGAAGAAGAAGAAGAGGAAGAAGAAGAAGAAGTATAACCCTAAAACTAATAAAGAGAAATATAAGATATTTCTTTCATTAACGCTTCTTCTCTGATTAGTGTAATATGTAGCTAATAGGCGGTGTATGCAATGGAGGGGGAAAAGAATTGGTCATTCAACCCCATTATCTCCTGGCCTAGCTGCCTCATGAATTTTGCCTTATTGGTATTACTTGTGGGGTCCAGACCTTTCTCGGACAGTTGACTAAACAATAACAACAACGCTTCTTCAAACTATATCGAACATCACTGACTGATTACTATTTGGAGAAAACAAGGAATTATATCCAAGCTCAAGTTCAATTTATTCTCCAAGAAATGAAACAGTACCATGTGACGTCACGTCATGAAAGGGTTGTAATTATAATATTTAAGATAAATATACAGCTTTACTACCCGTTTACGATTATGAATTGTGGAATAAAGACATTCTGCTTTCTGTATCCAGTTTAACATGTGTTTACGAACTGTACCTCCAGCAATTAGAACCACGTCTAACAAACGTTCTGACGGGGGCAGATAAAAATGTAATTTTTTTTATTCCACCATGTTAATAATGTCAAAAGAAGTGCTTATACAAATTCTATACAAATTCTAGCCACTCGACCGCAATTACGAGGACCGTAAAAAAATAAGATCGCCAGGAGCCGTTAACAGAAAAAAACACAATTTCATAGACAAATTTATTGGAACAGACACAACAATTGTTGAGCTATTTTTCAACATATTTTGCATCGGAATTGAAGCAGTAATTAGGAGAGGGAGAGACCGATTTATTAGCGAAGTGATATCTCCATATTTTTATTACATGTATTCGCGGGGATGTTCTGGCGACTTCGTTAGAATTAGCTTCCCCACACAGGTGTTTCGTCACTTGTCAGCATCGGACAGATTTAGGGCCACCTTGAGCGGGGTTTCGTATAGAGACTCGATGATGCATAAAAGCCGAAGTCGGACTAGACCCGTGGGAAAGATACTGCCAAGCTTGGGTTTTCCAAAGAACGGGTATTCTTGTGAGATATACAAACTAATTTGAGGTTATGGGAAATCCAAAGTCTAAATTTAGAGATGACATATTTCGCGCCCAATAAGAAGAGATCTTGGTCCAGCTTATGAGGTCACTTTGGACCAATAGGGAATAGATTTTAGGCCAGTTAGTGACGTAGTTTTTAGCCAATAGGATAGTTAGTTTTAGCGTAGGATAAGTTTTTATAAATAAGGGTGACGGGGAGCGGAGATCATAAAAAAAAACTTCACATCGTGTCGGCGGCCCTACATACAGGGCACAATAACTACTTCGTTTGGTGTCGACAGGACTACTATTTCGCTTCGTGTCGACATAATCACAACATCTCATCGTGTCGGCGGCCCAACTTAATAGTCTTTCTTCAGGCGAAGACTCGATAGATTGAACTTTGTCATCGGCGAGACTACTCGCCAACGTTTAGGAGCTTCGATCGTAGTGTACGGGACAGAGTATTGAATTTATAGTATCGGATAGAGCTTATTCAGAGCTGCAACTGAGTCGATACAGAATTGCGACCAACGATTGAATTATAAGTCAGCCGGAAATACATACTCTAGGGTTTACCAAGTGAATACGACAATAAACTTATAGTTTTGGAATTTACACTGCCTTTTATATAAGTAGCCGGCTTGGGATTATTCCCGACATCAACCTACACCACAACCGTACCTCGGCTACCCTGAGTGAATCTCACGCAACACCGAGACGCACCCACCCTCAAATGGCGCCCAACGTGTAGTCACAATAACGACACCACCCACAAATGGCGTCCAACGTGGGACCACAATAACGACACCACCCACAGAATTGAGACATTTCTCATATCGACAAAGAGATGTGCAGACGCAGTCAAACGCTGGTTCCGATCTGAGGCGGCTGACTTCTACGACACAAAAATTGATCCCATGATATGACAAATGTCTGAATTCCAGTGGGGGATATGTTGACAAATAGCGAAACAATTGTTGTATCTGTTTCAATAAATATTTCCAGGCAATTGTGCTTTTTTCTATAAACGGCCCC
This sequence comes from Periplaneta americana, assembly GCF_040183065.1. Classification (NCBI taxonomy): domain Eukaryota; kingdom Metazoa; phylum Arthropoda; class Insecta; order Blattodea; family Blattidae; genus Periplaneta; species Periplaneta americana. The sequence continues at coordinate 90,964,054 of NC_091127.1, forward strand.
AGGAAAAATTACCTTCTGGACAGCCTCGTAATTGCGGTCGAGTGACCAAAATTTGTATAAGCATTTCTTTTGATATTATTAACATGGTGGAAGAAAAAAATAACTTTTTTATGTGCCCCCATCAGAACGATTGCTTGTAAGCTGTTGCACTCTTGTCAGTAAAGTGAAGTATGTAACTACTAGGTCATTTAGCGTCGTTGGGGTTGGTGATAGCGATATGGTATATGGTGGGATGAGGCCGAGGATTCGCCATAGATTACCTCACATTCGCCTTAAGTTTGGGGAAAAAATAAGTTGGAATTTTTTTTTTTTTACTTTTATATGGGAATATCACAATAGACGTTCTGGCAACACTGGTGTAAGCACGTTCTTAAGGTAGGATTTTTATTACTCTTATGTATAGGATTGTTTATTTTAGATTTTTTTTTTCAGAATTTTAGTCTATTTTGTAATATTCTTCGAGTGATTTTGTAGGTAACTTTTAGGTTTCTTTAGGTCATCAAAATCCGCACCCTGATGATGAACAAAGAAGCAGCACAAGTCATATATGCATGAAATCATTTCTGGCATGGAAATTAATTTATTCAATATTCTCTACACATACTCACTAAAACACATAGCGAGTTAATCGTTCACACATCCATCCATAAATTTACGCTCACTCACTCACTCACTCACTCACTCACTCACTCACTCACTCACTCACTCACTCATTCACTCACTCACTCACTCACTCACTCACCCACTCACTCACTCACTCACTCACTCACTCACTCACTCACTCACTCACTCGTACAAATAAAGCTTCTCTCTATTTTCTGACCAAGCTCTATCTCACGCAAATCAGTGTTCACTAAGTTCTTCGTTGTAGATGAGAGGATATGATGATACGGACTGGATTAATCTTGCTCAGAATAGGAACCGATGGGCTTTTCCTCGAACACTCTTAACTTCTGTTCCTTTCTCAAAGTGAGAATCAAAGTTTCACAATCATACAGAACAACAGGTAATATAACTTTTATAAATTATAATTTTCAGCTTTTTTCAAGAGCAGACTGGATGGTAGGAAAAGCTTCTGAACTAAATAATAGCAGGCAAAAAGAAATAATAATAATTCCCACGCGAATAGAAATTTTCCCACATTCTACAATATGAGCTATAATTAATAATTAATTAGGATATAAATGTTTAACTACAATAAAAGAGACGTATAAATGTATTACTCACCGAAACTCCTCCATATCTAGCATAGTGTATCCCAATGGCGGAGACTAAATGAACGGTTGAGAGCCATAGTGGGCCAAGCGCCATTTATTAAAAAGGGAGAAAACAAGGATTAAAGTTAAGTGAATACCATAGTTTAATGAAGATTGACATATTTAGTTTTAATGTGTAAACTTTACATTACTTGCTGTATGTTTCCATTGAATTATGGTAATAACTTCATTTTAACCCTTGTTTTCTACGGTTTTAGCAAATGGAGCTTGGCCCACTATGGTTCTGAACCCTTCAAATGGTCGTTGCTGACTTAAAAGGAGCTGCAGTTCAATTCGTTTTTTTGGATGGCAGAGTATACACCAGCAACCCAGCCGAGGGCCTCATCTCCTATTCTAATATTCTTCTTCCTTTTGACACAACTTACTATCGAGAAAATCCTCTCAGATTCCGCATTTCAATGGGGTAGAGTTAATACCTATTTTGTGAGTTTTCCTATGTCGGGAAATTTTAGTTCGTCATTAAAGTCTTTATCTTAAATGATTAAAACGCACCTTAAAATTAATAAAATGACCAAAAAATGCCCTCAAAATTAAAAAAATGACCTGAAAGATTAAAACATCGAAAAATGACAAAATCTTACGTAAAAACTCTACATTTCTGTAACCAGCAACTCGTATCCAGGATTTATGTTGCGAAGGATGTAAATAAAAAAAGATAATATCATATCATTAAAATCCGCGCTTTGGCCATCATGTTAGCTTTCTTCTTGCTTAGAGTCTACTGTGTGAATAACAACATACTTTACAAGTATGATCTAGCATTTTATACTTTGGTGATATAGGTCGTCTTTTTTTTCCATGCGTAAAGAATAGTTTAAACGGAAATCTGTGGCGGTTTATTTGAGACAAAAAGGAAAAACTTGCTTTCTGGGAAGACAACAGATGGTTCTGAATTGTGGGTCATTAGTATCAGATAACTATACGTTTCACGTAATAAATAGACTGCTACATTACTACATATTCTGAAAGTGATAAACGAGTTGTTAATCTCAATGCAATGAATCAGACAAGAGTAATAAATTACCAACGTGAATAAGAAGTACGAGTATATACACATGAAGAGAGAAAGGAGGACTGGCATTTTGTTGATCTACAGTAAGAGTGAGAAAAGATGACACAGTATACAGCGTAATTATGTATGGAATTATAGGATGGGGTAGCTTATTTAAAACCAATTTTAATCCACTCTATTAGAGAAGAAAATAATTAAAATATATCTTCATAAACCTATATTGATTTTCCATCTCAAAAATTGTTTTTACGCTTTAATGTTCTTAAAATAAGATAAATTTATTATATTGTATTAATAAAATTCATACATAGAAATCTAAATAATTTTGAATTTTAATCTCATACTTACGAAACAAAAGGTATGAATTCCTTAAGATTGTTTGAACCAAAATGCAACACTGCTACAGTATTTAATCATAGTGGTAATTTAGGCCCAATCTTGTCAATTCCAATAGTTATAGTATTAAATTTAAAAAAGTTATGTATGGATTTTATAAATAATGAAAAATTTTAAATTTAAATGTATATATTCTTATTGTGTTGTAGACGTAAGACAAATTATATTATATACTTCTTAATTTAAATTCAGGAATCCGCCCGTGAGCACGAGTTGTACTCTTTTACGGTTGAGCTAAAGTTTTATCTATTTATATTAAATTTTATGTTACAATTATTAGCAAAAAAAATTAAACAACACAATGAACACCTGATAGAAAAGTTCTTGCTAAAAGTTCAAATTAAATAACGCATTTAAGACGATAAATACGAAAATCCAGTTAGAGGATGTTATACCCAGAATTTGTATTATTATTATTGTTATTATTATTATTATTATTATTATTATTATTATTAGGCCTTATTATTACTATTGTTATTATTGTTGTTATTATTATTATTATTATTATTATTATTACTACTACTACTACGCATTTAAGAGTTCAGAGAATATTTCAAGAGATGCGAAAATGATAGATCAATGTTGGATTGAGCCCGGCAACATACAGTATAACAGAATTACTCGAAGAGAAGTCTTAAGAGTCGGTATAGGCCTACTTACGAGTATAAATAAAAAATTCTAATAATCTGCTGTCCCTGTACTGAACTTTTCATTAAACCGGTGACCAAACATTCTTTCATAATCTGACAAGTACAAATACAAATTCAAACCAGAAACTACAAATGTAAATCAGAATGTACAAGTTGAAAGAGAAACTTACAATATGAAGCAAAAAAATATGGAATGAAACAAAAATTTAGAAGCATCTGAGGGTATAACGTACATATTGAATATAACGTCAGGAATGTAATCTAGAACTAGCAGAAATTCGCAAACTGAACAAAAGCTATAGCCACATCGCGATTGAGAAACAAAATACGAGTACTATAAACGACCTAACACAAGATCATTAAATAAAAAATTAAAAACCAAAGATATAAATTTAGAATCTTAAGCCTACACAGAAACATTTTACAAAATTGAAAAACACAAATAAACTGAAATCACAAAAACTCTACAAACTGGAGTAAAAATATATATAAGATTAAATAAAAATGTATAAACTGTAATTGAAAAATACAAACGGAACCTAACAATTGTAGACTCGAAGCAATACATAAAGAATAAACTAACAACAATAGCATACACAATATAAAATGCCATAAATTTAAACTAAAAAGTGTAAACTGAAATCAAACGCCTTTAAAGATATTATAAACAGAATAAAATAAAGCATCTGTTTACATTGAAACTGGTAGAATTTAATCCAAAGATGTTACGCAACGAATCAAAATAATGAAACCAAACCATATACAGGGTGTTTCCGGGCTAGTGTTACAAACTTTCAGGGATGATGGGGAAGGGCACATGTATCAATTTGAGATAAGGAACCCTGGTCCGGAAATGACTGAGTTGAAAGTTACAAGCAAAAATAGTTCTGTGGAAATGAAATAATTTTATTCCTCTGCACACCTTATTTATGTATGTATATTTATCTGTACATCTTACACATACTGTATTCATCTGACATTGTTTACGTTGTCTACCTACAGTATTCCGTTCAGTGCGCTATCTGAGGGATGGGGACAGGAAACTACACTAAATAAATGCAGATAGCTTAATGTGTAACGGGCATGGTCGGTCCTGATGTGCACGTCTTTTGCCGTAATGACTACCGAAAATATTGTGTGAGGAGTGAGTGAGTGAGTGAGTGACATCCCTTTGTTTGTCGGATAGAGTGCATTAATACATCTCATGAAAGTCAATTTCCTTCATAATCTGCTTCTTTTTCTGATCCGTGGGCACATACCAGTTCCAGTACGACTTTATGAATATATTTAATATTACGGACAATAGTTACCAGAAAACAAGTGGAATCATGTGGAGAAAGTGGAAATATGTCATAAAATCTGTCCCAACGTAATCTTTTTCCATGAATATGAAAGACTCCTTTGGGCTTATCGATATTTGAACTCGAGTCTGTAGTAAAATGCGGAAGATCTAGTTGTAATTTGATACTTCTTGGACACAATTCCATTCATATTTGAGTATTTATTCTATGTAGCTATATTCAGGCTCCAATTAAGACATTTACCAAATTAGGGAGAAAGAATACTTAATTCAATAACTCTTTTCAACTAAAGCCTGGTTCACAACAAACCGGGAATGAAAACGACAACGAGAACGGAAATAATGTTTAAATACATTTATTTTAAAAATATTTCCATTCTCGTTCTCGTTGTCGCTTCCGTTTCCGGTTTACTGTGGACCAGCCTTAAGGAGACTTTTTCTGCAGCAAACCATTCTACTATTTCATTACTTTTCTTCACTATGCCAGAGTATTCTGTGAGATCAAGAAGCAGTGACGAAGATGTTTCCTCCGGATACTTGCCAGAGACACTCACGATTGCTCTACAATCTACAATGAAATAATTTCATCCATGAACACAAGTTTTACTATTTCAGGGATAAGCTACAACATGGATTCTTGCTTGTACTGTATGTGTTTCCTCTAGTAATAAATGTGGTTTTGTCTTTTGTCTCGTATTCATAGCTTTTTTTACTTTGTTATTTAACGACGCTGTATCAAGTACTAGGTTATTTATTCAATAAAGAGATATGGTTTTTTAAATTATTAATGTTAATTTTTATTCATTTTTGCGGTTTCTCTAAGTCGGCCTAACATTTTGCACGAAACTCTTGGTAATAAAATAGGCGACTCAGTAAAAGCCTCTCTACGAATAGAGTATAATAAAAAGAGGCTAAGTTTTGCTCAACATCAGAAGAAAACATATTATGATAAGTCTACATATCCGTGGGAAAATCAAGCACCCACCAAAAAAGAGAAAGTTAAAATATGAAGGGTTTCTAACATGCTTGTTGTTTACGTCCTTTTCCTAAAGTAAACCAGCAATAATTTAAAGACCAAAGTGCTAAGGTACATCGTCCTTAACGTCCTTGTGTTAGGTGTACAATTACAATAGTTTTTTTCCTGGAATTAACTACTGTTGTAGGCCGCCCTAAGTGGTTTGTGCCCCTGAGGAATTCTTAGCGCTGTAGGCGTGTAGATGCGGTTAAGTAAGCAAGCCTACCTCCTATTATTCAAATCTGATCTACACACCCGGCCAGAGGCGTTCTTGTCGACGTAACGATCGGCCTTAACCCCGAGTTCAGTTCGCGCAGTGATTGAAGCGGGAGAAAGAGAGAGGACACACGTCTATGGAGCCTAATGCTGATGATGTTGAGCAACGCGCTATGTTGACGTGGCTCGCTAAGTTTCGTTAGGTTCCGTTTATACACATGTTCAAACCATTTAAATGAAGAACTGGTTAAATCTTTTTATTTTTACTACAATCATTACTACTATTATTATTGACACCACTTTGCGATCTCTGTGTACTGAAGCTCCCATGAAGAATCACTTTTATGGGCAAGATGATCAGACGTCCCGGAAAACTGCGATTGTTCCGGTTTTTCAGTCTTCTTTCCGGTATCCCGAAAATACTACTTCGGGACGCAGAATTGCCTCTTTTTTTTTTTTTTTTTTTGCAAGATCTTTAACAGGAAAACTTTTATAGTTGCATGTACTGCTATATAGCACAATTTATTATTTTCATGATCGTATCAGTTATTCATTGTTGGCCACGAGTGCAGTCAAATTTCATTATCGTTATTTGTAACGTTATGCCGGAAGGTATGTTTTTGCAATTCCATTACACAACGCAAATGTTGAGAGGATATTATTTTCCTACATGAAAATTTCAGTGGATAGACTGAAAGAAACTGTTAGGAAATGGAAACACTGGAAGCAGTACTACAAGACGTGCTGTATATAATTCTTTCGTGTGCGGAATTTCATCAGTTAGTGTCAAATGCCAGAGAAATTTTGAAGAAATGTGGGAGCAGTGACAAATACGCGCACAGACCGATTCTGCTCATACGTCGAATGCCTGATGTAAAGGTGTAATAATTAAAAATGTACTACTGTATAACCAATAAAACTGCATTTTTGAATGATGCATGATTCATGAGAAAATGTTCCGGTTTTTTAGAAATTTTATTCTGGTTATCCTACTTACGCTCGTGAACCCTCAACCTAAAGAGTAGTCATATGTTAATACTGCATATTATTATTATTATTATTATTATTATTATTATTATTATTATTATTATTATTGAGGACCTATAATTATGCCTTCATATTCAAATGAGAGGGGTGCTCAACGCTGTTTAGATTTTGCTTTGGTGGTTTTATGACGTGATGGCTGGGTAATATCAATGACGAAGGCTGTTTTCTTAAAGAATGTGTAAGCTTCACAAAAAATGGGAAGCTTATTAAACTATACAGATATTCAGTCTATTGCCAATGTATAAATAGTATTGATCTAAATGAGGGGTTGGAAAGCAATGGTTGATCGTTAATGTTTAGGTGAGGGGTTTGGACTTTTTCCATTGCTGGTTGTCACAATAAAAAATTAAGACACAACGTTTCGAAGGGTGGGTCTCCCTTCGCCTTCAGGTGGAAGGAAGGAAAGAAGAGAAAAAAACCTACTCTTGGGATCGTTATGTACAGCTATACAGCTATTACGTACAGTTAATCAGTCATACAGAATAGCTGTTCGTAACGATCCCAACAGTAGGTTTTTTCTCTTCTTTCCTTCCTTCCACCTGAAGACGAAGGAAGAACCACCCTTCGAAACGTTGTGTCTTAATTTTTTATTGTAACAACCAGCAATGGAAAAAGTCCAAACCCCTCACCTAAACAGTATAAATAATAATTAAGGGAATAACAACAATAATTTTATTATTATTGAAAGTGTAATAAGTCGTAATTATCGAAAAAGAGGACTGAAATAATTCTATTATTAGGAGGTGGGCCTAAATCGGCGTTGACCAAAACTGGAACGGCTGTGATTATACGCGAGAGACAGTCTAAGAAGTAAACAGACGGGGGAGAGGTACTTGGCATGAAAACTACAACCAGTGGTGGTTCGTGCACTAACACTGAGTACTTCATCAACCCCGCGAATAAAAATCGCAAGCTTTGCTGTATCAGTAATGTCATTACTGTCATTAAGAACTAATTAAAAATATATACAAATCTTCTTCTTGTTGTTTTTTTTTTTTTTTTAATATTTCTCATGAACACAGTAAGAAATTTCCTGAATTCTCTTCTGGATATTTAGTCGATAAATGCGCAGTTTTTCAAAATTAATTAACAACTTTCATTGGACAAACTATTTCAGCCACCTTGATCATTACGCTTTTATAAAACTCTCCTTCGTTGGAAGACTTAAGAGAACGAGCTATTTCGTTCGCCACTAGAGAGTCTACATTTATTTATGTCATCTTTCTCCTCATGACGATGATTTAAGGCTGATTTCAGTTCTTGGAATTTAATAGCTCGTTTCATTACTACACTAGCACGTAATATTCATTCAATTTCTCTATATTATTCTTATTATTATTATTATTATTATTATTATTATTATTATTATTATTATTATTATTATTATTATTACTACTACTACTACTATTGCTGCTACTGATAAAGCTAGCAGTATTATTATTATTATTATTATTATTATTATTATTATTATTATTATTATTATTATTAAATCAATAACTAGTAAATAACTGATAATAGTCTTCAGAAGATTAAAAAAGAAATTAAAATGGAGATATGGCGTAGTAATTATTTTATCGTTTAAGGGAAGGTGCAGACCTATATATTGAGGCACGTATGTAAGAATTATGGTAACACTTGCTAATAATTAATAATAATAATAATAATAATAATAATAATAATAATAATAATAATAATAATAATATGTGTTATACCTGTGTATTCAGCGTAATGCCTTGTAATGTCGCTTCTATATACTCCCTACTATTAATTGAACCGTTGAGCAAAGTAACATTATTACATTTTCTCCGACAGAACAGCGAATAAATTCCTCTTCCCATCTGTACGAAACCTTCTGTTCCTGCTCGTAGAGACAGAGGGTTTGTTGAGCGACATGGTACCGACACTGCTTAGCCTACCTTCAGTACGTAAGCGAGACAGAGAACAATGTACAGGAAACTCCCCTTACCAGTATGAATGTCTTTAATTACACAATGTAATCACGATACCCAGGTGGTCACCGCTGGCCTAAACGAAAAGATCGAAATAGTAGTTAATATGGTGGTGCGGTCACTAAAAAAGGTCGGAATCTGTTGGCGAAATCAAAAGTCTGTAAAAGTGCGCGAAAGTGATTTACATCTGTGTAGTCAAATACTTGTGAAGGGACTGTGAAATTGACTGTGATGTAATTTGGTACGATCGGTTTACAAGATGAATAGTGATTAAGGCTAACTGTGTTTTAATATGTTGGCGCAGATGCTGATGGAAGGTCGGAGATAATTTGACTATCACAATGCGGTTACTAATAATGGGACAAAATTCTCATTTCATAGTGTATAATATCAATATTAGGGAAGATCTATTATAGATGGCATATATAAGCTAATAGTTAAACTATAGTTAAGGCGAGTACCGAAATGCATAAATGCGTCAGGACGTCAGTAACATGTATACGTAAACTTTGACGACATTATGTAAGTATAAATGATGGTTATAGCACAGTCTAGTATATACAGTCACGAAGCTTGAGTTGTGAGGGTGCTAGGTACTATTTCGCATTGTCTGTAATGAGGCGATAGTAGCGATCCTATTGGTTAGCAACTATCTATCGATGCATATTTACTACGTATTGAACTTCGTGACTGTATATACTAGACTGTGGTTATAGTGAGTACCTGTATAGTACAAGAATATGAAGGTATACCATTACTTCTATACGTTATGATAACATTAAAATATATCAATATCAATCATGTGTATGAACATGTCAAGTTTATTTGCTAAAATGATTTTGTCTGTATTAGTCACTTCATAGTTTTATAAATACAATAACCTTCCACATGCAAATTATAACACAATATCTCTTTATTTATACATTAATACTTGTAATTGTTCTGTTATTTACTTTCAAAAGAAATAAAAAGATCGTACAGGAAAATTAAGCTCGTATACATAATAAGATCAGATAAGTAATCATTATAATGTTCAATCGGTAATTATACAGAAGAACTAGACCAGAGGAGGCACCATTTTTTATAATGGCGTACTACGAATAGTATAGAGTACTAAGCAGGTGTTTTTACCTTCTGGTACCCAATACTCTCCATAGAATTCCTACAACAATTCACTTGTACGTAGCAATGAATGGATGAATGGCCGCCATATTGTCCACATTAGACGTTACGAGCGAACGTATCACTATTTAAATGTAAAAAAATGGTTAATTATGTTCGAAATAAGACCTCCTTCGACAATAATTATTTCTATCTCCATTGGCACTAAAAATGCTTTCTTGATGGTGCTGTCCAGGCCCCCAAATACCTAATAGCTAGAAATGTGCACCTGGACCTCTCGAGCAAGCTTAAGTACTTAAATTACATGTCCCATCAGCTCGTGCAATTATGGCGGCGATACATCCATTCATTACTACGAATAATAGGTGAATAGTTCAAGGTTATTCTGTGTAAAGCATTGGGAAAATATAACCACGTGCTCAGTACTCTATACTTTTCATAGTACGAATTGTTGAAGGAAAACTGGTGCTTCCTTTCGTCTACTTCTTCTTTAGAATTACAATGACATCTATTAAAAACATATAAAAAACGAAACTAAAAGTACCGGTAGGCCTATATAAAGCTTTGGCAATACATAAATGGAAATGAAATTTGGATGATAAAACAGCAAAATATAGTTAAGAATAATTGCAATAGCAATTGAAATCTTTCAAAAAGAGAACAACGAAATTTTTACAGAGAGACTAGAAGAGAAATGAAGAAACACATACAATTTCAGATAAAATCGGTAATAAGAAAGTGATAATCACAGAACAAATTGAGTCCAACAGATTTCCGCATCTAATGTATTTTTAATTAATTCAAACGGTTTAAGAAATAAAGAACATTCCATATTGGCCTAGATATTCCTGAACATTTCAAATTGAAACTTACCGGCGTAGCTCAGGCGTAGGCGCGTTTGTCTCCTGATCCGGAACGGTGATACCCGCTTGGGTTTAGTACTTGGTTGAGTTTATTCCGAGGTTTTCCCTAACTGCAAAGCGAATGTCAGATAATCACATGGCGAATCCTCGACTTCATCTCGCTATCAATTCCATAGGTGATAAATTATTTAGTAGTCGCGATAGCGTCGTTAAATATTCAGACTAGAAGGATGTTCAATTTTGAACTCGGGACGATCATTAGGCACAACTCCTTGGAAGCTAATTGTAATGATGGTAATGATTACATTTGTATTAGCAATAACCTTATTCTTATTATAGTTGTTACTTATTATTAAGTATATTCTGACAACATGTAAACTTTGCCATCCTATTTTTTATGTTTCCTAGGTAACGATACTTGCTTTCTTTAGGGCCGCATTCTCTAACTGGAGTTAAACCTAATTTAGTTTGAATTTGGATTATTTCTTGAAAGTGAGTTTCCCCTAATTTGTTAAACTCATAAACTGAGATTAAAGTTAAACCTTCAGGAATTATGGTTTAAACTATAATTTTAGTTAAACCATTAATTAAGCAAACTCAAGAATGATTAGATCTATACTCTTCATTTGCTGCGAGCCTAAAATTTCTGACAGTGAGACAAATGTATTTATTTTCAAGAGCATGTAAGAGTTTATGGAAACTCCATTAGTCTGATGAACATGAATAGGGATATTAGGGTAAAAGCTGATCATTTTGCAAAGTGAAATGAAAATAAATTCTTCAATAGTTTTCACAAACATACAGCAAATATTGTGTTGTACCAGATTTCATTCATTCATAGTTTTCTGCCCACGGGCAGGAGTTTCTCTGCAAACTAAGCATTGTGCCTATTTTCTGCCTTCCTCTTAGTCTCCGCATAAAACCCATATATCTTAATGTCGTCTATCATCTGATATCTTCTGCCCCGAACTCTTCTCAGTGACCCAACTATTTTCATTTTCTCTTCCTGATCAGTTTCGGCATCATTCTCTGTTCACTCACTCTTTCCAACACAGCTTCAGTTCTTATTCTGTCTGTCCATTTCACACGTTCCATCCTTCTCCAAATTCACATTTCAAACGCTTCCAGTCGCTTCTCTTCACTTCGTCGTAATGTCCATGTTTCTGCCCCATTCAATGTCACATTTCACACAAAGCACTTCTTCCTTTGTTATTTTTCCAAAGGTTTTCAGAAGATGCTCCTTTTTCTATTAAAAGCTTCCTTGACCGTTGCTATCCTCCTTTTGACTTTCTGGCAGCAGCTCATGTTATTATTTATAGTACACCCTAAGTATTTGTACCAGATAAAGGAAGCAATAAGTAAAACACAATATAAAGTCAAGCTTTATCACCAGATGTTACATTTCTTGTTGCTCTGAGATTTATGCATCAGGCAGTTATTTTTATAAATATTGGAGATCACAGTGGAATTCACATGTCCATTACTGGTAAAGCCATTTAAAACATTTCAACAGCCATTGCAAGGTTGGCCCGGTTGCAGAAATGCAAATCAAATCAGTCCCTGATCACCAATCAGTTGATGTCTGATTTATTTCATTGTTCATTGCGTTGCACAAACGTGAATCTCCAATCAACTTGTCTCGATTTACTAATTTGACAACAGCGCTATTTAGCAACCACAGCCATTTGATGCTCTTTAAAAGTCGCGGAACGAAGGCATCAAGTGGGCAGTGACTAGGAAAGCAAGTGAATGTTCTGCTGTTTTGTTGTTGCTTTTTTTTAGAAAGAAAACAGACTATTCTATTTGTATATAGATTACAATATCTATACTAATAATAAATCTGTAGCCGAAATTTTTCTGGTAATTTTCGATTTTCCAAAAATAATTGGTCCTAACATATATAATTAACCACCCTGAAACCGAAAATCGCTTTTTTGAAATTTTTGTTTGTATGTCTGTCTGTCTGTCTGTATGTTTGTTACCTTTTCACGCGATAATGGCTGAACGGATTTCGATGAAAATTGGAATATAAATTAAGTTCGTTATAACTTAGATTATAGGCTATATGGAATTCAAAATGCATTATTTAAAAGGGGGGTTATAAGGGGGCCTGAATTAAATAAATCGAAATATCTCGCTTATTATTGATTTTTATGAAAAATGTTACATAACAAAAATTTCTTTAAAAATCATTTCCGATAAGTTTTAGTCTTTGAAAAATTTTGATAGGACTGATATTTAATGAGATAAATCAGTTTTAAAATTAAAATAACTGCCATCTAAGGCCGTGTAATGAAATAAATAAATGACTTCGTGTATAAGGGGCCTTGGACAACAACAATCGAAAGCTATGAATCATAGCCTACAGAAAATGTTTCTGTGTTCGTATGAATCAATATCGGAAGCTAAATTAACCGATTTGTATAATTAATTATTATTTCACCATTGGAAAGTGTAGTTTCTCTGTATGGACATAATGCTATAATGTTATTACAGTAACTTCTGAGTGAATTGAGGACAGGTAAGCTTAAAATAGCTACTTATGCACAGAAAACTTGATAGGCTATTCTGTGTATTCGTTTCCTGTATTTCTTAAAATAATGTTTATCTCAGAGAATTAACGACCAACGAGAGTGCATTGATTTAGTATGCAGTAATAATACGTTAGCTTAGCATTTCATTATATTATAATCCAAATTTTAACTATGCTCAATTGAATCGAGCTAAAATACAGTACATAAAATACATATGCATTAAATGCAATGCAAAAAATGTGGGTAATGAGCCAAGCAGATTATGTTGCCCTGTTGTAAAATAAAATTTGTTCTCCTGAGATTCAAGAGCCCCCATAACAAATTGAAAACTTACTTATCGGGGTAGATCCGTTATCAACACACTTTTTATATAATATAATATAATATAATATAATATAATATAATATAATATAATATAATATAATATAATATAATTTAAGTTATTTAAGTTATTTGAAGGGTTCAGAACCATAGTGGGCCAAGCGCCATTTACTGAATACGTAGAAAACAAGAGTTAAAATTAAGTTATTACCATAATTCAATGGAAACATATAACAAGTAAAATAAAGTATACAAATTAAATGTAAATGATGTCAATGTTCATTGAACTATGGATGCATGTAATAAAAATTAAGAAACATGTTAAAGGAATTGTCATTGCACCAAATGAGTGCTCTGTGGACCAGAATGATTCCATTTTAATTATTTAAATATAATTTAAATTAAGTAACATATTAAACGATTTATCCTTCTATCAAACACGAATATTCCCTGGATCAAATGTCCTATTTTAATTATGTAATTACTTTATATTTATTTCTAACGGGTGCAGCGGAGCGCACGGGTACGGCTAGTAGTGAATAAAATGAAGGAAACAAAAAACGTGAGGCGGCTTCTCTTGTGGGATTTGCTAGAGGAGTCGACAAGAAATTGAAATAAGTATAGCCTCCATAGCCCAAAAGAATTCCATTTCCCATGTCTCTGTTTACAAATTGAGCTCGTAACATAATCATTAAAAATATTGTGCTGTCATGTGTAGAACCTTGCCAACGGGTTACAACATTCCAGAATTTCAATGATGGTGTACATATTGCCTGTACATTAAGAGAAAATAAACTTTTTCTATTTCGATAAAGTTCGGTATGATTTCAACGAGGTGATTGGATGGGGATGTGGGCAGTCTATACAACCATTACGCTTGGAAATCCTGACATGGCTGAATATTCTCTCTGGATTTCAAATCGTTCCCTGTCTGAGGTTGGAGGCTTTATGAGATCCTACCATAACAAAGCAATTTCATTCGTAACATTCCTAACTACTCGGCAAATAGTTGATTTTTGGACTCTAACAAGATCACCCAAGACCGCCTGAAAAATTCCATCAGCATAAAATCTCAGCGTTATTAGAACTTCGTTCATAGGAGAAAGTGGTAGGTTTCGATTTGTCTGTCTGCATATATTTGTTTCAATTTTTGAAAGTAACACACGAATCCTTACTTAACCTAAATCTTTGCTCAAATACTCTGTCATTATAGACTACATAAAAACAATTCATGTCTATCACGGAAATGCCTTCTTCTTAATAATATTCCCTTCATTCTAAAATTCATCATCATCAGAAGAATCCGTTATGTGGAAAAGAATATTATTACGCTATAACTATTTACTATATAAATTACAGTAACTGCAATATAAAGAGAACAGTATAAATACTTGATCAATGATCAGTCACTTAACCAGCAGAAATCTGTTGATCAAATCTGATGGAAGACTGATCCCCGATCAAATTTTGATTGTTCTTTCTGCAACAGAAATAGAACTGATGGCCAATCAAACCCTCCAATCATATTTGATCGGTGTTTCTGCAACAGGGCCGTCACGAGTATATAAGCATGCCAGAAACTCCTGAGAAAGCTGCACTGGTAGTCCTTTGTATTTCCTTATCTCCCATTATAGTGCAATTTAAATTGAAAACTAAACAATAATAATGTAATTCAGTTATTACAATAGATGAAAATAATTTCCAATAATAAAATTTGTATTTCAAATACACCTCACATTACAAATCAACTATAAAGAACATAGACATATAATCCCACTTTTGTGCGAATGAATTAAAATAACAGCTCTTTTATAACAATACTATTAAATTGCTTTCATTTCCATAAAATATCAAATGGGGTAGCCAACATCGACGCATTTTAATTCGGCGTGATTTGAATTAAACCAAGATTGAAAGATTGTTGGGAAAGCAAAGCTCAGTGTTCAAACTACGGATCTAAGTTACAATGGCTTAATTTAAAACAAGTTAAATTAGTTTTGGAGAAAGTAGGCCTTATTTGTATTTTGCCATTGTTAATAGCATTCGTTAAACGCAGAACAACATCTCGTAACACATATTGGATACTGCACGTCCATACAACACATGAATCTAATCCTCGTTAAATATAACGCGTGGTCAAATTCAGGCCACAATGTGCAATATGACGCTCTTGAGTAAATATTTACTCTCGCTAATGGATTGAAGTGCTGAGGATACAATCTTCATCGCTTCTTCCTATTCCACAGTAGACATTCAAGCCACACCTCTGAACGTCTTTCTCCCATGTAATTACTCAAGTTATGAAAGTTTATGTCCCGAATTCATCTTTATGCAGTTTAAGGTGCGGCGTTTCATAACGACACAGGTGCGATGCAAATTGTAAGACCCGCTATTCAAAAGAAACCGAGCCTGCGACTCAAAGTCAGTATACATCGTTAAGATATCCATGCTAACAAATTTTAGTCCGTTAGTTTCTTTCCTTTTACTTAATTTACATTAGCACTTGTCAGTGACTGTTTATAATTTCCTTTTTGTAGTCGTCTCGATCCTGTTCTTCTCGGGTATCTAGTAGTGTCAATACCTGTCTCAGGGTCCAACCAGACCAAGAACGATGAAATTTTAGGAGGAAAGATCCCAAACACGGCATCCTTCGTGTGAGGTGTGTCATTATCTCATGTAATAGGACTATAACTTATTCACGATAATTAGGGAGGTCTCTCGTGAAAGGAATGGGACATAACTATTTAAAATTACATTGCTGATGTAACGACAGTAGATACGGTGCACAAAATGAATATGGATGTCAATCAGACTGAAAGAAGTGTAGTCCTACCATTTGGAAACCAATCAAACATACTTTTTTTTTATTATCCAATTTAATAAACCTTATTTCACTCTGAGGTATATTAGGGTTATAGTTGGCATCAAAATACATATTTTATAAGCAATAAACAATAATAAAATTATAATACAAAATTGTGGTCAAGGTTACAATTCACATGAATTATGTACAAGAATGCATCTTAATGAAAGAATGGATCATGTTAAAGATTAATGAGATGTTTGAGGAATAATCAATTCAAAGATATACAAGAATGTCTAACCCTTTCAGAGTAAATACACGACGTAAAAATATAATTATTAGTACATTAATATAACAAAGTTTGACTTTCACTTTCAAATTTATACTTAATTCATGAACAATGGAACAGTTAAGAGTAATAAAAGGATATTACAAGCAATGATTTACGGTTACAAGTTACATACGAGATTCAGGAACAGGTACAATAATTGAAATAATAGCACAAGTAATGACTTATAACTAACGAAATTCTTGAAGGGCAATATATAATAGTAGGGGCAATACGAAAGATTTAAAAACAAATGTAAACAGTAAAGGAATAGTAGAAAAATTGACTTAAAATTGCACATTCTTTTTAAAGCAATAGGTAACAACAAATAGATACTAATAGCAATACACTGACTGTAGTTAGAGATTAAACACATTATTTTAAAAACAAACACGCAAAGGATCAATAGCTATTTTCAGGCATTATATACATGGACCATGTCTTTAATTCGCATCTTTTGACGTTACTTCGTATATTATTTTGTGTTTCAATCTATTTAAATTTGTTATTTTTCACTGTAACAATAAAAATATGTTTCATAAAGCCTCAAGGCATTTCTCTATATTTATTGTATCATGGTACTCTTTGTCAATGGCAACCTGTAATGGTTATAGGAAGAAATATATACATATATATATATATATAATAGCTATTAAACATATTATTTTAGAAGCAATAAATAGCTATACTAAGAGATGGCCTAAAATTTACAAATTAAATACATTATTTAGTAACAACAATTGGCAATAAGGAGGTATTACAAGAAATGGCTCAAAATTAGAAATCAAATGCCTAATTAAAATAAAAATTAAAACCAATAGTACAATATTATAGTATGCGAGATTGAAGACTTATAGTTTCATTATAGTTGATTAGAACTAATACGATTTTTTTCCCGGAATAATTTAACATTTTACAGTTTCACGAATATTCTATTCAAGAAGGACATGAAATAATTATATAATTTAGAGTTGGTAAGTATATTGGTTAACGGTTTGATAAATGTATAATTTAAAGTGTTCAGTAACAACTCAAACTCGTATCTTTCACTGCAAAAGACTGGACAATCATATAATTCATGTTTGACATCATGAGATTCCTCCCCACCAATGCAAGTTGCATCGTCTTTAATATGGAATCTATTTAAGTATTCCCCGAATTTTCCATGCCCAGTTAAAAACTGTGTCAGTACGAAATTTGGCGTTATTACTTTACATTTATTACGATCATAGACCGTTGGAAAATATAGCTCTTTTGTAAGAATTCCCTTATCACTATTGACCCATCTTTCGTTCCATTCTTGCATATAATGTTCTTTGGCTACCTTTTTGATATAGGATATCGGACATAAATTGTACGACAGTGGCACATCAGAGTTGGCTGCCATCTTCGCCAATTCATCGTCTCTCTCATTTCCAACTATCCCAGTATGCCCTCTGACCCAAGTTAAACAAATATGGACGGCACTTTTCATTATTAAAGTTCTTATCTCTGAGGCTATAATGTTAGTGTTATATTTATCATTAATTGATATTACTGCTGACTGAGAGTCACTGTGAACGCAAGCGCTGTAACCAGACTGACTACACCATTTGATTGCTTCTCGCAAAGCTAATAGTTCCGCCTGAAACACTGAACACTCTGAGGAGAGTTTGAAGATATCTGAGGTGTGTTCGCTGTCGTCCCTGTAGGCAACAAAGGCACAGTCTACTTTGGCATTTTGATTCGACAGTTTATCCAAACGCGATCCATCTGTATAGATCAAACAGTCATGGGAATCTGCATCACAAATTTCTTTGAGACAGGGTATGTATAAAGATGGATGCTCTGCCTGGAGAGGATTTGCTGGTTCTTCTACACGGAGATGTGTCAAAACTGAGGGATTTTTCGGTCTTGTTTTATATTGCTGATGTTTGCTTTAAATTTACCAACGAAATATAATGGTTCAATATCTCCTATAACCTGAGAGGCTGCAGTAGATATTGTACGATATCCTCGGATGATTCGTAAGAGATATCCTCGTTGAATCTGAGACAGTTTTTCTTGCGCCCATTTTTTCTGTAATATATGTTGAAATGCTGCCACACAGTAAAGAACCATAGGTTCTGCTGCTCCCCGATATATTATCTTTAGTAAAGAGGAGTTAAGGCCCCATGTGGGTCTAGTTGCAGCGGAGAGAGCAGAAAGTTAGCTTGACCAGCAATGTGTTGAATATGTGGACGGAAAGTCAGGCGCTTATCTAGGACCATGCCTAAGTACTTAAGTTCATCAACTAGTACAATGCTTGTGTTATCCATAGAGATGCTTATCGGTTCTATTTTCCTTTTTCTTGTAGTTAGCATTGCTGATGTTTTGGACGCATTGAAGTTGAGTTTGTTTGTCTTGCCCAACATGTGGACGGCTGCTAGTGCTTCATTGGCTATGTCCTCTAAGTGCCTAAATGTGCTTGATTTTGCAAGTATTAGAGCATCGTCGGCGTAAGCGTGCAGCGTGCATCCTTCAGGGAGTCGTTGTTGTAGCAGATCATCATAAAGTATAATCTAGAAACCTGGACTGCATACTGATCCTTGTGGACATCTTCTCGTCACATTCTTGATAATGGTCTCGTCGCTTATGGTGAGCTGACTTCTGCGGTCTTCGAAATAGTTTTTAACTATTCTATATAAATTTCTAGGACATTTTTTAAGCTTTAGTTGTTGGAGTATTTTTGGCCACCAGGCATTGTCAAACGCACCTGATATGTCCAAGGAGATTAATAGTCCAATTTCTTTGTTTGAGTGTACCTCCTGTATCCAATCTACAACTTTACAAATTGCCAATTCTGTCGATTTCAGCGGCATGAATCCAAACTGAAGTTCACTGAGGGAACTGTTGCTTAGTAAGTGATACATAATGCGATCTATGACGAGTTTTTCTAGGCATTTTCCCAACACAGGCAGCAAGCTGATTGGTCGGAAAGAAGAGGTAGTAATTTTGTTGCTACTTTGAAATTTCGGTATTACCTTAACTACACCGAGTTTCCAGCAATCAGGGAAAACCCCGAGCTCCAAACATTTATTATACAGATTCAATAGAAGTGAAAGATGTGAGAAATGTAATTGTTTGACAACATTTGCCGATAGTCCATCAAGTCCCGGAGCCTTAAGATCATTTTGCTTCAGAATTATGCGTTCCACTTCACGAGGTGTGAAGTATAAATCATCTAACGTATCTGGCTCAGCATCTGTTGTTGCACGAATTACTTTTTGGACATCATTATCTTCCGTGTCATCCGGAAAAAAATTTACTAGCCAGGGCGTTTGCAGTGTCTTTTGCATTTATAGTGGGCCCATTTTCCGTTTCCAGTGTTGTTAGCACTTTATTAAAATTTTGTGGCTTCCGAGAGTGTTTATATACAATACCCCAGGGGTTTGTTTGTGTAGTACAAAAGATTTTCCAACTGTTTGCTTTCAAACAGATTTCTTTATCTGATAAATCATTCTCGCTTAGCTATAATGACCAAATTGTTGTTTGTTGTTTAGTCGACTGTCCGAAGACAGGTGTGAACCTCATAAGTGACACCAATAAGGCATCACTCATAAGACATCTAAGCCAGGAGATAATGGAGTAGAATGGCTAGTTCCTTTCCCTCTCTATTGTATACATCGCTGACGACACTAATCAGACTTCAGATATATAAGAACAATTGTTCTTCCTCTGACACATACCGTCAAGTGAGATGTATTGCATGATAATAGATGTACATATCAGCCAGAAACTCAATCAGAGGTGTCACGTGCTGCTTGCTCTTCCACATTATTTTGTGTCAAATTAAATACAGAGTGTCCCAAATGATATATACGCTCTTTGAAGTACTATTTCACAGCAAAGAAATGAGATAGAAATACGATTTCTGCGGTTTATGATTCAGAAGACAGTGGAGAGCATGGAAACATGTTTATCTACAGCTACTATGGATTTTTAAATACCAAAACATCCGTTTCTGCTTCTTAAAATAAGGAATAGACAACGTATTGCTTTATCGAGTTCATAATATTGCCTTCATTTTTAGGAACCTATCAAATAATTAAGTTCTGATTCGGTTCAATATCAGAACTGCGCAAACTTACATTAATACAAAAATGTTTTATCAATCCGAAATTTTAAAGTAAATTACGATTAATATCTAGCTAAATGAAAAATTAACTTGCAGCATCAAAATTCACTCAACAGTCTAATATTAAGATTATTAATTTAACCCAAATTGCATTATTAATTTTGGAATCCGCAGTAGCTATTATTCAATCATATGTATTTGCAGTATTAAGTACCCTATATTCTAGAGAAGTAAATTAATGACAAGACACGCAAATCACCCATTTCATTTAGTTGATCAAAGCCATTCTACACGAAAGTGGCGCGAAAACTACATTTATTACCGGTGCATATTATCAAACTCTGACTGCTCAACTAAAGAATTTAATATATACCCTATATCTTCATCATGAAAAGTTGATGTCCTTAGGTACAACCGTTTTTTGGTACTGTAGTTTCCCGTACAAGTAGGCCTATGTAACTTAAGTGGTACAAATTCAACTTTTTCGGATTCAGTTCAAAGCAGGGAAATGAAAATTTGCCTCATTTGAATAAGATTATTTATTTTTTCTGTCCTATTGTCTTAAACTCTGACATTGTGTCATGCTAATCACAGGAATGAGGAGCTGCCCGTTTGTGAATTTCTATCATTGCTTCAAAATCCTCGCAAGACTGAGAACGGAATGGCCCCTCAATGAATATGATGATTGAAGGTGTTTATCATGCTCGCAATTACTACTTTTGATATTATTTAAGACTGAATGTCAAAAGAATCTCTAGAATTAACAAACAGAACAATCAGCCCTTAAATGATGAAGAGTATGATTAAGATGATGACTGTTCTGATAATAATAACGGACAAGTATCTACGCTCTATGTAAGATTCTAAACTTCCACGCAACGATAAGGCATAGTGGTCCATATAAATAGCTAGTGTTCCATATTAATTTAGTATTTTCTTTTATCCCTTAAAGATTTCGCTTAAGATTTATTGTTATTTGTAATATTGTTTCGTTAATTCTCTATAGCCTACATTATTTTTCTGTATTACTATATATTCTACATTGCGAGTTGTATATGTTTTCAAATTATAAACTATGTTATATTATTATTATCTGTCGCATGTATCAATAACCAATCTCAATGAATGTAATAATTTATTATATTGTACGAATTACTTTGTACCTCAGGTTGATTTATGTTGAAGTGGAAGAGAAGACCTGATGGCCTTAACTTTACCCTAATAAATAATTATAGGCTAATTCTAATTCCAGCGCAGTAGTCGTTGCGTAGAACGGAACTGGCAACTAAATTAAACTCATTAACATTTTCTGGGCATCATACATTTGTATAGCAAATCGAAAGGAGCATGTAGGTATTATTAGGGACTTAGGAGTGGGTTGGGTTCTGCTAACTGACCTGGAAGCCTATCACGAATAGTGAGAAGAAGAAAAAAAAATATTCGACTTTGAAATGGGTACAGTCTTGTTACAAGAAGAGGAGAAGAAGAAGAAGAAGAAAATATTTAACGTTAGGTTTATAAAACCAAACAATAATGGGCTAACGGTAGATACCGATTAGGGTATGAAAGTCCTTAAAACACAAAATATAGGCCCTGTTTCACTCACAATGAGTACAGTCTTGAATATCCTTGTGGGGGAAAGATATTTTTAATCATATTACATTTATTTTAAGATCGAAGTCTGTAAGAAATTGTCCTATTTTGTTAGTTGTTATTTATAAATATTTTCTCATATGTTTTCTGCGGGGTATACTCGTGCATTAAAATCTTCTGTTACTGTTACATAATCACTATACACTATAAACGGCATTTACAGTTTTCATACTGTTCTTACCAGTTCATTCCTCAGATTTATTTTGCACTGTATATGTTACAGTCATAACGCGAAATCCGGCAAAACCCGAAGTTTCTAGGAAATTCTAGTTCTGACGAAGCTCTTTAGGAAATTCTAGTTTTCACTTACGTGATTCAGTTACATCTAGAAATAACTATGGCGTTTTAGAAAATTCTAGTTTTAACTAATATAATTAAGTTAGATCTAGAAATAACTGATTGTTCTTAGTAAAAATCCGTTGTAACGATTTCAAGTAAGATGCAACGCATCCCCCAGTTGATATAGAATGTCGACAGGGGAAAAGTCGATTTGCGAAATCTCGTAGGAGTCGTGCTTGAGAGAGATGACTTCGACTTGTACGGATGAAATTTGAATAAACTACAATTGTAGGCAGGTTCACTGAAATTTAAAAACTGATGGTGTAGTTAATTTCACCAACACCAGGTACACAAAAATTTCTTAATGTAGTATGTCCTCAAATTTTCTTCACACGAGTACAGGTGCCAGATGCAGAAATTTTGCTGAGGACTGCAACAAAGAAAGATGCCATCAGAAGCGGACAAGGGTTCGTCCGTTGTGCTTGTAAAAAAATTGTGTTTCGAAGTGGTGCTTGTGTGTGAAAAAGACAATTCTCAGCAACTGTAAATGTCACAATAGCATGCCTTGTCGCAACAAGTCACTTGTGAGACAAAAATAATAATATTGAGTTCTGTAAAATAATTATTTGCAATTCAACAACAAAAATAGTAATGTTTAAGCATCCCAGAAAATAATTATTTGTGTAATAAAACTATTTTGTGTTTCAACAACAACAACAACAACAACGCCAATAGTAATAATAATATTTATTTGCAAATACCAATTTCCTAAAGTTCTTTTAGTAATAAGTTATTACTAGATGCAACTGAATTACTAAGTGATAACTAGAATTTCCTCGGGTTTTGACGGTTTTGGCGTTCTGAAATCGTTACAACGAGTTTTACTAATAACAACTAGTTATTTCTAGATATAACTTAATTATATAGTCAAAACTAGAATTTCTAAAGAGCCATAGTTATTTCTAGATGCAACTGAATCACATAAGTGAAAACTAGAATTTTCTAAAGAGCTTTGTCGGAACTAGAATTTCCTAAAGAGCTTTGTCAGAACTAGAATTTCCTAGCAACTTTGGGTTTTGGCGGATTTCACTTTCTGACTGTAACATATACACATAGAAGTGATATGATTCATTACATTGCTATACAATGCATTTCGTTTAAAAAGTATGGGTCATTGAAGAGGCCATAACTATTTGTATATTTTGTTTGTAGTAGAAAGCTTAATATATACTGTATTTCTACATCATTTGTACATGTCATGATCAGTAACCGGGGAACAATGAATTGTTGTTGAAACGGAGGACATCATTTCCATCATATGTTGTAGCTGTCTATGATGGGTCCTCTTTTAAACTGAACGTTCTGTATTCTGAACGGTTCATTTCAGAATGTCGCAACAAACCAATAACTGGTGATGTTAATGATGGTGGTAGTGATAATGTTGAATATGATCAACTATTGTAAATTATACCATAAACTTAGGTCTGAATTGGTCACCCTGTCTATGCTGTTCACCCCTGCAGCAGAGAGAAGTGACTGATCTGCACTATAGAGCACTAGTGCTACTGGTCATTTCGTGTTGGTCGTTGGGGAAGGGGAACAGGTTTAAGAACAACTGACTGACAAGTACGTACGGATTACATAGTATCTTTCTCTCTTGGCTGCTGCTTTCAGGCGTGTTGCTGTTGTATCATGTCGACATCGATCTCTTTCCACTGCCCTCACTGGTTCCAACCATCAAACCAATATGAAAGCTAATACAGGATATCACAAAACATTGTGATATTTTTATATCTAAATAAAAATTAAGATAATGAATATAAAAACTTCAGCGATTGATTTTTATTTTGTAGGTATTCAAATTTTATTTTCCAATTTTCATGCAAATGTCGGAAAAGTATTTTCTGAAAATCTGTTGTATAGCACAGGGTGAGAATTAAGATTTCTGATGAGGGGGGATAGAATTCTAGATAGAGAATACCATATAATAATAATAATAATAATAATAATAATAATAATAATAATAATAATAATAATAATATCGCACTGAGTTACTTGTCTTGCATCTTCATCATAATAATTATATCCATGAGTAGGCTAAAGATAAGGCGTGTATTTCGTAAGTAAGTGATTGTTGTCAGCTTGTCGGTGACGATAATGTATTAATATTATTTTCTTTTCGTACTTTATACTTCATAAAGTAGCCTATACTCATATTAAAACAATTATATTTTGTGAGGGGGATAGAACTTATCCCTGGCAGGGATGTTAATATGAATTTATGAGAGGAGGATAACTTTCCAAAAGGGGGGCGAATCCCCCATCACCCCGTTAATTCGCACCTTGGTGTAACATCTCTTAAATATGTAACCCAAATAGATTTGTTTGACACATGAAATAAAATAATATGATTTGAAAATTAAAAAAATTTATTAAAAATCAAAATTGTAAGGCTTATAGAGTAATTTCTATCTACAGAACTATGCTTCTAATGGAACATTTCTTGAAACGATCTCTTAGACCTATAGAATCCTGTATTGACGATGAAAATAAATATTGTTCGAAGCAATCTGAATTTAAAATGAAACAAGTGCAAGTGGTTTTCATTTAGGAAGAATCAAAGAACTTCCTTGCGCAGAAGCACAAAATAGTAAACGATCCTGACGTATTTTGCGTCGCGAAAAATTATTAGGGACTTTCGCCGTCAATCTACTGTGATTTGATGCAATTCGAGATTGTGCCAGTTTCACATAATTTCCCCTTTCACGAATGTCGCTTGATTTATCTTGGTTGAAAATAAGTATACGAATACTTAGAAAATCAATCATAGGGGAATAATTCTTGCAAAAACTTGGTGCGAGGGAAAGAGTGTAACGTCGATTAAATATTGGTCTAATCAAAAAATTCAAATTCAAATAATTTACTATTTTACACCACATGTTACGACGTTTTAGCAGTTCTGGAGCTTCATGATTTGAGTCGTGAATTCAAACCTCCCCCCCCTCCCGCCCATAATATTTGTATTTGTCCGTTGATCCATAAGAATACTTCCACATATCCGACAAATGACAGGTCGTAAAACGTGAAATAGAATATAAACACATATGAAAATGTTTGACAATTAGTCATAAATTAATTAATGTTGGCCGTAGTTCACCACTGTGAAGTAACGGTTAGTCTTCTTGACAAGTGGGCCCGGGTTCAAATCCTGGTCGGGACAAGTTATCTGGTTGGGGGTTTTTTCTGAGGTTTTGGCTCAACCACTCAATAGCTTACACGATGACCAGGAGGACATGGCGGACATGGTTTCATGATCTGACTATAGGCGACATTTGTCTGCGGCAGCTGCACATATCCAGCGAAGCCACGGGTGACCGGGGGAATGTAGCTCTCTTGGATATATAGCGCCTTGGTGAGACGTGGAATCGTTGTCGACATATCCTTCTGGTTGAGGATGCAACAGATTCAGGCATATGAATTGCGAACAGATACCATCGATCTGAGGAGGCCGCCGAATAACACTAAGACAGACGGAGGATCAGGTCTCCAGTCAGAACTGAATGCTGTGGCTGAATCGATACGATAACACAATGCAGGAACCATGCGCTTGAAAGAAGCGTTCCTAATGGACTTTAACAATCATTTCCAACATAAGGAGGTGGCACAATAAGCTTAAGGCTGCAGTGCTTGCCTCCAAAGGAAAAAAAAAATGTTAGCTGTAAAACTAAAAAGTATGTATTCGAAACAAGAGTCCCCGTTTAAAATCCAGGCGAGTTGCAGTAGTAAACAAATACAGTTCTGCATCGTCGGTTAATCATCATCATCACTCCATGTAGGATTCGGTGTTATTGCTATTCATAACTGTAAAATATCAACTGGCGCATAGCAAAGATGTCATATTTGACTAGCCACTTTGGCTGAATACAGATAAAGAGAAATAAGTTAATGATAAAATTGAATTATGTATTCAAAATAATCTCTTAAAAGTAGACGGACTTTCTCTAGCTACTGTAGTTTGAAAGAGCATGACAAATGGAGACTTGCAACGAAACACTCATATTTTACTGCATTTTAAACTGTCGTTAAAATATCCATTGTGAGACTTATGTACGATTGTGTAAAACGACTAATTTTAGGAATGAAAGCCATGAAACTGTTTTACTGGAATCGTTTGAGGTTCTTGTATTCATTCGCGTGTTGTAGTGACTTTTAAAAGCCTTGTTCTATTAATCATGCCAGCTAAATTTTGACAGACAAGAGTCCAGTGTCACATCTATTATTCATTTCATAATAAGGTACTGACAGTGTAATTTGATGCATTATTCCCTTTTCAAGCCACATCAGATACTCAGAGTTCAGAAATTATGCATGCAGTTTATAATCGTTGAAATACATCGATAATTACGTGAAAGCTGGTAATGTCGACTGTAACATACTCGTGCGTGGCTGATAACATGGACTGAATAACAAAGGAATATGTTTTTATTAAACGACCGTTAATCCACACAATGCAATACACCTTTTAAAATTCACCAATGTTAGTGTCGTCGTTTTCGTCATATTTGTCATCATCAACGTCATGCCATTATCTTACAAAATCTTACAATAATATAGTCATTATAGGATAGTCATTGATGTAAGATACACTAACACTTCAGTTCTAGTAGAGTTCGTGTATTCGAAATGCTACCTAGGTAAAATATACGAAAAAAAAATTAATATTGAAACTATGTTACAGGATTTAAATTATTTAAAATTTCATTAAAGCATTCATTAAAGAGTTGGACTTCAATTATTTCTTTGCCGTTCTTCAGAAGAAAATGAGTTCCATATGAAGTAAAATTGAATTAATATGTATCATTAACTACATAATATCAACACCACCACTACTAACAACAACACAATATGAATACCATCATCATCAAAATCATTGACGTGTTATGAGACTTAATAAAATCGCCACATAATTTAAGAAAGACAGACATTTTATTAGCCCTTTATTAATTAATAATCTTTCTCTATTTATTTTTGCATTTGTATTTGTGGAAAAGGGTAGTAAAACCGAGCAAGCACCGCGACCTGAAAAATCTGAGACAGCTCAATCGGTTTTATGTAGTGTGTTTAAATCTTATTGCAGAGTAATTATTACATTCACACAAAATGTATTGTGAATTGAAGGGTTTAGAGCCATAGTGGGCCAAGTGCCATTTATTTAAAACGGAGAAAGCAAGTGAATACCATAGTTTAATGAAGATTGACATATCATTTAGTTTTAATGTGTATACTTTATATTACTTGCTATATGTTTCCATTGAAATATGATAATAACTTCATTTTAATCTTTGTTTTCTACGGTTTTAGTAAATGGCCCTTGGCCCACTATGGTTCTGAACCCTTCAATTGAAGATTCCTCTTCCAGTTGACAGCCTTTGCATGAGAAGAAGATATTTCTTCAATTGACAGTGTTCTGTTAGGAAACCAATAACTCTTTTAATGTGTTTCCTGGAAAGCAGAATGAGTTCTTTGATTCTTTTGTGAGTAGGTTCCTGATTGAGCTCTTTTGCTTCTCTTTGGTCTTTAATATTCTTCCAAAGAATAACTTGTTTTTGAAACATTAGTTCGTCATTGTGACTGTCTCTGTAGGAAGCGGGATGAAAGATTCGGGTCCTAAGAAGTTTCCTTCTACTTCCTCCTCGTTGTCGCCAGGGATTTAGCAATCTCATTGCCTTCATATCTCCTGTGTCCCGACACCCATAACAAGTGAATTTTGTTGCCTAGTGTCTGTTCATTTAGAGTTTGGAAGCATTATAAAGAATTTTAGAGTTGATAGATTTGTTTTAATGATGATAGGGTTACTTGACTATCAGAAAAGAATTGAATAGCCTTGTTATTATTATATTTTTTGTATATGCATTTTTAGCACAAGCCATAATGGCATAGATCTCGGCTTGGATGGCAGAGACGTATTTTCCCAAGCTGCAGGTGAAACTACGATTGCCAGGTTTACAATTTATCTCTGCCCCAGTGCCTGAATTTGTTTCAGATCTGTCAGTATATCAAACTATCTCAACTTTGGCTCCTGGTTTCATGGTACACCATTCGTGCAACTTGGAAAGTGAACACTGTAAAGTCTAGGCTATTGCAACGAGAATGGATCTCTCCCTCATGCTCTTGGTTTCTGTCCCAAAGAGGAGCTATTAAAAATAACAGACATCACATTGCCAAATGCCTTATAAAATTGGACAATTTTGAAATCCATGAAGAAGTATCGTGAATCTCAGCCGAAGGTTCCAACAAACGCGCTGACATCATTGTAATCGTCAAGGATTGTTATTGACCCAACAGTACGTTTTGAAGAAGATGATGCACAGAGCAGAGAAATAGATCGTGAAAAAAGAGACACTATGAACCTTGCTTCAAATACCTGAAAGAAAAATACAACATACCTACCAGAAAATCGCTAGGAGGTGATTGGATTATTTATTGTTTGAAGCACGTGGAACTATTTCAAAATTCTGTAGGATACATTTTTTGCACAGATTTCATATCGATACATCAAATCTCCAGGATATAGCTATACAAATTTTAAATTCCTCTTTGTTAATTGTGTCACCGTTTGTACAGTTTTATATATGAATAAAACATAATTAGGTTATGTTATACAGTATAAATGGCTGCTAAAACAGTGGGAAAAGAAAAGGAAAACGTAACTATGTAGAAATATTATTTTTGTTTGTATATGCAGTATACAAAAAATTAATTACGTGGCTGTAACAAAATGGTACCCCCTTGTTATAGGGCAGCTATCACTTTCGGATTAGCTCTCTGTAAATATAGCCAGAAAAACTTCATGTACACTTGGTCAAATTGAAAGTGGCCGGTCTCTTGAGCAGCGAAAATTTTCTAAGTGCCTTCGGGTGAGCGCGCAGTTCTCTACCGTAAACCTACGTGCGCCGCCTTAGTTAACTCCGTAATACAAGGCGCTGATTTGGGCTACCTCCACAGCATGCTTCGAATCTCCGTAGTGATTTTTTTGTTTTGGCCTTTTTTATTTTTTGCAACTCCTTTTAATGTAATATAGTCAAATAATTTAGCTTATGTTAATTCATGATAATTAAAACATTGGTGAAAATTTGTGGTTATGATTCCAGAAAATCAGAATATATTTTGTCGTTAGAATTATGGTTTTATTCTTGTTTACAATCAGTACGTTTAGGCTTGACGATTATGGACTTAGATTAGTATAATAATTATATTCCCTGTAGCACAACTTGCAAATTAATTATTGTCAATTATTTAATCGTCAACATATTATTTACTGAATGTTCCTTAGGCAATAGAGTGTAAAGCAGTAGGGATTAATAAAATAATTAACACAGCATATTAATACCTCCACAGCATGCTTGGCGTGGAGCAGTGATTAGGCTACTTAACTTCTATGCACTATGCAGAAATTTCGAGTTCGAATCTAGGTAGTGAATTTTTTGTTTTGTCCTTTCTTTTATTTTTTACAACTCCTTTTAGTGTAATATAGTCAAATAATTTTGCTTACAGTATGTTAATTCATGTTACTTACAGATCATTACAAAATTGATGTAAATTTGTGGTTATAATTCTAGGAAATCAGAATATATTTTGTCATCAGAATTATAGTTTTGTTCTTGTTTACAGTTACTACGTTTAGGCCCTGATGATTACGAATTTAGATTATAGTCCCGTCGCTCTAATTTCCGGCAGCCAATCGCGTTGCAGGTCGGCTACATGTAAACGTGTGCGTCTTGTGATTCGCTGAGGAAGACGTTATTCATTTCTTAAGGCTCGATAAATACTTAACATAATCGCCCGCTATTTTGGCTCTTTCGTTGGCGTTCGCAGAAAGCACACGAAGACGTTATTTTCCTCTCAATTATTTGCTGAATTACAGTGCGTTTGATTTATTATCATAGGAGCTACGACATGATAATGTTTAACGGTATGGCAAATAGATTCCTCGTATGGTAGCTCGGCAACGAAAGAACAAAATGCCGAACGATACTACCTACCTAGACTTTATAGAGCCTTCACTTCCTAAGACGTAAGTAGAGAGGAGGAGTCACGCCGGAAATAACAGCGTCGCGACTATAGTATAATAATCATATTCCCTGTAGCACAATTTGCAAATTAATTATTGTCAATTATTTAACCGTCAACATATTATTTACTGAATGTTCCTTAGGCAATAGAGTTTAAAGCAGCAGGGATTAATAAAATAATTAACACAGCATTTTAATATGAAAGCTCCTAATTGTCGTCTTTAGTGTTACTACCATCTAGCGTCGAAAGTTTCTAATAACATGAAAAAAATAATAAAACGAAAAGTATTATAAGGATAAAAAATGACGAAAACCTGTTATATTTCCACTGATGTATTTATAAGGAACACATAAAAGTTTAGTAACTTCACGAAGATTTTAACTCGCAACCTCACGAACTCGTAGCTTTCGCTCTACAAATTACGCTAAGAATTTTACTTCAGTCAGAATAGCATTGTAACGAGCAATGGTCATACTCCACTTGAGAACCTGTTATACAGTATATACTTTTGTGTTACAATATTCACTGTTTGAACACTCTGAACGATCTGTTTGTTTTAAATCTCATATATGAATTATTTTCTCGGAAGATTTTAGTGATTAATAGTTGTGTTCCCCATTATAACTACTAGCAGAATATATGCAATCTTTTGAACAAAGCCTGGCTGTCCCGAGCGCTCACGGAAATACCCGATTCGAACTTAGTCTCTCAGACGCCGGCCACTTTCATTTTGACCAAGTGTACATACATCAGAGGAATGGGGATAAATATTTAAATGTCTCTGAGAATTAGGCATATACGTATTTGCATATACTTCGACAGGAGGGTATAAATAAATCTTTGCAGTAAAGTGAATATGAATAGTCGAAGAGGAGAATCCCGATTATCCTGTCGCAACGTAACATTCGCGCTCTCGACCCTGCTCGACGAGTTCATGCATGGGTAAACGTCCGTCCTTCAAGATTGTCCCAGGTTTCAAGCTAACAGAACGGATCAATTAAATCGAAAGCAGTTCTCTATGGTATTTTGAACCGAATAATCCTTGCTCTTTAACCACGATTTCGCGCTCATTAATGACGCAATAGTAATGTAAATACACTATTTTAGGCAATATGTCGTCGGTTTACAAGCAAAACGCATTAAGTAAAAAATATTAAGCTTACGTCTGAGAAAAACACGCATATAATGTACAGATACGGAATTAAAATTTGGAGCAAGTCTTGATGGGAGTCCACCTGTATGTAGGCAATCATTTCGCATGACTGTCCACAAATAGCATATATTCAGGGGCTCTTGTTTACTACATATGCGCAGTGTGTTGTAAGCGAAACTTGTATAATAAGCAGGGCTGAATAAAAGTATTGATATCAGGGTAGTAAATAATGTCTATATCCGACTGTCCTCAATAGTAGACCTGCTTAAATGATGTGAGGTTGTATTAGAATGCCGAAACAAAAATTCAACAAATAACAGATAGTAGGAGGACTGAATTCAGAACACGGGGAAATTGTGTTTGACTTAATTTATAATGATGTTTTTTGTATATTTAATATTTGTTCCGAGTTAATCAATTTGAAACATAAGTAGGATAAAGTTGCCTAGTTCCGTGATATCCCTAATTCCATGATACTTTTATAAAATCAATGTCAATCAAAGCTTTGCCGTTCGACCATAGCGCCAAACATCTTTCTCGAAATATTGCATCTTTCGCTTACTTTTGAGACATCGGTGAATTTTCTAGCAAGGTACCCAACCCCGTGACATGAAGTGAAAAAACATATCACGGAATTAGGAGTATCACGGAATTAGGCAACTTTACCCTAATCATGTAAATGTAAATTCTATTATGAGTTCATTCATACAGAGCGGACTGTACAAGAAGCTACTACAGTAACTAGTCATGCGTGCAGAAAAGCATTTTGTAAACACAGAGCTCTACGTACGATGGAGCGTAACCAATAACCAATATTTTTTTCAGCCCTAATAATAAGGGAACTCCAAATTTTATTTCCGTATTTGTATGTGTATAAACTTACTTACTTACTCACAAATGGCTTTTAAGGAACACGCAGGTTCATTGCCGCCCTCACATAAGCCCGCCATCGGTCCCTATCCTGTGCAAGATTAATCCGCTCTCTATCATCATATCCCACCTCCCTCAAATACATTTTAATATTATCCTCCCTCTACGTCTCGGCCTCCCCAATGGTCTTTTTCCCTCCTGTCTCCCAACTAACACTCTATATGCATTTCTGGATTCGCCTATACGTGCTACATGCCCTGCCCATCTCAAACGTCTGGATTTAATGTTCCTAATTATGTCAGATGAAGAATACAATGCGTGCAGTTCTGCGTTGTGTAACTTTCTCCATTCTCCTGTAACTTCATCCCTCTTAGCCCCAAATATTTTCCTAAGAACCTTATTCTGAAACACACTTAATTTCTGTTCCTCTCTCAAAGTGAGAGTCCAAGTTTCATAACCATACAGAACAACCAGTAATACCTATAACTGTTTTACAAATTCTACCTTTCAGCTTTCTGACAGCAAACTATATGACAAAAGCTTCTCAACCGAATAATAACACGCATTTCCCATATTTATTCTGCCTTTAACTTCCTCTCGAATGTCATTTATATTTGTTACTGTTGCTCCAAGATATTTGAATTGTATAAACTTAGAATTGGAAAATGAAATACATACACATAAAGAGAAACGACTTACTAAAATTAATATTTTGAGGATTCAGTTTTGTCAAGAACTTTCAAATACCTTTTTTGTCAGAAATAATATTTTTGACTTAATGTGTTTTACTTGTAACCCAACGATGTAATAGTCCAACTGCATGGTTGTGTTCGAAGACAGAGCCACAGCTTTTTAACGGCTTTCCTCGGTTATACGTAATTCTGGTTGGTGCATAATTTTATACAGATCGTGCAAATTACATTTAATTACATATAAATTAATTCTGAACTGTACGTACTTTATTTGTACTAATTTCGCTTTTGTAAGTTCCCGGGGGTAAAAGACGGTCAGAGCGTGGTGCCGACCACACCACCTCATTCTAGTGCCGAGGTCATGGAAAGCATGGGGCTCTACCTCCATGCCCCCCAAGTGCCTTCATGGCATGTTACGGGGATACCTTTACCTTTAAGTAGTAACTTTTGCAAATCGAATTTAAATTGTATGTACTATTTGTGTTCGCTTCGATACTTAATTAAGTTTCACTTTAACTTCACATGGTTTGTCTTACGACTTTGGATATATTTTAATAATTTCCCACAATCCTCAATAGCTGCGGGATACGGGGAACATCTAAGCCGTGTCATAGTGAAGATTACTGTCTCATTACATCTGTGATCTCGAGATTTCGAGACTCGTACCAGTAAGACAGCCAACTCACACAGTCTAGGAGAATATAGAACCGGTACGTTCCCTGTTTAATGCTGTCTTGTCTTCTTTCTCATGGTACATGTTCCAAACATTTCAAAAGATTTGCAGGCCACTCAGAAGGGCATATACATGAATCATGTAACAGTAAACGGTAGAAGGCAAAATTATATTTATGAAAGAAGTTGAGGCAAACCCCAACAAAACAAAAACTGAAATAGGAAGAGGTTTATAATAAGCATGCATAATGTAATATATATATATATATATATATATATATATATATATATATATATATATATATTTGAAATTCGAATTTACGATTGAACAAAACATTTTACGATAGCTGTAAATTATGTAGCTCATTTTTACTAAACATTGAAATTCTAGTTACTTTCCATGGATTAAAACGTATTTGAACTAATAAAATTAATCCATAAGTGCTCCCAGCCCTCTATGTTCTGATTCCAGTCATTCGAAAATCATATTCAAGCCTTAATCATAGGCCTACGTAGTTCAGTCACATAGTTCTACAACACAGGTTTTACTGCATTAGTCAACTGCCCGAAAACAGGTTGGAACCACATAAGTGACACCAATAAGACAACACTCATGAGACAACTAAGCGGGAGATAATGGGGTAGGTTGGCAATTAACAATTTTATATGTAACATCTCCATAACTTTTGATCGTATTTTATGCTAAGGGATGGATGTTATTCACTTTTGAACTGGTAACTCGTTTTGTCTTAGAGTGTTGTAACTCGATAATAGTAGCTCTGTCTTATACGTGCAGTCTACATAAGACAATTTAAAAAAGAAAAAGCAATTTTGAAATAAAACTTAATGTTATTCATTCTAGTATTAATTTGATATCGCTATGATTGACAAATTTCAGGTTTGTCTATTTGCTTGAGGATTGAAAGAAGTTGTTTCGTCTCCAATACAGGTTCTCAACCTGACGTTAGGTTGACTGTGCAAAGATGAGGAACTGTACAAAACAAGAGACACTGTCATGTACAAATGGATATTTTAAAAATAGTAATAAAATCTCATTTCTGTCGAAATTAAAATCCTCATCTTTATCTACACACAAATTGCCTATGGTCAAACGGCAGAGCGTCGATTTTCCACAGGGTTCAAATCCCTGCGCCTGAAGTGGATTTTATTTGGTGAAAAACTTATTTTGATAAGATTTTCGTGGTGTATTCTCGTTTCTTGTCAATATTTTAACAAATATAATAATAATAATAATAATAATAATAATAATAATAATAGGCTAATCCTAGTATATCAGACATCCTCTTTTCACGATGCATCGAAGACAAAGCTATGGCACCAATATGGTCTACATTTACGACATATTACTTTCAAAGAGGAACATTTGATTCAATGAATAATTATTTTATTAAATGCTCGCTGTTGGGAAGAAAGAAAGACTTTCTGCATGCTCCTAGGCCCATAATTTATAAATGTGTTCGTGTTTGCGCCATTGAAGCCTGCAGTAAGCATGGAGGTAGAGCTGTCATGCATTTTTATCTCGGACTAGGAGTTGTGTGGTCGGCACAAATGCTCGGCCTTCTTCAGGCCCACGAGAAGGTTTCATACTCAATTTTATAAGAGGAAGAATGCACCTTAGAGCCGTTATGGAAGTCATGAAGAGATGCAAAGTCATGCCTTTGAATGGACTTCAACCAAGACCCTTCCATCCTGTAGTCTGCATTCTATCTGACAGAGTGTAATCGATTTAGATATACTCCCTATGGCTGCAGCACGCAAATAGTATTGTTAAGCTGTAAAGAAATTTCGTTGCCGTTTACAGATCACTAGTCAAGATGAAACAATACTCTCCGCAGTATATCAGAAGCCGTTCAGCTTGCTTTTTGCATCGTGTCTGGACAGTTCTTGCAGAGTAGTGGGCAGTGTGAATGAACCAGCCGGTTGTCGGCAACTGAGACCTGATCAAAGGGAACCTGATCGACTGGCCATTGCGTATTATTAGAAGCAGTTGTAGTATATACTAGCGAGTGTACCAACACGTTGGGTAAGTGGAAGGGAGACAGAGGGGTTCACAATTCATATTTACACACCCACATCCGTGCCCCACACACAAACCGGTGATATATTGTACATTCACCCTTTAACACACACCTACCCACGCCTTTATTCACTTGCCACGTCGTATTATATGCTTTGATATAAGTAGCATATTGAAAAAGTACATGTAATACACGACCTCGTGATTAATTGCCAATTGATATAAGTTTTGAAACATTTCGCAATGCATGAAATTGTTCTCTCAATGACTCAGATAATACGCAGAGTATCACATAAATGTTCGTTTCACGTATTCCTTTTTTACAGTCACAAATTATGTAACTGATTCGAGCACACAGCAGTCTTTATGGCATTATTGGAGAATAAAGAAGGACGTTTGGGGCATTGTTTCTTCAGAGTACTATAGCTTCACAGTCCATTCTCTCTTCACCATTGAATGATGGTAGTCATACCACCACGTCACCGTTTATGAATAATTCTATAGTTTATAAGGGACAAATACTTTCCTTACGTAATAAAATATTATTATGATTTAATTATATCCACGGAAATACAAGCTGTCTACGGCTATGTATTAGCGGGCCCAAACTCGATTCTCGGAGAGGAAATTAAAAATTGTATCTTCCACTAGAGGCTAGTTCCTATCATTACTCACTAGTGAGCGTTAATGTCCTGCTTAGAACGTATTGGTTGTTTGACTCAAACCGTTCATAAATTTGAACAAGAGCGAAGCTTAACGTATTATTCGACCAAGGCCAGTGGATTCTTGCAGCCCGGAGCCGTGGCGCTACTGCTCCTGCGTTTGTAATACCGCATCGCGACAATTCATATTACGCTCGCGGTTCCACTCGCCTTGGTCGAGTAATACTGTGTTAAAGGGTGAAATTATATTTTTGTTCTCTAATATTACTTTTGATTAATATCTCTGGTACATACATCATATTATTCATTTTGTTCCTAGTGGACGTACCCCACTATTCATGTAAATACTTCGGTACTTATGTCGTTTCACTTTTTTCAATTTGCAATTTAAATTCTAGGAGAACTATTCAATAATATTGGAAATTACAAATAGGCATTAAGCTAATGATTAAATCATAATTTTTCTGCATATGTATCCATGATTATATTTAATTTAAACAGTTTTTTTTTCTTGTCTGAATAAATATGATTTTTACAGTTGTTTGAGGCATCACGCACAACACGACTAGAAGTGGACATAATTCTTTTCATTGTTGACATTCTTTAACCCATAGCACTTGTATTCTAGTTTTAGTAGGGATTAAAAATAGATAAAATAATAGACATAGACGGGTGGACTGACTGATTATTGCGTCGGATCTCTCGAGGTAGTCCATGGCTTCACATGAATGTTCCGACTTCGAGTGCCTGAGAGGGTTCGATCTCCGGTTATTCCTTTCGTACTTTTTAATTTCGAACTCTGATTCTAAATGATTATAGAAGACCCTACGTAACCGATCTAAACATCATTCGAACCAGAATGTTCCACAGCACTAGTTATAAAAGCTCGAATCCTGCTGTCGATGAGCATTCACGGTTCGAACCTCCGAAACTCATGACAGCAAAAGTGAACGATAACGACAAAAGAATTGAATATGAGATGTCCCAGTAAGCAGAATACGTCGACATGATCAAACTCCATGCGGGCTATCATCGATATCATGCCCTTAGACCATTGTGTCTGACACAGTCTCAATCCAACATAAGTCTTATTTCTTAGTCTTCCAAGGTTGTGACGTTCTCATGATAGTGTCGCTAGGAGTGACATATTCAGAATACTTTGAAATAACTGAATAAATTGTGCTAAAAATCTGCTTTGTCTGTTCTTTAAAGATACCTTCTTATTACGCTCGCACGTCCATTGCTTATTACGAAAGAAACAAAAGCAAATACATATATTTGAGGAGATAATTTACGTATTAAAATATGGCATTCATTCATAGTTGTTTGTCCAAAAAGTTGGCTCTTTACTGCAAACCCAGCATTCTCCAATCTTCCCTATTTTCCGTCTTCCTCTTAGCAATTGTATACAATCCATACATCTTAATTTTGCCATATTTCACAATATCGGAACTATAAGAAGAGCAAATGGCTCGATAAAACACTATCCAACGATAAACGCTACTAGGAGTAACGTCGGAAAGCCGAAATAAAATAAATAATTAAGAGATAACAGATTGACTGCACATGTTTAACATAAAATTATCATATTTAATGATAAAACACACATGTTAGGTCAATAATACAGTGTTCATTGATTTTATGAAATACATTAAAGGTGATATGTTACAGTTGTATGAACACTAATAAGTACAATAAGTTTATTGAAGATGTTAGTCAGACATGTTTCGGAGATGCTTCTCCATCTTCAGTGACTAATTACAACGACGATGAAAGAGTGTGTGTTCTGAAATTGAGTTGTGTGTTGAGAATTTCATTGTGTATCTGTATATTTCATATTGTTCTAGTGTGCTTTTGTGTATCTGTATATTTCATATTGTTCTAGTGTGTTTAGCACACCCCAATGAAATTCTCAACACATAACTCAATTTCAGAACACACACACTCTTTGACTCCACATTACATCACACAAACACACCCTCACAGGAAAGAAAACAAGAGGCCCCAAGACCAACAACGACCAGTTCTGAGGATGACCCATAAAAGGTCGAAACATGTAAACCAGGTACGATAGAATTTAACACAAGAAAGTCATATAATACATATTCCGAAGTGATACAGTGTTAAAAGTTGTGTAATCAATATGTATAATAATAATAATAATAATAATAATAATAATAATAATAATAATAATAATAATAGACTAACAAAAATGACAAACGTTTTTAGTGAAAATAAACATGAATCGCAAGTGGGACGTTTAAATGACGTACTCTAGTAGAAGTTGCAACGCTGCTCCCTTAGTCGCGTGTCGAGTTGTGTAACAACAACCACTGCTTCGGTAGCTTACTCACTTATTGCACCCCTTCCCCTGGTTTTTCTCCCAGCGAACGTAGAATAGTAATGTATTTACATATCTACTTAAAATTAAACTGTTGCTCTTGTTGCCACTCTGGAGCAAATGAAGATATTTATCATGTTATTTACGGCAGATATAACGTTTCTGACCGAAAACAAGAGTACTTTCAATATTCTGAGAAGGGTTAAGGAGATGTTAACTTCTATCTCTTTTATAACAGTACCGGTACCCTCTTTTCTTCTCTTTCTATTACATTTAGGCATTATTTTTCTTCCATTATTAAAAGAGCCTGTCCATCTTTTAAGTGAACGTTCCGATTCTCAACTCTGTGTAAGATAAAATTTTTACCCAGTTCTTAACCCAATTCAATATATCAGATATTGGATTATAATTAATTTGGTTTTTATGTTTTCTCTCACAAGTAACCACACATTAGTGACCTCATCATATATTTTATATATTTTACCATACCCCGATATACACTTCATAAAAATGTAATTTTTCTTCTTCAATTTTGTATTTTTCTATTTTCTCTGTAATAGATCATGTTTCTGAATCTATATAGCCTATTGATGCAGATATCGCCAAGCTTTTTTGCAGTAAAATGTGATATCAATAAAATACTTATTCTTAAAGAATGCTTTATGAAATTAATATTTTATACATGTCACTAAAATTTACAAAAATTAAGTGTTAGTTGAATTGTTGGTAACCGATTTTAAGCAGTTTCAATTAATCGATCCAACAAGGAAGTTAGTTGATTAAGTTCAAATCGTTAGTTGATGCAGTTCAAATCCAATCATACATGTGGAAACTAATTTCTTATAGAATTCTGAAAACTCTCTTTTCGACATGCGCAATATTGTGTATTCCCTTCGTCAAATCGTACAACAGATGCGAGCGTGCTGCGATCGTCAATCCCAGCCGTGGGGCGTGGTCTCGGTGAACGAGATCTGTAGGAATCCAGCCTGGGGCGAAGCCTCAACCCGAGCTATTAGCTAATATGATCAGTTCATTCCTCCGTCTGCCAGCATTTGAATGGGAAGGACTGATCAAGACAGCCTTTCTCTAGTAGACACCTCTCGTATGCAGGTTAAATCGTCCGATTTCTCCGTGGAAAAAGGTAACATGTCTGATTGAGTAAGCACAAGCAGTTTATATCCAGCAATTCTTTACATTCACTCCTTCGTCTCTTTCTTCCATTCCGCGCAAATAACTTCAACTGTCATTCTGTGCAAGAAATTGTAATGAAAGTAGTACTTTTATTAACAAGCAAATTAGTCATCAGGCCCATCAATACTGAAACCGTAGGGCCGTATTCATAGACATTTTTGGCTGGATGATCAGCGTTTTTCGTATTCATAAACCAGTGTTAGCGATAGGATATGATTTGAAGTCTGTACTAGTAACCAGTCGATAGCCGGGACTAGCTTAGTTCGCTCGTAGCGCGTGCTGCGAAATGTCTATGAATAGCACCCGTAGAGACTAAGGGTGCTATGCATAGACATTTCGCTAGCCCGCGTTACGAGCGTGCTAAACTAGCCCCGGCTATCGACTGATTACTTGTACAGGATTCATATCATATCATACTGCTAACACTGATTTATGAATAAGAAAAACGTTAGTTCGCTGATCATCCACCGGAAGCCCGCGCTAAGAATGTCTATGAATATCGCCCCTAGTTTTCATGAGGCAGATCAAATGAAACAAGATATGTACCTGTAACACAAAAGACACAATGCGCCAGATTTCTTGAGAATTAAAAATGTAAAAATATTAGCTATTCTTTCATTCTCCTCTCTTCCTTGTCTACAGTCTATATCATCTACTAGGCAGATATATATCCGTTCCCGTTTTACCGCCTCCACGTCTAATTTTTATTTCATTTACTAGAGAGGTACACCCGCTCTTGTTTTTTCGTCTCCTTTTCATCCTTTTTCTCTAGATTTTATTTCATTTCCGAGGCAGATACTTCCGTTCCTGTTTTTCCTCCTCGTCGTCTAGTTTTCATTTCATCTACCAAGCATCTGTTCCTGTTTTTCCTCTTCCTCATCTATTTCTTATTTTACATACTAGACGTCCGTTCCTCTTTTTCTCCCCTTCCTCCTCCTTCACTAGATTTTTTTTCATTTTGTAGGCAGGTACTTCCGTTTCTCTTTTTTCTCCTCCCCGTACTCTAGTTTTTATTTAATTTTGTAGGCAGGTACTTCCGTTTCTCTTTTTTCTCCTCTTCTTATCCTAGTTTTTAATTCATTTTGTAGGCAGGTACTTTCGTTTCTCTTTTTTCTCCTCCTCTTACTCTAGTTTTTATATAATTTCGTAGATGGGTATTTCCATTTATCTTTTTTCTCCTCCTCATACTATAGTTTTTATTTAATTTAGTAGGCAGGAACTTCCGTTCCTCTTTTTCCTCCTCCTCTTACTCAAGTTTTTATTTCATTTCGTAGTCGGGTACTCCCGTTCCCCTTTTTTCTCCTCTTCTTACTCTAGTTTTTATTTCATTTCGTAGGCAGGTACTTCCGTTCCTGTTTTTTCTCCTCCTCTTACTCTAGCTTTTTTTTTCATTTTGTAGGCTAGTACATCCGCTCCTGTTTTTTCTTCTCCTCTTACTCTAGTTTTTATTTCATTTTGTAGGCAGGTACATCCGCTCCTGTTTTTTCTTCTTCTCTTACTCTAGTTTTCATTTCATTTTGTAGTCGGGTACTCCCGTTACTCTTTTTTCTTCTCCTCTTACTCTAGTTTTTATTTCATTTCGTAGGTATGTACATCCGCTCCTGGGTTTTCTTCTCCTCTTACTCTAGTTTTTATTTCATTTTGTAGGCAGGTGTTTTTTCTTTTCCTCTTTCTCTAGTTTTTTTTCATTTCGTAGCCGGGTACTCCCGTTCCTCTTTTTTCTCCTCTTCTTACTCTAGTTTTTATTTTATTTCGTAGGTAGATACTTCCATTACTCTTTTTTTCTCCTCCTCTTATTCTAGTTTTTATTTTATTTCGTAGGCAGGTACTTCCGTTCCTCTTTTTTGTCCTCCTCTTACTCTAGTTTGTATTTCATTTCGTAGGCAGGTACTTCCCTTTCCTCTTTTTTTCTCCTCCTCTTACTGTAGTTTTTATTTCATTTCGTAGGCAGGTACTTCCGTTCCTGTTTTTTCTAACTCCTCTTACTCTAAGTTAGTTTTTATTTCATTTTGTAGGCTAATACATCCGCTCCTGTCTTTTCTTCTCCTCTTACTCTAGTTTTAATTTCATTTCGTAGGCAGGTACATCCTCTCTTGTTTTTTCTCCTCCTCTTACTCTAGTTTTTATTTCATTTTGTAGGCTAGTACATCCGCTCCTGTTTTTTCTTCTCCTCTTACTCTAGTTTTTATTTCATTTTGTAGACAGGTACATCAGCTCCTTGTTTTTTCTTCTCCTCTTACTCTAGTTTTTATTTCATTTTGTAGGCAGGTACATCCGTTCCTTTCTTTACTTCTCCTCTTAGTCTAGTTTTTTTATTTCATTTTGTAGGCAGGTACATTCGCTCCTGGTTTTTCTCCTCCTCTTACTCTAGTTTTTATTTCACTTTGTAGACAGGTACATCCGCTCCTGTTTTTTTCTTCTCCTCTTACTCTAGTTTTTATTTCATTTTGTACGCAGGTATATCCGCTCCGCCCCTGTTTTTCCCTCCTCCTCTTCTAGTTTTTATTTAATCTAATAGGGATGTACATTCGTTCCTGTTTTATCCCTTTTTATTTTTGATGTAACATTCTTAAACTTAGACAAAAGAGAAATTCTTTGAAAATTATACATTTATTCATTCATAGTGTTCTGATCAAGGGCAGGTCTTTCACTGGAAACCCAACATTCTCTAGTCTTTCCTAGTTTCTGCCTCCCTTGGTAGATAATTTCGCATTCTTTATAATAATAATAATAATAATAATAATAATAATAATAATAATAATAATAATAATAATAACCCGAGGCACAACAGCCTGTGAAGGACCATAACCGACCAACTGGATGCTGGCCTCACGTCTACATGCCGAAGCAGAGGTGGATGATCATCCAATCAGAATGGAGGTATATTGCGGTTAGCACGATGATCTCCCCAGCCGTTATAGCTGGCTTTCGTAACCGGATTTCGCTACCTATCGTAGATCTCCAAGTGCATCACGATGCTGGGTGGGCACCGGCCCCATACACTGGCCGAAATTTCATGAGAAAATTTCTTCCTCCATGAGGACACGAACCAGCGCGCATTCTGTAATGCGAGACCTACCCAGGATGTCTTAGACCAGGGCTGGACACCAAGAGTGAATTCTACTTTCTCATGGGGAGCCATATGACTTCTCTTCTACCCCTTTCTTCCCCGCCGAACACCGCGCAGCATTGAAGCCGTGACGGATGAATATTAAGCGTTCCCGTTTAGAGTTTGGATTCGCTCCCGATGCCCAGCCCTGCCTTGGACCAAGCAAAATTTCCTTGCCTTAGACCACGACGCCACGGTGCGGGACTCGCATTCATTATACCCTGCAGAAATGTATTCCACTTTCCACACAAATTAAAATTTTACCATTTTCTCCTGTTCATAGCTCAAATGTATTATGAAAACGGTTTTTGTCATGATAATGGCTACTCAAAGAGAATCGTAATCACATCAGTTGCTGATAGTTAAGTAAATGTATCAACCTTGCTCTTTTCTTCTTCCATGTCGTGTAGATGTAGGTAATGTCCAATGATGTAAAAGTTTCATCTAAGAACTTCTCAAAATTACTTTCGCTACATACCGCAAGAGAGGAGGACGGTATAGTCACACGAAAGCCATTATTTTTATAATTATGACTATATTAATATTATTATTATTATTATTATTATTATTATTATTATTATTATTATTATTATTATCCAGTCTTAATTAATGTCATTAATCAGATAAGATTTTCAGACATTAAGTAATGATTACGCTAAAACAGAAAATACGAGAACATTCAGTAATT
Source organism: Periplaneta americana (assembly GCF_040183065.1). Classification (NCBI taxonomy): domain Eukaryota; kingdom Metazoa; phylum Arthropoda; class Insecta; order Blattodea; family Blattidae; genus Periplaneta; species Periplaneta americana. Next base: position 91,008,404 of record NC_091127.1, read on the forward strand.
CCAAATCCAAATCGGGGAGAGATGACTTTCGGGATAAGATGCTTATTTCTTTATAGTTTCACATTTTTCCAAGAGAGAACGCCACGCGCATATCTTCATGATCACTGAGACAGTTGAATCTGTAGAGTGGAAACTAACTCATTTTGCCAAGTGTTCTTGTTGTGAGAAGAAGAAAAGCAAGAGAACAGCTCATTTTTCTGCTATAAAATAATTGGAAAGGTGTGTTAAAATTTTAATACATCCTTGCATTCGTAATAACTGTCAAGCCTTTGTAATGGATATTGTAGTAAAGGTTCTAAAGTTTGTATTGTTAACAACCAACGACCTTGTTCCTCCATCTTAGGTTGCGTCACAGTTCTAGGCATCTTACCCCGATACTTGGGGTAGATGATCACTTTTTTTCGGGGTATGATGACAACTTGTTGCAAGAGTTTTATTTTTTGTTTTATTGCAGGGAATGTGTAAACATTACGTAAGATCCTCTGATTGAAGTCAGTGGATTGAGGACAGTCTTCAACTTGCGATGGAACATGTTATACCAGGAAGTATGAACTGTTCTAGAGCATCATAAGCATACAGGATTCCCTACCGTGCCCTTAAACGCCGCCTAAAAAAGAATGATGACAAAAAAATGTACTGGATTGAACTCATGTGCAAGAAGTGATTTCACGAGTCTTGCACACGGAAATAAATTATGTGCAATGACTGTGTTGCTAAGTAGTGATAAACGAGTGAAAAAGTGTCCATGAGCTTTAGATTAAGTCAATTTTGTTATATACATGTATCAAACCAAGTTCAGGTAAAATACATATATCAGTAAATGTGTTAATTGCATTTTCCATCTTACCCGACTATCGGGAAAGATGCCTTCAGTGGAGGCAAGAAGAAAACCTGTATCCATAAACAAGGTAATTAATGTTTTCTGTTTTGTACCAAAAATATAGTTTCAAAATACCTTCCAGACTTTGATATTTCAATATGAAATTCAAAACTAAATGAACAGTATCTTAAATTTTCGATCAACTCTATGCATTTAGGAAAGGGCATGCTAAGTTTGCATTTGTGAGTGAAACATTCACAAGTTTTCTGTCTACAACTCAAAGTTAGTCGAACAAATCTAAAAATGACCACCGGTACTATTAAGGAGACTCCGAAAAAGAAACAATAATAAATTAATGTCTATAAAACAATGGCCATCCCTACATTATTATATAGTGCGGCAAATAACAGCGAGAAAGAATAGAGTAACGATCGCTTGCAGGATAGAGTTCGTTAGAGTATAAAAGAAGTGACGATATTCGTGTACAAATGCAGAACATTGTTGAAATAAGAGATACATACAGATTAGAATGTCACAATTACATACAAAGAATAGAACAGAACCATATTCCTCTACAAATACCTTAAGTATGAACTTAATGGTAGAAGAGCAGTGAGTCCACCCATAAAAAGATGAAGAAAACAACTTTAAAAAACTTCCTGAAAATGGAACAGGCCAAATGACCTAAGTCGGAATGTTAATGATGATGATGATGATGATGATGATGATGATCATACATACATACATACATACATAAGGGTTCTGCCCAAGGGCTGGTCTTTCACTGCAAACTCAGCATTCTCCAATCTTTCCTATTTTCTGTCTTCCTCTTATTCTCCGCATGTGGTCCATATATCTTAATGTCATCTATCATTTGATATCTTCTTCTGCCCCGAACTCTTCTCCCGTTCACCATTCCTTCCAGTGCATCCTTCAGTAGGCAGTTTCTTCTCAGCCTGTGACCACCAATTTCTTTTTCTCTTTCTGATTAGTTTCAGTATCACTCACCCACTCTTTCAAACACAACTTTATTTCTAATTCTCTCTGTCCATTTTACACGCTTCATTCTTCTCCATATCCACATTTCAAATGCTTCTAGTCGCTTCTCTTCACTTCGTCTTAATGTCCATGTTTTTGCTCCATATAGCCTAATGACACACTCCACACAAAACACTTCACTAGACTCTTTCTTAGTTCTTTTTCCAGAGGTCTGCAGGAAATGCTCCTTTTTCTATTAAAAGCTTCCTTGGCCATTGCTATACTCCTTTTGACTTCCTGGCAGCAGCTCATGTTACTGCTTATAATACATCCCAAGTATTTGAAGCTGTTCACTTGCTCTATTGCCTCATTTAGTAGTGGCAATTTTACTTTCTTTATTTTTCTTCCGACTACCACGATCTTCGTCTTGTTTGCATTTATCTTCATCCCATACTGTCATTTAGCTCCAGTAGCATATCCCTTAGTATCGACTCCTCTTCTAGTAACAACGCCGTATCTTCAGCAAATCTTATAGACTTATTCTTCTTCGTCCTACTTTCATCCCTCCTATGTTCTAAAAATAGTTCTTCACCAGATCCTCCAAATAGATGTTGAACAGAGTAGATTATAAAGGGCATCCTTGTCGTATTTCTCTCCCTACTTCACTTCCTTATGAAATGTCGTATCCAAAGTTGTACGTGTAATTTTAACGCTAAGACTAAATTAGTGAGCATTTCTTAAAAACAGAAGAAAGAAAGAAAGAAAGAAAGAAAGAAAGAAAGAAAGAAAGAAAGAAAGAAAGAGAAGAAAGGAATATAAACAGTAATATACGAAGAAAGGAAAAAAGAAAGAGAAAGGAACACAGAAAGAAAACATGTAAGAGAGGGTCAGGAGTAATACTGACCGATGAAACAAACACTGCTCTGTTATGAAGATAGTAGAAGATATCCGTGCTTGCAGTTACATGTGTAACTTAGTCCCTTCTCCTTCGAGAGCGGTGACTTATAGGAGCCTGTGCAAATTTATGTGACTGAAAAGTTGTGATCCGGATCAGGTTTGTCTAGCCTCGGGATGAATACACATAAGTGACTATATGAGTTCATGGGACTCTAGCTGACTATGCCTTTCTTGGCAGCTCGGTGATTGCACACACAAATCGTAGCCGAACAAGTGAAGGTGTAGATGTGTGTACATACTACCATCAAGATAAAAGTAGTTCACGTCTTTAATTAAATACTATTTTTAAATGTACGGAGTCGAATTAGAGTTACAAGGAACAAAGCCATTAATTATAATATGACTTGCAGTTTAGACCAGTCCGGGTTGTAATAACTTGTACTTTTTATTTGATACTTAGCAGACAATGCTTATGTCAGCATTAATGTTTATATTTTAAAAGTATTGAAAGTCGTCATCCCGTCGGTAGTCTCACGGTTACCTGCTGGCCATTGGAACCCATGTTCGCTGGTTCAATTCCGGCGCAGAGCAATAAAATTCTTAGCTTGGCTTCCTCCAGGAAGGAACTGTGGGTTCTGTATCGGAGAGTTCCTGTACGTTAAGGAATCCTGTTCCTGATAGAGGGTCCTGGAAAATTAGGTGTGTTCATGTTTCCCCTACAAGTGTTCCGTTGATATTATCGTGTGGCGTTATGTGGTTGTCTGCCTTGATGCACCGAGAGCAACGCCTATGGCGGCAAAAATAACTACAGCTTCGGGGCGTCTTTCATTGATGGGTGCGCTTGGGTGATTAACGGAAAGTTAAGTACCCGAAATTATAATAAAAAAACAGAATCATTCATCTATGAGTAATTTCCATTTTTTATACACTAAGAATTTTTGATCTCGTTAGTAGGATTTACCCAAAATCCATATTTTGTCTCTCGTCTATAGGCCTAACAGACGCCACTCTCATGATGAGGGATGGGCCTCCACGTAAGATAATCATGCCCTATGTGAGATTCGAGTGCAAGACATGTGTTCAGGGACGTTAAATCTGTGCCTTATCCATTGCGTACACCGCGAAGTTATCTTAAAAGGATCATGTCCTCAATTTATGCTCAAGTAAAGCGTTCAGGCATGTAACCAGAGGAAAATTGACTGTTTCCTGACAGGAATGTGGCAATTTAGCTTCCTTTCGCAGGGACTAGCTAGACTTCTCATAAGTCCCATAAAACAAGGGAACGTCTCTTTTTCCAGTAATGTGTCCCGTTATCTCGAGAGAGATCTTCGGAACATGTTCTTATGCTGTATTTAAAAATTAGTGACTGAAAGAACAAGAGTGGGAAAACCAACTGTTATTTAATTATAAATATCAATGTCCATCACAGATCGACCTGGTTGGCGAGTTAGTATAGCGATGGCCTTCTATGCCCAAGGTTGCGGGTTCGATCCCGGGCCAGGTCGATGGCATTTAAGTGTGCTTAAATGCAACAGGCTCATGTCAGTAGATTTACTGGCATGTAAAAGAACTCCTGCGGGACAAAATTCCGGCACATCCAGCGACGCTGATATAACCTCTGCAGTTGCGAGCGTCGTTAAATAAAACATAACATTTCCATCACAGTTGATGCCATTAGAATTCGTTACGTTGCTGGCAACACTGGAGGTGACATTGAATGTATACAATGTTCTTAAAAGATTTATTTATTATAAAGGAAACTGCTAACAGATCAAAGATTTTTTAATATCACTTGTTTGATGAGATATAATAAGTGATATATGTTCAGAATTCCAAAGAAGATACTCGTAGTAAATTGAAGTAAATTCTTAAATCAAACCATTTACTTAAAGTAAGTGTGAATCTATTCAAAAGTGTCGCAGAAAAGATCCCAAACTTTAAAAAGTGAAAGTTAAGTATATGTATTCCTGTTACAAATGTAAATGTTGACAGATTGTTCTCTCAAATAAACTCACTGTGGATTGATAAGAAATAAAAGTTACATTATAAAGACAGTAAAATCAGTGCTTATTGTGAAATTATTTTTAAGCCAGCATTGTGTGCCTCCAAGGGGACTGTTTACCTCTTTATAAGTATGTAACTTACCTCCTGTTTACTAGAGATGTACGTAAATTGCCTTCTATTTACCTAGGACTTCGAATCATCAAATCCGCCACTGAGTGCATCTCGCACGATACTATTTGTTCATCCGCCGAAATGACGTCATTCCATAGAAACTTAACAGTCTTTTCAACGTCAGCTATCCAAAGACTTATCACTTCATTGTTTTCTTAAACTAATACAGAGCGACACCTATGTGTCCCTTAGAAGCCTGGGCAAAAGGAAGAAATCTGTTTTGCGCGAAGAAATATTTTCATAAAATAAAATACTTGCACTTCGGCAAAAACAGATTACTCGACTTGAGTTCGTAAGGACTGTTTGTTTTAAATTTCTGCGTTTTTAAATAAGTCAGTAATTAATGTTTTAAACATATTTTAAGTTTTATGACGAAGTTTTTCCAGCTGAATGTGACCAATATTTTTAGCCCTTTGAGTAATTTGTGCAAATTACACTCTGAATCCTATATTACTGACAGTCCTAAGTCTGCAAATGGAAAGGAGAATGTTGGTTATAGTGGCGTATTTACAAACGTGAAGTACGTTCACTCTCTCAGGTAAAGGGGAGGAATTTACATACCGTAGCTCATGTAAACAGGAGGCAATTTACGTCATTTTTTGACCTGGGAAGACAATTTATCGTCTCCGGATTATGTTGCATTGCATGACTTATTGCTTCACAACAAACAGTTGCACAAGAAATTCATTTTTCAATAATGTACTGTACGAGTGACTCTGATTTATAACAGAATATTCCAAGGTGAACATATTTGTAAAGAATACATTTTCAATTCATTTTGTCAAATTTATTCTTTAAGTAGTTTATCTTCAATAATACTACTCAATTTGATTTATAGAATAGAATAGAATGTTTTATTTTCGCAGGCAGAGTTAATGTCCTAAGGCCTTCTCTTCCACTCAACCAGCCTTAATCAATACAAGTTACATACATATTTAAATTATTAATATTTACAATACACTTAAAAGGGTCTCCAGCAATACTCTTCCGTTAAGTTTTAAAGACTAGTACATATTTATTTAAGTAGAGATAAACCTATAAGATAAAGTAATAATTTATGAGCTAATTTAATTCAATTCAGTCTATATGCAATATGTAAAGAAACATAATTAATTTGAGATAGCTAGTTGGTTAAAATGATGAGAACTAATTTAATATAAGTTTACTAGAACTGTGTTATAGGGAGCAAGATATAAATCTAAAATATACTTATATAATGAGAATATTAATGTAATTAAATTTTGCCATTAGAGGTATTGTATTCTATTTAGAGAAATTCATGGTAATAATAAAAATGGACAGATATTAGTTTCCATATAAGTAGCAAATATTAATCAGTAATTAATATGTTGAGAAAGTATTTCTGTAATTCTGACCTAAATGAAGTTATTGTCCAACAAGCCGTTACATCACTAGGAAGTGAGTTCCAATTTCTAGCAACTGAAACTGTATAGGTTGAAGAATATAAAGATGTGCTGTGGTAAGGTATAATGAGCAAATTGTTATAATGAGACCTGGTACTTAGCTGATGATATGCGGATAAATTTTGAAAACGAGAAGCTAAATAGATTGGGGTAGCGGTGCGCAGAATTTGAAATAAAAGAATAAGAGAATGCAGGGCTCGTCGATCACTTAGTCTTAGCCAAGACAGATTTTGGAAAGACGGGAAACATGATCACACTTACGAATATTGAAAATATAACATTATGCACACGTTGTAGCCTGCTGCTCAAATTTGCATTTAGGTTACTTAATATAATACCGCACTGGATAAATCATCTGCATCGCATGCTCAAAACGGGAAGAGATCCAAAGAAGCGCTGGATTGAAAATTCAACTGTGAAATCGTAAAAGGCCATTTGGCCTAATACTTGAAGGGAAGTAGAAGAAGAGGAAGCAGAAGAAGAAGAAGAAGAAGAAGAAGAATATAATACCGCAGTAGTCGAAGTGTGGCATTACGAGTGTTTGTACAAGGATTAATTTTAATTTATCAGGAAGAAAGTGCTTTACTCGCTTTAATGACTGAATAATAGAAAATATTTTTTTTTAGAAGTGTGATTCACTTGTTCATTTCATTCCAGGTGACAATCCATAATATAAATGCCAGGGTTCTTCACACTCTAGCTGTATGGAATAGTAATATTATTTACAATTATCGGTAGCAAATTTTGTTTGTCACACTTCGATCTTTGATGTTCTATTAAGATAGTCCGTGCGTTTTCGACCATAAGGATATTGAATTCAAATCATCATTAGCTTTAGTTATATCGTCATTTATGTAGTTAGGTCGAGTATGCAGATAGATTTGTATGTCATCAGCATAAATATGGTGTCGGCAGTATGTTAGATTAGAAGAAATATCATTAATATATATATAATTTGTTAAAAAATGTCATGGAGAAGCACGACGGAGGCCACCGGCATAGCTCAGTCAATTAAGGCGCATGCCTACCGATCCGGAGTTGCGCTCGGGCGCGGGTTCGATTCCCATTTTGGCTGATTACCTGGTTGGATTTTCTCCGAGGTTTTTGCCAAACGTAAGCAACTGTCAGGTAATCTACGACGAATCCTTGACCTCATGTCGGGAACTACCATCTCGCTATCACCAATTCCATCGACGCTAAATAACCTCGTAGTTTATACAGGGTCGTTAAATAACCTAGTAAATAAATAAAGTAAATGAGTGCGATGGATAATATAGCTACAACAAAGCACAATTTAAAATCAATGATGAGTGTCCTGTATCTTTTCTGATGTTTCTGGGAACCCTAGACTAGGCGTGCATCCTGTTTTGCACTTGTTCTGTGTTGTTTCGTGCTTACCGTATGAGCAATAAGTGCCACTTACTTACGTACAAATGGCTTTTAAGGAACCCGAATGTTCATTGCCGCCCTCACATAAGCCCGCCATCGGTCCCTATCCTCTGCAAGATTAATCCAGTTTCTATCATCATATCCCACCTCCCTCAAATACATTTTAATATTATCCTCCCATCTACGTCTCGGCCTCCCCAAAGGTCTTTTTCCCTCTGGCCTCCCAATTAACACTCTATAAGTATTTCTGGATTCGCCCATACGTGCCACATGCCCTGCCCATCTCAAACGTCTTGATTTAATGTACCTAATTATGTCGGGCGAAGAATACAAAGCGTGCAGTTCTACGTTGTGTAACTTTCTCCATTCTCCTGTAACTTCATCCCGCTTAGCCCCAAATATTTTCCTAAGCACCTTATTCTCAAACACCCTTAACCTATGTTCCTCTCTCAGAGTGAGAGTCCAAGTTTCACAACCATACAGAACAACCGGTAATATAACTGTTTTATAAATTCTAACTTTCAGATTTTTTGACAGCAGACTAGATGATAAAAGTTTCTGAACCGAATATTAACACGCATTTCCCATATTTATTCTCCGTTTAATTTCCTCCCGAGTGTCATTTATATTTGTTACTGTTGCTCCAAGATATTTGAATTTGTCCACCCCTTCGAAGGATAAATCTCCAATTTTTATATTTCCATTTGGTACAATATTCTGGTTACGAGACATAATCATATACTTTGTCTTTTCGGGATTTACTTCCAAACCGATCGCTTTACTTGCTTCAAGTAAAATTTCCATGTTTTCCCTAATCGTTTGTGGATTTTCTCCGCATAGACAAGAAGCTGATGTAACCCGTTCAATTCCAAACCCTGCCTGTTATCCTGAACTTTCCTAATGACATATTCTAAAGCGAAGTTAAAAAGTAAAGGTGATAGTGCATCTCCCTGCTTTAGCCCGCAGTGAATTGGAAAAGCATCAGATAGAAACTGACGAATACGGACTCTGCTGTATGTTTCACTGAGACACATTTTAATTAATCGAACTAGTTTCTTGGGAATACCAAATTCAATAAGAATATCATATAATACTTCCCTCTTAACCGAGTCATATGCTTTTTTTAAATCTATGAATAACTGATGTACTGTACCCTTATACTCCCATTTTTCTCCATTATCTGTCGAATACAAAAAATCTTATCAATAGTTGATCTATTACGCCTAAAGCCGCACTGATGATCCCCAATAACTTCATCTACGTACGGAGCTAATCTTCTCAAAAGAATATTGGACAAAATTTTGTACGACGTCAACAAAAGTGATATTCCTCGAAAGTTACCACAGTTGGTTTTGTCCCCCTTCTTAAAAATAGGTACAATTATGGACTCCTTCCATTGTTCTGGTACAATTTCCCTTTCCCAAATAGCAAGTACACGTTTATAAATTTCGCTATATAATGCACTTCCACCCTCTTGTATTAATTCTGTTGGAATTTGATCGATACCTGGAGACTTGTACTTTTTCAGATTTTCTATCGCAATTTCGACTTCTGAAAGCGTGGGTTCGGTTATAAATGGCTCAGCAGTTTGTATTTCAATTTCGTTCCGATCATTTCTATTTGGCCTATGTACATTTAGTAGTCGCGCAAAATAGTTTTTTCCATCTGTTTAGGACTGATGGAGAGTCTGCAAGCAAGTCACCATTCTCATCCTTGATCACGTTTACCCTTGGCTGATATCCGTTCTTAAATTCCTTTATACCCTTATATAAATCTCTAATGTTTTTATTCTTACTATTTGTTTCTACCTCATTCAGTTTTTCCTTCAAGTAACCTCTCTTTTTATTCCTTAGTGTACGACTTGCTTCCCGTCTTTCATTGAAATAATTATCTCTCTTCTCCTCAACTGGATCCTGTAAGAATTTCAATTTTGCCTGTTTCCTTCTTTCTACTGCAATGCACCAATCTTCATCAAACCACGGTTTCTTTTTCTTAGTTTCATAATAACCTATGCTCTGCTCAACTACAATTTTGATACTATCTCTGATATTTTCCAACACGCTGTTAACATCTAATTCTTTCTCAACTTCGTCGGAACTTTCTAAAGTGGCAAATCTATTCGAAATTTCGACCTGATAATTTTGCTTAGTTACCTTGTTCTTTAATTTCAAAATATTGAATTAAGTAATATTAACTTGTTGCTCTACTCGCTTGGCTAGTCTTTCTCTTAATTCTCCAATTACCAAATAATGGTCAGAATTACAGTCTGCACCCCTGAAAGGTCGAATGTCTACTATGCTAGTATGTCTCCGTTTATCTATCAAGATGTCATCTATCTGGTTGTGTGTCAATCCATCTAGAGAAGTCCAAGTATATTTATGTATATCCTTATGTTGTATTTTTGACAATTACATTTTTCGATGTGGAAAATTTGACTAATCTAACTCCATTGTCACTACTAGTAACGTGCAGGCTCTCTTTTCAAATAGTTGGTCTAAAAATATCCTCCCGTCCTACTTTAGCGTTGAAATCCCCCAATAAAATTTTCAAGTGATATCTAGGTAACTGATCAAAAGTATGTTCCAATTCCTCATAGAAGCTATCCTTTATATGGTCGTCTTTCTATTCTGTAGGGGCGTGAGCATTTATAACTATGATGTCGCACCATCTACCCTTAAGTACTAAATATGATAACCTGTCACTGATAAATTCGACCTTTTTTACTGCTGATTCTATTCTTTTATGAACAAAGAATCCTGTTTCTAATTGGTGATTATTGTTTCCTTCCCCATAATACAACAAGTAATCTCCTATTTGTGATATGCCATTCCCATCTAACCTAACCTCTTGTACTCCCACGAAGTCTATTCTATATCTAGCTAGTTCTTTGGCTACTAATGTTACCCCTCCTGTTCTGTAAAGACTAGTTACGTTCCAAGTGCCAAATCTCAAAACCAGTCCTATTCCGAGGCTTATTGAATGGATTCGTAACAAGCTGTTTTTTACGGTGATAGGTTGTTAGCCCTTCGCCAAACCCCCAAGCTGCAGGACCACCCCTTATCGGCTGTCCACGACTGCTTATTCAATATATTTGCAGCTACCCTCCATATCTGGAGACCGTCTCCTCTATCCGCAACCTGAGGACGCGCCATGCCGTGGTGATAGGGACCCACAATAAATGGCAATAAGTGCCACTACTCTTAAATAAATGAAGAGTTCGCGGGAAAAACGATGAATGTCACAGTTTTGTTAAGGTTGATGTCATTATGTAATTCAATGGATCACTACGAAATTTGATGTTGTTCTTATGAAAAATGGTAAAAAGGAGAATTATCACCACGAATACAGTAATCCTTTCCTTTATTTTCTATAGGAACAGCATTACATCTTGCAGTTATAGACTCAATTAGATCATTATCTAATCCTTAACAGAAATGTGACATTCGTCGTTTTTTCCGCGAACTCTTGAAATGTCTCATTTGAATGAGAAGTATTTCGAAAATACGGACGGAACAGTCAAAGGCGAACATTAGTCCTAAAAGTAGAGAATTATGAAAATGAATCATTCTCTGATTGGTAATGCTCTCCTCTTTTCTTTATCTGAATTGACTTTCTTTGTCTCATTCTGTCTCCAGTTCGATGGTTCGCTGTAATTTCATGACTTATTAGTTTACTGTAAAGTTAATATGAGCATAAAGGCAACACGCCCATTCCGAAAGGGAAATACATGTACATACAATGCTCTTGCCGAGAATCGAACCAGGAAATGTTAGTTTCGTAGATACAATGCAGAGATATCGGGATCAGTACTATGAGAAAATGAAGAAGGTGATGGATATAAGATAGCAATATTTCGGTGTGACTGTCGGATTTGAGTGACGCAATAGGTTTCAATCGATATGTGGGGAGCAACCTGTAATTCAAGCTCCCGACTTATGAAATCGCTGTCTGTGCACGTGTGAGGGCGGGGTCGTGCTCTATGGGACACAGCATCTCATTCGCTCGGCTCACACGTCCCCCAGGGCGTCGTCAAAAAAATGGCAACAGCTCGTGGGAGTGGTTGCTCTTAATAGGCCCCGCGGAAATGTGCGAGCAGATGCGATTCGGACTATGGTTCTTGTTACACTTCTCCTCCGACTTTACTTGTGTACGTTCTAATTAAAGGATCATATTCTATCACTGTACACTGTTGACGATATTTGATATTCAATTATAAAAATCATAGAAAACTACTAAATTGCGGGCAGATTTAGTATAAGAGGACCAAAAATTGATATCCGAACAGTATTTCTTTTTTTCCTGAAATAAAATTAAATGCGTGATTTTGATGTGAAACCTGCCCCATTTCGGTAGGTAGTTCGTGAAATGAGTTGTCAATTAAATCCATTAAGTATGTTAAGCTCTTTTTCTTACGCATATCACATCAGCATAACCAAAATATAAACTAAACTTGGTTTCTAGATTGTCCACACGAAGATTTGTAATGACTAGGCTCCGTATTTCAGCTACCTATCTATAAACTGGAATGAAATTGCCTGATTCGAAGTATATGTGACGCCAAAGCGCAGGTATAGGTACGTTCGTATACAAAATAGTTACACATCCACTGCCCTCTTCCTCTAGAATGTCAAAATGAGGACGCAGTCATAGTGAGTAGTCTTATCGATCAGTACTCTTACTAGTATTATTTAAATAATATTGCATCTTTGTGGCTGATTCAAGGTTCGTTGCAGAGGTAAAATGCGTTAGGTAAAACGGTCAAGCATGTAATATTGCGGGACATAGTTGAAGATATTTGAAATAATATTTTCACTGTCAATGTAGACAACATTACATATAAATTGTGTAAAATAGACGTAAAAGTGACAAAAAACAGTGCACTGAAAAACACTGCAATACCAAAAGGCACAGAAAGTGTGTCGAACATAATCCAAAAGAACCAGTATCGTCAAAAGCTGAAAATTATGAAGATATTAACTCGACGTTTAGCATGGCTTTGTGTAGCCCACCATGATGTTCAGTGCCAAAATCCCAATTAATAAATTAAATCTACATTTTAGGGAATTTCTAGAGAAGTATCTACAAAGAAAATTAGTGGGTTTTCAGTGATGAGCGACATGGAATACCCTAATGATACACGAACAAATATCAGACAATAGGAATATCTTGTACTACATCATGCACCAATAACATCATGTGCTATTGAAAGAATTTCTTGCAATATAAAATCATTTCAAGTGACATTCGCATATGTTATTACACTGCAAAGATCACGACGAAAATGAACATCACGACTCAAGCATGTGTTTAGTAGTATAGCTTCAGAATGTCGAGAGTTGACTGTACTCCACGAACACGCAGCGACGACCTGTTTGTTTATATCCTTATCCTTTGCATTACCTATGTTCGGCGTACTATATACCCAATGTGTCTTTAACTTCAGTCTTTAGGTAGCTGGAATACGAAGTCTAATAATGACAGTCAGCATTTTCGTATACGCAGAAAAGCTCCCCTCATTGATTGTTCACAATAGATGTAAGAAGCCCCATTGTCGGTAAACAATTCACACCACATTCACTGTGATCTTCTACTAGTTCTCCAAAAATCTTTTTGCATCAAAATATAACCACGGTTGTATAATAGTCTACTAAGAAATCGATGTTTCATCGATAGCAATAGAGATAGTACAAGTGAGTACACTACGAGAAAATACAGACTTATTGGCATTACCAAAGCGGTTGACAAATTAACATAAACAAAAGTCAAAAACATGTTTTTTTAACCATATTGAATTATATTTTCATGCATGTTTCATTGGTTTTGCGGCAGACGAGTTATATTTTCTTTATTGACATATTTCGCACAATGATCCACATTTCGCGTTATTTCGCGTGTTTGTTTTACTTAAAAATGATGTTTTAGATATCTAGAAGGGTAAATTTAACAAAGATAGCATTGTGGAGAATTTCGCGTGTATCGCTATTACCCAAAAATACAGTCCTTAATGATAAGACATCCTATGATTCTGCCTGATAAGTAGGCTACATCTATTTATTATCAGGTAGTACATCTCACTCGACGATATGTGTCACAGAAAGAACAATAATTGTTTGTACACATCTTACTCCGATTAGCGTAATATATTACTAGCCAGCGATGTATGCAATGGAGGGAGAAAGGAACTGGCCACCCTATGTCATTATAGGGTCATTCCATATCAAATCAACAAGGCACTCAACCCTACCGACTCAGATTTCTTTCAAATTTTGAGGGTTTGTTTTACCTGCCGCTCTAACTAAAACTGCCGAGTTTCATATGTCCTGTGCTTTTCGTTTTCTGTCAGTGGCGTTTCAAACATGAAGAAAAATCATATTTTTGTAAGCACGCCGCTTCAATTATAATTATATATATATATATATATATATATATATATATATATATCAACAACGTCTCCAGATAAATTTACAAAAATTGGGTGATACATTCTTAATATGTGATAGTTTTACTGCTAATATTGTTTTCTGCATGTATTCAATTACACTAAAAAAACATGATGATACAATTTTCATATATTCATATTTTAAAATGCGGGGGTTCTATTTTAAGGAAAAAAATATATAGTGCGGCTCATTTAGTGATATAATGAACTGATAAGTTTCAACTTGGAATCATCATAGGTTACAAAGATAAAAATTATTATATCAGTGCAAGCGTAAGATAACCGTATAAGTCGCAATAATTACCTATGTCCCACACATTCGTTGTATTTAATTATATTTGATCATATTCTTGAATGTAATTTAACTTGTACATAATTTGAATTTTTTAAATTATTACCTCAAATAAATTATTGTCACATGGATTTTGTTAAATCTGAAGTTCTGTAAGAAATGCTTACCGGTCATTGCTGAGAAAATAGCCTGATCATCTTTCCAGGCAGGATGCTGCGTTGTTTCAGCTGCATTTTAAAACTGCTTAGCAAGTATAATACCCATCCTAAACAGCAGGACTGTATGAAACTTGTGTTCCAGACACTGCGGTGGATTTTGCAAATCGAAGAGCAAGCATTTTTTTTCCTCTTCAGTATAGCCTTTTTCAGTCACATAAACGGTATTAATGTTTGGGAGATGATTCCTTGTCCAGTCATACAATTCCCTAGAGTTATTTGTTTATCGGATGGTCTCTGCAAACTAGCACAAATCGCAAACCTTTTAAGTGTCCCACCTATAACGTCGCATGCTCTTTTGCCATGCGATATTAAAAAATAATGCAATTCTGTTGGAAATCCAAAATCTTCTTCATGTAATGTGAGATTCAGGAAATTTTTTCCTATTTTTATACTGAGCAGAGAATCCTTCGGAGAAATACATAAGTTTTGTGGTGAATTACAGATGTTAGTTTTAATGACTCCATTTGATATTTTTTAAACAGATGTACAGCTGTAGTGTCATATTTCGGGCAGTGTGAAATTATTATCAGATTTTTAATAGAGACTGTATCGGATGACGATTAGTTATAATATATTACGAAAGTATGAATGGTTGACTGCACATTGGTTCTATGATATGACTGAATTTCATCTTGGATTACGAAATAATAGTTTTCAGCGAAGCCGCATAACACAACAAGCTGGCATGGCTGTAGAAATGATTTCATATCACGTAGAAACTTACTTTGTTCAGATGATATAAATGAGTGAGTCAGTAAATCACCAAGTTTCTGCAAGAGACAGTCAAAAAATTTGTTTGTGGGTTTCATTATGGTCTCAAGCGTTGATCGGTCAGTCGTCATCCACTGCTTGTAGGTCACTGATTCACTGAAGTTTTATACGAAACATTTCTCTAAACCCTCTCTTATTTTGAATGGTTCAGGACATTCTGTACATTTCCTGAACAAGCAATTTATATGAGGAGGATTGCACACCATAGTAGCCAAGAAATGTTGATAAGTTGGAAGGTATAAAGAAAAATTTTCTTGAAATCCACGTAGACCTGAAATTTTAATAAATTGCTTCCGGCATAAGTTTTACATTCTGATAAGGACACAAACACAAACAGTATAGTTCCACTAACTCCAGCTAGAATACAATTTCTTGGTCAGGGTTAGAATTTTTAAACACTGCGTATAATTAATTTCTGCTCATGTGATTTACTCCGTGATTCTTTAATCACAACAAATATTGCTTACCCGGCATCATTCTGCTTATCTCGTCAGAACAACAGAATTCTGTAACTTTACCGGCAACAGCCGCGAGCAAGGGTTTTCCAGGTTTCGGATTTGGTGAACACAAAATTCCCTCTCCCTTTGCTAGGACTTTTGCTTTCCGAAATATGTATTCGAAAGCTGAAAGAAACTCTTTTTTATATTATTTACGCTCCAGCTTTTAGGTAGTAGTGTTAAATGGTGATTTTCTCACTTTTACCTGAATTTTGAAAATTTTCCTGCAACTGAGACAAAATTTCAGAATCAGAAAGGTCCTGGTTCCTCGGCGTCTTTAATATCGAAGACTTTATCTTTTACAATATTTTCAAATTTCTGTCTCTTATATTTCTCTTGTTGTAGACTTTCTTGCTTAATAAGGAATATACCTTGGTCAAAAAGACTTGTATTTAATGAACTTACATTTGCTGTAGAGTCCACGTATTCTTCATTACTAGGGTCATTATGTGGATTCTGCGTAATAGCATCATATTATATTTTTATTTCTTTGCGACACATAGCGCACACCTTTTGCTCCTGTTTTAAATCAGGAAATACATGAAGCATCCACGATATAACACTTCTTAAATTTTTCCTCTAATTACAATGCCCTGATTTCTTGGAGGGACTGCAGCAAACATAGGCCTATAACTTAAAACGCGACTCCATTACATCCCACAAAACTATCACATACTACAAAAACTAACGACACTGCACTTGAAACAGATTGCACGTTTTGTATAAATTGAAGACTGTATAAACTGCCACTCATGACGGCCTGACAGATCGGTGACGAAGCTTATCAGACAAGTACGAACTCGTGCGCATGCAGTGTTGGTGTAAGACGGGTTTAAGTGCTACAAACCGATACATTGATATGTTTTTTTTACTGATATTCCTGAAACGTTTCCAAAATGAAACTTACGCCAAGGGGAGAATACTCTTACATCTATAACATATATTTTTCGCGAAATAATTTATGTCCCGCATTTATAGACATTCGATGTTCAAATGTGTTTCACGTGACTATTCAATAAAGAATTCATTACTTTGATGCAAACCTATTTTTATATAAACGTATGATCCATTAGCTTTAAAATAAGCCCAAGTTTAAGATTCTACCTCAATTAGAAGAAAAGTTATGAATAATTTTTGTTGACATAGTATGCGATATTTTTACATTTTTTCTCATATTGACAGCATTTCTGTATGGATATCGTGCATTATTGAGGTCTAAAATTTCACATAATTAATTACCTTAAGGTTCTTTACCATCCCACCAAATTTAATGAAAATCTGAGGTGGTCGGGTTGAAAAGTCTACTTTTTTGTGTTGATTTGACATGGAATGGCCCTATATCCTGGCCTAGCTGTCTCATGAGTAATGTCTTATTGGTATCACATATGAGGTTCCAATCTCGGACAGTTGCCTTAACAACAACAACAACAACAACAGTGATAAGACATTGCAGTAAAAGCAAATACAGTAGCTGGAAATATAATTAGGTCGATATTCAACGGTAATATTTAAATATTATTTTCGAGACGAAAACATTATTGCATATCAGGCATATCAGGCATATCAGGAGAAAAAATACATATACGAGTAATTAAAATCATAAATTAAAGTTATTAACATTATAGAAAATTAAATAACTAAACTTAATTAATGTGATACGAATACTTTTTACAACATGGCTAACAAAAGAGTACAACATACATTATTGTGGACTACTTACCAAAGCTGGAAAAGAAGAACAGTAACAAAATGGAAAGACGGAATCCACAACGTAATGAAATAGAGTGACCTAGAAGGAGAGCAGAAGATGCAGAGACACATCACAAATAAGCTACATCATCATTCCTGATAAGTAATCGGCTGCGGTTACTGTGAACACCGGTGACATAGTTTTGGCGCTCTAGCATATCCATGTTACCTAGCAACGATAGACCTCAGGCGGCATATGTAGTCTATCCTATACTCATGATTAAGTTATGCCTATTTTCCGCGGAAAGCATTACAGACAATGAACTTATAATTATACGAAGTTTCGATTTTCGTTTTGTGTAGTTTTAACAAGAATTGTGCATAGGCCTATATCCATGTGTGTATGTGTTCCTTCGTTCATTTACTGTATTTATTTACTTGTTTATTTAGTTATTTTATTTCCTTAGCTATTTATTTATTTATTTAATTAGACCTATGTTTTGTTTAACGACGCTCGAACTGCCGAGGTTATATCAGCGTCGCCGGGTCTCCGGTGTGCCGGAATTTTGTCCCTTAAGGGTGCTATTCATAGACATTTCTCAGCACGCGCTACGAGCGTACTAAGCGAGCCTCGGCTATCCACTAGTTACTAGTACAGAATTCAAATCATATCCTATCGCTAACACTGGTTTATGAATACGAAAAACGCTGATAATCCACCGAAAGCCCGCGCTAAAAATGTCTATGAATACGGCCCTAAAAGTTCTTTTACATGCCAGTAAATCTGCTGACATAAGCACACTTAAATGCCATCAACCTGGGCCGGGATCGAACCTGCAACCTCGGGCATAGAAGGCCAGCGCTATACCAACTGCGCCACCCAAGGCAACCTTATTTATTTATCTACTTATGTATTGATATACTTGTTTATTTACTTATTTCATTTACTATACTTAGCTATTTATTTATTTGTTTATTTATTTAAAACTAGATCATTTGCAATGATGGCATTTTATATTGTGATATAATTTTTATACTTATGCAGAGTGGAACGGGACCGATGCACCAAAATTTAAAAGGTGATTCTACATGTTAAATATAACAAAACTTTATTACACTTTACCTTCGATGAAACACCATTAAGCAGAAAAAAATAGTATTTTTCCCTAATGTTTGCAGCGCTCTATTGCGGTAACGGTCCTAGAGAAACGGCTGATTGCTATACAAAGGCCTATAGGTAAAAATAATTTGTCTTGAGCTTTTTTTGCAAACTAAACCGTTCAGCCATGAGTTTAAATTGAATAATTGGGAAAATCGAAATCTTGCAATGCAGCGCACTGTCGCGCGTCACCGACTGAGTACAGCAGAGGTGAAGAGGAAGGTAAGGAGTGCAGGAGGCGTAGCTAGAGTTATTGCCGCAGACAAAAAGGGTGGACCTAATTGTATTATAATACGTTGCTGTAAACTGACCTACGGATAATGAGGTAATTACATTTTTATGGAACAGGTTTGACTGATGTTGTAGAAATCAAAAATACTCACACAACTCGCTGGGAACAACAGATGTGTTTAGCACATTAATTGCTGTATTTGTCAATTCGCCCAGTTTTTAGTCCAGCTGAACATGTAGGTCAAGGAGAAAATATAAATATTCTTTCTTAAAACATGTCAGTTCGTGAGAAACTTAGCTTATTTCTGTCGATTTCATAGTAGACGCAAAAGCTAAATTTTAAGAACGCAGAACCGTTAAAATAAATTGGATTTACTGGAGAGTTCACTGAACTAATACAAGGATTCTTGTGCTACTCTCACTGGTGTCGTACTTAAGTATTTCATAGTACGTCTATTACATCAATGAGGACGTCTATGGACTCATAAAAACAGAGGAAACTGTAGCATGTTGCGAACAGGTAATAAAGAATCACGCTACACATTAATATTTATCTGCAAACAAGATCTGATAGTATGATCTTGATATTCATAAACATGACTCATTCTCTACATATTTAGCAACCGGATGTTGCATTGGCCAATGCCCGCTTAATACTTGTGATTATATGGTATTTAGTCTGCAATATATTTATTGGAGCCTGTGGCAATGTCGTAATATTTCGCCTGCAGACTTGGCGCCAATTACAATCGCCCTTGCAAACCTTACGATGTGTGTGAAACCTGGGGTCAGGCGAAGCAGGTTGCCGAGATGGTGAAACACTAAGACAGTTTTCCAAGTCGCTGTCTGTACCCCAGTACCCAGTCTGCCTTTTCTGAGTTACGCAAACTAGTTTGAAACAGTTGCCTGGCTGTCTGCCTGCCTGCTTACCTGGCGCTCGATGTTCGAATGCTGACATTGTTTCATGCAGGTTTCAACAAATTAACACTGTCGAATGAGGCAACAAAATGTTCATGTCCAAAAATTGCGGTATATCGTTTCGAGGACCGTGCAATTCTTGGGACGAGATGGCATCATTACAGTGATGATGGTGATGATTATGGTAATGATGTGAAAATGACGCAATAATCATGATATTTTGACGGGAAAGGAGACATTAAGAAAAGGAATATGATTATAAGATTACAGGACCAATGATATTATGACGATGAGGATAATTATAGACTATCTGTAGTGCTCGGGAAAAGTGACACAAATCAGTTTCCACAAACCTTTTTTGATAATTTATTGACAACTTACGGAACATCTGTTCGCTTGGAAAAAAAAAATACATAGGTATTCCTCCCATTACAATAATTCATACAGGAAAAAATCAAATCGACATAAACCAGTGTAAGTTGTCAATAAATTATCAAAAAAGGTTTGTGAAAACTGACCTATGTCACTTTTCCCAAGCACTGCAGATATTATGATGAGGGTAGTGATAAGTAGAGCCCTGCCTTTGGCAGTGGCGTATACTGGTTAAAGGGTTTGGGCTACCACTGATCCTATTATTACACAAAATATATCTAACAATTACTTTAATTTTAATAACTATGGTAAAACTAATAACACAAAATTATTACATTATGTTATATTATAAACTTTTTCTTTTGTAATTTCCTTGGGCTACCGCCGGTAGCCCCGGTAGTCCGCAAAATACGCCCCTAGCCTTTGGTCACCTAAAAGCTCCAAGCAACCCGCAGCAGTGTAGCTATGTGTATACAGAGTATAGCTCCGTGGTACCACCCCTCATCTGCACAGTTGCGTTCTGTTGTTCAGGTAATGAAGTACGCGGTCAACATGCCAAAACAAACCAAAGATAGGCGTTTGACTATCAGTGCTCTGATAGAAGAATTTGGTAACAAGTATTTCATGCAGAAAGAAGAAAACATTTTCTGTAAGGTATGCAACATAGAAATAAAAACCAACAAACGGCGTTTTATAGAGAAACATTGCAACACGAAAATACATGTTACACGTGTAAAAGAATTGTCCACAAAGCATGGAAACGTGCCTTCCACTTCCGACTTTCCCGCTAATCGGTCTGAATTTTACAATGACTTGAGTAAAATGTTGGTATTAGGGGATATTCCATTTCAAAGGCCCAAAATAGTTACTTTCAATAATTCATGAAAAATATACAGAAAGAAAACTTCCTTGTGCAACAACATTACGTAGATATCATTTATTGCCCTGCTATGAAAATGTGGTAGCTCGCATAAGGGAATCTGAAAATGTTTATGATAAATCATTGTAATGCATAAACGCTCGTAAAGGTCATAGAAGATATAGTTTTGTTTAATGAGATGTATGTCTTGTCAACTAATAATTCCAACCTGTACGACGTCTACAGTATGTAATTGCCATATATTTATTGTAAAAATAATACTTGACTTAAAATAAATAGTTTATTCTTATTGATTCTTATAAAATAATAATTTGTCGCAAAACTACTTTAAAATACAGGGATATCATTTTATTTTTACTAACATTTTTAATATTAACCTGGCTATACCTTTGGATTAACGGTTCAGAGCCGGAAACACCGTTTGCTACCCCCTTCCACGACTGGAGTTCGATGATACTTGCGTTAAATACAAACAAATCACTTTACTAGGTATAGGAGGGAAGAAAAGTAGTTCATCCACTTACGTAAAATAGGAGATACCGTAATTTTGAGTTTGATAATTTTCATTAGGTTTTTGTTTAGGCCCCTAATCAAAATACAGTACAGTATTAATAATAAATGTTTTTACTCACGAACTGAGTTATCCATGCGAACGTATTCATTATGCAGTTTATATTATACTGCCTGCAGCATATTAGCGTACAATATGAGAATGAAGTTAAATTGAAAAATAATCATAATATGGATATTTAAACACATTTTTGAAAATGGTGGCCGTTCATTTAGATACAGGCTTCAGTTCTTTTGTGCATATTATCGCACTATAGACTATTGCATCTAATTCCAATTACCAATTTTGTCCTTCGTACTAGTAACTCATGTTGAAATAATTCTATACCTATTATATAAAAGAGTATCTTGCGTACTGTAAATTCAATCTTCACCTCTGTTCGACCCGCACAGACATGCTATGTACTGTCCGTCCAAGTGGTTATGTCGCAGGATCGTAGAAAGGGGGAAAATCACGTGACAGTTAATTACTTTTATTTAAGTTATTTTAAACAGTTGGGGGTGAGGGAAATCGGGATGCGACGTAGGCAAACGGACGACAGTACCTGTGCGAAAATATGATTCAATACTGAAAGCTCTTTCGTCACTGGAAAACGCGAACATATTTCTGGAACGTAGTATACTCACTAACTCAGTATCGTTTGTGTTTACTACGACCATAAGGCGACTTTGACTGTATACGCTTCCTTCTGTGAGGAGAACAGTTGGAGGTTTACTAGTAGAGGGGGTGGGAGTGAAGTACATTCAAAAACTCAGGTACAATAAAAATTGAAGTAAAAATAAAATGATGTCCCTGTATATCGTACCTACTGTTCACAACGTACACACAGAGACGCAAGATGTAAACGCACAGTACAGTACCGGGGAGACTGATTCGCTGCTGCTTGCACTGTTTAGATTCACAGGGCTCTCCGTACACAACGAGGTTAGAAATGCTCGACTTCTACCTAACTTGTATCCAAAGTGACTGAAGGCTGGGCTCTAGTGATAAGAAGTTTACAAGATTACGAAATCAATTACGTATATGAAGACAAAAATGATATGAAAAGGAAATTATATGACAATGATATGACTAGAATTATAATGTAACATAACAAGAACGATGAAATGAGCAATCTTTCAAAACCTGACATGTTCATTTTCAGAAAATGCTACATTTTTGTGTCTCTGTGATAAACGAGTTTTTCTATGGTGAAATATTATAAAACTTCATAGTAAAAAATGATCTTTAATATTTCTGGCATCTGAAGTATAGTTTCTGAAAGTGGACATGTCAGTTTTGAAAATTTGCTCCTCAAAATAAGACAAGAACAGTTATAGCAAGAAATGAGTATGAGTATGAGGACAAAAACCATAATATGACAAGAATAGCCTATGCTACAATGGTGAGAATGATATTTTAATAAGGAATATGGGCGATGATGAAAATGACAATAGGTATCATTGTTGTTGTTTAGCCAAATGCCCGAAGACACGTTTGAACTCCATAAATGACACCGGTAAGGTATTGTTCATAAGACAATTAAGCGAGGAGATAATGGGTTACTAGGCTAGTTCCTTTCCCTTCCATTGCATACATTGCTGATTATTAATATATATATATATATATATTTTAATTTATTGAGTATGTCCCAACGAGTATAACTCATATGTAGGGGCTATACAAGAACACATACATATGTTAATCAATGTAATTGAAAACGTCATGAAACTACAGTCTGTGAAAACAAATAATAACACAAGAATGTGTGAAAGAAAGAAAGCAAAATAAGAACAAATAGTAAGATAACATAAAGTTTTGGGCAGAAAGAAGAAAAAGTTTGAAACCATGAAATAAATAAATCAACTGAGAATTAAAATAAATAATCTTCCCAAAAACGTATTTTTAAACAATTCTTAAAACACCGGCAATTTGGTAAAAGCCTATGTTCTAAAGGAAGTTGGTTAAAAGTTGTTAAAAATGGTTAAGTCCTTTCGTTCCATAAGTTACGGAGCTATGCTGAGAAAAATATATATTGTATCTTTTTCTTGTTAAATAAGTATGTATATCTTTATTAAAATGAAATGTAATATTACTATGTATTAAATTGTTAATAACTTTGTACGTGAAAATAGCAGCACCTAATTTGATAATTGATTCAACTGGTAGAACGAAAGAAAATTGATATAGATATTTAACTGGAGTCAAATAATGAAAACCCAAAAAATTTCTTAAAACTCTATTTTGAATAACTTTTAAAGGTCTCAAAGCAGTTTTCTTATTATGTCCCCAAATAAATGACATATACATTAAATGAGAATGGATAAAAGCATAATATACATTCAAGAGACAATATTACACTAATCAGACTTCATACGTATACAAACAACTATTCTTCCTCTGACACATATCGTCAACCGAGTTGTACAGTCTAATAATAGATGTACATATCAGCCACAATCTCGATCAGAGGTAACACTATGATTATGGTGACTATTACACTTTTACTACGTCACACTACTTTCGACCAATAAAACGGTACGAAAGAACGTCTTTCAATGAATCATGGCGGCTTATCGCACAATTTTATCGCGTCCCTAGCATTTGTTTAATTTTATCGCGTCCCTAGCATTTGTTTATTTTTATCACTACCCTAGCATTTGTTTCTTTGTTTGCCAACATTTCAAACTGCACTGGTCTGACCGTCAAAAAACAGAAAATTACAAACCACTCCAGTCGATGCACATCACTTTCAAATATGACTCGCATTTTGGCATTCAAGAACAAGAATTAATAAAGATCACTGGTCATATATGAAGAGCACCATTCGGAAATCCTGAATGAGTTGAGGGATACACCATGTACACCAACGAGTTCACTTCTTTTACGCACACGTCCAATATAACATCAACTGAACCACCAAAATATTCTAATTTGAAAATTGTACTTTCAATAATTGTTTCTTTTAAAATTATCCATGTTTATTTTTTATTTCATCATTGTTAATTAAAACGTTTCTTGTTTATTTCATCATCCCTAATTAAAACTTTTCTAACACTTGTTTATATTATTTAGGTTATGTTTGTTATAACTTCTGCTATATATTATGGATAGTTACGTAACAGAGATTGTTTAATACTAAGATTTGTTGAAAATCATCTGTCAAGTGACGTTGATTACTGGGATCCGGATGATTGAAATGGAATGCAAATGTTTCAATAAAAATGAAACTGAATCAACAAAGCCTTCTTGACTAGTAACAGTCCACAGAGTTCAATGATGATTCCATAGTTGGCACAACTGATACCGGTAACAAGAAAACATAATCATAAAACACTACTGCTATCTAGCGTAATGTTGAGATGGTACAATAATACATTTGAAGACAGTTGTATTTTCGTAAGCCAATTAATATTTTATTGTACACTTTGTTACTTCTAATCTGTATATAGCCTACTTTCTTCTAATCGTGTAAAAGTCAATTAAATCCCATTCGAGTTTTGATTTTCTCTAGATAAATGAAAACCTCTAGTGAGATTACTTTTGATAAATTCATTTGAATTTCTCTCTTGTGGTTAATGTGCGAGTGCGTGTAATTTTATTTACTACTCTTTCAGCTGTACCTCTTTCGAGATTGAACATGAGCAATAAATGGCTGACAAATTTTACCTGGAACTCTCTATCAGGGATACGATTTTTCTACAATGCATACATTTTATCTTTCTCCGCTCGCTGATGTAGAGCGGACGCGACAGTGCACAACGCAGCTGCACAAATGCGATCGTGAAAAAATAAAATGTATGCCCTGTACATGTCATAAATTTACTACGCGGCCTTGTAAGTGGCGTTGTTAGCTTGGAAATCTTCTTTATACTTCGTTTCTGCCACAGGAAAAATGTTTGATTACATATTCAGCTTAATTTACGTTTTCGTAGACTCTGAAACTAGGCAAGTCTATGTACCTTTATAATGTGCTCTTTCTCAAAGTAAAAATATGGAATTACTAGGAAAATAACTAACTACGTATAAACATATCTCTGAAATTCTTCCAAATATAAATAGAAATACCCGTAACAAAAAGAATTGCCAATATTATTAAGTATATTTCCACTGCGCTGTCTTGGTGATTAACAATTGTTTTACCTTTCATCTTCTATGAATATATTTTTAGAATAAGTTCCTTCGTTATCAAATTAGTACTGATTATACTTTAATGACAGTTTTCCCACATGCTTATATATTTCACATATTAGTAGTAGATAAAATATATAATTTATAATTCATAAGTCAATATTTTACATAAATTTTGCTTAATAATATAATAATTACAGACATTACAAACAATGGAGCCTTTTGGCTATTGGGAGATGTAGTTGTGCAAAATTTTTGACAGACAGTTATGTATACACCACTTCACGTTGTAGAACCGGTCGATTAAAATAAATTTTTGAGAGCTACAAATACTTACTCTTGATTGCAATTTTTGAGTTAAGAAGCAAATGTGAATTAAAAGGGAAGTACAAAATTAGTTTTATTTTTAATAATGTTTACCTCTAAATTATATGAGTGTGCCGTGAGATCTTAAATTAGACCTTTAAGTGTGACACACGTTAAAAAAAAATGATAAACCTGGTGTAGAATCAAAGCAACTAGTACAGTCCATCTCCTCTATTGAATCCAGTTGGGCCAATTAATGGTTAACTGAGAAAATTCAACTTCTTGAATCCTATCTAAAAACAATTACAGAATAATATTAAAAGGCTGGATTTTAGTACACGGTTCTTATATTCAAGATAATCATAAATGGATTTCAATTTAAACACAATTTTAAAACTATACGTCGTAAACAGAAATTACTATCGCATAATTTTAGATACAGTTTATTTAAGTTTATCTAACGTATCCATAAGCGAATTACGTAATTGAATTTCTGAATTAATTTAGCATCGAAAGCTTCCTGCACACTCTATTTTACACCTGAACTCAGTGTCAATTTAAAGCGACAGGGCCGTGTTTGATGAAGGTGGATGACCTCTCGCACACACGTAAAATATGACCCAGATTCAGGGTTAGAGCAATATCACTCCAAGTTCAGAACTCCATTTAACACAGCCACTATCTTCCCCTCAAAATTATTATTATTAATAACTATTTTCATAATGTTCCAATTTCTGATTTTTCATGAACAGGAATAATATCTATCTTAGACCTAATACTGCACAGCATGTTTCTCAAGCATACGTTACACCTATTACATCATTTTATTATAGGCCTATAAGCTTACTACTACTACTTGCGCCCGCACACACATACTGTACGGGCTATTCCATATGAAATCGATCAGTAAAAAACCTCGCATTTTTTAATACTCTAATATCTTCCCTATTTATGCAAGGTGCTGAGGAGAGTGCATTATCAAAAATATACTATCAAAAGTCAAACGGTTTTCGTACTATTAAGCGACAAATTTAGCGTATTTTAGAAAAACAAGTCTCTTTCAGCGCTCAGAACTCTGGAACTATTTACTGCAGAACATTGAACGGGAGCTCATTTTGAAGCTGACATTTGGTAGGTTATGTTAAGAAGTAATCCCTATTTTTATTGTATACAGAGAGACAGATAATCTGATTTTACTTACTTTTAGGCTTTTTGCCCATTTTTAAGAATGTAAAAAATATTGAGAAAAAAACTTGCATTATTAAGAGGGATTCGGCATTGTTTGCTTAGTGGCTCGGCAATAAGTTTCGAGGGTACCTATTAAATAAATTATTTTCACACGCCTAGAGTTGAACGGCACAGTACCGCAGGCACTGGCCGAGAGATGAAGATAAACGAGCGTTGGGCGTCATTTTACTCCTGTGTTTATGAAAACCTGTGATAAAGCTAGCCCAGCTATGCGCTACTAGACGATACGTCACGTGTTTATGTCTCCTGGCTTTGCTTCCCTCGGCTAGCTCCCGCTGGTTAGTTCACGCGTAGGCTACTATTTATTTTATTTCTTTGATATTTTCAATACTTTCTTATCAACGGTGCACCTGTAAAAAATATGTGTTTCATTGTACTTTCAATGCGGAATCTAACCATATATTTTAAAAATATTTTTTCGTGGGCAAAGGCGACTTAATGAAGAAAAGTCTAAATTTCTCCGTTTCCATAAAAAGTAAGAAAAACTATTTACACGTCAATATAAACTTTAATTTCTCAGCATCAAAATAAACCATGATTTTGATCATTAGGTGAAAGGTTTCGGAGCCACAACAGTTTAAAGTTGCTAATTTTTATGAAAATACGATAAATTTAAATATTTTAAATTTAAACACTATGAAATTCTGATGGCTCAAAGTTTGCGCAAAGCATTGTATCACAGTTGTCAACGGACAGAAAAAGTTTCATTGTATTTAAAAATTGCAAGGTCAATTTTCTCTATATTTCGGTCGATTTGAGAAGGAATAGCCCGTACAGGGTATTTCCGAGGTGGTGTTACAAACTTTCAGGGATGATGGCGAAGGGCACATGTATCAATTAGAGGTAAGGAACCGTGGTCCGGAAATGACTGAGTCGAAAATTATAAGCAAAAATAGTTGTGAGGAAATGGAATTGTAATTTGGCACCACACGCCCTCCTTCCCTTAACTTTTGGAACAGTCGTGGAAAAATGGTATGGGCCGGATGTTTCCTACGTGAGTACATGACCTGATACAATCTGTGAGCTGTGTCTACTGTTCCCATTGGCTCATCCGTATTCGAAAATCAGGTCTGCTTATTCCGCTCTCGTGTACTCATCCATTTCACTAGGAGTAATCGACTGGACACTGCAACATGTATACATACACTGCTGTCTACAGACGTGCATATCAGGACCGACCATGTCCGATACGCTATCTGCATTGCTTTAGTGTAGTTTCCTGTCCCTATCCCTGAGACAGCGCACAGAATGGAATACTGTAAGAAGGCAACGTAAACAATGTCAGATAAGTACAGTATGTGACAGATATACAGATAAATACACATAAATAAGGTGTACAGAGGAATAAAATTATTTCATTTCCACAGCACTATTTTTGCTTGTAACTTTCGACTCTGTCATTTCCGGATCAGGGTTCCTTATCACTAGACTTCGTTGAATTGCCACACGCAGCATGCTATCAGGTTGCCGATGTATGGTAGTATAGAGGAGGTGAACAGCCGCCCGGTCTCGTAGTATAAGCAGTTCATGTTAAGAGTTGTGACCGGTCCAAATAGATACAGCAGCTACAGCTAATGTATACCTATGTAAGCACTTGTTTTTGCATTACTGTGGTTGGAATAGTCAAGCTTAACATTTTTTTAGTGCAGACAAGAATTCAATCAAACATACTACAATGAGAGTGTTGCTGTTCCAAACAATTTCCCCTGGAATATCCTTACCCCTGCAGCCAGTCTTGACCCGTTGGGAAACGTGGTTGGATGCTGTTAATTATTATGCAGAACATTACGGCAAAATAATGGAGGTAATTGATGCATTGCATAGCACAGACAGTTCCGCTGTTGCAGCTGTAAAATCATTGCCTTCTGAACAGCTATTGGAAGATATTCTGTTCATTGATTCTAATTTTAAAATCGTGTACAAAAGCATCACCCTGTTAGAATCGTCTAAACTACAACTCTCAGAAGCCCTTAATATAGTGTATAAAGTATCACAAACCGTTATCCAAAATAACAATTCACTAATTTCAGAAAAAGTGAATGTAAGTTGAGAAACATTATTGCTAAAAATTCTGCTTGTTCACAACTTCGTATTATAAATGATGTACTATCAGGTCACGACAAGACGTCTGAAGTTGGTGTACTAAAAAGTAGTGACTTTCCGTTCTTCAAATATGCACCTATTATATCGTTTGATGTTGAACGTACATTTCCCCAAATTAAATACTGTTTGAGTGACCATCGGAGGAGGTTCACTTTGCAGTCGCTCAAAATGTACGTAACTCTTCACTGCAATGCACATATTCAAGGATGATGTGAGTATATTACATTAAATTTTAAGAGTTAATATATCTCACTACAAAATAATTGTGTATTCACATGTTTAGACATTTCCTACTTCAATGGTCATTCATTATATTTCTTGAATGCAGGATGCAGGTTTTATTGTAACCGCAGTATACTGCTCAGTATTTACATTAGAGGCATACTCCATCCGTTGCACGTCCCTTTCTCATACAGTCTATAATGCGTACGTAGTAAACCTTACGATTCTCGTGGCAATTCCACGAAGTCTACTTATCACAAATTGATACATGTGCCCTTCCCCATCATCCCTGAAATTTGTAACACTAGCCCGGAAACACCGTATACACACACACACACACTTATTTATGGCTTTTAAGGAACCTGGACGTTCATTGCCGCCCTCACATAAGCCCGCCATCGGTCCCTATCCTGAACAAGAATAATCCAGTCTCTGTCATCACACCCCACCTCCCTCAAATCCATTTTAATATTGTCCTCCGATCTACGTCTCGGCCTTCCCAAAGGTCTTTATCCTTCCGTCCTCCCAAGTTACACTCTATACGCATTTCTGGATTCGCCCATACGTGCTACATGCCCTGCCCATCTCAAACGTCTGGATTTAATGTTCCTAATTATGACAGGTGAAGAATAAAATGCATGAAGTTCTGCGTTGTGTAACTGTTTCAATTCCTCATAGAAGCTATTCATTATATAATCGTCTTCCTTTTCTGTAGTGGCGTGAGCATTTATAACTACCTTTAAGTACTAAATACGATAACCTGTCACTGATCAATTCGACCTTTTTTACTGCTGATTTTATTCTTTTATGAATAAAGAATCCTGTTCCTAATTGGTGATTATTGTTTCCCTCCCCATAATACAATAAGTAATCTCCTATTTGTTTTATGCCATTCCCATCTAACCTGACCTCCTGTACTCCCACATAGTCTATATTATGTCTAGCTAGTTCTTTTGCTACTAATGTTACCCCTCCTATTCTATATAGGCTTGTAACATTCCAAGTACCAAATCTCATAACCTTATTTCTTTGCTGTAGTCGTGCCAGAGACTCAGTCCTATTTCTCCTGGCTCCGCTTGCAAGATAGACGTCTAGTACATTAGTTTGCCTCTATATCGAATTATACATGATTTCACACTAAACTACCTTGCCTCTCGGTTTACTCTCCTAGCTTCACATCATAATCGTAATACACTTTCGGAGCACAATGTGTTGCTATCAATACCACGTCATCAGACATCTCTGTACTCAAGTACTTTCTCAATATTCACGGCCCTATTCTGGAATTCGCTGCCGCTAGACATCAGGGATAGTCTTAATCCTCAGTCATTTAAAAGTATTTTATTTAGAAATATTTTTAATGCACAGAATTAGTTTTTGCAGCTATAATTTTTATGTACAATTATTATTATTATTTTCATTAACACTAATTTCTTGGTAATTGTCTTTGTTTCAATGTAAACGATACTGACTATTAGGGTTGTAATGTTGGGTACCCATAGAGTGCGTTACGGTGGTTTCAAGTTGACTATCCGTTCACCAGTCAGTACTCTAACATGCGTAAATAATGTAGGTACCTACTGAGTACTCCGTTCGCCAGTCACTACCGTAGCATGCGTAAACAGTGTACGAAATACGAAATACGAAAAACCTGAAATCCCATAAGGGCAACGGCCTCCTACAGGAGAGTGTAGAGTGAGCTGAAGGTCTACTTCACTTGGGGAGCCAGTCCAAGAGAGCTTACACTATACACTTACAAACTAAACACTTAAACAAATTATACTAACTAAACACGAAAAACAATACAGACTAAACACATAAATTATGCAAACTAAACATCCACACAAAAATATGCAAACTGAACACATAAATTATAATCTGAACACAACTGTCCACACTAAACACACGATAAAAGAAAAAGAAAAAATTACACAAGCTGAACATATACATAGTCTTAACTCACACACAAACTAAATACACAAAAACCTATACCAATTGCACATATAAATTGTACAGCCTAAACACCCATACTATCTAAACTAAACGCACAAAAACGATACAATTGAACACAAAAATTATACTAACTAAATACCTGAACTATACCAACTACACACGGAGTCAAACTATCCAAACTAAAACACACAAAACCATACAACTGAACACAAAAATTATACTAACTAAATACATGAACTATACCAACTATATACGGAGTCAAACTATCCAAACTAAAACACACAAAACCATACAATTGAACACAAAAATTATACTAACTAAATACATGAACTATACCAACTACACACGGAGTCAAACTATCCAAACTAAAACACATAAAACCATACAACTGAACACAAACATTATACTAACTAAATACATGAACTATACCAACTACACACGGAGTCAAACTATCCAAACTAAAACACACAAAACCATACAACTGAACACAAAAATTATACTAACTAAATACATGAACTGTACCAACTACACGGAGTCAAACTATCCAAACTAAAACACACAAAACCATACAATTGAACACAAAAATTATACTAACTAAATACCTGAACTATACCAACTACACACGGAGTCAAACTATCCAAACTAAAACACACAAAACCATACAACTGCATACAAAAATTATACTAACGAAATACATTAACTATACCAACTACACACGGAGTCAAACTATCCAAACTAAAACACACAAAACCATAAAACTGAACACAAAAATTATACTAACTAAATACATGAACTGTACCAACTACACACGGAGTCAAACTATCCAAACTAAAACACACAAAACCATACATTTGAACACAAAAATTATACTAACTAAATACCTGAACTATACCAACTACACACGGAGTCAAACTATCCAAACTAAAACACACAAAACCATACAATTGAACACAAAAATTAAACTAACTAAATACATGAACTATACCAACTACACACGGAGTCAAACTATCCAAACTAAAACACACAAAACCATACAACTGAACACACAAATTATACTAACTAAATACATGAACTATACCAACTATACACGGAATCAAACTAACCAAACTGACACACACAAAAATAACTATATAAACAATTCACAACTATATACAGTTTACATAGTGTTCATAATTTCTTCCAGTCTTTTCCATGCCTGCCTGTCCCTCGCTGTTCTCGTCCACTGCGCTCCAGTCTCTCTCCGGAACACGTCCGACCACCTTCTCCTTGGACGTCTTCTGCTTCTTTTCCCAATGCGTGGGTCCCACATGGTCGAGGCATACGTCCACCTGCTGCAGTCCGTCCTACTCACGTGTCCGCCCCATTTCCACTTGAGACGTAGCGCCAGACTCACTGCATCCTGCATACCGCTTCTTATTCGGATGTCGGTGTTCCTTATCCTGTCTTGCAGTCTCAGCTGTAGGACTTTTCTTTCCATTTTCCTCTGGCACACACGAAACAGGTTTTTCTGTTGCTCTGTCAGAGACCAAACTTGGCATCCGTACAACATTACTGGGATTACGCAGGTTTCCAGAACTTCAAATTTAAGTTTGGTGCTGATGTTTTGGTTTTGCAGGATGAATTTCAAGCTCCAAAATTTTTTCCAAGCCAAACATATTCTTCTTCGTATCTCTTTCTCCTACAGGAGAGTGACACAATTTGTCCCAGGTATACATAGTCGTCGACGTATTCCAGCGTCACGTTGTTAATCGTTACAGGGGTGTTGTCTGCATTTGTCATTAGTTTAGTTTTCTCCGGGTTCATTTGGAGCCCAACTTCTGAGCTTTTCTCGCAGAGTTCAGTCAGCATTTGTTGTAGTTCCTGTCTTGATTTGGCGAAAAGTACAATGTCATCCGCAAAGCGTAAATTTGATAGTCTCCTACCGTTGATGTTCAGCCCGTATCTCTTTTTGCCCCAGTCCATTTCTCTAAATAGTACTTCTAACAGACAGGTGAATAATTTTGGTGAAATGGGATCTCCTTGTTTCACTCCCCTCCCTAATTTAAATGCTTCTCCTTCCACCTCTGTTCGGATTTTTGCTTAACTGTTGATGTAGATATTGCCCAATAGTCTTATAATTTTGTGTTCGACTCCCATTGTGTCTAGAGCTTCAAGAACTTTAGAATGCTCCACTGAGTCAAAGGCCTTGCTGTAATTTACAAATGCAATATATACTTCCATGTTGAACTCGTTGACTTTTTCTGTTATTTGATTCACTGTTTGGAGATGGTCGATGGTACTGAAACTCCGTCGGAATCCTGCTTGTTCTGGTGGTTGATTTTCGTCCAAAAGTTTTGTTACTCTACTTGTCAATATCTTCGTGAATACCTTATATAAGCTAGACATCAAACTGATAGGCCTGTAATTGTTCAGGTCATCTTTTGTTCCCTTCTTGTGCAGAAGTATTATGGTGCTTTTATACCACTAGCTGGGAAACTCTTCCGTTTCTAGTATGGTGTTGAATAATTGTGTAGCTGCTTGGACTACTACTTCCTGGCCCCACTTCAGGCATTCGTTGAGTATTCCGTCTTCTCCTGTCGTCTTCCCATTCTTCAAGTGGCCTATGGCGTTTCTGACTTCGCTGATTAGAATGGGTGGAATTTCATCATCCCTTGCATACATGGTTTCGATGTCGCTCCTCAGCAATTGGGCGCCTGTATACAGAGTTCTGTAGAATTTCGTGGAGGCTACTATTATATTTTTCCTCGAGGCTTGCCTGTCTCCATCGGTCCCCTTCACTCCTAACATCCAATGTTTGCCTTCGCTCAAGTGGATCCTTAATTTCTTTACCGATCTGCATTCCTCCAAGATTAGCCTGGTCTTGTCTGTAATATACTCTCTTAGATCCTTTCTTATTTCTCTCTTCGTTCTTTTGTTTAATTCTGCATATTCTCTTAACGAGTACTCTTGGGCTGCTTTCATTCTTCCTCGTTCTTCTATTAAGCTTATTGTATTTTCGCTTAGTTTATGTCTATTCTTTATCCCATTATTTCTGACTAGTGAATCGTTCGTAGCTTGTAGGATACTGTCTTCCATGGTGTTATAGAGAGTCTGAACTGGTGATTCTGCGATATGATATTGTTCAAGTTTCTGTTGTAATACTATCTTGTACTTCTCTATGTCGATGTCTTCTGCATTTGGTCTATGTTTCAGTGTGAAATGGCGTTTCCTTCTGGGTAGCCTAATGTAAGCACGAAGGAGTCTATGGTCCGTATCGAACTTCAACCCGCTCAGCACTTGCACGTCTCGAATATCTCTGAGGCTATTGCTTAGGATGAAATCAATCTCGTTTCTCGTTTTCCCGTTCGGAGCCTACCAGGTCCATTTGGAAGCTGCGCTTTTCCTATAGAATGAATTGCTTATCTTCAGCTCGTGCTCCTGTGCGAATTGAATCAATCTTTCCCCTCTCCCATTCCTTTGTCCATAGCCATGAGGACCGATCGCTTCTTCTTCGACATGGTTCTTTGTGCCTATTTTGCTGTTAAAATCGCCAAAGACTAATGTCCTTTGCGCTCTATAAGAGTTCACTGTTTTGTCCAGTTCACTGTAGAATTGTTCAAGTTCCTCTTCTGTGCTAGCTTCTGTTGGTGCATACACTTGGATTATTGCAAATTTTTGTTTGTTCACATTTAACGACAGGACCGCTATCCTTTCACTAACTCCTCTAATTTCTTCTATGCAGTTTTTAATCCTTTTATTTATTAGAAATCCCACTCCCTTCTGCACTTTTGTTTGACCAATGTAGCTTAAGACATTTCCATTAGATTTTTCTATTATTGCTTCTCCCTCTTTTCTCACTTCACATAGGCCTATAACGTCAAATTTCACTTCCTGCATTGCGTGATCCAATTCGGTTTCTCTTTCTGTCGTCCTTAGTGTTCTTACA
This sequence comes from Periplaneta americana, assembly GCF_040183065.1. Taxonomy (NCBI): domain Eukaryota; kingdom Metazoa; phylum Arthropoda; class Insecta; order Blattodea; family Blattidae; genus Periplaneta; species Periplaneta americana. The sequence goes on from NC_091127.1 coordinate 91,043,991, forward strand.
TTTAGATGCCAACGATTAGTTCGTGTTCGTTCTTTCCTTTTTGCTTGTTTCTTTTGTTCCGTTAGCTTGTACTGACCGTTTTTTGTTTTTTCTTCATTTGTTGTTGTGTAGTTCCCATTCGGTTGTTTGTTCTTCGTTTCGTCCTTGTACCAATATTCCCATCGACCATTGATCGATATTTTCTGGTAGCCAACCTTCACTTCATTTCCTCTCTCTCTTTCTTCTTTAGCCCGACCACGCAGTGCTGCCTGGATCTTCCTCTCTTCTATTGTCATGTCACTCTCAATGAAGCACTCATTCCCCGCCAATTTGGATTTGCTTTTCATCACCTGAATTTTGTCCTCAAATTTTCTCATCCGGACGAGCGCCATACCTCTGACCTTCCAATCTTTACCAATGTATTTTATGTGCTCATATTCTGTCTCCACTTCTAATTTATTGACCACCGCCTGTAATTCCTCCTCTATCTTGTCTTTATTTGATTCGATCTCGGCACTATTGATTAAAATATTGTTTCTCTTTTCTCTTTTTTGTCTGAATTCTTCGCTTCTTTCTAATTCTTGCATTCGTTTTTCTATCACATCCATCCTATTTCCCACAGTATTTCCCATGTTATCTATTTTTATACTTATACTGTTCCTCTCGTTGTCCCATTTATCATCTCTCGCTTTCAGTTCGTTCCTTAACTCCTCAAGCTCCTTCCTTGTTTCCTCCCTGAAGCTTTCATTCTGTTTTTTGATGTCTCCAATCTCCGACAGAATCGCAGTTAGTAGTTGTTTAGATTCATCCTGGACTACACCTCCTTCCATTAAGTTACTAGTGTTTGTCCCTTGACTCTCTTTGGTGCTGACGTGCGTCTTGGAAGATCTACTTTTCCTGCCTTCGTTCGCCATGTCCGCCTGCCTGCAGTATTAAGTTTACTGTATAGTACTGTTCCCTGTGCTCAGACGGCTCTTTATTCTGCTGCTGCTTCCTGACCTCGTCGGTGTGGCGCTTTTGTCTCCTTTGCTGGTACCGATTTGCTTCCTAAATTTGACGGAGTGGCGCAGCCCTCGTCTTTGTTGTATCTACGATCGACGGTGTTGGCACTCCTGTCGTCAGCTCTCTCAACGGTTGTGTACCTACGTCACTTCCGGTTTGTCACTCTCGTCATGTATCCTTCCTCCCTAATTCCTTTCTACGACCTAACCTCGGACCCTTTGAAACACTTTTAATCTGTCGATTCTACTATTAATATTTTCTTCCAGCACCCACCTTCATTTCTACTTCATTTACTTGCCTCCTTTAATTCTTCTAGCCTGCTCCAGTATTCTTATGTCTTATGGCACGCTAAGTATACCTCTTCATAGAACATCTTGTTATTCATCATCTTTTACAATATCCACCTCGCTTCAATGGAATTCCTTGTCACAAAGTATTAGGGGCTGCAAGACAATAAACACCTTTAAGAACAGCTTAAAAGATAACCTTATTAGCATTTCACTCCAATCATACTGATTTAAACTATCACTGACTACATTGTTACTTTTTTCTTTAGACATCATCCTGATTGTGCTGTATTTTAATTGTCTCGTAATAATCTCTTTCTATTATCTAATATTATTTGAAATATATTAACATTCTATGTATTTTAGTTTAATTCTGCTACACAGTTTATTTCAGTGTTTAATTAATAGTTCATAGTATTTTGTTGTTTAATTTGTAAATAACTTTTGTATACATGTAACTCTCATCTCAATCAAATTGTTGGATTCTTTGTAAGTTCATGCATATGTATATACACTTTTTGCTGGTTGAGTGGAAGAGAAGGCCTTACGGCCTTAACTCTGCCAGCTAAAATAAATCATTATTATTATTATTATTATTATTATTATTATTATTATTATTATTATTATTATTATTATTATTATTATTATTATACTGCCTGTAACACTTTAATTTTACTCCGACTCACATTCCACACCTCTTACATGGCAGCCATTATATCACTCGTGTAAACAGTGTACCTGCTGAATAATAATGCCGATTATTAAAGGTTCTCAGGCGCATGTTTTTGCAGCGGAATTTGGTGAATGTTTTGAAGTGAATGACGGGAACATTACATGTAAATTATATAACACAAACATACTAGATGATAAGCGATTTATATACAGAGACATTGTAGCACAAGGAAAGAAAGAAGAAAACTCAAAACCACGAATAATTCTATGATGATCCTTCTGCACATAACGAAAGGTACGTAAAATGTATCTTTGTAATGCTATGTAGCTTATATTTACTTTTAGAGCTGTACAGATTTGTTTATGTGCACCTTGTTATTCGCGTATTCAATCGCAGAACCAAGTCATTGTCCTCGCACTAGCTCACGTCCCCGGCCTGTGTACCATGCTGCAGTCAACTTATGTAATCGGTCGCCAACATTTATTTATTTTATTGGGTTATTTTACGACGCTGTATCAACATCTAGGTTATTTAGCATCTGAATGATATGAAGGTGATAATGCCGGTGAAATGAGTCCGGGGTCCAGCACCGAAAGTTACCCAGCATTTGCTCGTATTGGGTTGAGGGAAAACCCCGGAAAAAACCTCAACCAGGTAACTTGCCCCGACCGGGATTTGAACCCGGGCCACCTGGTTTCACAGCCAGACGCGCTGACCGTTACTCCACAGGTGTGGACGGTCGCCAACATTACAAGCCTACTGATTATACAAATTGTACTCTTCCTTTAGTTTTGTGATTGTACTCATATGTATTCAATCTTTTTTTTCTGAAGTTAATATTCATATGTCCATATATACAGTATTTTTCTCTATGTGCTTTGATCCTGGTTGAGTGGAAGAGAAGGCCTGATGGCCTTAACTCTTCCAGGAAAAATAGAACTATTATTATTATTATTATTATTATTATTATTATTATTATTATTATTACGCATATACACACCATGTGACAAGAATCTGCGGTCACCTATATTGTCGGATCAACATTGTTACTTTATTCATTACTTTGTTTTAGGCTATCGGCCACGTGAGCGGCTGCCACATCAACCCTGCAGTGACGTGCGGGCTGCTGGCCTCGGGGCACATTAGCATCCTCAAGGCTGTTTTCTACATCGTGGTGCAATGCATCGGCGCCGTAGCGGGCTCTGCAGTGCTGAAGGTGAGTTAATAAGAGTCTCTATATTCGAACCCTTCACAGGGTATTTACTTTTCCTGCGTTGTAAATGTGGTATTATGAATGAAGTGAAGATTCGGCTGTTGTGTTTATGTAGTGCGTAAGGTAAAAAGTGTTGGGGGGGGGGGAAGAGAAAATCATTGTGTAGATAAGAAAAGAAATAAAACAAATACGAAAATACATAGGCATACAAAAGGATAGAAGGAATAATAATAAGAAACAGACAATATCGAAAGGAAAGAATGGAAGGTAGGACATAAAGAATAAAGAAATAAAGAAAAAGAAAACTAGAAGGTAAGGGAAAGTGAAATAAAAAGTGAAAAGAAAGAAAATACATTAAAGAAGAATGAGAAGGGAAGGAAGAAGAAAATAAACAATACAAGAAAGAAGAAAATGATAGACGGAAGCAAAGAAAGTAAATGAAAGGAAATAAATGAGAGGAAGGTATAATGAAAGTTAAAAAAGAAAAGGAATGAATGAAATCATGAAAATGAAAAGGATATGAAACAAATGAAAAGAAAGAAAATAACAAAAGGGACAAAAAGAAAGCAGTGAAGAAAGAAATAGGAAGGAGAGGAAATAAACCGGAAGAAGGAGATAAAGGAAGAGAAAGAGGTCGAAGGCGTGAAAGAAAGGAAGAAGGAACTACCGGAAGAAATTAAACGAAAAAGAAGAAATAAAGATACAATGAAAAGAAGAAAAAGAGACGAAGAAAAGGGAAGACAGAATATAGAAGGCAAAATTAAAGAAAGAAAAGGAATATTTAAAGAGGGAAAGAAGAACGAAAAAGTGAAAGGGTGGGGGGGCTAATAGGCCCAGCGGGCGAATCGGGCCAATTTTAGAATATATTTAATATCAGAGCCATCGACACTGCTTTGTAAAGTCCTCCATCTCATAGGTAACTTTATAATTCCTTAGAAGCTGTTAGAACTGGAATCGCGGGGAAGTAATCTTTCTTTCTTTGTTTGTGAAAAAAAAAATCATTGTTTGCAGGAGAAAGTAGTTAATTGAGATAAATAAAACTTTTTTTTTAAATACTCCACTATATTCTTATTATTGTATAGTGTGAATACTGTTCAGAATCTTGTTCTGTGTGAGATAATAAGTAAAACTGATGCAGAGATTCTTGTTTGAGTTGCGAGTGGAGTCAGTGCTGCCAACTGTTGAAATAAGTCACTAAACCATTTCAGGTGAATCGGCCCGTTCTGAGAAAATAAAATAATTAAGTATAAATTACTAAAGAATCTCTAAAAGGCTACAGTTCTGTGACAATGGCATATGATTAATGACTCGCTTTTTTTCGGATATTGTCCATTGTTTGATACATTATAAATACACGACGTTTCGGGAGTTGGGTCTACTCTTCTATTCGGGTGTTTTTCATGATGCTGATAGTTTTTGTTATTTATATTTTGAGGTGGTTAAACATTAGTCCAGTCCGCTAAAAATTCGGTGGTCTAATGGTTAACGTACTGGATTAGTGTTAAAGAGTTTCGGGCTTAAATCCTTGCCTCCGCTATCCCATGGAGGGAAAAAAAACTAAGAAAAGAGCTAAAGACGATAGCAGATCCAAGTCTCGAAACATCGTATAATTATAATATAGATCAGGCAATGAACACTGTTCAAAATCTATTTATTTCGCGGTTTTGTAATATTATCTTAAATTTTGTAGAATTTAAAATATATTATTTTTACGCGTCAGTTGTTTTGTTTCTTGTTACACCTAGTGTTTGTAATAATGTTAATTATTGTAAAATTAATTAAACAAATTATAAACAATATTAAATACGTATGAAAGGTATAAATAGAGCGTGTTTCGTCACAATTCCACTTTCCTCGAAGTGGTCCCTTTTACTCATCTATGTGGACCTATTTACCCGCACGATGTCGGTCGAATAGGATCATACAGTACGTCGACTTGATTAAAAACAGAATTTAATATTTCAAAGCAACGAATTTAAGTTTAATATGAGAGATAGAGGAAGAAACAGGCTACCTTACTGGAGTATAGTTGAAACTGAGTAACTTAACTGGTTCGCGTTGCAGATAATTTTCCATTTAGTGGTCCTATTCAACCTCTCTTATCCTACATAAAATGAAGAAAGGAAATAATCTAGAAGAAAGATTATAAGAATAAAAGTGTGAGATTTGTAAAGTATGGGGCTAAATTCTTTCCGAATTCTCGCAGTTTGTACTTCAATATAAGATCTACATATTTTTTCTAAAATCATCTTACAAAATGTTAACGAAATGTTTACCGTGAACGAAAATTTATTTACGATAAAAAAAGAATGTGAATTACTTCTCTTATTTTATTTTTCTCCAGTACGCAGTCAAAAAACGCAATTTGAACATTAAGCTTTAAAACGCATAAATTTAATAAATACATACATGCACTGGTCATTTAACTGAAACATTTTTATTTCATACGACGAAGTGATGAGAAACCACTGAAAGCATTTAAAATGTGGATTTGGAGGAGAATGAAGCGTGTGAAATGGACAGATAAGATAAGGAATGAAGCTGTGCTAGAAAGAGTGGGTGAAGGAAGAATAATGCTGAAAGTGATCTGGAGAGAAAAGAAATTAGGTGGATCAATAGCTAAGAAGAAACTATCTACTGATGTACTAAAAAGTAATGGTGAATGAGAGAAAAGTTCTGGGCAGAAGAAGATATCATATGACATACAACATTAAGATACATGGAACATGTGCGGAGACTAAGAGGAAAGCAGAAAATAGGGAAGATTGGAGAAAGCTGGGTTTGCAGTGAAAGACCTGCTCTTCGGAGGAAACTATGAATGAACCCTTTTAACGTTTTGTGAGTGTTTATTATGTTATGCGGTACACATGAACGTGAGTGGATTGGCACTTAGTTGTCGGAAAGTTCAATTCTCTATTACTGAACTTACAAAGACGTAGAGCGTAAACTATATGGCATGGGTAAGCGAGAACATTTCAGATATTTGGTTTGAATGTTAGAAGGTTGGGATTCGATAACCAGACATGGAGGCATGTGTCTCACCTCTGATCTCTTGACTTTTACGTTCAGCCAAAAAGATAAATGTATACAATGACCGCAGTAACACAATTTCGTGCTCGTGCTTTTTGCTCTTTTTTCATAGCAGTCTTTAAAACACTTGTCTGAAAGTGATGTGAACAACATTCATTCCGTACTGACAGTAGTACTAACCTCTGTAGCCATTGTGATACACCAAATTTATGAGCCAGTTTATGATACTTGGGATCGCTTACAATTTAATCGATTACAGCGTTATAATCCAGCAGACAAGATGACATTTTAGGTATTGTAAACTCAAGCTAGAAACAAATTATATTACGTAACTTAAAATAAGTTAATTCCTTTAACTAATTTAAAATACTTAGTGTGCTTGCCCCTAATTTACTTTACACCTGATGAATATTTATTGGAATAATGCCAGAGGAAATTGAACGGGAATGCACGGCAAAAACCTATCCGGACACAAACATTGCCTAGAACAAAACACAAATTGAACCACCAGGTTTGGAACCCTAGTCTCCAGCGTGAAAATTCACACCAGATATTTGTCTAACTGTGCGGCATACATACATACATACACACATACTGTACATAGGGCCATTCCATGTCAAATCAACACAAAAAAGTGGACTTTTCAACCCAACCAACTCAGATTTTCATTAAATTTGGTGGGATGGTAAAGAACCTTAAGTTAATTAATTATGTTTAATTTTAGCCCTCAACAATGCACGATATCCATACAGCAATTCTGTCAATACGAGAAAAATGTAAAAATGTCGCATACTATTTCAACAAAAATAATTCATAACTTCTCTTCTAATTGAGGTAGAATCTTAAACTGGGGCTTATTTTAAAGCTAAGGGATCATACGTTTCAATAAAAATAGGTTTGCATCAAGATAATGAATTCTTTATTGAATGGTCACGTGAAACACATTTTAACATTGAATATCTATAAATGCGGGACACAAATTATTTCGCGAAAAATGTATGTTATAGAGGTAAGAGTATTCTCCTCTTGGTGTAAGTTTCATTTTGGAAACGTTTCAGGAATATCAGTAAAAAAATATATCAATGTATTGGTTTGTAGCACTTAAACCCATCTTACACCAACACTGCATGCGCGCGAGTTCGTACTTATCCGATTATCTGCGTCATCGATCAGTCAGGCCGTCATGAGTGGCAGTTTATACAGTCCAATTTATACAAAACGTGCAATCTGTTTCAAGTGCAGTATCGTTAGTTTTTGTAGTATGTGGTAGTTTTGTGGGATGTTATGGAGTCGCGTTTTAAGTTATAGGCCTATGTTTGCTGCAATCCCTTCGAGAAATCAGGGCATTGTAATTAAAGGAAAACTTTAAGAAGTGTTATATCGTGGATGCTTAATGTATTTCCTGATTTAAAACAGGAACAAAAGGTGTGCGCTATGTGTCGCAAAGGAATAAAAATATAATATGATGCTATTACTCAGAATCCTCAGAATGACTCTAGTAATGAAGAATACGTCGATTCTACAGCAAATGTAAGTTCATTAAATACAAGTCTTTTTGACCAAGGTGTGTTCCTTATTAAACAAAAAAGGCTACAACAAGAGAAATATAAGAGACAGAAATTTGAAAATATTGTAAAAGATAAAGTCTTCGATATTAAAGACGCCGAGGAACAAGGACCTTTCTGATTCTGAAATTTTGTCTCAGTTGCAGGAAAATTTTCAAAATTCAGGTAAAAGTGAGAAAATCACCATTTTAACACTACTACCTAAAAGCTGGAGCGTAAATAATATAAAAAAAGTTTCTTTCAGCTTTCGAATACATAATTCGGAAAGCCAAAGTCCTGGCAAAGGGAGAGGGAATTTTGTGTTCACCAAATCCGAAACCTGGAAAACCCTTGCTCGCGGCTGTTGCTGGTAAAGTTAAAGAATTCTGTTGTTCTGACGAGATAAGCAGAATTATGCCTGGTAAGAAATATTTGTTGTGATTAAATAATCAGGGAGTAAATCACATAAGCAGAAATGAATTATATGCAGTGTTTAAAAATTCTAACCCTGAAATGAAGGTAATATTCTCCAAATTTTCAGCTCTTAGACCAAGAAATTGTATTCTAGCTGGAGTTAGTGGTACTATACTGTCTGTGTTTGTGTCCTTATCAGAATGTAAAACATATGCCGGAAGGAATTTATTAAAGTTTCAGATCTACATGAAAAATTTTTCTTTATACCTTCCAACTTATCAACATTTCTTGGCTACTATGGTGTGCAATCCTCCTCATATAAATTGCTTGTTCAGGAAATGTACAGAATGTCCTGAACCATTCAAAATAAGAGAGGGTTTAGAGAAATGTTTCGAATAAAACTTCAGTGAATCAGTGACCTTCAAGCAGTGGATGACGACTGACCGATCAACGCTTGAGAACATAATGAAACCCACAGACAAATATTTTGACTGTCTCTTGCAGAAACTTGGTGATTTACTGACTCACTCATTTATATCATCTGAACAAAGTAAGTTTCTACGTGATATGAAATCATTTCTACAGCCATGCCAGCTTGTTGTGTTATGCGACTTCGCTGAAAACTATTATTTCGTAATCCAATATGAAAGTCAGTCATATCACAGGACTAATGTGGAGACAACCATTCATACTTTCGTAATATATTATAACTAATCGTCATCCGATACAGTCTCTATTAAAAATCTGGTAATAATTTCACACTCCCCGAAATATGACACTACAGCTGTACATCTGTTTAAAAAATATCTAATGGAGTCATTAAAACAAACATCTGTAATTCACCACAAAACTTATGTATTTCTCCGAAGGATTCTCTGCTCAGTATAAAAATAGGAAAAAATTTCCTGAACCTCACATTACATGAAGAAGATTTTGGATTTCCAACAGAATTGCATTATTTTTGCATATCGCATGGCAAAAGAGCATGCGATGTTGTAGGTGGGATACTTAAAAGGTTTTCGGCTTGTACTAGTTTGCAGAGACCATCCGATAAACAAATAACTCTAGGGAATTGTATGACTGGACAAGGGATCATCTCCCAAACATTAATACCGTTTATGTGACTGAAAAAGGCTATACTGAAGAGGAAAAAAAATGCTTGCTCTTCGATTTGCAAAATCCACCGCAGTGTCTGGAACACAAGTTTCATACAGTCCTGCTGTTTAGGATGGGTATTATACTTGCTAAGCAGTTTTAAAATGCAGCTGAAACAACGCAGCATCCTGCCTGGAAAGATGATCAGGCTATTTTCTCAGCAATGACCGGTAAGCATTTCTTACAGAACTTCAGATTTAACAAAATCCATGTGACAATAATTTATTTGAGGTAATAATTTAAAAAATTCAAATTATGTACAAGTTAAATTACATTCAAGAATATGATCAAATATAATTAAATACAACGAATGTGTGGGACATAATTATCGCGACTTATACGGTTATCTTACGCTTGCACTGACATAATAATTTTTATCTTTATAACCTATGATGATTCCAAGTTGAAACTTATCAGTTCATTATATGACTAACTGAGGCGTACTATATATTTTTTTCTTTAAAATAGAAGATCCGCATTTTTAAATATGAATATATGAAAATTGTTTTTATAATGTAATTGAATGCATGCAGAAAACAATATAAGCAATAAAAACTATCACATATTAAGAATGTATCACCCAATTTTTGTAAATTTATCTGGAGACGTTGTTGAGATATATAATTTTAATTGAAGCCGCGTGCTTACAAAAATATGAATTTTCTTCATGTTTGAAACGCCACTGACAAAAAACGAAAAGCACAGGACATATGAAACTAGGCAGTTTTAGTTAGCTCGGCAAGTAAAACAAACCCTCAAATTTTGAAATAAATCTGAGTCGGTCGGGTTGAGCTCCTTGTTGATTTGATATGGAATGACCCCATACATACATACATACATACATACATACATACATACATACATATATACATACATACATACATACATACATACATACATACATACATACATACATACATACATACATACAACATACATACATACATACTGAACATGCATACATACATAATTACAGACACACCTATACACATATACATACACATACATATATAAGTTATTTGGGAAGATAAAGAGGTTAAAATTCAGAATTAAGTGATAAGGGCCGAAAATAGGTTACTTATATTCTGTAAATAAGCTAGATATTAGAGGATATAATTTAATTGAAAATAGGCTCATCAACAAGATAGTAAATATGTAAATACTGTAAATATTTAAATGCTAGATTATGTAAATAGATTCTTGCACTTCATAGGTTAGGAATAGGAAAATAAGTTAGACTAAGAAGTCACAATATTATCTTGACAGTTACACATCGTAGATGAACTACATTAATCCATACTTAACCTAGAATAGCAACATAACAATATATAATGTAAATCGATAATACTTATATTCTGTAAACAAGCTAGATATTAGAGGATATAATTTAATTGAAAATAGGCTCATCAACAAGATATTAAATATGTAAATACTGTAAATATTTAAATGCTAGATTATGTAAATAGATTCTTGCACTTCATAGGTTAGGAATAGGAAAATAAGTTAGACTAAGAAGTAACCATATTATCTTGACAGTTACACATCGTAGATGAACTACATTAATCCATACTTAACCTAAAATAGCAACATAACAATATATAATGTAAATCGATTATGTGCTTGAAGGTAAACCTAGGCATGTAGTATTACTTCTCATTTGTAATGGAACATGCTGCTAAAAAAATTTACATACATACATGCATACATACATACATACATACATACATACATACATACATACACACACAGACACACATACATACATTGGATCCATTGTTCTCATTTCATGGAAAATGTACATGCTAGCTTTCCGCCATTTAAACCCGTACCGTGTAATAACAGTGCTTTTTCTTGGCAAAAATACCTATTTTTACTCTCGTCCGATTCATGTTTTAATATTTCACTCTATCATTATAAGAAATACATACATACACACATACATACATACATACATACATACATACATACATACATACATACATACATACATACATACATACATACATACATACATACGTTTACTATGCCGCAAGTTAAAATTTAGCAGACGGCAACGAATTTTATAACACGATAAAATCTTTACCACGGCTTTCTCTTCGAGTGAAGAAAAACTATGAGCTCTGTGTCGTAGATCTAGAGCACAAGAAAGAAACTTTGTCCGCAATACAAAGCTGAAGACAAATTGTAGGTCTATCTGGAATTTCTCTCCCACGTTAAATTTTGACGCTGAATAACATCAAATACTCTATAACAATAATACTGGAAAGCTTGCCTGTTTAGCATTGCAAGCGGCGGCGAAAAGTGACTGTGCTGCTATCTAGCGGCTTGGACTGTTTATACACTCCTTGCGGCGTGCTATAACCTAGGTTACGTGAGGAAAAACGGAGAGGTGTGCATTTGATGTCAATAAAAAATGCAAATCAATAGTTTTATTTAGAGTCAGAAGGTTCATAACTTTTTAAATTAATAAGAAGTTACAAAGTTTTTGGAATAGAAATGAAATGAGACAATTCTCGTATTTTCAAATGATTTAGGCCTAGTTGTGCATGACTTTAGAAACTTTCATACATCGCGTATGCCGTTCCTTGGCTAATAGTTATCCAATTTATTTTTTATGTAACAATTTATTAGCACATTGAAATGTTTGTCAGTGAAGATACTGGCACAGTCGCTGCTTTAGGGATGAAGCTTGTATTTTGTATTTTATATTTTACATCAAGCATATGTGAATTAAAGTCTCTCCAGGCATGGTATCTTTTGATATAAAATAAATTATACGTAGTTTGCTTTAAAAGTTTGCACATTCCTCGAATAATGAAAAACCAGTGCTTGATTTGCAAGTGGTGCTTCTGAAATTTTTACGTCGGTTGAAGTTTGTTGATTAGGCCTGTCTATACCTAATTCAACGAATCTCTGAAAGTGTCTGTTTTAGCATTATAAGTTGTTTTCCTTCAAAGACATTTTATCTTCAACAATAATAGTTACAACTTTTTCACTCAGTGGTAGAATATCGGATTTTATTTTTAATAATTAATTGTAGAATGGTAAGATTTATACCGGGCCTATACCAAATTCGTGAAGTCAATTTTTGAGAGATCTAACTGTTGGTAAACATAATTTTCTTCTTAGAAATCTTTCTTCTTGAGGTGAACATTAATGGAATGTTGCGGCAAAACTTTTATCTAAACTGGAATATCGTTTCCCCATTTCCTTCTTTTTAATTAAACTTGTGACTAATGAATTCATCAACTTGAACAATTTTAATTAAATCGGCATTTGGACATGTTGTGTTCAGAGCTGTCATTTACACTTGAGCCATTTTTTATTTTTTAGGATTTCTTGCATCGTAAAAAAATGATCTTAATTTAGTGAAATATTAATAATGACTTTAAAATGTAGGACTAGGAAAATTATTTGTACGAATAACTACCTGAATCACTTATTATGAAAAAACCATGAGTCCACTTTCTTTATAAAATCAACAATACACATTTTTGTTACGCATCTCAAGACACACTATTTGGATTATAAAAAGTAAAGGCTTTCAATTTTTTATACGGAGAAATTATAAAGAAATTGTGTTTTATATAAAAATTTAAAGTAGATTTATGCAGTTTAGTAACTGTTTCAGTTAACACAGAGAATATGTCATTGCCAATGCACTATCTAATTATACGATGGAGGAGTATGGTCTGTCGTTTCTGGCTAATATAAGAAAACCCGTAGCTTCCTCGATGCAAGATCTAATATGTTTATTTGGGACATCCGCGATTCTTTCATTGTCCTTTGATTTTGACTCATATTTTCGGAAGAAGGAGCTGTTAAATTCAGTGGAGGAAAATCTATTATCTTCACTCTCTTATTAAAAACAGAGTATTAAAAATTAACAGCCTTTCGACTGATTTGAAACTTCGGTGTACTTTTCCAATTTATTACACTCTATTTTTACTTACTCCTAATGTTTCGAATTATGGTTATTGAAGTCCGATAATCAAAAGTGATCTGAAAATATTTTGTGATTTTTGTACATAATATATTCTATCTCTCTAATTTTAAACGTTTCGTCTAGAACTGTTGACAGTGTTTTTAGTTAGTGCTCGCATTTTGCTTATGATATTGCTTGTGTTTTGTTTTTTAAAGAGGTTTAGATAAGGACGCAAATAGCGACAGTAACTGACGCGCCCTAATAAAGATCATTAAATACCGTCTGTCTATATGAGCTTGGCACACCTAAAAGACAAAAGCAAATAACTGTAGTACCGCTAGTGGAAACAGTAATAATAATACAATTAATAATAACAATAATAATAATATAATCATCATCATCATCTTATAACAGAAAAGTAATATTCTACTAGTGTTTACATGAATACTCCCAATATCTATCTTTTGGAAATATTTTGCTAGGCATAGTTTTTACAAAACATAGAACAAACATTTCCACATTTAACTGACATTGGATAGGCTAGAACTATAATGAGAATAATCCTTAGGACATTATGTGTTTGTTGAAGAACAAAGCTCATATCACAGTTCAACGCGCCATTCGTCACGTCATCCTCGCTGCCTACAATCCCTGCCACTAGACAGTGCTGGTGAGTCATTCGCCACTTTTACCGTGAACTTTCCGGTATTATCATTGTAGAGTATTTGGTAACATGCAGTTTTAAAAGTCCATAAAGAAAATACTACTAGTATTACTATTGCTACTACTACTACTGCTACTGCTGCTAGTATTACTAAGCTACTGGTACTAGCACTATTACAACTACTGGTACAGCACTATTCATCTACTGGTACCACTATAGCTACTAGTATTAGTATTACAACTATTGTCACCAGTGCTGCTCGAAATACTGATACTAATATTACAACTACGTGTACTAGTACTACAACTACTAGTGCTACTAATACAACTATTTGTGCTAGTAATACTACAACTACTAATACTAGTACTTCTACATTTGCTTCTACTAGTACTGCTATAACTACTACTAGTACTACTACCAACTACTAACTACTAGCACTATTATTATTATTATTATTATTATTATTATTATTATTATTATTATTATTAGTATTATTGTGATACTTTGAAAATCGATTTCGTGATTGACGCAAATGAGATACACGTCTTGGGCAATGCTGAACTAGCAGTGTTTTTTATTAGTCATGCCGTCTATCTGGAACGGTTTTTTTGTTAGGTCCAGTATGTATGAAACAATTCATCTAAAATAATGTACATCAAGTATAATTAATATTAATAGAAGTCAGTGATACAAATCTTTAAAGAAAGTACAGAATGAGTATGTACAAAATTCATTGTAAAGACTTTCTTCTTGGACATTTCCTTTCATAAGCAGTGTTGGAAAAATAAAGGACACACGACGAAAACTTATTGTTTGAGAATAGTTAATACGTAAGCTAGAGAATTATCCAACTAATGGACAATGAAGGATAACACTTCGAAACTAGTCAGTCAGGTAATTTGGTAAAAATTAATATAGGCCTAGTTAAGAAGTTGTAAAGCTAATCAGTGATTTATAAGTGTTAAAAGTGTATATAGAACAATGACTAACAATGAAATACGTTTTAGGATATACCTTTCAGGCTCAAAGATTAACTAATATCAGCTTGTCGCTTACCCTTACTATAGCAAAGTAACAAACAAGCTTTTTATATTATCAATAGTAAATTTTGCCAACGTACCCTGAGATTCCGTGTTCTTTTCTTGCCAAAGTAATTCCAATGTTGTCAAATAGGAGCGCTCTGTAAAAGGATTTTTGAATTCGGTTCTAAGACTATCAATATACGACGTTTGTTCGCTCGAATGAATTTGATTTTCCCCGCCCTCGTACGATCGGTAAAGGTAAAAGAAATAATTATTGTATTCCATAACACTTATTTTTCCTTGACAAATAAATATTAATTTTTAACGTACTGTTTACATTTCTAAAATCTTGAATAAAATAGTTTATATACTAATTAGCATTTTAATGTTCATTTATTATTTATCAATTGCCATATGCACGACTTTCTGCCTTCTGATATTTACTTTGAGAATATAAATAACCTAAGTATAATGCTTTGAATTAGCTTTACCTAAACATAATTCTAACCTCCAGCAATTAGGACAAACAAGAAGCCTACGAGTCCGCAGAATTCCTAAATGTGAGAACTACGGCATTAGATGACAGAACATTGAATAGTCACGAACACGTGAAATGTATAATAATACATTATGTGACAGCTTCGTGAAACCGTTTTATTTGTTTGTTTTTTCCTTTCTCTGAAATTTGATTGGTAATTGTTCATGTCTCCTTCCAGTATCAATTTGTCTAAAGTAATGTCACAAAAAATCTGAGATTTGCCGATAAATCCACGAGCGAAGCGGGTGGATTTATTTGGGAAATCTCAGACTTCGAGTGACATTTTATTAGGACTATTTCGTGAATAAAATAAAAATTTAAATAATATACCGTATCTCTAAAATTCGCTCAAAAATGTTAATAATTATATATTTATGAATAGGCCTACTTAATGTATTCCGACATTGTGAAGTCGAAATAGATGAATAACGATTACTGCAACAAAGAAATTGAATGTTATTCAGTAATGCCAATTGAGAAAACCTAATTACAGGTTTAACAATGTTGATTACATGTACTGCGCTTTTCTCTTGTTATTATAACAGAAATACGTTTCATTATCTGCCGAAATCATAATTTAGTTAAATATTTTGTAGTATAATTGCAAATAACCTGATTAATACAATAATTAAATGAAATTGTTATGGAGGAGTGTCATTTTCTTTAGATACAATGGACATGAAATTAAAGATGAAGATGTAGATGTAGAAGTAGGATTTCGCACTTTATCTAGTACCGGTACAATGGATTCATGCTCATCGATTTACGTGGAAAAAGTTGGCGACACTGACTAAACAAAGGAACGACCATGCGATAAATTGAAATTGATAAATCAAACTGCAGAAATTATCGCGATGTATGACTGCGATTGTTGGAATTCAAAATTTCATTACACTTCTTTGCCGAAAAAGGAATGACGTCATATAAACGAAATAGTCATCATAATTAACTTCAGGTCTAACTATAATTTTCTGGATTTCAAAAAAGTGATTTATGCTAAATCCAGAAAAATCACAGTCAATGTTAGTGGGTCATCCACGTTTGTCAAAACATTATCATCATGCCAAATTTTCCTTCCATTAAAGCAAACGACCCCGAAATTCCGTTCATTGAATCGGTTAAAAATAAACAGGTATGCATATGGATAAAAGTTCAAATAGGAGGGTTCAGGTTGAGGAAATTTGCAAGAAAGTATTCTCATTAGTCCACTCGTTTAAGCGATTAAAGAATGTACTACTTATATTACTTTTGTTGTTTAATTTTGCTATTATTAGTCACTGTCATATTATTGTACGTTCTAGTTATTATTGTGGTTGTGAAACTTGAACTCTCACTTTGAGAGAGGAACATAGGTTAAGGGTGTTTGAGAATAAGGAGCTTAGGAAAATATTTGGGGCTAAGAGGGATGAAGTTACAGGAGAATGGAGAAAGTTACACAACACAGAACTGCACGCATTGTATTCTTCACCTGACATAATTAGGAACATTAAATCCAGATGTTTGAGATGGGCAGGGCATGTAGCACGTATTGGCGAATCTAGAAATACGAGGCGCATCCAGAAAGTAAGTTTCCCGATTTTTTCCCCTTGAAAGTAAACGTAATTAGCCGTGTCAATTGCGCATGCGTAACAGATTTATGACGTATCGATCATATGCCAGCCGGACAGGTCCCGCCTGGTGCCAGTAGCGTGGCAGCAGTGGTCCGAAATGGAAGCTCTTATTCCTTCTCCCGCCGCCGCATTGCGCCAATTGAAATTCATCGGCAGCTCTGTCAGGTCTATGGGCCGAACATCATGAGTAAACAGATGGTGCGTCGCTGGTGTAGGCAGTTTTCCGAAAGTCGTCAAAGTGGCCAATAATGAAGAGCGCAGTGGGCGACCGTCCCTCATCAATGATGATCGTGTTGAGCTGATGCGGCAGTGCATCATGGAGAACCGTCGCTTCACGATTACGGAGCTGAGCAGCCATTTTCCGCAGATATCGCGATCCTTGTTGCATGAGATTGTCACTAAACACCTGCTGTTCAAAAAAATGTGTGCCAAGTGGGTGCCGAAAAACCTGACACCCGAACACAAAATGCAACGTTTAGGAGCAGCACTGACATTTCTGCAACGGTATCACGATGACGGCGATGAGTTCCTCGACAGGATCGTCACGGGCGATGAGACTTGGATTTTGCACTTCACCCAGGAAACCAAGCAGCAGTGAATGCATTAGCGGCATAGTGGATCTCCGGTCAGGACGAAATTCAAACAGACGCTGTCGGTACGGAAAGTGATGTGCACGGTGTTCTGGGACAGAAAGGGCATTCTGCTCATTGACTTTCTTCCAAGAGGTGAAACAATGAACGCTGTGAAACACTGCGAAAATTGCGGCGTGCCATTCAAAACAAGAGGCGTGGAATGCTTACTGCAGGTGTTGTGCTCCTCCATGACAATGTTCGTCCACATACAGCTCGGCGCACAGCAGCTGTTTTGACGGAATTTGGCTGGGAGTTGTTTGATCACCCACCCTACAGTCCTGATCTTGCTCCCAGCGATTTTCACGTTTTCTTGCATCTCAAGAAATTCCTGTCCTCCGGTGAGCGTTTTGGCAACGACGAAGAGCTGAAAACGTCTGTCACACGCTGGTTTCATTCACAGGCGGCAGAGTTCTACGACAGAGGTATACAAAAGTTGATCCCACGATACGACAAGTGTCTCAATTCTGATGGTGGCTATGTTGAAAAATAGCTGAAACATTGCTGTTGCCAATAAATGTTTTCCTGAAAGTGTGTGTTCTTTTTTTTTTTAATAGGGAAAATTACTTTCTGGATGCGCCTCGTACATATAGAGTGTTAGTTGGGAGGCCGGAGGGAAAAAGTTCTTTGGGAAAGCCGAGACGTAGATGGGAAGATAATATTGAAATGGATCTGAGAGAGGTGGGATATGATGATAGAGACTGGATTAATCTTGCTCAGGATAGGGACCAATGGCGGGCTTATGTGAGGGCGGCAATGAACCTTCGGATTCCTTAAAAGCCATTTGTAAGTAAGTAAGTAGGTAAGTAAGTAATTATTGTAATGTAAGGGTATTGTACTCAATTAGAATTTGGCTGGTTAAAAGAGAAGATCTGCTGGCCTGAGGTCTGCCAGATCAAATGAATAAATTATTATTATTATTATTATTATTATTATTATTATTATTATTATTATTATTATTATTATTAGTATGATTATTATTACCATCAATATTATCATCATTAAATTATTTTCATCATTATTATTACCACCAATATTATTACCACCAATGTTATTATCATCAAATTATTAAATCGCCCGCCTGACGGAAATGTTAGCTTTGAAAAAGTAGAATCCGACTGTGTTCCTAGCAAGTAGATTGCTGCTCTTTCTTTTGCAAGATTTGCAGTTTTTTTTCTCTCCTGTCGATTTTATTTTGTCAATGCGGAGGAGATAAAAGTTTCGCGATACTTAAGAACTCTCTCCTCGTGTTCAATGTTAGTAGGTTACTAAACCGCAGCTCTCATCACTTCATGCGGCTCTGTTTTATGGAAGTGCTATGAAAAATATAAGGGGAACTTGACCACGAACATGCCAAAAACAAACGTTTACTCTAATGATAGGTGCATGACACGCAAATGTTTGTTTACCGTGTTCCTAGAATAGTAGGAATGATTACGTGATGACACGCTAACCCAAGTTATGTCATAACTTATAGAAACACGAAGAACGTTTATTGGCTTCTTCTCATATTCAGTATGCAAAACTTTGTTTTCGTGCATGTGTCTGCTTAATACTAGGATCATGACGATTCCCAGGAAACACGTCTGATTGAATTAGAAGACGATCTCGATATATTGCTGATTTGTAATCAAGATACGCTCACAAATTACATTAAAATAAATATCAGTAACAAATTTAACTTTCCCAGGTTCGATTCTCGGCAAAATACTTCACTTTCACAGCAAATTGAGCTTGTCTTGCCCCGCTTTTCCTGTTTTCGTCTTGAAAGACGGCTTTGTGCCATATTGAGATTACCACAGAGTCCAGCTGTTGTTGGTGTGTGATTCTTGATACAGGGCGGAATTTGTCAGGAAGCTCAATTCTGGAATGTGAAAGATGAAACCGATGATAAAATGCACGTACAGAAATGAAACTCTGATTGCTTGTCAATATAGGCCTCTTATTAATTAATCCTTGGAGTAAGGTAAAGCGAATGTCTGCCATCGAAGATTTCTATTTATATATAGGTATTTCAGATAATTAATTATCTATCTTTGGAGAGAAATGTGAATATCCTCTTGTTTATGTCGTTTGAGATGGCTAAGACAAAAATACCAGGAAAAGGAAGTAATGATAAACGAAATTGAGCAAATGTAACGGATGCATATGGAAAAATTAATTGGCTGGTAGAAGCATCCTAAACAACACTTATTCGTTCTGAGAAAAAGTACCTGTATTGATTCGCATTGACAAGAAACAGTCAGATAGTATTCAGAAAGGGAAAATGCTATGTCACTTTCTTCCAGCATTCCTTTCTTGATATTCTCTCTGAAGGAATTGATGCAAAAAAAAATTTTCAATGATTAATATTCGATCGATGTGATGAGGTGGATCAAATGTGCTCTAAATGCTTTATCAGTTCAAAGTGAGTATTATAATGTGAAGAATGACCATTATGTTTGTGAACGTTTGGACTCAATTATTATTATTATTATTATTATTATTATTATTATTATTATTATTATTATTATTCCAATATGTTAATTTGTACATCTTTGACACTATAACACTTTTCTCAACCATTTAATAAAAGTTTACTAGATACTTCAGCTCCATTTAATTTCTTGCACATATTTTAAATCAACAGGTAGGGAGTCTTACTTTGGTGTACATATTTTCAGTATTACTTTAGAATCATCATCATCATCATCATCATCATCATCATAATCATCAACTCCAAGGATTGAGCCACTTTTGGCCCATTCCTCCTCCAAATTGTAATAGTTTTACTGATCGCTCCATCTCAATCTCGGGCGTCCCGCATTCCTATATTTCTTTCGGGTATTTTGATGTATAAATTTTAGTGGTCTGCCATTTTCCATGCATAGCATAATGTTCATTCCATTTAGTTCTGTTCTTTTCTATGTTTCTAAAACATTACTGTACTCACTTTCATTTCTGATCGTATACTGTCATTTATTTTTATTGTAGATGAGTATAAAAGTATAAGAGTATATGAGTAAAAGAAACCGTGGTTTGATGAAGATTGTTGCACGGTATAGAAAGAAGGAAACAGGCAAAATTGAAATTCTTACAGGATCCAGTTGAGGCGAATAGAGATAATTATTTAAATGAAAAAGGGGAAGCAAGTTGTACACTTAGGACTAAAAAGAGAAATTACTTGAAGGAAAAGCTGAATGAGGTAGAAACAAATAGTAAGAATAAAAATATTCGAGATTGATATAAAGGAATTTAAGAACGGATATCAGGCAAGGGTAACCGTGATCAAGGATGAGAATGGAGACTTGCTTGCAGACTCTCATTCAACCCTCAACAGTTTGAAGAACTATTTTGGCAACTACTAAATGTACAGTTACCCTGAAAAAGAATGAGACGATTCTTGGTCGTCGGAAGTCAAAGTTCTACAGCGCGGTTCACTCGATATCGACGTAACGATACATACCACGACAAATAGTACAAGAATTGTTACAAGGACCACAACAAGGACAAGGACCAGAATAAGGATCACGAAGAAGACTGCCATTTAAGGCCAGGATTTCACAACATAGCTCGAGTCACAAAATATCATTGCTTCACTGTACTGAATGGCAAATGCCTGCTAAGGGATCTACATTCTGGACTGCTGCTGTGACTGTCTTGTCTCGGTAGCTCATATAGTAGCGTGTCGGTTCCACTGTATAACAGAAACGTCTCGTGTTCGATCCCGGGTAAAACTATATTTTATTGAGGTGTAATTAATTCGTTCTGAATTCCTCGACTGTCTAATTTGTCGAAAAATATGGAATAATTTATGCCCAATTTCTGTGTCTTACAAGTGGGCTGATCTTCGTCAAAAAAAATAAATTTTACTTGGAAGTTAAAAGTATTCTTCCTCAAACAAAAATCACAAGAAACAAAAAGAGACCTGTTAACTTAAAATCTTGTCCACATGCCATCAGCTTCTATTACAGCTCTAAGTCGATCCGGAATGGATGTCAGGAGATTGTGGCATAAGTTCTGATCCCCGGCGAGATCTTCCCAGGTATCAACAACTTGATCCCACAATTCGTCTCGATTTCGAGGGCGTCGGTGGGCATAGGTGGCTATCCTTCTCTTTTTCAATTCCGCCCATAAATTTTCGATGACATTCAAATCAGGTGACTTCGGAGGCCAATTAATGATTTCGATCTCGGGTCTCCTTTGAAACCATCTTTGAATGCTTACAGCATAGTGCACGGGATGGTTATCCTGCTGGAGCAGCAATGTTCCTTCGGGAAAACGTTCTTGGGCGGAGGGAAGGAATATATTTTCCAGAATGTGCTCGTAAGTTCCCGCATTAAACCGGTCATCGATGTGTTCTATAACGCCAGGTCCATCGTAAGACATCCAACCCCAACACGATATGCTAAAGCGCCCCGATCTTTCACGTCGGTGCACATAGCGCTGGTCATGTCGGAGACCATCCTCACGATAGACACGGACAGGACCTTCGTAATCACTCGAGATGGTTGTTTCGTCGGAGAAAATTACATTTCTCCAATCGAAATCCACTCGATTGGTAGCGATGGCAAGACGGTCGACAGCTTGTGCTTCCCCCAATATTTCCATTTGCGCAGCCCTCCGGCTCCTAATACCGCGGTTCCTCAACCTGCTGATCACAGTCTGTGAAGAACCGGGAAAGTTAGATGCTGCTCTTATTTCGTTAGCAGTCAGAAAGGGGTCCTGTCGAACTGTCGCAAATAAGATAGCATCGTCTTCCAATGAAGAAATCCGCGGACGCCCAGGAATAGGGCGATTTTCGACCTCCCCTAAATTTTGGTAACGATGAACCCACCTCGCGGCTGTACTTCCAGGAACACCGATCAAACGGCCAGCAGATCTAGCCCCATATCCAGCCTCAACTAGAGCTATAACTCGCTGTCTCATGTCACGTCGGTTCGCCATTACGATGAGAAATGAGGGATGACGATAATACTTTAGTGTAGACAATGATTATTTAACGTGATATAGAATTATTGAAATAACAGGCATCTTGCATAGTAAGAGTTAATAAATCAACCCTAAATTAAATATCTAAATAACAGGATATAACAGGAAGTCCAATTGTTGCGAAACTAATCAAATTAAATCTAATTACATTAAGTAAACAAACCCCAAGTTATGACACCACATTGCTACAGCTAAATTGTAGGTTATTAATATAAGCATTGAATAGGTCCGTGGTTGTGCGTTGGACGACAAAACCATCATCGAAAGTTCGAATCTTGCGGAAGAATGTAACTTCTTTCTTTTTATAATGTAAATCAGACTTCTAACTGCAATCATTCATATTTCTTACTTTATTTATTAATATTTATAGCCAACATTGAATTTGTAAAGAAAAGATTTTAGAAATCTCATATGGAATTTGTGATCTGTACTGACATAAACATAGATTATCTCTCGGAACTTTTCCGTAATAGTAAATTAAATTCACTCCTTGAAACTGGAAACCTTAGTCGCAGAGTCACTTTCCCACAGCATACAAGCTGAAGTAGCACAGCCATTGATAAAAGTTTTGTACACAGAATTAGACTGAATTCCTATTCAACAGAACCTATAATCAATGGCTTGTCTGAACATGATAAACAAATCCTAAGAGTTTCCAATGTCACTGAACAATTTCAAAATATTAATTTAAAAACTAAGAAAGGATCGTAAATGCTATATCTAGTGATTATTTACATTTATGTCTACAAAATGAATCTTGGAAAAAACATATATGATACTCGTACTACTGATATTAAGAGTAAATGTATTGAATTCTTCACTTATTTTCATAATCACTTCAGTGGATGTTCTCCACTCAATCTTGTGAAAAAATTCAAAAGTAAAAACATGTAGATAACGCAGGGACTTCAAAATCTCATATATTACAAAGAAGAATCTATATGTAATGAGTTGCAATGTAATGATCCTCATGTTCTTAAATACTGTAAGAAGTACAGTGTAATCTATCAAAAATTATGAAAGAGGGAAATAGAATATATTTGAATATAAAAGTACAAAATTCAGATAATGCAATTAAACCTATTCGGAATATTATTAAATTTAAACTTGTAGATATTCTAAGAAAGAAAATATGTTTTCATTAAAAACAATGATTATAAAGTAGAGGATCCCATATCTATTGCAAATTCTTTTAACGTATTATAGTATATAGTACAGAAATATTATTGACAACTTAAACATTCAAGATTTTGCAAAAGATACTGCAATTGGTTACTGAACAGATGCATTTTATATTTAGTGTTAATATATGTAATTAGTCAATAACTGCAACAGTGCTTTTTCATTCAATCATAACATGAATAAAATTGAATGCACATTAAATTAAACACTATTGCAAACACGTAGATAAAATAGTTAAAATTAACTGAAGGGGTGAGAATGAAATAATCCAAGGCCATACTTTTAACAAAAATTGTTTTGTGCGAGTGCATTTCTTACACATATGGGAAAGCTATTAATAAAATATTGTAATAATTACTCAACAAATGACATAGCCTAAGGACTTTAAACCTTTGTACAAGTTTGTCTATTGTTATATATATTTCTTTGATTTCATTTTAATTGTTAGTTTTTAATGTATATGCATTTACATTGTATATGTGTGTATAAATGCATTCATTAGATTAACGTTTATAATGTTATAACTTGTAATTTTGTATTGTTTGCGATCATTAACACTTAATCTCAGGACTTTGTAAATCTCTATTTCAACGTTACTTAGCTATTTCAACGTTATTTAGACAAAAAAAAACCGTTGTGTAGACTAAGAATCGAACTCGTACTCTTCTACACAACACGCAGAAGTCTTACCGTCTGAGCTATTGAAACGACATGAAAGCTTTACTTTCTGTGCGGAGTGTCGATCTAGTCATGAAGGTCCATTGTCGATTTAACTACACGATTTATGTATATTTTTATCTTTTATTTACGTAATATTATCATATTTTTTGCAGTTTTTGAAGTGAATTTCGGAACGATGCTAGTAACAAATCAAATAGCCTGAATTTAAGTAACTCAATATTCGTTATCTTGTGTATCAGTGCTCTGGTCTCCGATCATGCGCAGTGTCTTACATTTGAGACTTAGGAATATTCAATCGTCTCATCCTTTTCCAGGGAAACTGTACATAGGGCAAATAGAAAGGATTGAGACGAAATTAAATTCAAACTGCTGAGCCATTTAAACCCGAACCCACACTTTCTGAAGTCGAAATTTCGATACAAAATCTGAAAAAGTGCAAGTTTCCAGGTATCGATCAAATTCCAGCAGAATTAATACACGAGGGTGGAAGCGCACTATATAGCGAAATTTATAAGTTTGTACTTGATATTTTGGAAAAGAAAATTGTATAAGAACAATGGAAGGAGTCCATAATTGTGCCTATTTTTAAGAAGGGGGACAAGACTAACTATAGTAACTTTCGAGGAATATCACTTTTGTTGACGTCGTACAAAATTTTTTCCAATATTCTTTTGAGAAGATTAACTCCGTATGTAGATGAAATTATTGGGCATCATCAGTGTGGTCCACATCTGTGGAGTAACGGTCAGCGCGTCTGGCCGCGAAACCAGGTGGCCCGGGTTCGAATCCCGGGAGGGGCAAGTTACTGGTTGAGGTTTTTTACGGGGTTTTCCCTCAACCCAATACGAGCAAATGCTGGGTAACTTTCGGGCTGGACCCCGGACTCATTTCACCGGCATTATCACCTTCATTTCATTCAGACGCTAAATAACCTAGATGTTGATACAGCGTCGTAAAATAACCCAATAAAATAATAAAACAAATCATCAGTGTGGGGGTTTAGGCGCAATAGATCGACTATTGATCACATTTTTGTATTCGACAGATATTGGAGAAAAAATGGGAGTATAAGCGTACAGTACATCAGTTATTCATAGATTTCAAAAAGGAATATGACTCGGTTAAGAGAGAAGTTTTATATAACATTCTTATTGAATTTGGTATTTCCAAGAAACTAGTTCGATTAATTAAAATGTGTTTCAATGAAACTTACAGCAGAGTACGCATAGGCCAGTTTCTGTCTGATGCTCTTCCAATTCACTGCGGGCTAAAGCAAGGAGATGCACTATCACCTTAACTTTTAAACTTTCCTCTAGAATATGCCATTAGGAAAGTCCAGGATAACAGAGAGGGTTTTGAATTGAACGGATTACATCAGCTTCTTGTCTATACAGATGACGTGTATATGTTAGGAGAAAATCCACAAACGATTAGGGAAAACAGGAAACTTTACTTGAAGAAAATAAAGTGATAGATTTGGAAGTAAACCCAGAAAAGACGAAGTATATTATTATGTCTCGTGACCAGAATATTGCACGAAATGGAAATATAAAAATTGGAGATTTATCTTTCGAAGAGGTGGAAAAATTCAATTTATCTTGGAGCAACAGTAACAAATATAAATGACACTCGGGAAGAAATTAAACGCAAAATCAATGTGGGAAATGCCTGTTATTATTCAGTTGAGAAGCTTTTGTCATCGAGTCTGCTGTCAAAAAATCTGAAAGTTATAATTTATAAAACAGTTATAGTACCGGTTGTTCTATATGGTTGTGAAACTTGTACTCTCACTTTGAGAGAGGAACAGAGATTAAGGGTGTTTGAGAATAAGGTGCTTAGGAAAATATTTGGGGCTAAAAAAGATGAAGTTACAGGATAATGGAGAAAGTTACAAAACGCAGAACAGTAGGGGAACTCGTGGGAACATGGGCACCTTAGTACTGTTTCGGGTGCAATATCTCTCGGTTTTTTTTTCTAATAAATAATTTTACAGCTGGGATATGTTTCTTAAGAATTTAGCTATATTATATTAGAATCCTGACTGCTTACTTCTAAATGTATTCAAGTAAAACTGGAAAATGCAAGTTAATGTGTTTTGCCCATATTCCCCCGAGTGTGGGGGTAAAATGGGTATTAATGAAGTGAATCATAGTCAACTGAAAGAAGTGAAAGAACAGTTAAAATACTTGAAAATATAACTGCATTTACTATATTATATATTATATATGCAATTTGGGATGGTTATTGCGTAACGCCTTTGGCAAATGATGTGACTCTTTGACGATGAATGACGCTTGGAGATTCTAAGACATTTGAATCAGTGGAAGGAATTGTATGAATTGTAATTTTGTCACCTGATGCTGCAGTGCCAATGTAAGCATAATCAGGAATGTCACTCATGTGCATTGGAAAAGGGCCTGAAGCTCGGAAATAATTTTCAGCTAGACATACATTGACACATCTGTTCCATGCTTCTTTGAAAATGCAAGCAAAGTCGACCTTCGTAAAACCTCTCCTTTATTGCCTGAAGAAAGCTGTAGCACCACTGTTGTAAGCTTTCTTCAGAGGACCAAACAGACCACTATCTGCTGATTGAAGCCAGACTGTGGTGTGTGGAGGAAGACAAAACATGCATAAACCATTTTCTACTGCAAAGTTAAGAGTGTCAGGATTACAACTATGTGAATCACGTGCATCTACTATCAAAGTTGCAGGTGCATGCTTACTAATGTTGAAATAAGCAACGAAGTTCTTGATTATTGAGAAAAATATGCGAGGTGTGATCATTAAATTCCGAGTTTCTGTCTGCTGTGGGCGAAGGGATCACGTGATTAACACGCGTACGCAGCAGTGACACTAGACGACCTTGAAAAGACGCGACACAAAGTTTCGAAGCGCTATCTTCTTTGAGACCTGTGTTACACAAGATTTTTTTAGCACGTGCATCCGCACACTTGCTAAATTCCATGGACTCGAAACTTGAGCAGAGAAACAACGTCAAATTCTTTGAGAAACCGGCAACCGTATCCATGGAATGTTGAAGCAAGCCTACGGGAATGAAGCAGTGATTCATGCGAGATGTTTCGAGTGGCATTCGTGCTTCATAAATGGCAAAACATCGCTCAAGTAGACGAGAGGCCAGGTCAAACACACAAGTGCAACACTGCCGAAAATGTCGAAAAAATTCGAAAAGTTGTGCATAATGATCCTCACGTCCATTTTGAATATGAACGACCACAACTCTGGACAAAGAACAAACGGATGCTCCATGACGACACTGCGCCAGCTCACAGAGCTCTCGCAACACTCCAGTTTTGCACCCTTAATAAGATGTTCGTCGTTCCTCACCCACGTATCCATCAGATTTGGCCACCTGCGACTTTTTTTTTTCGAAGATGAAATTCAATCTAAAGGGTCACCGTTTTAGAACTGTGGAATCGCAGAAGGTGCTTGACAGGCTTCAAGAACGCGACTTCCAGGAGGCATTCCAAAAATGGCAGACACGCTGGGATCAGTATAATGCTGCCCAAGTGGACTACCTTGAAGGGGATGGCAGCCACATTTAATTGAGGAAATTTTATTCCCAGTTATGGGACAGGTCTCGGAATTTAATGATCGCACCTCGTATCTCCGTTATTGTAGAGGGACTGCTTGTGGAAGTGTAATTTACTGACAACAGGCAGCTGACTTTCAGCCATTTTTGTCCTCACTCCTTTTATAATGATACTTTGAGGAAAGTAGTTCCCTGCCGCATTCTGCAGGCCACAAGTGTAATGGTTCCTCCTCTTTCTTTAGGGAAAGTCAAATGCACCACTTTATGTTGTTTGGGTGCAATGACATCTTTCGCTCTTGTAATCATTTATAGGCCATTTTCATCAAGATTGAAGAGTCATTTTTATGAAGTTTAATGCTTGCCCATATTCCCCCGAACATTAGCGCCCATATTACCCCGACATGTAGCGTTTACTTTCAACAGTTAGCACTACCGTGAACTACTCACAAAACAACGTCTGACGCAATAGAACGGCAGTTCAAGAGTTGTATTTTGTATGTATACTATTAGATTTAAACTATTTTCTAAAGTTCATGTGTAATCTATTGCATATAACATATCTAAAATAAGTATTGTGAAATTGGAGTATACTTGGAAGTCAATACTCGCATTTTAGATGGCTGTTTTGACAACAATACGAGACAATACTGCACAACGCGCTTCCCACAGCAACCATTACGACACTCTCACTTTATACTAACCATTATTAGCTAAGAAACATAATTCGTTGCAAGAGTTTTGACGTGAAAACATAATATTGCCCATATTCCCCACGTGCCCATATTCCCCCGAATTCCCCTATGCATTTTATTCTTCACCTGACATAATTAGGAACACTAAATCCAGACATTTGAGATGGGCAGGGCATGTAGTACGTATGGGCGAATCCAGAAATGCATATAGAGTGTTAGTTAGGAGGCCGGAGGGAAAAAGACCTTTGGGGAGGCCGAGACGTAGATGGGAAGATAATATTAAAATGGATTTGAGGGAGGTGGGATATGATGATAGATGATAGATACTATTGGAGAAAAGAAGATAGCCCTCTCTGACTCTTTACTTATTTCTTATTTTCCATTGCTAATTGAATTTATTTTTATGATATTATTTGATATAAATGGTATATACTTCTGATCAGATGATATGGTATTCCATTGTCCTTAAGTATTTACAAACGGTTACGATTTACATTGCCGAAGTTTTTAATAAAATTTAGGAATACGAAAAAAGTTGGCAGATTAGATTCTGTTTTATTTCTATTATTTGTGACACCGTGAAGGTGCAATCCTTACAAGACTTACTTTTCCTAAAGCTTTGTTGTGTATTTATTTTTATAGCTTCCGCTTTTACTGAATATCTCTTTGGTAATATTCTGGCAAATTATTTTAGAAAGATAAAAACTATAAAAAAACTAAGTTTTTCCAGGTTTAGTGATCACAACAGTTCTCATTTTATTTTTGTCACGTTGAGTCCTAATTACGAACGAAAAAAATGTATATACAAATGGCAGCCCAAATTTCCTTTCTTGCCTCTGTGTAATTACCGTTAACACGAATATTTTTGGAAAGTGGCGTTAAGCGAAATGACGAGATGTAAAAAATAGTCACTGTTGTGTGTAATATAAATTTACATTAAGAGTTTTGCAGATTATTTCAAGATAATAAAGGCTTGAACTGCAAGATTGGATGGAAGCCGTTGTAGCCTCATCTATGGACAGGTATAACCGTATAAAGTCCTGAAGAGGGGATCCAATCTGCCCTACTAAGCACAGAGGGGATAACTGCAAATTTTATGGAAAAAATGAGATAATGATGGATAGCAATTCGGTGGAATATTTCACACCTTATACTAGATTTCCATGGTCTTATCAAGGCTTTAAATACCTTAAAATTGTGTACAACTAGGGGTATATCCACTTGCATACTTGTTACACTAAGCGTTTTAGTACAGCTATCTCAGAACTAACTGTGCTTAGTAGGGCAGCAAAACGAACTTCTCTACTACAAACTAAGCACGCTATCTTGCGACCATCGACATACAGTATATCATATCCTTGAATAGAGTAACACGTCGCAAGAAGACAGTCTGAAAGTCCATAAAAAATTAGAGCAAATTCAGTCAGTGTACGTGCATGAAAATTGAAACAATTCTGAGAGATGTAAGCATAAAAACATCTACAAGTACGTGTCGTGCCAGTCACCACATTGTTAGGTGGATGTCGCAGCTTTCTATGCCACAAAACATTTTAGCCTTAGGTATCAAGCAGTAACAAATCTCTGTGACGATAACCTTGTCTCCGATCATGGCCAGACACCAATGCCAGGGCATTTCTCTCAATCGACAAATTAAAAATATAGTAACATAACCATGTTGCATAATGGCTGCACGAAAACAAAACAAAAATACAAGGCTTGTCTTGCATCAGCGCTTCTTAGTGTGTAATTGTTAAAGCGAAATCAATTATAGAGCCTCTTATTATATCTATAGTAATCTCTCACCTATATTCCTAAAACTCGCTCACAAAATATTAATAATTGTATATTCAGACATTGTGAAGTCGAAATAGATGAATAACGATTACTGCAATAAAGAAATTGAATGTTATTCAGTAAGGTCAATTGAGAAAAGCGAAACACAGGTTTAAAAATATTAATTACATGTACTGCCATTTTCTCTTATTATTATAACAGAAATAGGTTTTCATTGTCTGCTGAAATCATTATTTGAATTAAACATTTTATAATATAATTATAAATAACTTGATTAATACATTAATTAAATGAACAATTGTTATGGAGTGTCATTTTCTTTAGATACAATGGACATGGAATTAGAAGATGCAGATGTGAAAGTAGGATTTCGCACTTTATTTATTACAGTGGATTCATGCCCATCGATTTACGTGGAAACAGTTGGCGACACTGACTAAACAAAAGAACGACCATGCGATAAATTGAAATTGATAAATCGAGCTGCAGAAATTATCGCGATGTATGACTGTGATTGATTGGAATTCAGAATTTAATTACACTTCATTGGCTGGAAATAGAATGAGATATAAAAAATAGTCAAGTAAATTTTTTACACTTTCCTTAAACAGTTCAATTTGAATTTCCTGATATTACTTTCTATACCACTTTCTTCTAATATTTATTAAATCTTTATGTACTCTAGTGTAAAAATTAATCTGCATATATCAAATTATAGCGTGATTTTAATGATATTTTTTTAAAAAATGTAACAGCAATTCTAACATGAAATATGACCACCTTTGGCTTTTATAACCTCTTTCACACTCACATATCTGTTGCATCTCATCATCATGAAGCAATATGACGTTCGAAATCATGAGGTTTTCCTATTTATTTCCCTTGTTTTAGTCGAGGTCAAGGGAGATTGCTACCACACTGATATGATGTCTCTGAATATTTGTCATAACATTATGGGCTTTGTGACATAGTGCAAGGTCTTATTGAAAATTCTATTTCCACCGGCTATAGTTTTGTCAGTTGAAAGGACTGTCTTCTCCGCAATTTCAATTTATGTTTCTGAATTCATCATACCAGTAATAGGTACCAAGAATGAAAAATAACCCAAGAACAATAAAATTTTTTTCTGGTGCTTCATGGTCTGGTTAAATGTGTTTTAATGAGACGCTTTCACTAAATATCTTTTAATATACCGACAACGCTGACCACGGACAATGAAATGAATATCGTCAGCAAAAAATACATGTTCACTGTCCTTTTCTGTCCATGCTGAAAATTATTTATCCACTTCAACTGATTTTCCTTTATTTGTGTTGTCAAAAGTTGCTTCTCCTGAGGTTGCACAGTTTTACAGCTAGTTTTTAGAAGTCGTCGAATTCCAGAATAGGCCAACTCTTCTAATGCTGTACAGAGTGGAAGTGAAATAATCCTGCAGATTGAAAGGGACGATAGGTTATACTTGAATGAATAGAAAATCTGTATTACGTTTTGTGATTAAATGCACGGTTAATTAGAAAATTAAGTTGGAAGTTTCAGCAGTCTGGCAACATCGTCGCTAACACACTCTTCTCGTAATACAGATGTAAAGGCCTCCCCACACCGACGCGAAATATTCGCACCGGTGGCGAATGTTTCGCTTCGCAAAGTTGCCACTGCCTCAGTGTACATTGCGGTATATGAGTGTGCCCACACCAACGCGAAAATATCGCCGGATGTATGCGAATCTGCAGCGTTGGAATTTATATTCGCCGCCTGCGCGGTTTTTTTCGCTGCTGCCGCGAATTTTTTGATAGTGTTCTGTGAGAAATTGTAAGGAAACTTCCAGTTTTATACGATTTATTCTAAAGGATTACAAGTAAGTAAGGAAAAAGGGCGAAATGAGATGCAATCCAATTGGAATTTAATGAAAGTGGTAAGTTATTCACAACTTTAACATATCTTAAGAGAAAAATTCTAGCCTACATACGGCCTGTCTATAAGGAATGATTTCATATTCGCATCTTTGTTAACTTTTTCAGTCCTTCAGAATATCATATCATTGCTTAGTGCAGAAATATATTTCTAGAGAACCTATCTATATGAACTTTGCGTCATTTAATATCTTACTAAGGTTTAATAGTTCAAAGTTAATAATTTTCTTAGTTTAGGAAAGGTTTCATTCTTAAAAGCAAACATATAAGCCTATATTTAATAGCAATTTTTTGTCAAAACTAATCTCATTCATGTTTTATTCCTATGAAATACTCTAGGAACTTTTGTATTAGCTAGTACAGAAGAGTTGTTTCAATAAACATAAATAGGCCTATTAACTGTTTTCATTAAACCTTACGGATTCGAGCTGTATCTCCTAACATTAGTACTCGCGTTTGGTGTCACTACAGCTCAATCAATAATAATCAATGTTTTGGACTTAAGCTAATATTTTTATTTTATTATGCGATATTTTCTACATAATGTTAAAATAACCGACTTGCAATTAATTTTTAAATATTAAATACAATATTATAGGATTATTGTTTAGTCAATTTTCCGAAAAAAGTCTGAACCTCACAAATGATACCAAGAAGGCACCACTTATGAGGCAACTAGGCCAGGAGATAATGGAGTAGGGTCGCCAGTTCCTTTCCCCCTCTATTTCATACATCGCCGAAAAAATTAGCAAAAATCTACACTTAGCAGATACTGCTTCACACTTACACTTACACATAAACAGGATAATTTTACTAATTATACGCGAATATCACTACTTGTGGGACAAGCCCCTTCCAGATTTTAGACTTGGCATCATCTCTTGTCTTCCTTCTCTTGAAGGACGCATTATAACAGAATCAAAGAAAAGTTAGAAAAGACGAGACGAAGTAGAGTCTCTTCTGTTTTCGAGATTTTGTTACGCAATTAACATACGTGTATTGTAAACTATTTTTGCACGATCATATATTTAGAACTGCAAATACTGTATGAATTTTATGATACTTTCTGCGTTTAGAGCGCATTTTAGTGAATGTAGCCATTATACATTCAAGGGAGTATTAGTTTGCTAAAAAGTTTAATAAAAGTCAGTAAGGTTTTCTTTTTGTATCTAGTGATGAAAAAAAAAACAAGAAAAATATGTTATTGAGGGGGTTTAGAAACGCGGAAAATTAAAGTATAATAATTGTTTCCAAATGTGAATGTATTGATTTCACGCACTAAAATGATTTATATCGTGTTAGGGGTTTGTTGAACGTACTCTCATCAATTCCTAGAAAATTGCTAAATAACCGAGAATCTCCCAATGTCATCTCTCTGAGTAGGAATAAAAAATATATTACCAATAAAGGATCTTTTATTTCATTTCACTATTTTCAATTATTTATATGTCCTGGGATGGTAATTCATGTTATGAGGGATTCTCTGAATATTCGTTTCATAGGTAATTTATCTTTTCGGATATCTTTAACTTCTTGTTTCTGATACACTTTTGTATTTTTCTACGTGGACTTCACTTTCTCACCCACACTTCTTTCTTTTTTCTGTCTGTTCTCTCCTCCAGAGCTCTAAGCTCTTTGACAACGTTTGCAACCGCAAGCACAACATCTAAGGCTAAATACTAGATATCATGGTTCGCCATTTTGATTCTTTTCTTTTAATAATTTAATTAAATGTATTCTAATATTTCAGTTACATTTATTTTAATATTGTGATTACATTTAATGGAAATATAAAAATTGGAGATTTATCCTTCGAAGGGGTGGAAAAATTCAAATATCTTGGAGCAACAGTAACAAATATAAATGACACTCGGGAGGAAATTAAACGCAGAATACATATGGGAAATGCGTGTTATTATTCGGTTGAGAAGCTCTTATCATCCAGTCTGCTGTCCAAAAATCTGAAAGTTAGAATTTATAAAACAGTTATATTACCGGTTCTTCTGTATGGTTGTGATACTTGGACTCTCAACTCTGAGAGAGGAACATAGGTTAAGGGTGTTTGAGAATAAGGTGCTTAGGAAAATATTTGGGGCTACGAGGGATGAAGTTACAGGAGAATGAAGAAAGTTACACAACACAGAACTGCACGCATTGTATTCTTCACCTAACATAATTAGGAACTTAAAATCCAGACGTTTGCGATGGGCAGGGCATGTAGCACGTATGGGCGAATCCAGAAATGCATATAGAGTGTTAGTTGGGAGACCAGAGGGAAAAAGACCTTTAGGGAGGCCGAGACATAGATGGGAGGATAATATTAAAATGGATTTGAGGGAAGTGGGGTGTGATGATAGAGACTGGATTAATCTTGCACAGGATAGGGACCGATGGTGGGCTTATGTGAGGGCGGCAATGAACCTTCGGGTTCCTTAAAAGCCATTTGTAAGTAAGTATTGTGATTACGGTACATTTATTTTAATTGCATTATTTATATTTTAAATACATTTATTTTAATATTTATTATTACATTTCAAAACACATACGAGTAATTAAAACAATTTAAGCGATGGAAGTATTTTGTATGCGGATTTAAAATCAGAGCAAAAATTTCTGTATTAGCAGACAAGAGGTTGTTTTGAGTTCTTCACCAAGTAAAAAAATACTCTTTTCTTTAACTCGCCGTAACTTGAAAACCAGTAAAGATTTTGAATAGCGGCAACTTTTAAAAGTAATTTCCATTCTTCCTCAACATTTCATTCGCTTTGACCCCCCCCCCATCTAACGTGAAAAATGAAAAAGTTTACCGCTAACGACTTCTGAAGATCTAAATGTCTATTTTGAACAGATCACTTCCAAATTAGTATCTTTTTTTTCCCTCGCGTTTTGAAAACAATTTTGATTTCAAAATTTGTTCCATGCTTTCCTCGGACATTGACCGGCCAATCATAAAAATAACAGTGCCATTGATTGATTATAATAGGAGCTACGACATGATATTCCTATGCATACGCGAAATTTGGTCTCCGTCAACGCTGCCAATATTTCGCGTCGGTGTGGGATAATGTGCGAATTTCGTTGCCGCTGTATACGCGAAATATTCGTCGCCGCCACGGCTGCGAATATTTCGCGTTGGTGTGGGGACCTTAAGAGGTCAACGAGGTCGCTCTGTCTCGCTAGGTGAGCTACTATCTGGGTACGACGTTGCAATCTGTGCGCATCATTCAGTGGCCTAAAATTATTGATATTTAAATTAAATTCACACGGAAACCGTCCACGCTATTGAAATACGCCAGAGGAATAAATGGTTCTTTACTATATTTTCTACTGATATACACAAAAATCACGATCCTACTCGCAATAATTAGGCCATCGACTAAGAAAGCATTAAACATTTGAAAAAAAAAATTCTGAGAAATTATGAACTTTCCACCAATACGATATTTCACATTTTTGTTACATACAACATGAGCTATTCGCTCCGAAAATCTGTAGGGTTATTTCACTTCCACTCTGTGTAGGCATTTTTTTTTATTCCTATTGGTTATCGTTATTTCTTTAACTACATATAATTTACTCATGTGTGTATTTCACTAATGACATTATTATACTTCAATATCGTCACCTTCGTCAGCTACTTTAAGAATTGGAAACTTTGGCCCCTAGCGCCCTCACTTTTATGATGATTCTGAATCAAAATATCAGATATTTGCAAATAACGTACTCCTTGGCCATGTGTCTAACACAAGACAAATAGACTAATGTTGTAGACCTATCTGCTAAAGCTATAAACTCATCATCGGGGACTGCATGTGTTACGCCTTTAAGCCTGTTCCGCTTTCACAGAGATCAATACAAATTTTAAATATAAGCCTTTTAATTCATCTTCCTAGGATCTACGGCTTGCTGATTGTCCAACATTTACAGTAGTTATTTTTTGTCAAGTAGTTTTTAATATGACTATTTCGTTTATATGACGTCATTCTATTTTAAGCCAATGAAGTGAAGAGTCATACATCGCGATAATTTCTGCAGCTCGAAAAATCACTATCAATTTATTGCATGGTCGTTCTTTTGTTTAGTCAGTGTCGCCAACTGTTTCCAGGTAGCCTAAATAAATGAGTGTGAATACAATGTACAAATAAAGTGCGAAATCCTACTTCCACATCTATATCTTCATCTTCTAATTCCATGTCCATTGTATCCTTCATAACAATTGTTCGTTTAATTGGCATATTAATCAGGTTATTTGTAAAATGTTAATATTATGTTTTATTTAACGACGCTCGCAACTACCGAGATTATATCAGCGTCGCCGGTGTGCCGGAATTTTGTCCTGCAGGAGTTATTTTATATGTCAGTAAATCTACTGACATAAGCCTGTCGCGTTTAAGTACACTTAAATACCATCGACCTGGCCCGGGATCGAACCCGCAACCTCGAGCATAGAAGCCAGCGCTATAACAACTGCACCAACCGGGTCGACGGTTATTTGTAATTATACTATAAAATGTTTAAATTAAATTATGATTTCAGCAGCTAATGAAAACGTATTTCTGTTATAAAAACAAGAGATAAGCGCAGTACATATAATTAATATTTTTAAACCTGTATTTCGTTTTCCTCAATTGGCATTACTGAATAACATTCAATTTCTTCATTGCAGTAATCGTTATTCATCTATTTCGACTTCACAATGTCTGAATAGGTTAAGTATTCATAAATATGCAATTATTAACATTTTGTGAGCGAATTTTATGGATATATTAGTTACATTTTTATTTTATTCACGAAATAGACCTAATGAAGCTCATTCGAGGTCTGAGATTACTATAGACAGTTGTTTTGTAATTTGTTTGATCCATGCTCAGTGCATGCTCTTACTAAATACATACTTATGTTTTAATATATATACTACTGTTTGTGAAAAGTGCAGCACTCGGAAAGAATGGCCTGAACGACTCCAAACTCTGGAGATGTGTAGAACAGTGTACCACCAATAATTCATTATGTTTCCAGAGAGATGGTGTACGCATAGACCTAACAGTAACGTCTCTTGTGTCACCAGCAAGGTCAATGTTATGCCTTGCTCAGTCAGTGCAGAGCTTCCAAACGAAGTGGAAACGTGAAAACTAGTGCAGATATGCCTCGTCGACGTGGAAGGGCGCAATATCAGCACGTGAGTGAGTTCGAACGGGGCAGAATGGTTGGTCTCCGGGAAGCAGGTTTGTCATACCATGACATTTCAGC
Organism: Periplaneta americana; assembly: GCF_040183065.1. Lineage (NCBI taxonomy): Eukaryota > Metazoa > Arthropoda > Insecta > Blattodea > Blattidae > Periplaneta > Periplaneta americana. The sequence goes on from NC_091127.1 coordinate 91,081,709, forward strand.
TCGTACAGGGCATGCTTCTATGGCAGTGATGCGTATGTGGAACCAGTGGATAGAAGAGGATCGTACGCAGAAACGGTCGGGTACTGGACTACGTAATGCGACCACAGCACGGGATGACTGCCATCTTGTCCACATAGCCGTGACAGACCGTACAGCTTCATCCACCTTGTTGAATCGATGTTGGAGTACTACAACGGGTGTGGAGCCGTCTTTTGACAGCTGGACTTAGGCTCGCATGCCATTGCGCCAGCTTCCGTTGTTCAGAAACCACAACTCCTCAGACTGCAGTGGGCACGTGAACGCCATCACTGGCGTGCTGAGTGGCAAAATGTAGTGTTTTCGGAGGAGTCCCACTTCAACTTGTCCTACAATGATGGCCACATACGTATTAGACGCTACCGTGGTGAACGCAATCTGAGAACCTGAATTGTTGAGCGGCTTAGCGGACAAACGCCTAGTGTGATGGTTTGGGGCGCCATGGATACAATATGCGATCTCGCCTCCTACGTATTCAGAGCAATCTCAACAGCAACCGCTACATTAGGGAGGTTTTAGAGCTCGAGGTACTGCCCCTCCTTCAGGCAACTCCACATATCATATTTCAGCAGGACAATGCCCGGCCACATGTGGCGAGGATTGTGCAAGCCTTCTTCGAAGAACGACGATATCATTGCTTCCCTGGCCTGTACGTTCGCCAGACATGTCGCCCATCGAACATATCTGGGATATGCCTGGTCGGCAACTTGTTCGTCATGGTTCTCCAGCACCCACTCTTGACGCTTTGTGGACTCGCATACAAACTGTGTGGAGGGATATTCCCCAGTAACATCCAGGCCTCTTTGATTCCATGCCATGACGCTTAGAGGCTCTGATTGGAGGCTTCACACCATACTAAAATTTCACCGTCACATATCAGATATAGTTCCGTAATTCTAATGATTTGTGTATTGTCATGTATCTAATTCTGTGGTATCAATTTAATTTCAGTCACATGTATCCTTCTTGGTGTTGCAATTTCCACAAACATTAGTGTAGTATAATTCGGATTAGATATATGAATTTTATTCTTTTATAACATCAGTGTTTTGTTTACTATTCCTTAGTGTATAACTACAAAACTGCACCTATGAAAAAACGTAATTCTAGAAAATTTATTTAACATTCGACAGCCACATTTAATATGAGGATAGTCGGAGTTATATGGAAGTACCTGCGAGCATTTTTTCACATTTTGAGTACATTTTTTCATTTATATTTTCATTAATTTTTATTTGTTCACATAATTGTCAGGTATGAGGTTTTTTTATTTAGTTACTCACTTGTTTACTTATTTATTTATTTATTTATTTATTTATTTATTTATTTATTTATTTATTTATTTATTTATTTATTCTCCCTTTTCTTCAGTGAACGACATGTTTATATTGTGTTGGAAGCTGACATTCACCTATATGCAGTGCTACAGGATTCCCCGCTTTCTTCCACCTCGTTCAATGTTGCGGCCACTCGAGCATTACATTGCTCGTATATAACACCGTACCCGCACATTTCCGCATCCTTATTGCTCAGGGTCAGGCGCTGACACTGAAAAGCTTGCACAGCACCCCTATATCACAGAGGTCGATTTCCTTCGCTCTTCCATTATGAATTAGGCGTTAACATACGGGTGTTTCAAAACCAAACAATTTATAGGACAACAATTAGAGGTAATTTTAAAAATGTAAATTTCATTTTAGTAGTACAATGATGTTCTGGTCTCCAACGTCAACGCATGATTTTTCAGACATTCAACCGCGAGACTGAAACTGCACAACTAACGGCGTACCGGGTATTGTAGTACTTTCAGTCATTGACAGGGTCAGAAGCAAAAGGGTATAAGTGCACTCAAGTTATTTTTTAGAAAATTTGGTTGAAAGTATTTAAGCTTTAGTAAATTCCTTGAAATAACACAGCCAGGATAAGTTGTCGCAATTTAGGAGACTAGCCATTTGACTCAGAGATAAGTCTAACAAAACATGGCTCGATTGGCCCTGAGGACATCATGTTGGGAAGGGTGTCTGTTCTTGATGTTAGTAACAGTCTGAATTGTATTTTCCTATGAGATAGGATATTGGCATAAGTTGAGATAGAATATTGGTATAAGATGAGATGGGGGGACGAGTCCTGATCCTGAGACTCGATCAGGCAGCAGATGCATGCCGCTTTTCTGGTCGCTCCCGATGCTTAATTTCAGGTCGCTTGAGTCCGAGTTCAGCTCCGTCAGCTCAGTAAGATTGAAAAACTCCAATCAGGTAATAAGGACAAACGTGGATTGCCCGAAAGCTGCACAGTGGTCCAAATCACTAATCCAACGGGACAAAAATAATTTTGATCACTCTTGAAGATGTAAGTAAAAATGGTTTAATCTTACTCATAGCATATCGCCCTAGCCTATCATGATCTAGTCTCTAATGAGAGTAATGTTAAATAATACTGTGTGACACAACCTCAAAATGAATCATGCTAACTTCATTGTAAGATTACTTACTAGCTAGAAGGAAGTGTAAACAAGAAAAGTTCCCACTTCTACTGGATTTTAAAGACAAAGGTAGATAAGTATATAGGTATGTATTTTTTTATTTTACGACGCTATATCAACATCTAGGTTATTTAGCGTCTGAATGAAATGAAGGTGATAATGCCGGTGAAATGAGTCCGGGGTCCAGCACCGAAAGTTACCCAGCATTTGCTCGTATTGGGTTGAGGGATAAACCCCGGAAAAAACCTCAACGAGGTAACTTGCCCCGACCGGGATTCGAACCCGGGCCACCTGGTTTCGCGGCCAGACGCGCTGACCGTTACTCCACAGGTGTGGACTATAGGTATGTATGTATGTATGTATGTATGTATGTATGTATGTATGTATGTATGTATGTATGTATGTATGTATTCAGAAAAGGAAATAGTAAATTTCGTTGAAAATCTGTTCCCGGTGTTCCCGGGAACTGACCGCACACTGGACGGCATATTGTAAATACAATCATAATAAGGCCAATTTTCAAAGGAACACCTATTATTCATTATAAAAGTCGAGAGCTTGTAATTATACAAAATAATTTGTTTCCCATAAATGACCTGTTTAAAGATAAAATGTTGTTTATGCCTTCATCTTAATAAAATTACTCGTACAGTATATGAAATAATGAATTTTATGCAATTTAATCGAACATAGATTTCGATGTCGATTTCAGATTTTGTATTTCGAAAGTTAGGGAACATAAAGTGCTAGCATATAAGCAATTTAGTATTTTATATAAGACTGCAATCTACGACCAGATATGACTTGGTTAAATCATTTATGGTAACTTTTTAAGTTGTAACATTTTGATAACTCTCGTGAAGTTAATAAGCCACGCCACGGCTATTTCAATTTCATAAAATTGCGATTATAGGGCAAAAGGGTTAAACTGTGATCACTAGAACATTCTCTTGTATAGGTAGAGGGAATATCACGTTCTCTCACACTGTCCATGTCTTCATCTTTTGTGGTTCGGAAGTAAGTTACAGCGTGCACTGGAACAGAAACTCATGGCACTGCACTATTACGAAAGGTGTAGAGTTAACAAGCCGCAAGATAATGGGTTCCTTTCCCACAGCAATACATGCACTACACATTAACATAATGATTCTCACGCCAGTGCCTCGGGATGGCGTGATTGATTGATTGATTGTTTATTTAAAGGATGCCAGCATGGATTGAATAGGAATGAAAGACCAGATGAATCGTAGAGTCAACCACAGTCAAGATTCCGAGCGTTGACGTATGACAAATGATGACATAGTAAAGATTTATTTGCAGAATTTTAAGTACAAGGCAGGGCTGTCCGTAACTTCTCAGGCCTATTGATTGTTTTTATGTGTATTGACAGTCAATGCTTGACGAAGATGGATATGTTACTTGTGTCTCTTTCTACAGCCTTTCTTCCATAGAACATTGTCTCATAAATAAAGGAAAGAAAAGAAATAAATCTTTATTTATTTATTCTTGTTTGCTATTCTGTTTATGTAATTTCTCTGCTATTAATTATTTATAATCTGACAGAGATATGTGTTTGCCAAAAGATACAATTTTTCCGCTGTACAAAGAAAGGAATGGATACTTGTATGACAATGAATTTCAGGTAGTATGCCATTTTTATATAAAAATAACAGTATAAATATTTCCATGTTTTGCGTTGTTTGATAAATTTATGGATAGCTAATAAGTTGTTTTGGAAGTAATAAAACAAAGAGATGGGTCCAGTTTTGAATATGAACACTAAATTTTCATGCTATATTTTATGTAATTATTGTTGCAAGTAATTTACATGACATTTGTCTGAAAAATGTACTATCATTTGGTAGTTTCTGAATAACAAATTAGGAAATAACATGAGGAAAGATCAAAATCTATCCTCTCTAGCATAAAAGTAAAGCCACCAAATCAAGCGGTATATATAAGCCCTACCTATTGTAAAAATAATACCATCAAATAGAATATCAAAATAGTTATTGCAAAATAAGTTCAGAGCCATAGAAATAAAAGGTAATCTTGAAAAAAAGAAGGACTTGTAACAAAATCAGATGTCTACCTATGGACTGAAGTTTGTTCAATATCACCATATTGAAACGAAATTAAAAACAAAACGGTAGATGAAATTCTAACCAATCAACAATCTGAAACCATAACACACGGAAATTCCCATCAATTCCAAGAATGAAATATGGCGAGCCGAATAAGAGGATTTGCAGTATGATGGAGAGACTTGTGGCTTACAAGTGACCACATACAGGACTGGTTTTGTACGTACCTCAGAGTTGCAAGTGTCGCGAAAAACAATGCACGACCACATGAAGAAAGATTTGGAAATGAAATCTTTTCGTCCTGTGACTGTCAATGAATTAACAGACAGGAATTTGGACAGAAGCTTGGCGTGTGACTGTATGACGTAAATCATATTTTTTTTTCCGTATGTGACCGCTCGTGACTCCCGAAGCTGTTATGATGTGAAAGATTCAGCGTCAATTGTACAGTTTTATTATTTTAAATATGAAACGTTCGCGATATGTACGTGGTCTTGTGATAAAATGGCACGGATGTAACAGATTCCCGTTGCTTATTACAAAGATAATTCTAAAAGTGATAATGACAGGATAATCAGTATAGCATTCGAGAAAACTTGCTCCAAAGCAGGAATATGAGCACACCTGGACCGCTGCCTTGTAACCGCTCTATCCATTAGGCAAACCAGCATCTACATGCACTGTGGTTTACAGTCTCGTTTATCATTGTTGTTACTGTATAATTGTACCGCAATTTTTTAGCACATTATGACGCGATCTACTAGACAACAGACCTAATAACCCTGATGTAACATGTTGCAGGAGCTCACACCCAACAACAAGGATTCGCCCCTGGGCATGACATCGCTCGGCAAAGATGTGACACCTGTGCAGGGCTTCTTCATGGAAGCGCTCATCACCTTCGTGCTGGTACTCACGGTGGAGGCTGTGTGCGACGACAGGCGGACGGACGTCAAGGGCTCCGCGCCCCTTGCCATCGGCTTGTCTATCGCCACGTGCCACCTCGCAGCGGTGAGTTCTCTTTCGTTGGGTAGGGCATGGTTGCGCCCCGCTGTCTGGTAAAATGCAGCAGATAAAAAGGGTCCCTGTTTTGTGGGCGTACTTGCGCCTCGTTCCCATTAGGTAGAAAAAAGGGGCATGGCATAGTTGCGCCCCGATGAAATAGGTAGAGAGAAAGGCATTACGGAAATTCGAGCCTCGTAATCAACCAACTTATTAATTTCTTATTCGATTTAATATTCATTATCAATACTGTTAAAATGAACACCATGAAGTTGGCAGTACTTTATTAACTGTTTTTCTGATGTTTATGCAGTTATTATAACATATATAGCCTACCGTTAAAATGGACACCATGAAGTTGGCAGTACTTTATTGACTGTTTTCCTACTGTTTACGCAGTTATTTTCGATAGCCTATCTTTAAAATGAACACCATGAAGTTGGCAGTATTTTATTGACTGTTTTTGTACTGTTTATGAAGTGATTATCGATAGCCTACCATTAAAATGAACACTATGAAGTTGGCAGTACTTTATTAACTGTTTATCCAGTGATTATCGATAACCTACCGATATCGATAGGCTCCGTTTTTTAAACCACGTGATCGAGGAATTCAGAAGCGGTAAAATAGATGTTCTTAAAAATGCAGCTAACACTATAATATTTTAAGTAATTTATTTATTTTATGACAATCTCTTTCGTGTGTACTATGCCCATTGGGACGCAAATATGCCATGACCGTTCTACTACCTGATTTCTTCAGAGCGCAACTATGCCATGTCCATTCTGCTACCTGATTTCTTCGGAGCGCAACTATTCCATGTCTAGACCTCTGAATTGATCGCGGGGCGCAACTATGCCATACCGCATTCGTTACCTCTCCATTGTTAATATTATATTTTACTCGTATTCATGTATCTACAGACAGTGATGCATTCCTAAACAAAAAAGTGCCCTGGCTCTGGGATTTCGGTAGTAGTTGTCGTCACCATCAACAGTATCACCATCACTTTAATCGGTAGTATTTGTCGTCACCATCAACAGTATCACCATCACTTTAATCACCGCTACCAATCCGCAGAAATTCTCATGGAGTGTCAGAAGAAAATGCATGGGTTCGAATCTATACAAAGAGGTTGTTGGGTCTGCGGAGTAGACCTCATTGTGAAATAAATGGTTTAAATATGAATAAAATATAACTTTTTATAAACGCAAAATTTGACGATAATACGGAAAATCGTAAAAAGTGCCCTGGCAAGACCAGAGCCCGCCAGGCCTGAAATACACTCCTGCCTACAGACCTTCTCTCAGTATCTTTGCGCGCTACAGATAATGCATGCCATTTATTTCAAATTAAGGGGGTAGACCTTATCGAGCTGTTTTTGTTATTGCTTTTAACAAATTTGAAGCGCTTTGGAAAAGTAGTTTTGAATTCACTGCAAATTTAGAAATGATTTCAATTTATTTTGAAAAGCCCCAGGCGTCCTTATTTTTTTAGTTACTATTCTGGAACTCTTTTAGGATACACATGTGAAGTATATACATAATATGTGCTGTCGGTTTCCTTTTCTGTGCAGTTTTAATATAGAAAAAACTATTTACTCTATGAACGTTTTTAAATATTATTTTTCACTTTTTCAGACTTTGAGGCAAAATATTGTTTAAAGTAACGCATATTTCTTTATATCCACATCACAGTTCATGCACAACATATCAAGATATATAATATGTATATGTTCGAAAATTTACATATTATGCATATGGAGTCCACTGCAAAAGGGGGAATGTCGAATGTATTGCATTTTGCAGGAAATGCAATTTAAACTTTTACATTCCCACTCTTTGTGTGGTATACCAATTCTTCAACACGATGTAGATCTGGAACTATCACTTTTCTTACAGTGCAACAAAGTGTATTGTATTCTACTCCCTTTGATATATAGTACTGAACCTTCATCTAATGTTTCACAAATTTACGACGTTTCCTCTTTTTGCAGTGGATTCTTCATATGTATGTAAATTTTCAAGCATATCGGAGCAAAACTGAAGAACTTAAAACATTTTCATTTTGCATTTTCGTTTAAGAAAACGTCACTCTAACTACAATGAACAACTTGAAAAACGGCTCAAGTGTCATTTGAATGCAGCTCTAGTTTCTTTAAAACTGGCCGCATTCGAAAAATAAAGCTATCCCCCGTCTGACGCAAGGGTTGAGTATGATTTTATGCCAAAACTGCAATTTTGGTTTCAGAACCATTATAGAGCTAAAAACTCATTGCGATACTTAAATTTTAGTCCATACTGCAACAGCTTAAACTTCATGGTAGTCTACATGTGTCGCTTTCGTTCCTCCCACTTTAGATCCTCTACCGAAGATTTGGAATTTGGTTTTTAGAGTTCTGTTTTGCTTTATCAACATAATAGATTAATAAGTACTATAAAATAAACCTGCTAATATTGCATAACATTGATTTCTTGATTTTAAATACCAGTAGGCCTATTCATTTTTAGCATCGGTAATACTGAAAAGGTAAGTTTAGGCCGTTCAGGGCATGCCCTCTGTCTGTCAGTCTGTATACAGTGATTTATGCCAAACAACTGAACGTATTTTGTTCATATTCAGTATCCAGAAATCATTTTTAGTCGGTTACATAACTACGCTATATAAACTACTAAGTCATTTAGCGTCGATGTAATTGGTGATAGCGTCATGATACTTCGCCTTATGGTGTCGACGATTCGCCATGAAATTACCTAATATCTACATTGTTATGCCATCTATTGGAATTGTATTCAGAAAAAATAGGCTTAAAGATATCTATAGGAATTAGGTAATGTTCAAATGTTCAATTAGGTAATCCTAGCTGTTACTGAAAAAGCGAAAACAAAAAGAGACAAATGACACAGGAAGAATAAACATCTACTGAAGATATTAATATATTAGTTATATTTGTCTATATTGTCGTCCTCAGAGGTGACGTACTTTCTGTTAGATCTGAAATTCGATGATTCTATACTAACCGAGGACGTTCAGAGCTTTCTTTTTTATTGTTTTTAATTAAATTCATTTATAACATAAAGTAACTCCATCTGTGAATGAATGTCCAAGCAAACTCCGACCATGTCTTGTTTGGTGGCCTATCACAATTCTCTCTGCTCGCCGTAATTCTCATCCATCATTCTATCACAGGATAAAAACTCAGAAATGGAATTTTTCATAGTTTACACTTAAGAAGATCTATGCTGAATATATTAGAAGCAATATGCGTTTCTGATATCTCATGTTTTCTATAAGTACGAGAAATATTAACATTTGAAGCCTAACCAAGAACTAATTCATAAGTATTAAAAGTATGAAGAACCACTGTTAGTCTCAGCACTTCTGTGACAGGGAAATTAGGATCTTCCAAAAACAGAACTATTCAGATTAAACATAGAAGAAGTGATTTTTTAGATTTGTTGATCATGAAATTTCAGAGGAACTGTAAATTACATGTATTCTTGATAAAATTAATAAACATTGATTTGTACGCAAAACGCTCCACGTAATCAAACATTCATGAAGAAACCAAAGATTATGATGATGATGATGATGATGATGATGATGATGATGATGATGATGATGATGATGATGATGGTCGCGACGGCAATGTTGATGAAGAACAAGAAGAGGAAACTAAATGCTGGGGATCTCAGTCTGACGTGAGTCGCTCGCGAGGTTTCTCAGTACCAATTGGTGCGTGTATTTAGAATGCAGTATACCTTTGAAAATGTGTGTAATATAGCTGACTTCAGGTTTTCTGTAGAACATCGTGTGTTCATATACGATTTACATGTATGTACAAAAGTATGTTCATCAAGTTCGTAGACTATTTGCAGAAATACTTCCTGTGTGAAGGTTCCAGATAGTACAACAATCTACAACTCAGTACTATGTAAATTTATAGAGACTGGAAGCATTACAGATAAGAAACGCAGAAAGAAAAAATGTTTTGACGGAGAAAAGTTAGATAACATTGGCTAAAATTTCCCTAAAATCCATTAGACTACTTGTTAAATAAGCGAGAATATCTCCTCCGATTGGGGCTATTAAGTTATGAAAATCAAGCCAAACAATATTTGTATGTGTGCTACAACCGGGCGATTATGAAAAAATACGTAAATTTCGTGAATGGCTTGTGAATAAGTGAATAACGCTCATGTTGGAAAAATAGACCTATGCATTATTTTCTTCTTAGAAGAGGCTTGGTTCTAACTCCATGGCTATTTAAATTCACAAAGTTTCCGTTACTAGTATAATAAAAAATAGATTTTTTGAGGGGGGAGGGTTTCCATGTATGGCGAGAAACTTGGTGTATGGTATGCCATGAGTAGGCTAATTGTCTGCACTTTTTTTCAAAGCAAATTTAATCCCAATATATGTGAATCTCATTTTACATGCCTCTTAGTCAAGATCTGACCTAGATGAGAGCGAAATTATGCACTTTTCAATAATAGTCGCCATTAGTGTTAATTAGTGGACTCCTCGATCCCTCGAACTGACCTCCCCCTCCCCATGATTTTTATGTTTAGTACTCATTGAAAAATATACAGGACAAAGCCATGCACCTTAGATCTCAATCATAATATTCGACAGGACAATACTTCAATTTCTCGATGGGAACTTGAGCTAATAATGGAGAACGTATTAACCCGGTGTCAAAAATGTATAGAAAGGAATGGCGGTCAGTTCCAGTATGCTCATGGTCAAAAATGGGATGAATATGTAATATTTTGCTAGCGTCAACTCAGAGTGCTTCGAGGCCAATAGGTTTATTATTGCTACCCGCACAAAAGTCACTGAGAAATTCCGTACGTAAAAACCTTCTCTGTAGCTCAATAATAACTGTTATGATTACAAATCAGTAAATTCTAATTCTATATGATGAAAAAAGCAGATTATCACCTCTTCCCTGATATGTTTCTACTATTTTTCTTTAACTTTACTTTTCTAGAATTACTTTATGATGATCAAATGACTAAGATATTTCATTACATGTGAATGCCCACCTAATCCTAATGGTTACGGATTATGACGGGTCAAATATCATAGTTTTTGGAGGAAGAGAAAGAGGTAGGGAAAATGGCGAAGGGTAACTATGAGAAAGAAAAGGAAAACGACGAGAATCAGAAAATAATAATTGCATGCATAGACAATAAACTTTTTGGGAAATTATACGAAATCGATAATTTCGCAAGTTCATAATTGTAGAACTTATTACCAAATCCATGCTAACCTCATTTGTGTCCCCAGGTATTGTCACTCTTACGTCTTGATTATTACTCGGTTAATAATATCTGTTGTTTAACAGAACATTAAGTAATGAAGATAATGATGTGTAACGTCGTTGCAGTAACCAAGTATGTAATGAGTGTGTGTTAATCTGCTGTGCAGGGTGTAAATTAAACTTGAGCATATAGCATTCAAGGTGAATCTCTGTCCGTGCAAGCTATAACCACAGTCTAGTATATACAGGCACGAAGCTCAATACGTAGTAAATATGCATCCATAGATAGTTGCTAATCATTAGGATTGCTACTATCGCCTCATTACAGACAATGCGAAATAGTACCTGCACAGTCTATTGTTCCTAGTACCCTCACAACTCAAGCTGCGTGACTGTAGACACTAGACTGTGCTATAACTTTAAATCCATGTTCTTTGGTAGAAGAGACAGTCAAACATAGCATTGCCTAATATAGCGTATGTAGAGGCTACAACGTTTTGAATTAAGAAAAAACACTATGGCGTTTTTTTAACTTAATTGTTTCATTTTCTGGTTTCCTTCTTGTTTCGTCTTTTATTAATCATTTCTTTCTTTTCTTCTTCCTGTCATATCCTTTTATTCTTAATCACCTTTCTTTTATTTGCTCTTTTTCATACGTCTCCATTTCCAGTTATTTTGCCCATACATTAAATTCTACATTTACAAGGTTCTTTCTTTCTTTCTTTCTTTCTTTCTTTCTTTCTTTCTTTCTTTCTTTCTTTCATCTGTTCTTTTCTGTTACTTCAGTCTTTCTTGTTATTTCATTTTTATTTTGATTATTTTTATATTCACCTGCATATATTTATTTCATGTATTTTTTTGAACAGTTCGTTCGTTTCTTTCTTTTATTTGCCTTTTTCCCACTCTCTTTCTCTCCTTGTCCCTTTATTTTCATTTATATCCCTTTTATTCGGATTTATTTTGCTTGCTCGTCGTCACGTGCTTCTAGGTGTTAAGCCGACTGTGCATATGAGTCACCTAGAATTGAAGTGCACTTTCTCCAAATTATGAAATATGGGATTCAGCTATGTTTTAGTGCAGAATTTTGAAGGAAATGTGATAAATTGCTCGTTTGGAGTCAAACGACTCTTTACTGTAACTGCACTAGTTTTTCGTCTTTTGTGACAAATAAGATTTTTTCAGTTTGGTTCTAGGCGACACACATTAATTATTTCAGCCTGCTTTCAAAAATTATTGTTGTTTAGTACCGGTATATATTCTGAAACATCTTATTGCGCATCCTATGTGGATCTAGTAACCGCACGCTCAACATATTTACATGTTTTTATTGTTTCTTCATTCCTATAGATATGGGGTGTGAAGAGTCCAAATTTATGGAGGTAGAATTGAATAACTTGTAACAATTATTGTCCGTGTTACAAGATATGTCTTATATCTAGGGACCGTATTTTGTCCTACGAGGCTCTAAGGTAAAGTATTACTGGAGTTTTTAAGTGGACTACTTGCTTTAGCCCACAGTGAATTGGAAATGCATCTGACAGAAACTGACCTGTACGATCTCTGCTGTACGTGTCACTGAGACACATTTTAATTAATCGAACTAGACGATAATAATAATAATAATAATAATAATAATAATAATAATAATAATAATAATAATAATTATTATTATTATTATTATTATTACTACTACTACTACTACTACTACTACTACTACTACTACTACTACTACTACTGCTACTACTACTAGGCTATTCCATTGTTTTCTGTGTTGCTGTTATTTATAATATTTGCGATATATTTTCTTACTGGTTGAGTGGGAGAGAAGGTCTACGGTAAAAATAAATCAATTAAATAAATGAATAAATAATTTAAATTGTAGGAAAGATGATCGTAGTACCATTCTTTATCATTAGAATGCATTGTGAACAGACTGTGGATTCTAGTTTTGAATCATGAGTCAACTGCACACAAATAATAAGACGCAAATGTTCCCTAATAGTAGACATACCTATGTCGCGCTCGAAACATGACGTCACTTTAATATAGTCTGTGAACAACTAACCTTTTCTCCGTACGCCCTGGGACAGAATACGGCCCCTACTTATGAATATGTGTGTTCATATCTAGAAAATACTTCAATTTTGGAATTACATCACTTATTCATGTAGGTTCAATAGAAATAATTCTAAGTTATCTGTGTCATATCAGCTGAAGCTTGATGTTCGGTTTGCAACTTTGTTCACAATTTCATGACGTTTTTAAAACTGATAAGAATACATGTAGGGAATTTGAACTTGAAACATTTTCTTGCACAAGAGACAATTCTTAAGAAATTACAAAACAATACTTAAGGGGTTATTTACAGCTTACAGCAGTAGAATTTTTGGAAGTAATCAACAAATTTTTTTCCTCCATTACTGTATCTTGTACAGTAATAGAAATTGGTATGTGTAAAACACTGTCTTTGTGCTATATGAAAAAAATATTTTTACGATGTCAAAAAAATGATTTATTTTTTTATCAAAATTGAAAATGGTGGCAGTTTACTGTGCAGTGATGAAGCGTTTCCCTCATAGCTCATAAACTTGTTAACTTTTTCATGTTCTCTCTCTTTTATTTTATTCCTGAAACTTGTGTTTACATTATCATGCTTTTTCAACTACATTCCTTAATAAATAATATATATATTTTTTTAGCTTGTTTTAGAAGAAAATACTGATATTTGACCATTTTTAAATGAATTTATTGTTTATCAGACAACCTATCAAAGGTAGAGAAGTGAGCTTCCATCATATTGTAGATATGACATGCATAATTAAAATGTCATCACAGAATGTTGGATATTTTTTGAGTTATGTGAAAAACGCTTCATCACTGCACAGTGAACTGAATTTTGAAAAAAAAAATGTAAATATTTTTTTTTAATCGTAAAAATATATTTTTTTTCGTATAGCAGAAGTACAATATTTTACACATAGGCCTACTAATTTTCATTTTTGTACAAGATACAGTAATGGAGAAAAAATGTTGAATATTTCCAAACTTTTACTGCTGTAAGCTGTACCTAACTCCTTAATGTATATCTCCATCTTGTAAATATGGTCATTTGAACATTATGGTATGCGCCACAATCTTCATCACACTGTAATCTTACCTAACAATTCACAAACCTTGGAAAAAGTCCAAAATTACAGACGTTATAATTGAAAAACAAGGTATAGTTAGTATGAATGTTAGGCTACTACTACAATATTATTATAAAAAAGAGTTTCATGTTAATAAAAACATATTTATGTGTATGTTAATGAATAGCAACTAGATGTTCAATGCTCTCAGAGATTTACGGGACTCTTACATTCTCATAGCCATTGGCTAAATCTCCGTTACGAAACGACAATAAAATAATAATTTATATAATATAAGCACATGTAGAGTAGGCCTATTGTGTGGTGAAACGTGTTTCTTGCAGCGTCTTCTACTTAAGTATTTTGCTGTACGGCTTTGCACCTGGATTCATACTGTCCGTGAGATCCCAACACCTGTATACCGACAACATTATTTAAGCAAACATTTAAAAAATATATAATAATTACGTACAAAAATGTAAGGAAAAATCCCGTTATTTCTTCAAGTTGTTTTCTAAATTAACGTTATTATAATAATGAATATGGTGATTAAATAATTAAAATGCGGTTATGGTAAAAAATGGACTATTGAAATTGCAAATGTTCGTGTGTAATTGTTGCACCATATATAATTCAATTTGGCCATACTTTGGGTGGTATCCACTGATTTTGAGTAAAATTATCATTATTTTCGATTTTACAAGGATTTATATTTTTCGAATGGGATTTAGTACTGGTACGGCAGTGTGGGGGTCGCATAAGAAAGCCTCGCCCAAAAGTGGATCGCGCCTTCAGAAAGTGCTCTAACTTATTCACAAAATGATTCGAACATCAATCGACAATTTCAATTCTAGGGAATACATTCTTTTTATTGGAGAGATGATGAGGCCTAAATGGTTTTAAAATGTTAAGATGTAGGCGGAATGATACCAAGTTATAAAATCATTGAACACTCTTCCAAGATTCGCATTTTAACATTCTTCTTAGGTATTAATCAACTTTTAAGAAATCTATTGAGTAACAATATGAATCACTGATGACGAGACTAGGATTCGTATGCAAATGCCTATTTTTACTGGTCAATTGAAAGTTATGCAAAATATTTTTATACCTTGGATTTTGAACGTCTGTAATGACGAAAGTACAGTAGTGGCAAAAAAAAAAAAAAAGCAGACCAACCCTTGTAGCTAATTTAAAAGCCTTTTTCACTCCAGAGCACGATAGACTGGTAACTAAGACTTTCGTGGTTCGAATCCTGCCTGGAAAGGAAACTTTTTTTTGTACCTTATTCAAATTTATTCCCAATACTTTTCGATTGCAGCGATATTTTACTATTTAATTAATTTATTATTCCGAGAACATGAATTTTACCAGCAATCGAAAAGTAATGGGAATAAATTTGAATAAGGAACAAAAAAAAAGTTTCCTTTCCAGGCAGGATTCGAATCACGAAAGTCTTAGTTACCAGTCTATCGTGCTCTGGAGTGAACAAGGCTCTGAAATCAGCTGCAATGGTCGGTCCGGTTTTTTTTGCCACTACTGTACAAATGTAATCGTGCATATTTTTTAATATTTCAAGGGTCCTGTTTTATTATGCATATTTCAGACTCTGCCTGTGCACATATCCCAGCCATACTGATGACATCACTATAAGTAAGATAAATTAAAAAAAAAAATCTTTGTTACGAATCCCTACAATAAGCCTCGGTATTAAAATGGATTTGAGGGAGATGGGGTACGATGATAGAGACTGGATTAATCTTGCACAGGATAGGGACCGATGGCGGGCTTATGTGAGGGCGGCAATGAACCTTCGGGTGCCTTAAAGGCCATTTGTAAGTAAGTAAGTAAGTAAGTAAGTAAGTATAGAATAAAACAATTATTAACAATTTCAAAATTTAAAGTAATATAACATTCAAAATAAAACATTTGGATACATTATTGATAGAAGTTTCAATCATAAAAAGTGTTAACATAAGAATAAAATGACCGTGCGAGTTAGTTCAAACTCCGTGGTTGACCAATGTGAGTGTTTCTCTCAGTTATAAAGTCAAACGCCAGATTGATTTAAAAAAAATGGCGGGTACTTGACTGTCATCATCATTCGCCCATATGAAGCCAGTTATATAGACTAATTTACCGACAGAGTCGTTGCCCAGGGTGCGCCATAGAAGGCTGGTCTACACTACACCCGCGATGAGATGATTATGGAGACTTGTTGGAATGCCACATGGGAACCAGAGCTTCCCGGAGAAAACCGCTGTGTTATGTGGACCACGGGCTTGCCCAACAAAAGTTATAAATCGGGGATCCTCTAGCCGCGAGAACACCATGGCGGCGGATTAAAATTTACGTACAGTCATTTCCCATAACTATGGTCCTGGAACACAACTATGGTTCCTCGTTTATCTATATTTTTTTTGCTGTACTGTAGTTTGAAGTCAAGTCACTGCATCTATCTACGAACGGTCTATGTTACTTCTACAGTGTTCTTTGAATGGTTGTATCGTGGAACATAGTTGTGTTCCAGGACTATTGTTATGAGAAATAACGGTACCATGATTCATCACCGCCTCAATCACTAATGTCGTAAAGATAATCAAAAGCTAAATTCAGTTACATGAACACAAGCTATCTATAACACACAACAATAGAAACAGAAACTCAGAAATAATAAAAACGACCTACTGATATAGGGGAAAGTCTGGTAATATCGGACATCGGGTAGTATCGGACAGTGCGTTTCTTCATCTACCACCATATGGTAGTACCTGAATGACATGGTTACGTTTCTATATGCAACATCACAGAAACGTAACCATGTCAATCAGGTACTATCATCGTGTGGTAGATGAAAGAAACTCACTGTCCGATATTACCCAATGTCCGATACTACCCGACTCTCCCCTACTCAAAGGTCCAAAACACTCGATGACTCAGTATAATTATGACAATAGTAGTAGGCCTATAGTTTATTTAACGACGCTTCAACTGCAGATGTTGTTCAGCGTCGGAATTCGACATTAGCGAGAAATGGGCGACAAATTTTGTTTGGAGACTGACTTTTCTTAGAGACAGGGTTCATTTACACTCCGTAAATCTTACGACCCAGACACCCAGCTTTTTTTTTCTTGTACAGAGGAGGGATCCGAAGGCTTACACTGCAGCTTGAGGCTTATTGTGCTTACTACTCATATTTTGTGAATGATTGGGTAGCCGAACGGCCGCGCTCTTGTACAAGTACAGCATGCCTCATCGTGAACTTAACCCGGGCTATGGTATGGATGATACTTATGTGAATTATTGATAGCGAAGTGAGTCCGACATCCAACGCCGAAAGTTATCCAGCAATTCTGTTTCAATTGGTTGAGGGAAAACCCAGGAAAATAACCCAACCACGTAACTTGTCCCAACCAGGATTTGAACCCTGGCCCACTCTTTTCACGGTCAGACGTCCTAACCGTTACTCCACAGCGGTGGACCGACAACCAGCTTTACTCCCTTCCCAGAAGAATTCACGTTAGACATTTTACCTCCCTTTAAAATCCATCGCTCTCGCGAGGTTTAAATTGCAACTTCGGATCCAATGGCCAGACCACTGAGGACGACAGTAATGTATGAAGACACTCCCAACACTATAATATATAACGTCTTTGCCCCCAACCAGCTTACAATTAATTTTGTGGTGCAAGTAGGCTAATCGCTTTTATTTTATTATTATTTTTTTTTTGCTCCCAGTTTTTACTCTCCTCATATGATTAATTTGTGAACATGAGTTATGTAGATATATATATATATATATATATATATATATATAAACACTTAATTTTAAGACTCTTGTATTATTCGTAGAAAAGTAAATTTTTATTTTCATTTAGTTTATTGTTCAGACGAAATGCATTAAACACTGACGTAAGCTATATACTAATCAACAGTATAATTAGACCTGAGATTTCAGGGCGCTAAAAAGTATGTTTAGACACCTAAAATAAGTATCTTTTTTGACATTTTGACTCAGATAAGTCACAAGATTTTCAATAATTTATTTGAAAAGTTGCGTCTTTAACTTATTTTAATTTGAAGATTGAATCATGACTAGTCAAACATTTAAAAATATAAAGAAACATTTGAAGGGTTCAGAGCCACAGTGGGCCAAGCGCGAAACAGAGAAAATAAGGGTTAAAGTTAAGTGAATACCATAGTTTAATGAAGATTGAAATATTATTTAATTTGAATGCGTATACTTTATATTACTTGCTATATGTTTCCATTGAATTATGGTAATAACTTCATTTTAGCCCTTGTTTTCTACGGTTTTGGTAAATGGCGCTTGGCCGACTATGGTTCTGAACCCTTCATTTAAAATAAATTCTTGAAAACGTAAAATGAGCTTATAAATTGATAAAATAGTCACTTAAAATGCTATAATAGGCAACGAAAATGTTATTTATCTTTAAGAAACAGAAACTATGCCATACAAAATTAAAACTTTTCTTAATTTCAAGTAGTTTGTGTAATCATGACTCATGTCATTAAAACATTTAAAATTAGTACACGACAATAATCATGTCCTATATTTTTATAAAACTCACTATGAGAGATTTAAAACAACTGAGAAATAAATTCAATTGCAAATATTATTGGAAAGCTACTTTTTGGGCACTTAAATAGTTTAAATGTATAATGAACGTGAAAGTATCGATAATCATCTAGTTTTGTGCTCGGTGAGTACCGAAAGTTCTGTCTGAAGCCCAAAAAACCACGAGGATGGGAGCAGCACTGACATTCCTTCAGTGCTACGAGAGTGAAGAGGACGGGTTTCTCGACCAGATTGTCAAGGGAGATGAGACGTGGGTTCGGTACGTGAACGTCGAAACAAAACGACAGTCAATGGCGTGGGTCACAGCAACTTTCCTACGAAACCACAAAAGTGTTCCCAAACATTTTCAACCAAGAAGCTCATGGCAGCTGTCTTTTGGAATAAGAAAGGTGTCTTGTTGGCGCATTTCTTGGAACGAGACACAACAATAAACTATGGCGTGTATTGTCAGACACTAACCAAACTGAGGAGTTCTGGGGATGTTCTGTTCCACGATAATGCTTGGCCGAATACTGTCGCAAGCACTCAAACCCTCCCGTGACAGTTCCAGTTGGTATGTTGTAATGTTCCTTCAAACAATTGAAGTACCTATGACGATTATTCTGCTGCAGTCAAATGTGGAAATGAATGAAACCATGAGATATGTGAAAGAATAATATTATTCAAGTATATTAAACTAACCCGCAGAAATCCCAATAGTCATTAATGCAAATATGAAAAGTATCTTTCAAAATAATTATGGGTTTTAATATTGTTTCACGTACGAGATGCACTATTAGATTCACAGAGCTATTGTTCATTTGATGATATTACAGTCTAGTAAGACATAGTGTATCATATTTCAGATTTGCTCCAGTTATTCTTGTAACATTTACATACAAATAATTTTTCTGAACATTTCTCTTGATAAACTGGAAATGTAGGCTAAATTATTAACGATTGTAACAAGTCTAGAGACACATCACCATGTATATGAGTTCTTATTTTTATACGTAAATTATTTTAGACTCAAAATTACGAAGGTTCTAATTGGCAATTAGTGTTTTTTATATTATTTTCTTATTGCGTTTCTTGTTCTATGGCCACGGACCATTTGCACGAGGACAAGTTTTGTTACTATCGGACTGTAAATGTTTGTTGTGCTGATTTGTTGGCATTCAGAGCTGCATTACTACTGTTCATTCGGTAGAGATATAGTCCAAGCTCACGTAATTTAATAGTTTCGGTACCAAATTCCTAGCTCTGTTATAAGATTTACATTAAAAAAATATGGGGCTTTTATGCTTATTTGTGTAACATGTTGTGAACAAGCATGGACAATGGGAAACGTCGTATTTAGGAAATGAAAGATGGATTTTAGTACACTTGTGTGTCTTATAAGCTTACACGATAAGTCACTATTGTTCTGAAAGTTCTTAAAAATATGTCCTGACTACACATGAATTATATTCTACCCTTCATATGGAGGTAGTCGAATGACGAAGGTCACAAACTAGTAGATAGCCTACTTCTTTATTTCTTAGTTTACTCGTTTTCCCCAACATTCAGTAAGTTATATGACGTTATATTTTATTCCTTTTTTATAAATCTATACCTACTCTAAATATTTTTGTATGTAACAAACTGTCATAGTTTGGTGTATGAGAGAAATGTTTGTAAATGTGTGTGAACCAAAAAATAATATAATTGTAACGTGTTGTACTATAAGCAGTAACATGAGCTGCTGCCAAGAAGTCAAAAGGAGGATAGCAATGGTAAAGGAAGCTTTGAATAGAAAAAAAGAGCATCTCTGCGAACCTCTGGAAAAAGAAGTAAAGAAGAGACGTGTAGTGTTTTGCGTAAAGTGTGGAATTGTATGGAGCAGAAACGTGGACATTACGACGAAGTGCAGAGATGTGACTATAAGCATTTGGAATCTGGATACGGAGAAGAATGGAGAGTGTGAAATGGACAGAGAGAATAAGAACTGAAGCTGTGTTGGAAATATTGGGCGAAGAAAGTGACACTGAAACTGATCAGAAAAAGGAAAAAGAATTGGTTAAGTCAGTGGCTGAGAATAAACTGCACACTGAGGATACACGGAAGGAATGGTGAACGGAAGAAAAGTTCGGAGCAGAAAAAGATATCAGATGATTGATGACATTAAGATTATAATTATATGGACCATATATTTGGAAACTAAAGGAAGGCTGAAAATATGAAAGAGTGGAGGAGAAAGCTGGGTTTGCAGTGAAAGATCTGTCCTTAAGCAGAAAACTATGACTGAATGAATGGAATTATAACGTTTATATCAACACAATTGAACAAGTAAACCAAAAACACAAATAAAAAGTATAAGCAGGGAGGAATCGACCTCAGAACCTCTGTGCTCTTAGCTACTCGGTTGAACCATTGACAGAGCGCAAATTCTTATAACTGATTCACATTCAGTAATCCTGCCTACGGCATGGTCTTAAAATTATCTTGTTGGGAAAATGACGCACCGTCTGTGCCTATAACTAGCCTACTAATATGAACAGAGAGATTGCTGCTATGTAGGTCTACATGTGAAGCTGTAATATTGATTATTACACTAGTCTGCATTTTGAAATTTGTTCCGTTGTTTTGCATCTGATACGCGATTCTTAACGGATTTTTTGTCCTGAATTCGAAAATAATCTCCAGTGCCTTCCAACGCGTCAGGTTTTCATAAAGATCATAAAAATGTGAATAAATGCTTCTAAATTAATTACTACCTAGAAATTAAGTTATAGCTTTGTGAAACGTCATGAAAATTAATTTCAACAAATATTTTGAGAGAAAAACTGGACTACAGTTTGCTACTAACCATTAACATTCACAGTCATAACCTTATCTCAATATTACATTTCAAATTTCCTCCTTTTTGACCTCCTCGAATGTGTTCAGATCAGACCCTTTTCAACATCGAGAAATCAGCTACCATGTTACCACTCCACTTCCTTTGGTATACCCATTTTCATTTTTTAATATCTTAGTGAAATATTTCACCTGTTCCTCACTAAAATCTACCAAACTACCAGGAAAATAATTTAGATGGAAATGAAGGAAATGTACTTTGACACTCAAGTTACACCCAAACTGTTTGAAACTTTGTAACATCATTTTCGCTATGTTAACATAATATGTGTGTGTTTTGTTTCCAAGGAAATTAAAAACAACGTTTCTGAACATATTTCTACTCATTTTATTCTCGAACTGTCTGTCCACCATTATTTTCGAATTTATAGGCCAATGAATAAATCAGATTTAGTTTTTTCTTAGAGTAATGAAGGAAATCTAACGCGAAATTATTTAAAGCATTCACTGCCTTTATTTAGAGCTTTCAGAAATTATTTCATTAAACATAATTTCACGCGTTTCTACATTTCTATGAAACAACACTATTATTCTCAACTCTCGCGGAAAAATTAGAACTATTGACACACTTCACTTTTACACGACAATGAATAACTCAAGACAACTTCCAAGTTCAAAACAACTTTTAAAGGGAGGTAGATTATCTCTTAAAGGTTTTAAATGTGTAGTCTCACAGGCTGGACCGCACTCCCCATAAATCTATATACCTGTCCGTGTGTCAATTAATTAGGTTCCTCATGGTTTCTTTCAATAGCAAGTTCTTAAAAGAGTAAATATTTTGTTCAGTATATTTTTATGATCTGAAAACACTTGGATTTCAACTTTCTGTTCATAGATCATGTATGGTGGAGACAGATAAGAATCCTCAAGAATAAATAACGAATGTCTTACCCGCAGTTTATTTAAAGCTACTCAATATATAAGGAAGAATATTCTTTCACATTTCAAGTAATGAAGTTGAAATTATAAACTGTCGTGCATTTCAAATACTGTTTTTTAACAAATGTCAATCGCAGAAAAATGACAATGATTTACTATAGTAGTATTGGAATGGTGGCCACGTGACAGGTGTAAGGGTGTAAGGCAGGTGTTAGAGGGCGTGGCCAAAGTATTACGTCATAGTGGGCGTGGCAAGTGACGTCATGGGCGTGGCTAAAGTATGACGTCACGGAGGGGGTGGGGGGCTTAAATTATGACGTAGGAAAGGGGCGTAACTTAAATTACGTCATAAGAGTTCAAGGTTAAAGTGTGACGTCATGCGGGTATGTAATGGCATGACAAGTTCATACATGTTTATTTCCTCAATGTGGAAATTATGACGTAGGGAAGGGGCGTAACGTCATAAATGGCAATCTAATAGTTCAAGGTTAAAGTATGATGTGCAGGTATGTAATGGCATGACAAGTTCATACATGTTTATCTCATCAATGTAATGTCTGCTATGTGTGCAAATATTATGCTGATTCATATCCGGCAATTGTTCTCGGGTGAAAAACACAAGTTCATACATGTTTGAAAGTCCCATCTGCTATGTGTGCAAATATTATGCTGAATCACTCGCACTGCTATGTATGCAAGGTCACATCCGGCGAGTGTCCAAGAATTAATCTATCACATACATTCTATTTCTTAAGATTCTAATGTAATGGTAATTTAATTGACTGGGGAATGGGTGTTGGAATGTGGGACATAAATGGTTGTATAAAAAAATATAGCACACTTGTAAATGAAACAGGATGTGGCTGAAGTTGGAAATGGGGAAGGGGGGTAATAATGTGAAATACACAAGGCATAACTTAAAGTGTGACGTCATTCACAAATGCAGGTTGAGGCGTAACGTAATAATTTGAATTACATATGTTCATACAAGTTTGTATAGTTGAAATACACAAGTTCATATATGTTTGAGATTTCATCTACACAATGATGTGATTACACGTGCAAATATTATGCAATCTCACATCCGGTGATGCAATTACTGAGTAATAATAAAAGCATGTTTTTGAAGCAATTGGAACGTGTTATATTACACAAATATATTGCATGATGCAAATAATATGCAAGCTGTTAATTCACATCCGGTGAAGACGCAAGTGCTGAATAATGGCCAGCTGTCCAATGGATGTCCTGAAACTGGTTGTACTTTAAGCCAATTCTTGAGTAATTGATAAAAAATATTAAGATTCTAATGTACTGGTAATTGAATTGATAAATAGTAATGGGAAATGGAAATTGGAATGCGGGAATTATTTATGGCGTAAATGGTTGTACTTTAAGCCAATTTATAAAAAAATTAATCTAGCACAATTGTAAATTAAACACACACATTCTTCTCATATTATTATTATTCCAATGTAATACATTTTGAGTGGTTTGTTTAGCGTATTTAATTTAAGCCATACATTATTACCAACATTAAATTCATCAGAATGTGACATTATTATGATTTAAAGAAGCAATTGTAGCAGATAAGTCAATGTAGATGTATATGCTGTGTAATGCATAAGTGTGGAAATATTATGCAAGCTTGCTGAATCACTTCCGGCGACGATGCAATTGCTGAGTAATGATAAAAGCATGTTTTTGAAGCATCTGCAACGTGTCATATTACACAAATATTGCATGATGTTAATAATACGCAAGCTGTTAATTCACATCCGGTGAAGACGCAAGTGCTGAATAATGGCCACCTTATTATTATTATTATTATCATTATTATTATTATTATTATTATTATTATTATTATTATTATTATGGTTCCAATTTAATACATTTTGAAGTAACATTTATTGGATTGATTAATAATTTAATACATTTTGAAGTAATATTTATTGGATTTATTTTAAGCCATACATTATTACCGAAGCAGTTCGTAATATAGTAATTCCTTCTTCTTCTTCTTCTTCTTCTTCTTCTTCTTCTCATTATTATCATTATTATTCGTCATAAAGTAGATTAAAGTGTGACGTTATAAATTTGTAATTGAAGTTGGAAATGGGCGAGGGCTGTTTATAATTTGAAATACATACGGCATAACTTAAAGTGTGATGTTATAAATTTGTAATTCAAGTTGGAAATGGGGGGGGGGGAGAATTTGATAAAATTCTAATGTAATAGTAATTTAATTGATAAATAGTAATGGGTAAGTGAAATTCGCAAGTGTTAATTGAAATTGGAATGGGGGAATTATTGATGGCGTAAATGGTTGTACTTTAAGCCAATTGATCAAAAAATTAACCTACCACACTTGCAAATTAAACACATACATTCTTCTCATATCATTATTATTCCAATGTGATACATTTTGAAGTAAAATTGAGTGGTTTGTTTAGCGTATTTAATACATTATTACCAACATTAAATTCGTCTGAATGTGACATTATTATGATTTAGAGCAGTAATTGTAGCAGATAAATCAATGTAGATGTATATGTTGTGTAATGTTATTACATATGCATAAGTGTGCAAATATTATGCAAGCT
Organism: Periplaneta americana; assembly: GCF_040183065.1. Lineage (NCBI taxonomy): Eukaryota > Metazoa > Arthropoda > Insecta > Blattodea > Blattidae > Periplaneta > Periplaneta americana. Next base: position 91,106,666 of record NC_091127.1, read on the forward strand.
TGCTGAATCACTTCCGGCGACGATGCAATTGCTGAGTAATGATAAAAATATGTTTTTGAAGCACATGGAACGTGTTATATTACACAAATATTGCATGATGCAAACATCCGGCGATTGTTCTCGCAGCGTCTTATGTTACACAAATATTGTATTGTTTAAAAGTAAATAATTGCTATCTGTTATTTGTGCAAATATTATGCAATGTCACATCCGACGATGAAATTGCTGAGTAATGATTAAAAAACATGTTTTTGATAATGACCTTGGAGGTAATATGGCTGGATGATGAGGTGAATTATTTAGAAGTGTAATGAAAGAAGTATTGCAGTTTGGAATAATTGACATTGAACAAGTTTAGACAGCAGTGGAAGGGGGGCAAGATGATGAATAATACGCTCGAATTTATACAACTATTACACTATCATATATTTTATAAGACATATTTTCTAAAAGATCTTTGACAAAAAACTTTGGTAATGTAATAGCAGACATAGCGTTAATAATGTCTCACAATATTTATTTTTTATTTTAATTTAGATGATACTGAAACCCCAGTCTCGGTTTGAGCTGAAGAAGAAGAAATCGCACAATTTAAATGCTCTGAGTGTAAAAAACAGTGACCATGATGAAGCGTGGTGAATGTTAAGCTTGATTATGAAGAATGTTCGAATTGCAATAAATGTTCTTTTTGCAAATAGTTTTGCACTGTAATTTCTTCTATGTTTTAACCATCCATTTCCTTCCCACATAACCAAAGGGTTGGGTTCGTTTAGAGAATTAAACGATAACACTTTCCTTTCAGATATTAGTAATCCTTTTCCAATATTGAGAATTAGTATATAGGTTTTCAAATATTAATAATCCTTAAGAATTGGTGTATAAGTTGAGATTATTCTAAACATATATGTTACCAGAATATAACATAATTCCAGTGGTAGCTTATTGATTTGGGAGCGGTGGATTCATTACATCTTTGTATGATAAAACCTGAGGATGATTGAGAGAATGTTAATGATAAAACTGAATGTAGTCATGAAGGATGGGCATGTGCTTGGTAAAAGAAAATAGTAACAACTTAAAATTATGCATATATATTTATTCATAAAAAGAAATACAATGCACTGAGTATTGAAATATATTTTCAGTTTGTGAATCCCAATTGTGATAATGTTTTCTCCAAAATTGAAATCAATTTTTTCCAAATTATACACATAACTGATGATAAATAATTGTTCCAAGAATTCTTTCTTTTCCACAACCTTTGTATAAACACAACCAATACGATGGCGCCAAGTGACGGGGTGTTTTCAGCATCCTTGCTGCAAATTGCCATGGAGACGGCGAGTTCATTTAAAATGCAGTTGTTTGTCCAAGCTTCTCGGAAGCCATGTACATCATAATAGACGTTCTGAAAAAAAAAACGGTGTAGCATCATACATATTGTGAATTGTATAATGTCACAGAAAATAGTAACACATACTTATATTTTTAAATAAATTAAAACACTTTATACATAATCCAATAGGAAACCTTGTACATCAATGGACGTCCTGAAACAAACGAAAAATGTGTAGCATGGTACTTATTGTTAATTATGTCACAGAAAAAAAGTAACACATACTTACATTTTTAAACATATGACAAGAGTAAAAGCACTTTATACATAATCCAATAAGACACTTTGAACATTGTGTTCGAACAACTCTCTTACACCATTTTTGCCCACATCTCCTCCGACTTTTGAATGGGATATATTGTACCAAATGATTTATACCATCATATTGAGATTATCTGCTGTTATATGTAATCGGAGAACAAGTAAGTCTCACACCCGCTTTCTTTGTGATAAACATTGCAACTGATACGAAAATGGCATTCTTGCTACATATACGTTACAACTTGTCGAAAATCGTAATCTTGTGACATATACGTTACAACTTGTCGTAAATCGTAATCTTGTGACATATACGTTACAGCTTGTCGAAAATCGTGATCTTGTGACATATACGTTACACCTTGTCGAAAATCGTAATCTTGTGACATATACGTTACAGCTTGTCGAAAATCGTAATCTTGTGACATATACGTTACACTTTGTCGAAAATCGTAATCTTGTGACATATACGTTACAACTTGTCGAAAATCGTAATCTTGTGAAATATACGTTACAACTTGTCGAAAATCGTAATCTTGTGACATATACATTACAACTTGTTGAAAATCATAATCTTGCTACATATACGTTAAAACTTGTCGAAAATCGTAATCTTGTGACATATACGTTCCAACTTGTCGAAAATCGTAATCTTGTGACATATACGTTACAGCTTGTGGAAAATCGTGATCTTGTAACATATACGTTACACCTTGTCGAAAATCGTAATCTTGTGACATATACGTTACAGCTTGTCGAAAATTGTAATCTTGTGACATATGTTACAACATGTCGAAAATCGTAATCTTGTGACATATACGTTACAACTTGTCGAAAATCGTAATCTTGTGACATATACGTTACAACTTGTCGAAAATCATAATCTTGCTACATATACGTTACACCTTGTCGAAAATCGTAATCTTGTGACATATACGTTACAACTTGTCGAAAATCGTAATCATGTGACATATATGTTACAACTTTTGGAAAATCGTAATCTTTTGACATATACGTTACAACTTGTCGAAAATCGTAATCTTTTGACATAATGTTACAACTTGTCGAAAATCGTAATCTTGTGACATATACGTTACAACTTGTCGAAAATCGTAATCTTGTGACATATACGTTACAACTTGTCGAAAATCGTAATCTTGTGACATATACGTTACAACTTGTCGAAAATCGTAATCTTGCTACATATACGTTACAACTTGTCGAAAATCGTAATCTTGTGACATATACGTTACAACATGTCGAAAATCGTAATCTTGTGACATATACGTTACAGCTTGTCGAAAATCGTATTCTTGTTGCGATAATGCAACACCATGTCGAAAATAATATTCTTGTTGCGATAATGCAACACCATGTCGAAAATCGTATTCTTGTTGCGATAGTGCAACACCATGTCCAAAATCGTATTCTTGTTGCGATAACTCAACACCATGTCGAAAATCGTATTCTTGTTGCGATAATGCAACAGCAAGTCGAAAATCGAATTCTTGTTGCGACAATGCAACACCATGTCGAAAATCGTATTCTTGTTGCGATAATGTAACACCATATCAAAAATTATTTTCGACAAGTTGTAACGTATATATCACAAGATTACGATTTTCGACAAGTTGTAATGTATATGTTACAAGATTACGATTTTCGAGAAGCTGTAAAGTATATGTCACCATATTACGATTTTCGACAAGTTGTAACATATATGTCACAAGATTACGATTTTCGACAAGTTGTAACGTATATGTCGCAAGATTACGATTTTCGACAAGGTGTAACGTATATGTCACAAGATTACGATTTTCGACAAGCTGTAACGTATGTCACAAGATTACGATTTTCGACAAGTTGTAACGTATATGTAGCAAGATTACGATTTTCGACAAGTTGTAACGTATATGTCACAAGATTACGATTTTCGACAAGTTATAACGTATATGTCACAAGATTACGATTTTCGACAAGTTGTAATGTATATGTCACAAGATTACGATTTTCGACATGTTGTAACCTATATGTCATAATATTACGATTTTCGTCTTGTTGTAACGTATATGTCACAAGATTACGATTTTCGACAAGGTGAACGTATATGTAGCAAGATTACGATTTTCGACAAGTTGGAACGTATATGTCACAAGATTACGATTTTCGACAAGTTGTAACGTATATGTAGCAAGATTACGATTTTCGACAAGTTGTAACGTATATGTCACAAGATTACGATTTTCGACAAGTTGTAACGTATATGTCACAAGATTACGATTTTCGAAAAGTTTTAACGTGTATGTCACAAGATTACGATTTTCGACAAGTTGTAACGTATATGTCACAAGATTACGATTTTCGACAAAGTGTAACATATATGTCACAAGATTACGATTTTCGACAAGTTGTAACGTATATGTCACAAGATTACGATTTTCGACAAGTTGTAACGTATATGTAGGAAGAATGCCATTTTCGTATCAGTTGCAATGTTTATCACAAAGAAAGCGGGTGTGAGACTAACTTGTCCTCCGATTACATATAACAGCAGAGAATCTCGATATGATGGAATAAATCATTTGGTACAATAAATCCCATTCGAAAGTCGGAGGACATGTGTGCAAAAAGGGTGTAAGAGCGTTGTTCGAACACAATGTTCAAAGTGTCTTATTGGATTATGTATAAAGTGCTTTTACTCTTGTCATATGTTTAAAAATATAAGTATGTGTTACTTTTTTTCTTTGACATAATTTACAATAAGTACCATGCTACACATGTTTCTTTTGTTTCAGGACGTCCAATGATGTACAAGGTTTCCTATTGGATTATGTATAAAGTGTTTTAATTTATTTAAAAATATAAGTATGTGTTACTATTTTCTGTGACATTATACAATTTACAATATGTATGATGTTACACCGTTTTTTTTTCAGAACGTCTATTATGATATACATGGCTTCCGAGAAGCTTGAACAAACAATTGCATTTTAAATGAACTCGCCGTCTCCATGGCAATTTGCAGCAAGGATGCTGAAAACACCCCGTCACTTGGCGCCATCGTATTGGTTGTGTTTATACAAAGGTTGTGGAAAAGAAAGAATTCTTGGAACAATTATTTATCATCAGTTATGTGTATAATTTGGAAAAAATTGATTTCAATTTTGGTGAAAACATTATCACAATTGGGATTCACAAACTGAAAATATATTTCAATACTCAGTGCATTGTATTTCTTTGTATGAATAAATATATACATATAATTTTATGTTGTTACTATTTTTTTTACCAAGCACATCCCCATCCCCAATGACTAGATTCAGTTTAATCATTAACATTCTCTCAATCATCCTCAGGTTTTATCGTACAAAGATGTAATGAATCCACCGCTCCCAAATCAATAAGCTGCCACTGGAATTATGTTATATTCTGGTAACATATATGTTTAGAATAATCTCAACTTATACACCAATTCTTAAGGATTATTAATATTTGAAAACCTATATACCAATTCTCAATATTGGAAAAGGATTACTAATATCTGAAAGGAAAGTGTTATCGTTTAATTCTCTAAACGAACCCAACCCTTTGGTTATGTGAGATGGAAATGGATGGCTAAGACAGAAGAAATTACAGTGCAAAACTATTTGCAAAAAGAACATTTATTACAATTCGAACATTCTTCATAATCAAGCTTAACATTCACCACGCTTCATCATGGTCACTGTTTTTTACACTCAGAGCATTTAAATTGTGCGATTTCTTCTTTTTCAGCTCAAACCGAGACTGGGGAAGCAGTATTATCTAAATTAAAATAAAAAAATAAATATTGTGAGACATTATTAACGCTATGGCTGCTATTACACTACCAAAGTTTTTTTGACAAAGATCTTATAAAAATATGTATTATAAAATATATGATAGTGTAATAAATTCGAGCGTATTATTCATCATCTTGCCCCCCCTCCCACTGCTGTCTAAACTTGTTCAATGTCAATTATTCCAAACTGCAATACTTCTATCATTACACTTCTAAATATTTCACCTCATCATCCAGCCATATTACCTCCAAGGTCATTATCAAAAACATGTTTTTTTATCATTACTCAGCAATTTCATCGTCGGATGTGACATTGCATAATATTTGCACACATAGCAGATAGCAATTATTTACTTGTAATCAATACAATATTAGTGTAACATATGACGCTGCGAGAACAATCGCCGGATGTTTGCATCATGCAATATTTGTGTAAAATAACACGTTCCAGGTGCTTCAAATCATATTTTTATCATTACTCAGCAATTGCATTGTCGCCGGAAGTGATTCAGCAGCTTGCATAATATTTGCACACTTATGCATATGTAATAACATTACACAACATATACATCTACATTGATTTATCTGCTACAATTACTGCTCTAAATCATAATAATGTCACATTCTGATGAATTTAATGTTGGTAATAATGTATTAAATACGCTAAACAAACCACTCAATTTTACTTCAAAATGTATCACATTGGAATAATAATAATATGAGAAGAATGTATGTGTTTAATTTGCAAGTGTGCTAGATTAATTTTTTGATCAATTGGCTTAAAGTACAACCATTTACGCCATCAATAATTCCCTCATTCCAATTTCAATTAACACTTGCGAATTTCCCTTACCCATTACTATTTATCAATTAAATTACTATTACATTAGAATTTTATCAAATTCCCCCCCCCCCCAATTTCCAATTTCAATTACAAATTTATAACATCACACTTTAAGTTATGCCGTATGTATTTCAAATTATAAACAGCCCTCACCCATTTCCAACTTCAATTACAAATTTATAACGTCACACTTTAATCTTCTTTATGACGAATAATAATAATAATGAGAAGAAGAAGAAGAAGGAGAAGAAAAAGCAATTACTATATTACGAACTGCTTCGGTAATAATATATGGCTTAAAATAAATTGAATAAATGTTACTTCTATATGTATTAAATTATTAATCAATCCAATAAATGTTACTTCAAAATATATTAAATTGGAACCATAATAATAATAATAATAATAATAATAATAATAATAATAATAATAATAATAAGGTGGCCATTATTCAGCACTTGCGTCTTCACCGGATGCGAATTAACAGCTTGCATATTATTTGCATCATGCAATATTTGTGTAATATGACACGTTGCAGGTGCTTCAAAAACATGCTACTATCATTACTCAGCAATTGCATCGTTGCCGGAAGTGATTAAGCAAGTTTTCGTAATATTTGCACACTTATGCATTACACAACATATACATCTACGTTGATTTATCTGCTACAATTACTGCTCTAAATCATAATAATGTCACATTCTGATGAATTTAATGTTGGTAATAATGTATGGCTTAAATTAAATACGCTAAACAAACCACTCAAAATGTATTACATTGGAATAATAATAATATGAGAAGAATGTATGTGTTTAATTTACAAGTGTGCTAGATTAATTTTTTGATCAATTGGCTTAAAGTACAACCATTTACGCCATAAATAATTCCTGCATTCCAATTTCCATTTCCTGTTACTATTTATCAATTCAATTACCAGTACATTAGAATCCTAATATTTTTTTATCAATTACACAGCAATTGGCTTAAAGTACAACCAGTAATATTAGCAACCTTGCATAATATTTGCACACATAGCAGATAGTGATTATTTTAACATTCACAACTCACTTTCAAATATACAAACATGTATGAACTTGTCTATTCCCCCCCCCCCACCTACAATTTACTATACTATCTTGTATGAACATGTGCATTTCAAATTATTACATTTCCAACTTCAAATAAAAATTTATGACGCCACACTTTATGTTACGTCACTATGAGCGTTCGTATTTCAAATTTTTACCCCCCTCCCCCATTTCCAACTTCAATTACAAATTTATAAGGTCATTTCAGCCACATCCTGTTTAATTTACAAGAGTGCTTGATTAATTTTTTTATCAGCAATTGGCTTAAAGTACAACCATTTATGCCCCCTCCATTCCAATTTCCAACACCCAACCCCCCCATCAATTAAATTACCATTACATTAGAATCTTAAGAGGAAGAATGTATGTGTTTAATTTACAAGTGAATTCTTTACTCAGCAATTCACACACTCGCCGGATGTGAGCTTGCATAATATTTGCACACGTAGCAGATGGGATGTTCAAACATGTATGAACTTGTCTGATAGCCATTTATGACGTCACAATTTTGTAGTTACGTCCCTTCGTGAAAAGCTACATGTGACGTTCACCACGCCCACTTCTGACGTCACATAAAACCCCCTACCTCCAGTCACTCCCTACCACCAGTCACTCCCTACCTCCACCCTTGTATAACATAAGATGCTGCAAGAACAATCGTGAATCAGCCTAATATTTGCACACATAGCAGACATTACATCTGCATTGAGGAGATAAACATGTATGAACTTGTTTATTTCAACCCCCCCCCAAACTTGTATGAACATGTCATGCCACAACTTCAATTACATACCTGCACGTGTGCATGACGTCACACTTTCACCTTGAACTCTTATGACATAATTTAAGTTACGCCCCTTTCTTACGTCATACTTTCGGCCTCCACCCCTCCATGACGTCATACTTTAGCCACTCCCATGACGTCACTTGCCACGCCCACTATGACGTCACTAGCCACGCCCACAATGACGTCACTAGCCACACCCACCTAAAGCCTGTCACTCCCTACCTCCACCCTACCGCCAGCCTACCTCCAGAGTTACCCGTCATTTGTATTCTACTTACTATATTGTAGGAAGTGAAATAGGGAGAAAAATACGACAAGGATGCTCTTTGCTACCTACCCTGAACAACATCTACTTGGAGGATTTAGTGAAGAACTGTTTTCAGATAGTAGGAGGAAGAAGAAAAAAGTGTATAAGATTTACTGATGATATGACGTTGTTAGCAGAACAGAAGATGATACTAAGGGATATACTACTGGAGCTAAATGACAGCTGTGAGCTGTATGGAATGAAGATAAATGCAACAAGACGAAGACCATGGTCATAGGAAGAAAAGTAAAGAAGGTAAACTTGTGAATCCTAAATGACGCAGTAGAGCAAGTGGACAGCTTCAAATACTTGGGATGTACTATAAGCAGTAACATGAGCTGCTGCCAAGAAGTTAAAAGGAGAATAGCAATGGCCAAGGAAGCTTTTAATAGAAAATTAAGCATCTTCTGCGGACCTCTGGAGAAAGAACTAAGGAAGAAACTAGTGAAGTGCTTTGTGTGGAGTGTAGCATTGTATGGGGAAGAAACTTGGACATTGCGACGAAGTGAAGAGAAGCGACTAGAAGCATTTGAAATGTGGATATGGACAGACTAAGAAACGAAGCTGTGTTGGAAAGAGTGGATAAAGAAAGAATGATGCTGAAACTGATCAGAAAGAGGAAAAGGAATTGACTGGGTCAGTGGTTGAAAAGAAAGTGCCTCCTGAAGGATACACTGGAAGAAATGGTGAACGGGAGAAGAGTTCGGGGCAGAAGAATATATCAGATGATAGACGACATTAAGAAATATGGATCATATGAGGAGACAAAGAGGAAGGCAAAAAATAGGAAAGACTGGAGAATGCTGGATTTGCAATGAAAGACCTACCCTTGGGCAGAACACTATGAATGAATGAATGCTATATTGTGAAAAATATTAGAAACATAAAATTTTGAATTGTAAAAATTCTGACGTGGTACACGAAAATGGATTTCATTTTTGCAATCAACATAAAATTCTGATTCAGAAAAACACTAATTTTATTCAAAACAACAAAACCCATAGAGACCAGTGTTATACATATCGAAAAACGATTCGCTAGAAATAGGCCTACAAATCGCCGTTGTTCCTGCAATAACTCCTATGTGCAAAATATAAAATTGTTCAGTAGGAAGAAAAACACATTTATTCATTCTATAGCACTAGTATATAGGAGACTGTGAATTCTTAAATTTTCGAAAAAAAATATATAACTACATATAGAAGATTTTATTATTTGCTGTGTCACTATTTGAGTCATTCAGTAGAGCAAAAATCTGAAAATCGATAAATATGTCACATAGGAGTTCTTGCAGGAACAACGACAAAATGTTTATTAACGGACTGTGATGGGTAAACCATTTCGTTTAGAAGCTAACTCCTTTAAGAAGCGTCACTGCTGTGTTTCGCAAATAAGAAGAATTGCTGGAAATCCTCGTGAATGTAGGCTTTGATGAAGGGAGTAAAAGTCTAGGGAGTGTTTTGACCAGTCGTGCACGTCTTTTGTCATGTTAACGTTGAGATGTAATTAATTAACCTTTAGAAATAAATGTAAAGTATACGAGTGTGCTCGTCTGTGTGCAGCACACGTCGCGACAGGTTTGTAACTCATTATAAGGAAATGCTTCTATTTGCTAATTATATAATTATCTGCTTCATTCATCCACCTAACAGCTGCATTACCTGCGGCAATTAATTCATATTTACGACATCGTACAGCGCTATTCTAATTTTGCTACTGTAAAACAAACCAATAACACACATACACGATACTATACACAAATACATAACCTGCATAATGTAACAGGCAGCACATACATACATACATACATACATACATACATACATACATACATACATACATACATACATACATACATACATACATACATACATACATACATACATTACGTACATTACATACCAGTACTATACTATACTATACTATATTATAGCTACTGTAACATATTTATAAGATAAAAGACACTCAATTTAGGATAGGAGAAGATATGCCAGAGGGAAATGAAATAGAAAGAGGAGACAAGGATGGTCTTCATCACCTGTACCATTTAACATCTACTTGGATGATTTAGTGAAGAACTGTTAGTAGAAAGAAGAAGAATAAAGCGCATAACATTTGCTTATGAGTCGATTTATTAGCAGAAGAGGAGATGATACTAAGGGATATGGTTAAGGAGTTAAATGACAGCTGTGAGTAATATGGGAAGAAGATAAATACAAACAAGGCGAAGACCGTGGTTATCGGAAGAAAAATAAAGAAGATAAACATGTGTATTCGAAATGGGGCAGTGGAATAAATGGATTTCTTCAAATAGTTCGAGTGTGCCATAATTAGTAACATGAGTTGCTGCTAGGAAGTAAAAAGACGGATAGGAATTGTAAAGAAAGTTTTTAATAGAAAAATGAGCATCTTCTGCGGACCGCAGGTAAAATAACTAAGGAGGAAGATACTAATAAAGTGCTTTGTGTGGTATGTGGCATTTATGAAAGTAGAAACACGGATATTACGACGAAGTCAAAAGAAACGACTGGAAGTGTTTGAATTGTGGATATGTAGAAGAATTTTGAGCCTGTGAAATTTACAAAGAATATAAGAAATGAAATTATGTTAGAAAGAATGAGAGAAGAAATATAATGCTGAAAATGATCGGTAAGAGAAAAAGAAATTGGCTGAGACACTGGCTAAGAAGGAATTGCTTACTGAAGACTGCAACACTGGAAAGAATGGTGAATGAGAAAATTTTCGGAGCAGGTGAAGATATCAGATGACACATAACATTAAGATATATGGATTTTATGCTGAAACGAAGAGGAAGGCGAAAAACGGGAGGATTACAGAATGTTGGGTTTGCAGTGAAAGACTACCCCTTGTGCAGACAACTTGGAATGAACGAAAAAAGAAAGACTAAAAGTAACAGACGTGAATAATACATAGAACGAATGGATGGACAAAGCATGCCTAAATCATTATTAAATATGATACTCCTGCTTGTCCTCTTTATGGATTTGGTCTTTGGCCCGTTCAGATCTCTCCCCGTTGTTCCTCGGTCGACCGATGCTTCTGTATCATTGTGGATTGTAAAGTCACATAAATTCTCTGTATGGGCTATTCCACCTCAAATCGGCCGAAATATAGAGAAAATTGACCTTGCAATTTTTAAATACAATGAAACTTTTTCTGTCCGTAGACAACTGTGATACAATGGTTTGTGCAAAATTTGAGGCATCAGAGCTTCATAGTGTTTAAATTTAAAATATTTAAATTTTATCGTATTTTCATAAAATTAGCAACTTTAACTGTTGTGGCTCCGAAACCCTTTCACCCAATGATCAAAATCATGGTTTATTTTGATGCTGAAAAGTTAAAGTTTATATTGACATGTAAACAGTTTTTCTTACTTTTTATGGAAATGGAGAAACTTGGATTTTTCTTCATTAAGACGCCTTTGCCCACGAAAAAATATTTTTAAAATATATGGTTAGATTCCGCATTGAAAGCACAAATAAACACATATTTTTTACTGGTGCACCGTTGATAAGAAAGTATTGAAAATATCAAAGAAAGAAAATAAATAGTACGCGCGTGAGCTAACCAGCTGACTGTGAGGCGGGATCTAGCCGAGGGAAGCAAGGCCAGGAGACAAACACGTGATGTTTCGTCTAGTAGCGCATAGCTGGGCTAGCTTTATCACAGGTTTTCATAAACACAGGAGTAAAATGACGCCCAAAGCTCGCTTATCTTCATCTCTCGGCCAGTGCGAGCGGTACTGCGCCGTTCAAGTCCAGGCGTATGAAAATAATTTATTTAATACCCTCGAAACTTATTGCCGTGACACTAAGCAAACAATGTCGAATCCCTCTTAATAATGCAAGGTTTTTTCTCAATATTTTTTTACATTTTTACAAATGGGAAAAAAAGCCTAAAAGTAAGTAAAATCAGATTATCTCTCTTTCTGTATACAATAAAAATAAGGATTACTTCTTATAATAACCTACCAAATGTCAGCTTCAAAATGAGCTCTCGTTCAATGTTCTGCAATAAATGGCTCCAGAGTTCTGAGCGCTGAAAGAGGCTTGTTTTTCTAAAATACGCTAAATTTGTCGCTCAATAATACGAAAACCGTTTGACTTTCGATAGTATATTTTTGAAACTGCACTCTCCTCAGCACCTTGTATAAATTGGTAAAAAATTAGGGTATAAAAAATGCGAGGTTTTTTACTGATCGATTTCATATGGAATAGCCCGTATGTCCAAATGCTCTTTCCTTTCCTCTAAATAATCATTTATCTTTAATAGACTGTATCTCTTATCCATTTTGTTTTGTTCCGTTCGTCATTTAATAATCTCAAGAATCTCATCTGTGCTGCCTGTCTTTTCTTTTTGCTCGTTCTTTGCGATTGTCCAAGTTTCATTACTGCCGTAAAATAGAGAACGGGCTTTCATAACGTCAAGTATAGGCTAATCCTGAAGTAAAAATATCTAGTTGATCTCTTAAAATATGATCTTGTGCCTTAAATTGAGATCGGAAGAGACCAGTAGCCAACACTTTCAAGGAAAGAGGAATTATAATAGGTAGTAAGAGTAAAGCTATTTGGGTAAAATAATATGTTCTGGTGTAACTCAGCCGTGCCCACATTCTGACACACTTCGATTACCACAGCAGGCTGCTTAGCCTATAGCTGTTACTGTTCAGATTTGAGCCCGGATGGGTGTGAACTCATTTGGGTCGGCGGTTCTGGTTACCTTGACTGTAAATGAGTCGACAAACAACACAACCTTCCACTTCAACTTCTTTTTCTTCTACAAGAAAAATATCATGATGACTAATACGCAAAAGTTCGTTTTTCATTCGCTTCTTATTTAATAAGAGTATTCGAATAGTTATACCTACGAAGAAATGAAATATCTGTGTAAGAATAATTGCTCAATGCCCCTGCTTCAGAAAACAAGTCATACTTTCATTTGATTATCGACAATATTTCATATTTTAATTAGTACTTAACAGCTGCGTTTTATTACACGTTTTGTGGTAGTAAAATCATTGCATGCGTTTGAAGAAATAATGACAAAGGAAAATGGATGTCACTTTTGTCTTTATTATAGAAAATATCAACTTATTCACTGAGAATCTATTTTAATAAACGTCTGCATTTTCTATACAAAAATCATTTACTACTGTATTTCATTTCAAAATATCTTAATCAATTACTGATGGAGATATATCACTTAATCCTAAGCATTAGTCACTTACTAAAAACATCATCATAGGTAATCTTGACGGTTTTGGTCAGTAAGTCCGTTCCGTTCATAAGCTGAATCGGTCTCCCTATCCTTAAGGATACATACACACATATCTACAGCAGCAGCAAATATTGTGTCAGGAGTATAACTAATTCAGATATCTCAGAACCATTATGACAAACACTAGTGTAGCTTCTTTATTTTTTTCAACATGTGACAGACTGAAGTTGTAATTTAGAATCCCGCGGCACACTCATATTATATTTTATTTAACTAGCTAGTGAATACAAATTAAAATTATAAAACAAAAATGTTTCTAGCCAATACCGTAAGAGCCACGCTCGTGTACGGTGTGGTCTTAACCACTAATGTATAACATAAAATTTACGAAGACAGTTTACTAAATACAGTAATTCAAACCAATAAATAACACACAAGAGCAAAAAAAAAAAAAAAAAAAAAAACAGCAGAAGAAGGAGAAAAAGAGAGAAAAAACACATTTAATATAAATTGACAATCCGACAGAAGCCAGTGTTATTCAACAAAAACATGAATATAATCGACAGAAATAAAAGGTAAAAAATGCACACATCTGTTAATATTATACGTATAAGATGAATAATTTTATAAATTTCTTTTTTAAAAGTTTCAATTTTAAAATATTTCAAATTTGGAAAATGGTTTGTAATTTTATTATAAAGTATTGGGTCGAAACTAGCACTATGTTTAAGAGCTGCATTTGTATGACATTTAGGCTCAATTAATGGGAAAGTAGACTTTTGTCTTCGAGTACGGTATTCATGTCGATTAGATTTATGTTTTATTTGATTTCTGTGGTAGTAAGTTAGTAAACTATATTTATAAATTTCTTCAATAGTTCATCAGCATTATCATCCGTCACGAATTAGGCCTGTGTAGACCTTCTAAAGGGTCTTCCTAACCGTCGATGTCCTCTGGGTTGATATTGCATCACCCTATTTGGGGATTCTTGAATTGTCCATTCCTTTTACATGTTGTAACCAATTTAGTTTGTATCTGTTTATTTTTCCTTCTACTGACTCTACTTCTAATTGTTCAAATACTTCTTCATTCCTCTTCCGATCTAGAAGAGTATATCCTGCTGTTCATTTCCGTTGCTTTGATTCAATAGTTAATACTTTAAAATCTGTATAAATTAAATTTGTTGGGTAATCCATATTTTTGGTTAGGCAAATTTTTATTAATCTTCTGTGTAATAAAATTAATGAATTAGGTACAGATGATGCCACTGCACCCCAATTTATTATACCGTCTTGTATTAATGATTGTACTAAAGCTAAAAATATTATTCTCAATGTCTCCTTAGTGATAAAATTCGAAGCATTATGAATTTATAAATAGTCTTTCTTATACTTGTACACATAAAATAAATTTGTTTTTTCCAACGTAAATGGTGATCTATAATAATTCCTATATATTTGACTTGTGTGGAATATAAACCAATGGTTCCCAACTACGGCAAATATTTTTAATAAAAACATGTAAAATACAATATTTTTAAAGGCTGGTGGTCAATAGCGACATTTGTGGCGGGAAAAGGTCGCAGTTGGGTTTTTCTTGGAATTCTCCCGTTTGCCCACATTAGGCTTCTACATTATTCCGTCAAAAATTCTCCATTTCGTCATCATTCCATAGCATTTCCCGAACGCCGGCTGATGACGTATGAAGGGGCTGGTCTAGAGACGAGTGCAGTTTCGTGCTCGAAACCTGGGTGCACAGCGAACTTTAGTATGGTCAGCCGGTGCGGGTTGGGAATGCGCCTACCGTGAGGTCAGCGCCGTAGATGTAATAAGGTCGCAGTGATGGGTCATAGTGCCCCGTCTCTTAAATTCAAATTCAATTCAATTGAAGGTTGGTACGTTCACTGACCTAGCAACCCTGGCTGCTCGTCAGACATAGTCTTCTCTGCCAATCGCACACCTTCATTGTGTTTACTGAAGGTTGACCTGTGTCTCGTTTGCTGAAAGTTAACTCTTGTGGACTCAACTTTATGTACTCCTCTTTTTACTTTTACTTTTCCAATTTTTGCTACGAAAATCTTTATTAAATAAACTATAAACGGTAATAATATCATTGGCATCATGATAAAATAAATGCATTGTTGCCAAGCGCTTGAAACATATAATGAGAAAGTAAGCCTATCTGTTGCTATCGTGACACTCCTTTTTTTGAAGAGCCGATCAACCTGCTCCCTGAAGTATACGATGATACTCATTATTATCTTGAATTGTGATGACCGGCATGTTAAACAGTGACCGCTTACTGATTTTCAGCGTTCTCCGCCTCCTTTTCCTATGGAATGGGATAGAATTTCGAGCAGAGGAGACTGCCACCTTGCAATATCTATTGCGCTAACTCTCAAGCATTCCAAACCTCACTCGTCCTACGTGCGTCGCCAGCCGACGTTCGGAGAATGCTATGGAATGATAACGAAATGGAGAAATGTTGACGGAATGATGCAGATGTCTAATATGGGGAAGAGGGAAAACACCGAAGAAACCCAACTGCGACCTTGGCCGTCACAAATGTCGCTATGGATTTTTCAATGAAAAATCCCAAGTCTTACCGGGATTCGAAGCCGGGCCGCCTGTCTGACAGGCTACTTCTGACCACTCAGCCACCTTTCCTCTGCTTAATTTAATTTAGTTCAGCGGCATAGATAATAAAAACAAGATCGAGCAGAACTACGATTTGCAGAGATCGCAGAATAAAGGACAGTGAAAGCTACGAGAGGTGGAATCCCTCAAGTTTAAGTAAGTTCAAAAGAATACGTACTGATTCCTTTTCTGGCATAAACAGGCTATAGAGCAAAGAAGGCAGAGTTCAGGACGAAAACCGGTTTCAAATGAAATAATTTCCATGCCTTTATCATATATTAGTCATGCACGGAAAATTAAAATGCCAGGCCATCTTTATGCCGTCTTCTTTTATCCATAAAATAGGGGAGTACTGTACATATGGTTAGTGTTGCAGTGCACTTACTATGAAACATTAACTTACAAAATAGTACGTCTCGTGGCTTGGCTGTGTGCAGTCATACATACAGTAGGCTACATATTACAGTGTGACATGCTCCACATCATAAACAATGCAAGCACCTGTAGCGTAACGTGTGTGGGACGTAGAGATCTGCTTGGAGCACAGTGTGTAGTGATGATGGATTTAATGAAAGGAATCTCTATTTTAAATCGCGGTGAATTCCATTAGTGTAGTTTGGTTCAATTCAAACGTTATATTTATAATAATTGAGTCTGACATGTGTAAAACCATACGAGTCACGTATTGTTAGTTTTGAAGAAGATAATATGAAAAAAGATTGTTTACAGAAAATATTACATTAGCGCTGTGTAATTTTGAGAAGAGTAAATAAGGGGATTTTCATGATATTTTTGTTGTGAACATTATTATTATTATTATTATTATTATTATTATTATTATTTTAGCTTATTGAAGCGAGTGTTAAATGTGAATTTTCGAACTATTTAATGTACAAATACCATCATCATGGTCTTATCGCCTAATTCCTGAACTACTCTTTTTGATCGGAATTGTAGGTCTTGAGCAATACGAACTCTAGTGATGTCAATACACGGTTTAAATAATCAAAATCTTCCTGCAAAGCCCTCTTCCCTTTTTCATTATTATAACATTTAAACATTTCCTATTCTGTTCACACTTTTGTGAAGGTGAAAACCTGACATAATTATGAATATGGTGATATCGTCGGTAGTTTTGTTGTTACCAAGATGGTCGTTAAATGCGAAATTCGAAAGTTTAAACCTGGTCTATGGTGATAAAATTTTTATTGCCAAAATTCTAAGTATCATTTTCTGGGTTTATACTAGTTGGGTCCCGTCAAATACCAAATGTTCATTATTAGCTGGATTCTTTTTGTTGTTTAGTCAATTGTCCGAAGATAGGTTCGAATCTAACTTCATGACACCACTAATTCATCACTCATAAGGCAACAAAGCCAGGAGATAATGCGGTAGGATTGGCAGTTCCTTTCCCCCTCCATTGCATACATCGCTAACTAGTTCAAGGTTAAAAATGATTCAGCACCAATTAGGTTCCGAGATACTATACGACGAATATACCGTACTAGACACAGTGTCCAAGAACTAGTAAAGAAGAATGTACCAACGGATCAGAAATGGATAGAATTTTGTAATAAATTCAGCGATTGTGTACTCAGTTGATTCAAAATATTGAAACTTATTCTGTAAGCAATGCTGTGGTCGACATGTGTTCATGTTAAAACTTTGCCTCTATAAGTAAATTCAAAAGCCAAATAGGCTGCGAATCTTATTTACGATTTTTGGTCGATTCACCAGTATTTAAAAAAGCAGTATTGGAGATTATACATGACATGGGAATCCACTGGCTTTCAGATTTCCAATAGGCCTACTGCTATCTTCATCCATCGAACCTTTGGGACGGCACTCTATATGAAAATTAATATCAGTGATTTAATCACCTGTTTCAAACTGAAGCTACACGGTTATTAATACACCATTTTTAAAATCAGAAACATCTGATATTTATACGCCTGTAACGAACGAATATTAGGTAAAAACTGGCTTGTGAATCAGTGGCAGAAACATGATATATATATATATCAATGAACATATATATATATATATATATATATATATATATATATATATATATATATATATATATATATATTTAAATCACATGGTGTAACATGTTCATTATTGACATACAAGAAATTGAAGGATGAGTGAAACGGAGAAAAATTCTCTCCGGCACCGGGATTTGAACCTGGGTTTCCAGCTCTACGTGTTGACGCTCTATCCACAAAGCCACACCGGATTCCCATCCCGATGCCGGATTGAATCCTCTCAGTTTAAGTTCCACCACTTGGGTTCCCTCTAGTGGCCAACCCTCATGCACTGTATAAGAGTACTGGCTTAGTGGATAGAGCGTCACCACGTAGAGCTGAAAGCCCGGGTTCAAATCCCGGTGCCGAAGAGAATTTTTGTCCGTTCCACTCATCCTTCATCATTTGATGACACAGAATTTCTGCACGGAAATATCATATGTACTTCGGTACATCGTAATACTACAAGAGATTGTTCAGTATGTAACTGGGAAATCATTTTACAAACAAGTTCACAGACGTAAATATGGTAAGGTAAGGTAAAGCCAATCCCTTTACAGGCCAACTCAGCCAGACGGTGTCGGGAGGTTAAGATTCCCACCTTTACAGACAATCGGCAATAATGGCGGTAGGGATGTCAATTCTACGAGCCCGCCATCTTTACTCCCACGGAAATATCCTTGATACTCATTTCTGTTAGAGATCGATTAAACTTCAGGGCTATAGTGCGGCCGAAAGGATTAGATCAATGGAGAAAATCGATGACACCATCGGGAATCGAACCCACGACATTTCGGCTTTACAGTGTTACGCCTTAACCGCGACGCTCATAAGTTGAGAAAGATATGATTAAGGATATACGGGTCTGGACCATATTATTAATTATTATGATCTTCCCGAATATAATTAATGTAATTCAAGTAGCCTACACATAATTGGTAGAGTGGGAAAGAGAAAACCTCAAAGTTTTGTTTCAATAGATCACAGGTGTTCAATGTGAGCTCCCGTGGACTCTCTACGCACATCTAGTCTGTAGACGAGTTTCTGCCAGAATAGCGTGATTATGATGTAGTGTTGCGATGGTTGCTATGGCACATGCTCGCAGATCATGGTATGTGGCAATGGTGATAGGTACGTTAATTCCACTTTCGACGAACACCCAAAGAAACCAATCACAGGGTGTCAGGTTCAGTGAACGTAGAGGCCAACGCAAAAGTTCATCATCATCAGAATCAGCACGGCGAATTTATCTGTTTGGTCGTTGTTAATTGTCATTGAAGTGACCTCTTACTTCCCTGTGGAATTGTGCGCCATTATGTTGGAAGATATAACAAGGACTCTCCTCTTCCAGTTACAACATATCTGTGTACGGAATCCCCATGATCGTCATCTCATTGAATAAATAGGGGCTTTTTATGGGTTACTGCACAACACATTTAGGCCTTCTTTAAGAGAATCACACATACGCTCCACATAGGAATGTGTATTTTCGTCTCCCAAATACTGACGTTATATCTGTTAACTTCACTCGAAAGGTGGAAGATAGATTCGTCACTGAACACTACGGCGGTTTCCATTAGTCTGTATATTCGCTCAGAAGTAGCGTCGGAGTCCCTCATCCGGCTTCGAGCCTGCAACAATGTAGTCGGTAAGGATGAAAGCTTGACAGCTTGCACAGAATCCGCCATAGTCTTCTACAGTGACTGTAAATTTTCGCGGGTTACGTAGGCATATATCTTAATATCGTCTATCATCTGATATCTTCTTCTGTCCCGAACTCTTCTCCCATTCACCATTCCTTCCAGAATTTATTATTATTATTATTATTATTATTATTATTATTATTATTATTATTATTATTATGCAGTGGCGGTTCGTGCCTAAAATGACAAGGGGTTCACTACTTTCATAATAGGCCTAGGTATTATATAGTTTTTCAACAATTTAAACAATATCTCATTTCTGAAGAATTAAAAAATTCTACTACAGTTCTTTAAAGTAGATAATTGCCTTAAAATGAGCCTTATGATGATGATGATTAATTATCTTGAAAGAACATGACGATTTTTCCTTCCGTTATCATTCTGTCTTTTAATATTCTGCCTGAAAGCTGAGTTAAGCTGCTGCCTAATTTCTGTTCTTCCAAGAATTGATAAATATAGGGAAGCATTCTTATGAGCAATAGATTCCTCATGCTTCTTAATTTTTTGTGTCAAATGGCTTAAATCAGACACACCAGTACATGTCTAGCTCGTATCTTCACCCTTAGCAAATACCAGGCACGGGAGACAAAATAATTTATTTTTAGATTCACAACCGCAAATCCAGCTCTTTATTTCATATTTGTTTACATTGAAAGCCATCCAAAATGTCTTACCTCGGCTTGTTTGTGCTTGCTTTAAATCTAGTTGAGCTAACGGTTTTCCAAGCTTCTTTATTTTACACTTATCTTCCGAGATTAAAACTGAAAAATTTGTTTGTAAAAGATATTGAAGACTATTCATTTACTTGGGAAACGAACACTGGTCACACTCATGGATGAATATATTAAGACTAAAATACCAAGAAATACTAAATTGACATTTAAAGGATTGTAAGAAACAATTAATAAATACATCAGTCAATAACACACACGTACACATGCTTAAAGCGTGATGTCAGCTACAGATTGGAGCTAACTTCCGGTTTGCATCACGAAGTCTTTCGCTTGTCGGCTTTCATACGATCACGTGACTGCGTGACAACGTTTTCATCAGCATTTCCTCTTGCCTCTCGTCCCGCACGCAAGTCCATAAACTGGCTCGGCGAGGCTCAGAGGAGGAATTGAACATCGGAAGCTTACAATCATGTAGGTATTCGATCTCTGTGGTTCATAGGTTTTCATACGACAAAAATACATCAGAGCCGCAAGTAAACTTATTAAAGATGAGAAAGAAACAAAGAGTGATAGTGTAAATTATAAATTAATTTATTTAAACATTTAAATTGTTTTTCCTGGGGGTTCTCTGAATCATTGAACCCATAGGACGACCACTGTTATTATTATTAATCAGACTCGCGTGGCTCCATTTGGAATGAAACTTACGGGAAGAATGCATCTCTTTCCACCTCTTATGTAATGGGCATTTCCCCTTCCGAGACTTCCAGTCCAGGGATATACTTCCATATAAGGCTTCCTTCTTCTATCTCCTCCCTGTAAATACTATTCAGGCAGTATTGCAACTCTTTTAACCTGTGGTTTTTTATTTCGCGAAATGTCCCTCATACTTCTACCAGCGTCTCCATCAAATCCATTGCATTTTAAGTTAAAAATATGTGGTCGAAAACGTTAACAATTGGCATTCCACAGGAAATATTCACTTGAATGACAATAGAATAAAATGTTCTACATTTCTAGAGTAACTATGTGCGTACATGTAACTCTCATCTAAATCAAATTGTTGAATTCTATGTAAGTCCATGCATATGTATATACACTTTTTGCTGGTTGAGTGGAAGAGAAGGCCTTACGGCCTTAACTCTGCCAGCTAAAATAAATCATTATTATCATTATTATTACTATTATTATTATTATTATTATTATTATTATTATTATTATTATTATTATATATTTTCAAAGACTTGCAACATTCTTACATTAGCAGATTGGTAAAACTGGTTTTTTCCCTGACCCCAGGTTATGGAATTTAGAGAACTGAAGGAACAGGATTATTAGTTTTATAGTTCTGTTGTGCAGTAGAAATACAAGTATATTCTGTTCAAAGTTTCAAAGACTGTGATTTAGCATCTTAACACTGCAAGAAATTGTGAAATCAATAGACGCGGGAGACCGGTCCCAACATTGGATATTAAACAGAGTGCTACCACTCAATAAAAACTAAACTAGCAATTTCGATCCATAATTATAGGTATAAGCTCTTTCACTAAGGTTCTGACTGATACGTAGGCCTACATCTATTATGAGGTAGTACATCTCACTTAAAGATGTGTGTCAGAGGAAGAACAATTGTTTATACTGTATACATCTGAAGTCTGATTAGTGAAATACGTTATCGGTGAGCGATGTATGCAATGGAGGGGGAAAGGAACTGGAAACCCTGCTCATTATCTCCTAGCTTAGTTGCCTCATGAGTGATGCCTTACTGGTATCACTTATGAAGTTCCAACCTGTCTTCTGACATCGACTAAACAAGAACAAATAATATATAATAAATTGGATTAAATTTGTGGCTGTGAAACTCAGAATTGACTACTTTGCTTTCCTCTTTTCTATTGTTTCGACGCGATTCTGTCTGGGTTGAAACTGAAGTGAATAACTTAAGAGATTATACTTATAGACCTGCGTAAAACACATAAATATATCATATCAACAGAGCATATAAACAATGTCCTCGGCTTGGCAGTCCATTGAGCTTTAAAAGAGTCAGATGCATACGAATGGAGACTTCACTCTACGGTAGAGCTTTCCAAACTGGGTGTCGCGACACCTTGGGGTGTCACCTGAAG
Organism: Periplaneta americana; assembly: GCF_040183065.1. NCBI lineage: Eukaryota > Metazoa > Arthropoda > Insecta > Blattodea > Blattidae > Periplaneta > Periplaneta americana. Next base: position 91,129,576 of record NC_091127.1, read on the forward strand.
GTTTGTGGGATGTCGCAAACTGTCTGGTATATTTCATTATTATGAGCAATAAACTCATGATAACTGAATTGAAGTAAGAAAATCGCTGATCACCCCTTGCTTACCTAGCTGCCTTGTAGATACGTAGTCTATCTTTGACAGATGCATAGATGTGCGTATAGTTATAGAATACAAGTATAATTCTAGGTAAGAATGAGAATATCTTAACTGCAACAGACAAAATATCTGCCTTACGAGACAAGTTAGCAATTTGGTCTCGGAAAGTGAAAGAGGGCAGCTACGAAATGTTCCCAAATACATCTCACTGTGATTCGAAGAACGAAATTAAAATTCAATTTACAACTATCTGATATTACTCACAGATAAACTGGAAAGTTACTTTCCAGATCTAAACACAAAAGCTTATGACTGGATAAAAAATCCATTTTTGTCATCTGAAGTTAGTGGACTTTCCTTAGCAGAAGAAGAATTGACAGAGATTAAAATGATAGGAACTTGAAGTTATAACACAAAAGACATGATTTGAACGGATTTTGGCTTTCAGTTGACGATTTTCCGCATCTTGCTAAATGGGCTCTTGTGGTTTTGTTGCAATTTCAATCACATATTATTGCGAAACAGGATATTCTGCGATGACCAATTTCAAAACAGTGAAACGTGGCAGTTTAAAAATGATAGATGAATAAGTGCGAGTGAATTTATCCCATATTCGTCCAAACATAAAATACATTTGTAAGATTCGCCAAGCACATGTGAGCCACTGAAGAGCTAAAACCAAAGTGAAAATAAGTGTGATTGTTTTCCTCATCTTAGACCTCGTGTAGGCTAAATATTTCTTTCGCCTCATATAATATGTTAACAACACTGGAAATATGTGTGTTAATTTTATTCATTTTATGAAGGATGTACAAGTAGCCTATTAATGTGTGGGATACTTTGATTTAAGGATAAGGTGACGCACTAAATTTTTAGAGTTTGCTAGGGTGTCGCCATATAAAAAAGTTTGGAAAGCAATTCTCTAAGGTAACGAATAAAGTTGCTAGGTCGACTGAACTGGTATCGAGAGAACACGATGAGAATAAGTTTCAGAGAATCCAGGAAAATTTGTTTAATCTGTAAAATACACAGTGCAATCTAGAGTTCGCGTTGAAAATTTGTTTGAAAAAGTTTGTATATAGGAGGTGAAGCTCACGAATGTGCGTGTGGTATACCATTAAAAAGTTTAGCTTCCTTTGAGGGAATTAAAAAAACAGTACAGAATGAGTTGAATTGTATGATGAAGGAATGCAGGGATAATATGAAATATGGAGGACGCCGATGAGTCAACAGACGTTGCAAACATTTTTCAGATTGTCATCGGTTTACAGTATAGGAATGAAAAATTCTGAAGATTTTTTCATTTCGTGAAGGATAGAATACAATTACGACTTCAGAGTGCATTGTTTCGAAATTAAATGTAATATTGCAGTGCGTAAGCAGAAACTTATGGGAGAGACTTACGATGGCTTAGGAATAATGAGTAGGTAGTACAGTTAAGAATATTGTTTAAATTTTAAACAAAAGGCGCCTAGTTCCGACGGGTGTATTCATTTAATTTATGTAAATTCTCTATTCACACACGAACTAAGTGCCTCTAAAAAGAATGAATGGGCGGTCACCATCCATTTAAACCATTTCCAAAACTGCATATTTCTATTCGGTAATTTTATATGTTATGACGCCACCGGCGTGGCTCAGTCGGCTAAGACGCTTGCCTGCCGTTCTGAAGTTGCGCTCTGGAGTGAGTTCGATCCCCGCTTGGGCTGATTACCTGGTTGGGTTTTTTCCGAAGTTTTCCTCAACTGTAAGGTGAATGCCAGGTAATCTATGGCGAATCCTCGGCCTCATCTCGCCAAATACCATCTCGCTATCACAAATCTCATCGACGCTAAATAATCTAGTAGTTGATACAGCGTCGTTAAATAACCAACTAAAAAATATGTTATGTTTAGCTTACTCGAAAATCCACACACATTCTAACGATGTCAAAAAAACTATACTGTAGCTTATAAGTCAGGTGTTCGGTTGGATAAATGCCTACCTTTTTCATATAGCTTATTCCATAAAAATAACATCCTGTAAAATAAAAGTTCAAGCGACTTCCCATTTCAACAACCGATATGTTAAGGACTGTCATTGATCATTTGGTATAATCTTCGCTATTTATGACAGAATTTTTTTTTTTGCCGGTTTTCTCCTAGTATTTCGATTTTCTCTCGTCCCATAAAATTCGCATTACTACCACACATTTCTTCTTCCACTGAATAGACATGGTGGCTCAAAAGGGACGCTGATTAAAGAACTTCCTCACCGCATTAACATTATTTGCCAAGAATACATTAAATATCCCACGTTAAACTCACAGCTACAGCTGACTTTGATTGATACGTTGCGAGACGGTCGCGGGAAACAATGGGGTTATGCATGTAGAGATTTTGCAACACGAAGTTCGTTACGAGTATCTAGGCGGGGACTGCAACACGACTTTGGTCCATATATGGAAAGTATTTGCGGAGATCTTATGACCTATGTCACTGCCAGATACAGTGACGCATCTCATGATGTTAATTGGGAGTTTGTTTTCTTAGGTTATTGTTTCCACACTCGACTCCATCTTACATCAGTACTGCAAAAGTTCCTAAGTAGCCCTACAGTATAGTAGGAGCCAGAGATTTGTACTGTATAATGGATGTATTTACAACCGCAGCAGCCAGTAAGGAAAACACCGTCCTTTTGGGTATGTGAATAGGCTACGTTATCTTATTACTTTATGTTGTTCCCTTCAGTTGAGCTCTGGGCTACAACAGCATCAGACCTGAGTTGATATCCCGGCAATGGCAGAGTTGTGTGTACCATGGACAGAGCTACTAGGTTACATCCATTTTCGGCTTTTCCGTTTCAAATTTTCTAACGTCCCTTCAAATGGAACAGCAAAAATCGGAGTGAGACAAGTGGCGAACAGGCTTGGACCTCACATAGACTTCTCATCCCCGATTTCCCTTTGAAGGACGCGTTTCCACGTATCTTTAAACGTTTGTCGTCTCATTTCTCCCATTCAATCGTTCATGACAAACCCAAGGTGATGAGGATTTTTCTCGGAGTTCTCATATTTTGCTTGTCCTGTTTCCTTGTGTGTGTTTGTGAGAAACATACACATTATCATACATGACGAATATTAAGTGTATCTTTAATTCATAAGTGAATGCGCGATAGAAAAAATCGCTTTGATTTTGTCCTCAATGTTCGTCAGAGGAAGTGAAGGTCGTGAAAATGATTCATAAATTTTGAAGTGGGATGTTTGATACAGATTACTTACTTACATGCTTACTTACTTACAAATGGCTTTTAAGGAACCCGGAGGTTCATTACCGCCCTCACATAAGCCCGCCGTTGGTCCCTATCCTGAGCAAAATTAATCCATTCTCTACCATCATATCCTACTTTCCTAAAATCCATTTTTATATTATCTTCCCATCTACGTCTAAGCCTCCCCAAAGGTCTTTCTCCCTCGGGCCTTCTAACTAACACTCTATACATACTTATTTCTGGATTCGTCCATACGTGCTACATGTCCTGCCTATCTCAAAAGTCTGGATTTAAGGTTCCTAATTATGTCAGGTGAAGAATACAATGCGTGCAGTTCTACGTCGTGCAACTTTCCCCATTCTCCTGTAACTTCATCCCTCTTAGCCCCAAATATTTTTCTAAGCACCTTATTCTCAAACACCCTTAATCTCTGTTTCTCTCTCAAAGTGAGAGTCCAAGTTTCACAACTATACAGAACAACTGGTAAGATAACAGATACAGATATCTGATACACATATAGGCCTAATCATTAGGCCTAATTAAAAATTAACGTTTTACCTACCCTAACATTTTCGATGAAGATTTAAAACTACATAGTTCTCAATACTTTCTGTAAAGGAACCATTTCTCCTTTGATAGAAACTATGTCTATACCATCCATTACTCAGTTTGTTCTACGGCAGAAAAATAATTATGGTTTATTTAACGCCGCTTGCAACTGCAGAGGTTATATCAGCGTCGCCGGTGTACCGGAATTTTGTCCCGCATGAGTTCTTTTACACGCTTTTAAATCTACTGACATGAGCCTGTCGCATTTAAAAACACTTAGCCTAAATGCTATCGACCTGGGCCGGGTTCGAACCTGCAACCTCGAGCACAGAAGGCCAGCGCTATACCGACTACGCGACCAAGGCCGACCGTGAGGAAAAGTTCTTGGAGAAATTGTCTACTCCAATTTGGAATAAATAGCCATCGTGCGCATTTCTAATAAAGTGTCATAAAATTGTTACTAAAATAATATAATATATTATGTGCCTTATTTCCTAATAAATTTGATAGTGGGTACTGAATACGCGTATAAAATACGACCGATATTTAGAAGTAACTGTGTTCAGGAGATAAGTACATAGAAAAATGTTTCCAAGAATGTTGAAAAGTACTTTTTCCGTGAAAATCACGAAATAACATGCTGTATTTTTCAGTGTTACGATATGCTACTTTCTCTTTATATTTCTTATAGTGAGAAAATAGAATATACTTTATAAATATTGTCCATACATGTTATGGTTTTATTCAATCTTTGAATCCAATAAATCGTCCAGTACATAGGCCTAACACATCGACAAACAAAATGGGCACTTTGAGAAGGTGTTCATCTCCAAGTAAACTTTCCATAAAACAAAGGTCATATCAGTTAACAAAATTTATGAATTTGGTGTTTAGAACATCCACACCCTTGCTTAGGATGTTGCATGATCCAGTTCCAAAGTAAACGAATGATGGGGACAAATAAACGAAAACACGGGCTAATTACTTACATATTTGGTGGCTTTAACGGAGAATTGCAGTCTAATCCCGTGTTTCAGCACGCTGGATGGTTAATAAATTAAATAAGACTTTCCACACGCATTGGATTGGACTTTTAAAATTGGCTTATTTTACGACGCTCTATCAACTGTGATAGTTATCTAGCGTCGAGTGAAATGAAGGGAAATGGATGCGAGGTCCAGCGCTGAAAGTTACCCAGCATTTGCTCTAAATGACCAGGTAAATTATTGAAACCAACTTGAACTCGGGCTTGCTCTTACACTGTCAGACATGCTAATCGTTATTCCACAGCAATGGATGGATTGGACGTGAAATCTAACAACAGTGCGTCGATTTAGGTTTCCGGGATGGAAAACATATATCTCACGGGCCATCCTTCTAATGATAGCCTACTCCAAAATAAATGGAATCAAATACACAGTTGATGTTTGATTACTCAATTTATCATCCTTTCTAGAGTGACGGCAGTTCAGTATTAATTGTTATAAAATGTCTTAAATAGGTCTACTAGTAGGCATAATTTTCTTATTTTTCTCTCCTCCAAAAATTTTAATGAATGTTTCTTGCAATATTGTAATAAGTCATTCTGACACTGAGTCATCTTCATATATTTTAGCCATATCAGCAATGCGTTCTCTCATAGTTTGTATTCTTATATCATCATAATATTCGGATATAGTTACAGAATTATAAGGACAAGTTAATTTCAAATGTTTGCTTCCTGTTCCTTTGTTAAAGAGGCAAACTTACTGCACGTGTGTTAATTTACACAAAGGTTGAATTTAAGCTAGTCATCAGTTTTTTGTGGATCGGCATCAGTGGCTTGGAGGAAAGTTATGTTTACTTATCTTAATAAATATGTCATTTGTGAGTGTTCTCACATAAGTTTCACTGCCGTAATAGCCAGTCTAGAAATGAAACAAGGAGAAAAATTTACACACAATCTGGCATAAAAAGTTTAGCTCAGTAACATCCCATGACTTAAAAATTCTTTAGTATCAAACTCATTGTTGCATTTCACTCCATATTCTTCTTGGTTGTCTTTTCTATATTTATCTATAAGGAATTTCAATTTCAATACCGACTCCACCACTTCCTCGGACGTCCAGGATTTCTTTTTCCGTTAGTCTGATAATTTGGAGCTATTTATTTTTTTACGAACATTCATATTTGAGTCTCTGTATGAGTGAATGCAATTTGTTTCCATTTATTTATTTCATCACAAACACAATAAATATAGGATAATGTGCTGTTCATTCAAAATAATGTTTTTTTCTTATCTCATCCAATTTTGTATTTGTGTAGCCTAGTTTAATTTAAATTTTATATTCTTATAGTCGAATGCTAATATATTCCATTTTTATATGATTTTTTCAATTTGTCTATATACTAGGCTATATTTGTTATTTAGAAAATAATTGTGCAATGTTTATATTTTTGTATCCTGTTTGCTTCATCAATCTTTGGTTTATACTATTTGATTAATTTGTTTTTATTCTCAAAATCAAAATGAATGTGATTCTGGTATCACACAAATGAACAAAATATAATACTAATTAATACAAGAAATAAATTACTGAAGAAACATAAAAGCAGCATTTCTCGTCTTTGAAAAAAACTGAAGCGCTGTGAATTAAACAGGCTGTACGTCTAATTTTATATTTTATATAGCCTACTGTAAGGAGACATTTTTTAGTTTTTGTAAAATATAATACAGAGTTGTTTCCGATCCCTGATAACGAATTTAAATGACATCATGTGCGTCAGGAGTCACACGACAGCTAAACTGTGGCGCGAGGTGACAGACCAGTAGTGAGTCATCTCATAGAGTGCACGGCGACTCATAACAGAAATTCCCAAGAAAACCGAGCCTTTATGGGAGGGGCACATTACGACTCTTTCCAATATCAAGTACAGTTAAGTGAAAATAAAAGAATCCTGCGATAAATGAGGTTTCGTTATTTCCAAGACAGGCATCTTCTGTGTACAATAGTGGCAAAAAAAAAACCGGACCGACCCTTGTAGCTGATTTCAGAGCGTTGTCCACTCCATAGCAGGATAGACTGGTAACTAAGACTTCCGTGGTTCGAATCCTGCCCGGGAAAGAAACTTTTTTTGTTCCTTATTCAAATTTATTCGCAATACTTTTCGATTGCAGCGATATTTTACTACTTAATTAACTTATTATTCCCAGAACATGAATTTTACCTGCTTATTTTCTAATGGCTTTCGAAATGGGCTACGTCAGCAGTCGAAACTACAACAATTTCAATAGATTACTCGCTATCTTGTGAATGCGAGCGTGGCATGCGCAGTGGCTCATTTCGGGGACTTTGATTATGCCGTCGGTCCGGTTTTTTTGCCACTACTGTACTTAATAAGATTGGTAAAGCTCGAATGGATACTGTGATACACCGTGCACTCTGATTATGAAATCACTCACTACTAGTCTGTCACCTCTCGCCGCAATTCAGCTGTCGGTGTGATTCCTGACGCACATGACGTCATTCAAATTCGTTATCAGAGATCGGAAACAACTCTGTAATACAGCAATAATAAATATTAGAGGAGACAAAAAAGAAGGCAGAAAATAGGAAAGGTTGGACAATGTTGCGTTTGCGGTACAAAATCTGCCCTTGGGCAGAACAATGAATGAATGAATGTTACAATTTATTTTATTATTGTCACCGTACCAGTGCAGTCACAACAGATCTCCTGCAAGGTAGAAAGTGAAAGGTGATCTGTACAAACAAATGAAGCGCGGCTGAGTTATGATTGATGTACCATCATCACCAAATGTGCAAAAGAAAACAAAACAAATTACGTACTGCGTGCCTGTGTAGGCTATCCTCTTTCGATGTCCGACATAGCGAAAGTGAAATGTGTCACCCTCATTTAGAAATAATTACCCACTTTAAGGCTAGGCATAGAGAAAGGGTAGACTATCTAAAAGTTACGCCTCGGGATGTGTTCTAGAAACCTTATCGTTCAAGTATACGAGAGACTCAAAAGCCTCCACCTTTCAAGAAATCATACGTATGACATTAAAGAAGTACAATGTGGTTTTGAAACAGACATGCCTGTTACGGTAAGTACGCTGTTTTTATAACCAGTTTCTCTCATCGCAATTGAATACAGTCAAAAGAGCATTAGGCTATTTCAGACGGAGTTAAGTCCATGTTTATGTTTATATTAAAGCATCTTAATTAAAAAATTCATCTTCGTTTTTCTAAGGTTATAACAAATAATTGTTATAGGGCCTACTAACATTTCAACAGAGATGTACCAGCATTGTAGATGATTGGAGAGTAATTCGAGCCTCGAGCTCAGTTATTTCTGGATGTAGTCCTTTCGTATTTTACCTAGTATCTCCTAGGGAAAAGGATATTACAGAAAACAAATCGTCAATGCAACCATTGATGAAATATTTCCATAGAACTTAGTAATGGTTGTGGAACAATTACTTCGATTTCTGTGGAACTTCCTGCATCACTGCTGAATAATTATGTCATAAACACTCGACTTAGGCTAATTAATACAAGTTAAAGCGTTATTAAATAGAGAACTAAAAATATCATAAAAAAGTAGGTTAAATTAATAAAGGTAGGCATAAATTTCCTCCTTTTATTCTATTCTCCCTCAAAATCTTTCTTCTCCTACTTCGTCTTTATTTTATCTCTTTATTCTCTCTTATAAATCTCCTCAATTTCATTTTAATTTCTTCCCTTATTCTCCTTCATTCATCTTTCTTCTTGCCATACCCATCCTTCTCTTGCTCTCTCTCTCTCTCTCTCTCTTCCGAGTCTCCTAAATTAATTAGGCTTACTTAAGGTCTAAGAGAAGGCCTTATGGTCTTAATCCTATCAGATTAAGTAAATAAATGAATAAATAAATAAATAAATAAATAAATAAATAAATAAATAAATAAACAAACAAATAAATAATTCTATCGCTACTTTCGTCTACCGAACCGATATCTCCCCCCAAAAATTATTAAAATGTTTCTAGGCTACATGTTCTCAAGCTTTCTATCTATTACGCCTCTTTGAGGATAGGAGCACGGGATGGGAACTGCTCTCACACGTAGACCGCTTAGTTGGCCCATTGTACTACCCGGAATGAAATGAACTGCATGCCCTAAGCCTCCCGCGCTACAGTTTCCCCTCAGGGCTGCTTCCGAACTCCTCTACAGCCTGAAAAATCCTTTTCGTCTCTCCACGTAGGCATCACCGCGATTCCTGAACTCCCTGTCCCACGAGCTACCATGAGCCCAGAGGAGAGGCTACGGTACATACTACGGTACATACTACCATCAGTAACTAATGACCATATACTACGGGATCCAAGTTCGGTGGTGGCCCGCAGCCGATTCGACATAAGAGCAAGCCCGAAATATGGGAAAGAAACAGAGATGATGATGAAAGAAGGGAAGTACAATTACTCCGTACTAGTATGATGACGAAATGATTCCGGGGTCGAACGCCGAAAGTTACCCAGCAATTTTGCTTCAATTGGTTGAGAGTAGTGGCGTGCCGTACATGGAAGGCAAGGGAGGCATTGCTTCCCCTATTCATAAAGCAAAAAAGAAGAAATTGATTGCAGAAATTATATTTTAATCGTGGGAACTATGAATTCTCTAATCTTGAAATGTCACAAAATTCTTTCACTGAGCGCCTATTCTGGTCGAAGCGGATTCGTTATTCATATTCCTAGCTTGAGGCGCCTATACTGGCCAATACGGATTCGCTTATTTCTGTTCGATGATTTTGCAGCTAAAGAGAGGAGGATTGCTTTGCTCTTCAAATACATTTAGGTGTGCTGGCTGCTATCAATTTTGTACTCTCTATATATAAAAATTTCTATTAGTACTTCCCTCATATAAAATTTCTCCGCAAGCCACTGGTTGAGAGAAACCTCAGAAAAATCTCAACCATGTAACTTATCTCAACCAGGATTTCAACACGGGCCTGCTACCCCACAGCAATGGACCTTCCGAAGCATTTCTCCTACACGTTTTCTTCCGCCATTTTTTCTACAGTGCTATTAAGCAATGCTTTTTACAGCTTCATTTTTAAAAGATATATATGCAAGGTCATTTTTATTTCGATTGCATTTAATTTGAAATGACGTGATGACAGACGTAGTACGTATATTACAACTATACATTTCCGCTCCCTTCCTCACAGTTCATACTGACATCAGCTCAGCCACATGATCATGACACCAGTATAATTAATTATTGTGCGAAAGATGGAGCTTGTAAAGGGTGGGCCTAGTTAGGTATGTGAAACAATTTTGGCACACAGAGACAGCTAGCTCACGTACATTTCCTGTTTCCTCATAGACAAGGATGGATGAAGGAGAACAGTATAAAATCTGACAACTGAATCCTCATACGCATCATTATCTATATTCCAACTTACAAAAAAAAAAAAAATAATAATAATAACTTAAAATTTCGTATTTTGCGATCGAGTCAACTCTTTTTAAGTGATATATCCTGTTCCCAAAGAAATTAATTTTATTGCCTTTCGTTGTTCTTTTAATAAGTTCTTTTTACGTTTCTTCGCTCTTACATGTGGATTTTCCTTGTCTACTTGGAATAAACTGTTTATATTCAGTAACGAATGATATGCTTTCTATAAAATGTCATATTGCGAGATTTTAATCTGATGAGGATCTACAAACAGAATTGAAACGTTGGACAGAATATCGGTTTAACTTACAATCTGTTAACTGTGCAGGAGGAACAAAAATGTTTCATTGTAATTCCATTCACAAATTTACTATCGGACGGGCAACATAGACCGTTATTCCATCAATATATTTTGTGCATTTTTTTCCTCCATTACTGTATCTTGTACAATAATGAAAATTGGTATGTGTAAAACACTGTCCTTCTCTATACGAAAAAAATATTTTTACGATTAAAAAAAAAATATATATATATATATATATTTTTTTAAATTCAAAATCGAGACTGTTTACTGTGCAGTGATGAAGCTTTTCCCTCATAACTCATAAATTTCCTAACTTTTTCATGTTCTCTCTCTTTTATTTTAGTGCTGAAACTCATGTTTACAGTATCATGCTCTTTCAACTACATTCGTTAACAACTAGTATTTTTTTTAATTTTTTGTTAGAAGAAAATATTGATATTTGACCATTTTTAAAATGAATTTATTTTTATCAGACAATCTATCAAAGATAGAGAAGTGATTTTGCATCATATTGTAGATATGACATGCATAAATACACACACAAAATTTCATCATACAATGTTAGGTAGTTTTTGAGTTATGTGGGAAACGCTTCATCACTGCACAGTGAACTGAATTAAAAAAGAAAAAGTAAGTAATTTTTTTTTAAATCGTAAAAATATTTTTTTCATATAGCAGAAGGACACAAAAAAGTATTCTCATTAATCCAGGCGATTGAAGAATTTTCTACCCTTTTCCATGAAAAAGATGTTAGTTGCAAACACTCGTGATGCCCCACTTCGATTACTGTGATGTTCTGCTTACTGACCTAAGCGTTACTTCGGCGCAGAGACTATAACGTGTTCATAATATGTGCGTCCGTTTCGTTTGCAATATTCGCCGGGATGATCACGTAACACCATCCCTCGAAATGTTGTCCTGGCTCCGTCTAAAAGATCGTAGGAAAATCCACTGTCTTTCCCTTCTCTTTCACATATTGCATTTCTCCACTCCTGTCTATCTTGCGTCTCGTTTTCAAAAGTTATCCACCCATCATAACCTAGACACACGATCACAACTCTCCTCAATATTATCCATTCCCTCCACCGAACATCCTCATATTCATCTTCTTTCACTGTGGCTGTTCCTCGGCTTTGGAATTCCCTACCGAGTAATGTCAGGGACTGTCAGACATCAAACCAATTTAAGAATAGGCTAACGAAATATTTTTCTAACAATTCTTGTTAACAATAATAGCTGTTTCAGGTTTCTCAATGTTTAATAGTTATATAGGCTATATCACAGAATAAATATTTAAATTATCTCATTGTTATTATTATTACTATTATTATTATTATTATTATTATTATTATTATTATCATCACTATTTCTTACCAATGTTTATTATTGTCACACTAACATTACTTATCCAACTTTCATTATTTACTTTTATGTTGTTTTATGGTCTAGATATTAATAACTATGTAACCAATTGTATTCAATTAGAATTAGAGTCTGGCTGGGCGGAAAAGAAGGCCCACTGGCCTTAGCTCTGCCAGATTAAATAAATAAATAAATTATTACATAAACATAAAATATTGATCAAATAATAACACTATATTCGAAAATAACTGCAATATTGCGATGTAGTGACACTATTAAATTAATGAAAGTTGTAACAATAATAAATGAATAAAGAAAATTAAATATACAGCTGAGGAATTGTTGGGGAGTGGAATTTGAACCCGTGTCCCGAATATTCAGTATCCATTCCAACAGATGGCTCATGTGTTAAGTACCGGTATAAGTTTTATTAATAATGAAGACAATAACAATTAAAGTTTTTAAATGCTGACTGTGAGAGTGTAATACATTTTAAACAGCTCCTTTCTGATACCAAGAGCAAGCTGTGAGCATATCTCCTTGCAAGAATTTCCACAAATCTGTTCCTGAAACGAAATACCTTGATAAAATTCTAATATACTCGTAAACTACAGTGGTAAAACACAACATAGACCAACTAGCTAACACTAGGTAGAGTATAAATTAAAATATAACTAATAAAATACTGCAAATATAACAGGCAGGAACTTATATTACTTCGAGGACCTTTCGCACTAACTTGCGCTTTCGTTTTCCTTGTTGTTTGTATACTCAAGACCACTATCTCTCCGCGACTTTCGTGACATATCTTTCCACTTATTAATATTGATTTATCTGGATCCTTATTTTTTAGATTTATTTAGTCGGTCAATATCTACCGTAGAAATTGTCACTATGTTGCAGTCGTCCATTTCATGTAATAGATCAACCGAAACCTGATAAATAGAGTTCAAGTACCCACTATTCGTAAAGAGAACAAACTCCCGTGCAATAACTCCCGATACGGTGTAAACAACTGGATACGCTAGAAGTGACTTTAATAGTGACATAGACCGTTGTTCCCACCAAGAAATTCATAGTTGTAACTCGTGTAGAAGCGCTTCTGATATTTACTCACAAATGGTTTTAAGGAACTCGCAGGTTCATTGCCGCCCTTACATAAGCCCGCCATCGGTCCCTATCCTGTGCAAGATTAATCAAGTCTCTATCATATCCCATCTCCCTCAAATCCTTTCAATATTATCCTACGTCTCGGCCTCCCCAAAGGTCTTTTTCCACCCGGCCTTCCAACTAACACTCTATATGCATTTCTGGATTCGCCCATACGTGCTACTTGCCCTGCCCATCTCAAACTCTGGATTTAGTGTTCCTAATTATGTCAGGTGAAGAATGCAATGCGTGCAGTTCTGTGTTGTGTAACTTTAACCATTCTCCTGTAACTTCATTTCTCTTAGCCCCAAATATTTTCCTAAGAACCTTATTGTCAAACACCCTTAATCTCTGTTCCTCTCTCAAAGTGAGTCCAAGTTTCACAACCATACAGAACAACCGGTAATAGAACTGTATTATAAATTCCAACTTTCAGATTTTTTGACAGCAGTTCTAAATAAAATTTATAGTTTTGGTACTTTCCTCCCTCAATATTTGAATGTTTTGAACAATCTTTAGAGTTTTAAAATCACTCTTGGAAGAGATAATATTGACGATGACGATGACGATGACGATGACGATGATGATGATGATGATGAAGATGATGATGATGACTAAATAACGATTTTCGATTATAATTAATGCAATGAAGTAACAAAATATGGACTAATAGTACGATAATTTCTTAAAACTCTGTGCTCTATTTGTTGCAGATAGGATATACGGGAGCGAGTATGAACCCTGCTCGAACGTTCGGCCCGGCAGTAATGACAGGTTCTTGGGAGAATCACTGGGTAAGTGAATTGGTTCATTATGACCAATACAACTTCATTGCACAAGTTCCAGCCATTGCCATATATAGCTGCAGAGCTGTTGACCCGTTCTGTAATTACAACAACCGTAAACTCTTACCATCATATTAAGGAGACTTCTGGATTTGAAAGCTGTTTACCAATTACTATGGGTAAAACTGCTTAAATTGAATCCTCTGATTGAGAACAAAGAAACTGAAGAGATTTCAATTTCCATGACCTGAATTTATATACATAATTTCTCATTGACATGTTAGCGTATGTATTTTTGTTCTGACACATTACTACGATGTCCGGCGTTATAGCTACCGACCCTGTCAAGAAGTCATCCACTTAATGACAGGACGAAACTGTCTAGAATTACCTAAGGATACAAAAGTCCTCCATATATAGAGTGAGTCAGGACCTCTGTGACAAATTCTGAGGAACGATAGACCTTGCAATGATGTTCGTTTTTGTGAAGCAACTCTTGTTCTCTGACACATTGTTTAGAAGCTATGTTACATCGAAGGAAAGATAATTTTTGGTGACTATTTCGTTTATATGACGTCATTCCATTTTCGACAAATGAAGTGTAATGAAATTTTGAATTCTAACCCTATCACAGTCAAACATCGCGATAATTTCTGCAGCTAGATTTATCGCTATCAATTTATCACGTGGTCGTTCTTTCGTTTAATCGGCGTTTCCTCGTAAATCGATTATTAATTAATATATTTACGCAGTGAAGACGACGTTCAAAACGGCGCACCATGTAGACACAAAATCTTCATGCATCTTAATTGCACGTAAGTTTTAAACTTGATTATTTCAATATTCTTCCCAGATTTCATGTCTACAAGCATAGAAAATTGAACTGTGTAGATGCAGCTTTAGTCCCGTTACAAACTGAAGTGTGAATACGTTTGTCGAGCTATGGAAAAAATGCTTTCCTGTAGCACGGTGTAACGGTCGAAATAAGGCACAGCTGACATTGTACCGCTCCCACAGGTAATTAACCTAATTGTAGCCTGTAAAATTTGTGCGTGAATGAAATTATTAAACAATTAATAGAAAGTCAGATGTTAAAATTTATGTAACATCAGTGCATATCAAACCCAAAGATCTTGTATAGTTTTATATACAAGGTCTTTGATCAAACTTCGTTCCTTATGGCGTAATAAAATACGTGTTTTAATTATCTATACAGAGATGGCTTCACTGTGTAACATCATATGTCTCGCTGTAGTGTGACTACATAAGCATTATTATATAGCTGTCTCCACACATATTACATAGTTCTTTGTTCTCGGTGCAGTGTGTAATGTAACGATGAAGTACTAAATAAAGTACGAAATTCTACTTCCACATCTACATCTTCATGTTCTAATTTCATGTCCATTCTAGACTATATGAAGAAAATTACACTCCTTCATTCAGATTTGATAACTGCGTTTTCAACAATTCTTAATTTAATTAATGTATTAATCAGGTTAGTGTAATTATATTATAAAATTTTAAATTGAATTATGATTTCAGCAGATAATGAAAATGTATTTGTTATAATAATAAGAGAAAAGCGCAGTACATGTAATTAACATTGTTAAACCTGTATTTCGCTTTTCGCAATTGGCATTACTGAATAACATCCAATTTCTTTATTGCAGTAATCGATATTCATCTATTTCAACTTCACAATGTTTGGATAGGTTAAATATTCGTACATATATATATATATATATATATATATATATACAATTATTTAACATTTTGTGATTGAATTTTAGGGATATACTATTCACATTTTAATTTTATTCACGAAATAGACCTAATAAATGTCACTCGAGGTCTGAGATTACACCAGATATTTACATTATTATGAAATGAATTATTTATTTATTTGTAACAATTATCCTTGCTGATAGGTTACAGAATATGTTCAAAGTGTCTTCCCTGAACATGGTTATATTCATTACATCGTCGCGGACTCTTTCGAACATTTCAGGTCAGCAAAGGTTTGCCGTAAACATTTGGGCTGGAATTGTCGGTGGTCATCTGCTGGGACCTGACATTTTGCCGCCATAGATAGGGAAAGGGGGAACTGTCACGTGGCCAGCGTCATCACCCGACTTCACAGCCATAGATTTTTTCTTTGGGACATGTAACAAATGTCGTGTATGCCACCCCGGTTAACACCAAAGAGTAACTGATTGTACGAATATTCGCTGTTTTTTATCAAATTCGGCACATATCTGAAATGTTCAGTGGTGTCTAACAATCACTGCCATGACAGTGAAATGAATGTAATAGGTTCAGGGTAGACAGTAGACACCTTGAACATCTTTTGTAACCTGTAATTTATAATTCATTTCTAAATTATACATGTCACAAAAACTTGTCCTTTCTTCGATGTCGCGTAGCTCTAAACAACGCGTCAGAGAACATGAGTTGTTTCATGAAAAATGATCGTCATTGCGAGATCTATCACATCTCAGAGTTTGTCACAGAGATTCTGACTCACTCTGTAGGCTATACATATATTACCACTTCTGATTACTTGTCAAATGCTTAGAAGTGAAAATAAATTATTTTTAAGAATACATTTATTCTTCTTTTTCTTCTTCTAAATTAGAGGTATACTACTACTCTACTGTAGCACTTAGGCACAAATGGTCAATTACTGTTCATCCCATAAACTGTAGGCTAAATAAACCCAGAAGATCGCAATGCGATACCAGCCTTGCGATGCTACTGGTTTAATTCCCTGAAATTCCTCGGGAGACAACATGGTTTCTCGAAATAACGGTGATTGATTTGGCCTAGACCTGGAGGATCCAGCAAAATGTGAGGACATGAATCAGTCTTCATCTTATATTCCCTACAAGTTTGGTCATAACTAAGGCCAAATATTTTGTAGTGCTTATTTAAATGGCAATGTTTGGTCAAAAGTCCAGTTAACTATCTCAAAATTCTCCTTCCCAAAGAAAGCCAGGTGTTGTGTAATTGAGTCAGGTTTTGGTTCTCTAATAAGGAGTTTGGCCTATCTCGTGGCTGGTGTAGATCTCCAGGCTCCCAGTAAACCCCTCATCAGATGTTTTAGAGCCTGTCTGATAATACACTTAATGATGCCAACACAGGGTTCCAGGCCATCGCATTGGATATAAGTTCCATACTTTGTCCGGTAGGTAGGCTTGTTCATCACTGTGTCCTGGGACCCACATTTCGACTTCAGTTCAAATGCATTTTAACAACCAATTTTAACTGCCTATGAAGTTTCTAATACTCCGATTACATTAAACAGTTATTCTTTCCTATACACGCTGTGCCATATTATTAAATATCGGTGCCTAAAGATTCTCTTTAACCTGACTCTGTACGCCATGCTTATTTCCCCTCATTTAAAATTCACCTCCAACTTTTCTTGGAAATTATTATTCTTTTTAAAATAAATGTAATTAGTTAATTACTAACGTTGTAAATTTCTTCATTTCTTTTATGGTCTAAAAAGTATATGCAACTAGTACCTCAAAAAACTTTGATCCCTGCAGATCTTAAATCTTGCTGAAATTTGTTTCAGTAGT
The DNA here is from genome assembly GCF_040183065.1 of Periplaneta americana. Taxonomy (NCBI): domain Eukaryota; kingdom Metazoa; phylum Arthropoda; class Insecta; order Blattodea; family Blattidae; genus Periplaneta; species Periplaneta americana. The sequence continues at coordinate 91,147,072 of NC_091127.1, forward strand.
GATTAAATTTCACCACCATGCAGCAAAGTAAAGATTGCTAAGCTGTTAGTCTTTAAGCTACATTTCAAGTCTTGTTATTTTTAAACATTATTAGATTCGAAAATTTAATTAAAAATTCCCACACTTTGTTGGTGTTTATTTAGATTCATTTTGCAATCTTTTCCACCTTCATATCATAATTGGTATCCTAGACAATTAAATTCATTTATCTATTTTAATATTATACATTGTTCCATTACTTAATTTCCTACAGGACGTTGTCATACCAAAATCATTAAAAAGAAAAAAACACGCTCCATGTAAATCATCATCATCAGCAGCATAATTACCACATCGTTAGCATAAAATAGTGTTTATAATTTGATTATGCTTTATTATAATTATTTTACTATAACTACATTTTATTCTACTAAGAATATGTTATTTTCTTTATCTATTGATAGTCTGCCCCTCTGTCTGGTTGTCTGTCTACCTACCTACCTACCTACATGTTTGTCTGTCTATTTCTCTATGTCAAACCACGTACCCATCCACCCCTCCGTCCGTTGTCTGTTTACCTACCTTCCTGCCCGCCTGCCTATCCATCCATCCATCCATCCATTCATCCATCTATCTTCCTATCCTCCTGTTCGTTTATCTATCCATCCACTCATCCACCCACCCATTCATCCACTCCCAACCATTCATCCATCCGTCCATCTGTCTACTTACCTACCTACCTATCCGCCTGTCTGATTATCCATCCGTGTGCCCATCTAGTCTACCAACCAACAAACCAAGCAATCAATCTACCTACATACCTAATACTATTTTATTTTACTTATTTATGTTTATTATTGTTATCTTTTTATTTTCTATATTTCTCTTATATTAATATTGTATTATATAATTTCTGTAACTGTAATTTTAATTCTGTTTCCTATTTTATTTTATTTTATATTATCTTATAGGCCTATTAATATTATATCTGAACTGCGACCGAACACGAGCGCTGCTCATTCGGTCTCAAATTTTGTTAATACTACTGTATCTCATATTTTATATTGTTTGTATTACTTTATTTCTATTTCTCTTGTTCGTTTGTTTGTTTGTTTGTAATTATATTCTTTATTCTGTATATTTAAATTTAAATAAATAAATAAATAAATAAATAAATAAATAAATAAATAAATAAATAAATAAATAAATAAATAAATAAATAAATAATACCTATCTATCTACTTGTTTACCTGCCTGCATCTTGCCTGCCTATCCGTCTATCTGTCTGTCTGTCTGTCTGCTTCTATCTATCTATCTATCTATCTATCTATCTATCTATCTATCTATCTATCTATCTATCTATCTATCTATCTATCTATCTATCTATCTATCTATCTATCTATCTATCTATCTATCTATCTATCTATCTATCTATCTATCTATCTATCTATCTATCTATCTATCTATCTATCTATCTATCTATCTATCTATCTATCTATCTATCTATCTATCTATCTATCTATCTATCTATCTATCTATCTATCTATCTATCTATCTATCTATCTATCTATCTATCTATCTATCTATCTATCTATCTATCTATCTATCTATCTATCTATCTATCTATCTATCTATCTATCTATCTATCTATCTATCTATCTATCTATCTACCTATCTATCTACCTACCTATCTATCTACCTATCTATCTATCTATCTATCTATCTATCTATCTATCTATCTATCTATCTATCTATCTATCTATCTATCTATCTATCTATCTATCTATCTATCTATCTATCTATCTATCTATCTATCTATCTATCTATCTATCTATCTATCTATCTATCTATCTATCTATCTATCTATCTATCTATCTATCTATCTATCTATCTATCTATCTATCTTCTATCTGTCTGTCTGTCTGTCTGTCTGTCTGTCTGTCTGTCTGTCTGTCTGTCTGTCTGTCTGTCTGCCTGCCTGCCTGCCTGCCTGCCTGCCTGCCTGCCTGCCTGCCTGCCTGCCTGCCTGCCTGCCTGCCTGCCTGCCTGCCTGCCTGCCTGCCTGCCTATCTATCTATCTATCTATCTATCTATCTATCTATCTATCTATCTATCTATCTATCTATCTATCTATCTATCTATCTATCTATCTATCTATCTATCTATCTATCTATCTATCTATCTATCTATCTATCTATCTATCTATCTATCTATCTATCCTATCTGTCTGTCTGTCTGTCTGTCCGTCCGTCCGTCGGTCTGTCTGTCTGTCTGTCTGTCTGTCCGTCCGTCCGTCCGTCTGTCTGTCTGTCTGTCTGTCCGTCTGTCTGTCTACCTGCCTATCTACCTGTCAACCTACCTGCTTACCCACCTATCTATTGTGTATCTGTCTTATCTATCTCTCTATCTGAAGATATCTATTAACTATGATGTTCTTGGTGCCCACAGGTATACTGGGCTGGGCCGATCTTAGGTGGCGTGGTGGCTGGTGTCGTATACAGGTTCCTCTTCCAGGCTAGGAAAGGAGAGGATGAGACAAGCTCGTACGATTTTTGATCTATTCTACTCAACACACTTTCTTAAGTGATATGATATAAATACTTTTGTATTATAGAATACCGGAGAGAGGCTCCTTTATAGACTAACAACTCCGAACGCCACAGTCAACACAGGTTCTCCTTGTACTTGTCTGAGAATTCTGCATGCTCGTTTGTATATGTAACATCGAACATCGTCCTATCAATTCAAGTAATGATATTTTATCTTGCAACATGTAAGAAGGAAAATAATTATTTAATGACTTGTTCAACTACAGAAACATTAGAAAAAGTATTATTCATATATGACACGATAGATATGACAAGACACGACACGTGATGATATGACACGACACGTGATGATATGATATGATATGATATGATATGATATGATATGATATGATATGATATGACATGATATGATATATGATATATCATATATGGCGAAAGGAAAGAAATGCGAATGGTAGGTAAAATAAATAGAAGTATTCGGGATTATCTTCTTTAATTCAGCACATAACAGTAGTTTAACTCCATTATCATAATTTTCACAACGTAACAAAATAAATTATTCTGTAAAATTCAAGTCTAAAATATTTAAATATTTAAGAGCATTGGAGAGGTTTATAAAGCTAGACTTTGTAAGAAATGAAATGAAAACATAAAGCAAAAATATCGTGAAAACGAATTGTGTAGTCGATATGTTATCGTGTTTGCCACTGGTTTGTGACGTGGCAAGAAACGTTCAGTTTTAAGACAGATGAAAGCCCTCAGTATGGATTCCTTCAGAAGAAAGTAATCTAGGAGCAGCGAGACCAAAGAATTCTGTCCCTGATTAAAAAAGGCCTAGGCAGATTTTGCTATCGTTTCTGACTCATGTCGATATGCTACACCTTAAAAAGTGTAACAGGAAGCGAAGTGCTGTAGCACGCATTTCGAAGTTTGTTCAGAGAAGTAAGAATGTGCGGAGTGTATTTAAATAAGTACGATCATAACAGAGGTTTCGGTAGAAGTTTCAGCGGTAATGATAAAAATAAACGACACACAATCTGATTACTGGTACACTAAGCACTTCAGCACTTGCAACTTAACTTGTCTGGAAGTTAAGTTTAATTACACTTTTTTCGAGATTATGTTGCGATTTATTTCTATAAAAATAAACTTTGCACCTACAGTTCAAGTAAATTGTTTCGTTTTCACTTTATCAACGCTTTACTCTCTACCACTAAATTTTTTTCTTCATGAAAATACTTTGTTCCTCGGCTCAGGAACTCATAATTCTTCTTTATGATCTTATCACTGAGCATAATGGATTTCACCTCACTGAAGATAATCGATTTCACCTTTGAAATGTTCTCACTTCGGAATTTTAATTCTTCACGATGTAAGGTTAACATAAACCAGAGGGGCCATGTACAATATTTTGGACACGTTCAGAACTAGCCACATGAGATAATATAATTTATAAGATTTCTCACACAATTACAATTACGTCGTAAAAAACAAATATATACAGTACAAAAATTACAAACGCCTTAATTTTACTACAAGATATAAATTTTAACGAATTGAAAAAAGAACGTACAGGGATCAAAATGAAGATGGAATTGCACAGTATTCTAATATATAAAGTGATGATGATGTTATGGTGATAATTATGATTATGGTAATGATAATCTTTATTATTATTGATAACGATGACGATTATTATAATGAAGGTGTTCATGAATGGCATTATCCTTTATAACTTCGTGACCTTCTTGTACATTTCTTCCCAGTGTAGAGTTTTGTAATTTAAACAAATTCAGTGAAAATTTAACGTTGTTATACTTGATTATTCAGCTGAAAAACAACAAAAACAAAAACATTTGTTAAGTACATATAGCAATGGGTAGAAATTCGAAACCCTTGTACAGTGCAGTCTAGAATATGGCTTTATTTCCGCAACAGACTTTCCCCTAGTATTTCTCAAAAGTTAAGCGAGAAGTGACTCATGTCTAAGAGCAATGTCTTAAAACTCTCCTACAAGACAAGGGATATTCTGTGATGTGGCAAGAAATACTCAAGGAGTTGTATAATTAAGTCTGATTATAAAGATATGTCATTTTTATGACTACTATGTAAGAAGTGTTTTATGAATCTCAGTTTTCATTTTAAATAAGTATCACCATTAAGCAGCATATTTTATATAGACTACAGTACTATGTCAACTACACTGGAGTATTACACGTATTTAAAGTTATATATAACAACGAATAAATAATGAACTACAGAAAATTTGGATGTGATGTGTTTTCCTTACATTTTGGTGTTTGTTTGGGGGCTGAGAACATGGTTCAACCTGGTGTGTGATACTTCAAATACCAATATTTCGTTGTAGAATCCGAATGACCTTCGGAATTGCTATATCACGTAAGGGTTTTAGATACTTCAGATTTTATATGGATTTTTAAATAGTTTTACGTTATTTGTAGATATTGTAATTTTTTCAGAGATATTGTATAATAAATAAGGGTTATGATGGTTAAGTTCTTTATTTGGATGTAGTATACGGTGGAAGAAGGTAGGCTATATTTATTGAGCTACAAATCAGGAAATTGTTGTTGAAAAATCCTGCCTTTAATTCAAAGCTCACAAATCTTGTCCTCTTTCAAAACCATTGTTTACGGATTTCTGGATAAATATTTCCATAGTGATTGCTTTGCTAGATAACTACAAGAACTCAAAATTTACATTTACGCTCACATCTTGATTTTTTCCCAGAAAACTGAAGTGCTTGTAGTGACGAACAGGGAGAATGTTTTCACTAGTACACCCTAATATGGAGAATCGTTACCAAGGTTACTGGAACCGCTCAATCAAGAGTGATTACTGTTGGTTTCTTTTTAGAGAGGTAGATGAGATACCGTACAGACCCATAAACAAAATTTTGGTCACCTGAATTTTCCAAGTTCCAGTTATAACATACTGTACAAAAGGAAAGCGTCGTCATCCTATTTTTCCGAAAGAAATTGATTTTAAACATTGTAAATATTAACATCTGGGATTACTGTGAATTATTTTAGTGATTTTGTTGGTTTATAAGAATTTTTATGTTATATTTTTATGTTATGTTTTAGTGTGTTCTGAGTGTTATGTGAAGTTTGTATTTAAAATGAGTCTTGTCTGGCAATATAGCATTACGTCTTTGTGTTAGTGCTATGTATCTAGGAAATGTGACGTGATAAAAGTAAGCTGATTTTTCCACTGAATTCAGCACCCCAAAAGGAGGTGCACACCAGATACACACCAGATACACGAAAAAAGCTTCTATTTGTTGAATAGAGTAATTTCTTGCCATTTGGCCATAATATAGTTTGTCTTTGAATGATTACGTGTTCAGATTAATTTCTTGCTTCATCTGGCACAGAAAACCATTAATACAAGCACTTCAGATCTGGACACACAGGCTGATTTTCGAAGTAAAATATACTGGGTTAATAAATTATTATATTCACATTATTTTACACTTTTCTGCGTTTATTTAAATTTGTAAAGTGTCTTCTTTGTACTGCAGAATATAATTATTATTTGGACTACATTAATTTACCAGTTTCGAGTTTCTATTAAAGAAATAACTAAATTGATAGTAAAATAAATACTAAACAAATGGACGTAATTTGATTTCATTATTGTAAATAGAACATCTAATATTAATAAACATTTAATTAAGTTTGAAAAATATTAGTTTACACAAGCATAACCTCAATAGGCATAATCTATACCTACAGTATTAGTATGTTTACTAGTGCTCAGATGATTTTATGCACATAGCTGCTTTTCATGTAACTTATATTTGTAGGCCTATGTTTATGTTGTTTCTTTCTTGTGAATGATATCGATATAACATTTCTAAAAATTCCGATTAGTGTCGTATTTCCTTTTACCGTTATAAAGATACGGTTGTCAACATATAATGCTTGCCACTGTATGTATGATTCTCGGGTTCAAACGAAATCGATGGCTGTGGATTTTTAAGGACGATACAATTCCTTGTTATGGCTTTATTCGGAAGGAAAACAAAGTTTAGAGTTCCCATGTCTTATTTTTATGGTACATGAAAGAATCCGTTCCCTGACAGAGGGCTCCAGGCAAAATTTTTTGGCCACTTCTTGCTCACATAAAATCTGGGGATAGGATACTAAATATAGGTCCATTGTGCTAAGCGTTCGCGGGTTTGTTCCACCTCCATGCCTAATTCATGCCATATCGGTACCTAAGATACGGTTTTCGGTCGATATGAAAATATCTTCTTAGTTCAGTTTTTGTACTCAAATAATTACACTTATTACAAGAGTGCTGTATATTTACGTCTCTCAGAAATTTAGACCTTAATGAAAGAAGTAAGAAGAATTGAAGTACAGTAGTAAGAGTAGGTAGCCTACCTTAGAAAAGTTTTAGAATACACACGTCTATATATATGAAGACATCGGGAAAGAACCTGTTTTGATCTGTTATACCGGACCAATAATTTGGCGGACAACGAATTCAAAGCATGATCAAACATATTTTTTTTTTCGAAATTATTATTCAGATACATACCTACAAGGAAGGAGGAAATATAATTTATTGGATGGAGAAGAAAATGCATTCAACAATTCTAATTATGGGAACTCATGAGACCAAAAGGAAAGAAGACCTAGTCATATGGACGGTGACGTTTCCGGTCACTTTCCTCAATTCGTTTTTCCCAAAACAACAGTTCCAAATTCCTTTAATTCCAGTGTAAATTTCGTCTAAAACGTTTTTTTTCGCAGCCATAATTCCCAATGAAATGTTTACCCAATTCATCTACCCAAAAATCTAATTTTATTTTTTGACATGAAATTTAACAACCGTGCAATCAAACTCTAATTTCATTTTTGCAACAACAGTGTAATCAGTTAATGTGCAACATGTAGGAATTTTTCACTTAAATTTATAATGATCACAAAAAAAATTGTTGTGAAATATCTACTGAAGCAGGGGAGGTAAAAAGCTTGCATTAAACGGACAGTTGTACATAGGGATAATCAACGCTGCACTAAGAACATTTCCTTGAAACAAATGTGTCCTGCTGTTTCTTTTCACCTGTACCAATCATAGTATCATAAGATCCAAAATTTTGGTTACAAGCTCGTACAATAATCAAAATGATTGATCGATTAGCCAAGGAGTACATATGCTTCTTGGTCTCGCTTTCGTAGTCATTGCAGACGTACGAGAATGTTTTATCACTTTACAGACTTACCTGCTAGCGGATCTTCGTGAAATTGCGAATTACTTCCGTGTAACTTATATTGCAGGAGAAGTAGAAGACGAAGGAGGCTTTCAGTGCGGCCACGGTATCCACCAGAGAGATGGAACACTTATGAACCAACCTTAACAGGACATCACCGTACCAACATCTTAAGTGATGGGTGGCACAACCGATATCAGACTCTTTTAGGAAAACACTACCCCTCACTTTATTCAACCAGCCAAGAATTTCAAAAAGACCAAATTGATACGGAAACGGCCATTATACAGCTCTCATTCGGCCAGGCTATAAAGGCGAAGCTAAAAAGAAAATGGTTGAGAATGCAAGAAAGAATTGGACCAATAATTACTATGAACTACAATATGTACAAAGAAGATAACAGAATTCACGATTATGTACGAACATTGGGTCATATTTTTACCCTGTAATTATGTACATTAAAATAAGCAGAGATTATAATTTCTTAAGGTTTCTGTTATTTATTGTTTGTGAGAAAGGGAAAATTTGTCATTGGAAGATGTGGATTGGTAAATTACAATTGGAAACAAATCCATTGGGCGCAATGCCATTGGGAAAATGTGTTTTGGAAAAAAATTCTTTGAGAAGTATTTCTTTAGTCAAAACGAATTGGGAAATGCATCCGGAATTCGGACGGTGATAATGACGATAATGACGTTAAGATGATAGTAATTACTTTCTAGATAGAAGTATCGTATTCTTTTGTTACATGTGTACCAAAACATGTCAAATGCTATACAAGTTTTTACGGGAGACTCACAGACAAGCATAAAGGTATGCCTAAATGCGCTAATAAACATCATATTCATTTTTTTTTTTCGGAAATCAGCCTACAATGTGGAAAGAGTGAAACTATTGTTTATCAGAATCAAACAATCTACTAAAAATCACCGGCTCTATAAAACGTTATCTGTTACAAAATTATATTGCTGCAGCACAATCAAAATTATAACTTGATATCATTTAAGCGAACATTTTCAGTAGCTTACATCACTAGGGTTAGAGATATGGTCAAAGAAGCCTACAAAACAAATTAATGTTCCATTATCAATTACGCAGTTAAATAAAAATGTGAGAGGAGCAGATGCGTCAAATTCTTATGATTCGTGTGTAAATAATTTGGTGAAATTCATATCAGTTTCAAAGAGTTTTATATTACTGTCAAACGTCTACATAAAATTCCAAAAGAAAACTGTATGACGCTGTTTGTTATGAATTCAAGCAATACCTACAATAGCTTAGATATGTGATAAATACAAATAGTTACTGAAGAACATTAGTAATCCTTCATGTCATTATATTGAGCTAAGTGTTACTTGTACACCTACTAAATAAATGAAAACATAATGATGTTAGTAATCACTGGAGTTCGAATTCATGATGATGTAGAACATTTGTTTCGCGTAATATTCTACATTTTCAAAAGTAATATTATTTTATATGGATACATTTACATTATTTGACTGTACCTACATATAAATCCTTGTCTGTTTGCTAAATATTTCGCACTTATATATTATTACAAATACATGGACATTTCCAATTAATTTTATCCTTCTTATAGTTTATATTTATTGAGAAATTTTCACTTTATTTTTCTGGAATTGTTACTGGAGAAAAATCATTATCATTTAGCACACGAAATTTATTTAAATTTGGCAAATCGGAACCGAGGTTAATGTCTGCGGCAGCAAAAATACGAGTAACTAGAGTTTCGACGTGTATTTCCTAGATGGATACGCTTGGATGAAAGATGCTAAATGAATTACCTTTCCATTTGAGGAAATATAATTACGATAATCACAAAAATAAAAATTCTTCCGAATTACCGTACTTCAAAATTTACTTCAGCAATGTGATATTTAAACGATTATATTTATAAGATAAAATGGATAAGCTGTTTCAAAACAACATTTAAAAGTGATAAGTATTAAATTTCTTACATTAGTACCTTGCTTTTAGGTAGCTACAAAAATAACAAGCAATAGTACTATCCACACATTACTAAAATAGAAAATGGCAGATTTTCCAAATTTAAATAAATTTCGTGGCAGCAACGTGAGCATCCCTAAAAAGCCTACCGCAAAGCACCGTCATTTTCCATCACAAATTCTACTTGGACACTTCGAATCCGTATTACCAACATGCATATCCGACTCTCTAGCCCCAGTTTGTCGGCTACGTAGTCATAATTATTAATTTTAAAGTTCTGTGCAAAAAATATTCCCAGAGTTAGTAGAGGCAAGGTACATTTCAGCAGGGAAGTTGATGACTACGTTCTGCCCATAGGGACCGTGTGTCTATTCTTTGTTTTGTGTTTTCCTTGCATTTCTTAAAACTATGGCTTTTCTCCATGCCGACTATATGACTAAGACGTGCCGCTAATTGCGAATGTCTAGTGACGATGCAAATCCTCACAGGCGTGTAAAGGAAACAAACTAAACGGTTTAATTCTTGAAGGTTGAGAATGGTGGTCTTCAACAATAATTGAAGCGTTCTCTGGAACAAGAATTTAACCACAGTCTATTATATACAGTCGCGAAGCTCAATATGTAGTAAAAATGCAAACATGGGTAGTTGCCCACCACTTGGATCGCTACTATCGCCTCATCATCGCAGATCTCTCTCCTAGCAGCCGACAAAATATGTTAACACTTTCGTTGTGTTCTTTTGGAAAAATTAACACCTTCCTTCCATTATTGAAATATTAAATGCATAAAGTTAATTTCTTATTTTATTAATTATATTACATTCCACCATAAACTCGAACATACCTGCAAGAAATAAGTTAATATAATTTTTGTTTGTGCAAAACGAACTGAAATTTACTATAATAGCTTCACTCATTCAAGATTATAGCGATAATTAACTATGAAACCAATAAATATTAATTTGCATTTCCCTTTGCAACAATAATAATGGAAATATGAATTAAGGCAGTAACTTACGTGTACCGGTACTTGTAGTGTAGGCTTACGTAGTTAACAAAGTGGGATGAGGTTAAGCAATAATAATCACACCAGAATTGGAAATAAAACGTGATCAATAAATTTTATTGTAACAGACTTTTTCTATGTCTCTAGTAAAGTAACAAATAAAAATAACAACAAAATTAACAGCTATAATTAAAAACATATCCTTTGAAAAAAAAAGTAGGCCTAAGCAATAATAATCCCACCAGAATTGAAAATAAAACGTGATCAATAAATTTCATTAAAACAAACTTAATTTTTCTACGTCTTTAGTAAAATAACACATAAAAATAACAACAAAATTAATAGCTAAAATTAAAAATATATCCTCTGAAAAAAAAAAGTAGACCTAACCTTTATTTCTCTGTAAATTTAGCAGCCTAAGTGACAGAACTTTAACAGGTATCTAATGTCCTTTCGGTTAGACTGAAACATTTCATTGTGAAATTTAAGGATATAATGTATTCTAACAGTCACAAAGAACTTCAAATTAACAGTTTTGTTTCTGCACAGCATTCTTGTGGAAACCCAGGAACCTTTCTGAATCTTTCGGAAATCGGAAAAAGGATAACTCTGGCCTCTTTCTGTTACTGTTGCTATAATTTATAGCACTACAAACGTCTCCTCCTTGTCCCATATTTATTCCAATTATTATATTTTAGCCATTAACATTTTAATTATAACCAATAACGAACATTTCACAAGCATCAATGTGAAATATGCAACGAGCTAGCACTCGATAGAAATGCGACACAGTCCAAAGTCGACCATGGACAGTCTATTGTTTCTAGTTGCTAACCGCTTGGAGCGCTTTATCACGAGATTTGCAAAAAAACACCTCAAGCTTCTCGACTGTATATAGTAGACTGTGATTTAACTGCAAAATTTTGAATTTTAGCTACAGAGCATCAGACGTATCTGATCTCGTATAATATTCCTGCGCAGAATGACCTAGAGGAAGTTGTATCTGTTGGAGGGATGTAATACTGGGTGAACGCAAAGTGTTTCCCTGATTATAAACAATTGTAACTTGTAAACTATCTTAGATAAATGAATGTTTCGCTATTATATTGTCCGATTCATAGAGTTTTCTTTCCTTACACGTAGTAATGCAATATAGTAGCCTACAGTTCAATATCAAAATGATATCTATGGAGAAAAAAGCGCAGTGCGTTTTGTGATATCACGGAACGAGGTAGATTATTACAGTTCAGCAACACTTCCGGGGGGGAGGGGTGGAAATATGAGCGAAATCCACCAGATGTGAAGATCATTAAAGAGTGATATGTAAAGTCTGTCTGTGCGCACAGATTCTGAACACTGTCCAAAAAAATCGACTTGTCGTGCCTCAAATGAACTTGACGTACCTCAGAGCAGAGACCTGCACAATGACCCAGTCCATGGGCTGCTTCCGCACTGCACCGCACTGGGCTTCACAATCTTGCACGGAACAAGCCCGTGACGTCACCGCACTCGACGAGTCGGGCTGCTTGCGTAGCGGCTTTGTGCGGTGGACTGGGATCAAGGCATCATTCCAAGTCTCCTCTTTTATCAGTTATTTATTAATTGATTTTGCGCGGGCATGTGCTTACGTGTGCGATTCGATTAACGATCAGCTACTGTTTCAAACGTTTTTGTTTTAGTTTTTGCTTTCTGTTTTTCAAGATTAGTCCAAATAATGGTGCATCGCAAAGAAAATACAGTCTCTATGATGAACGTTTTCCGGAGTGAGATGCCGTGGTCTACTGATAGAATGGTAGGCCATGGCATCTCAGTCCGGAAAACCTTCATCACAGACACCGCCCATGGCAGTACACATTTTAAAATACAGTCTCTCTAGAGAAAAAATAGTGAAGGATAAAATCGCTGCTAGAGAGTTTAAAACAACAGAGTCGGATAACATTTAAAAAGTATCATTGGACAGTTTTTAAATCTGTGTTGGACAGCAGTAGAAAATTATTTAATTTTGTATGTTGTCCGGTATGCGGGAAACTGCTTATGCCACACGCGAAGCGAAAGTACAATCAATGCGCGCAAGCGGAAAAGCAGTAGAATGCAACCAACTGGTGGGTTGATGTCAGTGCAGTACTGAACAGTGCGGTGGGCTACGGTGGCTTCGGAGCCCAGTGCCACGGACTAGAATGCGGCCGCGTAAGGCAGTGTTGGTCTTGGGTGGGATGGGCTGCTGACGCGTGCGGACTGACAGTGCTGAGCTGTGGACTACTGTGCATTATTCTGGTCTCAGAGTACTGTGGTTGAAATTTTATGTATACTGCTGCAGTTCCACTCGTACAAAGTGCAAACCACGCAAACTTTGTTACTAAATAACTGTCTCCGAAGTGCTTCATTTGCTGTGGATATTCTGGAACGAATTAAACAATACAATGATATGTTAAGCAAGTTTGTTTTTCTGACGAGGAAATATTTGACACCTCCGGAAAAACAAAATGTTTGGATTTAGAGGTGGGAAAAACGAGATGTTGACGAAAATATGGCATGAACTCGGGTATCAATTAAACGTTCTCCGAGCAAGAAACGGAGCACATGTTGAAGTGTATGCATGATATCTTTGTAAGTTGAGGTATCATTTGTTGAAACTGCATCCCTGTGTCTAGCGTACAGTAGTTTTTCAGTAATAAATGTTCATAATCAGGGAAAGGCTTTGTAATCACCCTGTATTTTGTCAGGAGGAGAACAGGAGATGTGTTATTAAGGCTTCAGTGTGTGCTGGAAACGAAAAAATGACGTGACGTGCGTTAAGTTGTTATTCCAGGGAACGTTTCAATTTGAAAAAGAAACACTCATTTTAAAAATTGTTTCAACTACATATCTTCAATATATTAATTAAATATAATCTTACGTTTTCTGAATTTAATATTAAATACCAATACATAATCTCTACAGCTTAAAAACACGAGACAAATTTAGGACAAAGGACACACAATCAATCTCGACGGGAAGGAGATATATTTGTACGTCCCTGAGGGGAATGTAATCCGGATCGGCTAGACTTGTAGCCAGAAAAGCTATCTCTTGAACCATATATAAGGACAACTCAAGGAAATAAGATTATAAATTAATCTTTTTCGTATACTAAACAACGCAAGCAATGTCTAACGCAGAAGAGTGACACCCAGGGAGTGCAGTGAATGATGATGTTCATATAAGTTTATTTTTGCACCTGTCAGAAAAATCATCAAAACAATTATTATTTATAATCTCTATTAGGAATAGTCTCTTCTATTTAGAGATGCATGTAACTAATTTATTTTAGAATGTACCGCTCCTGGCCAAATGCTAAATCATGATAACCTGATGATATTTAATATCTGTTGCAGATGATTGTCGGTGGAAGCTGGGTTTAGAACAGAGCCCTCAAATAACCCGGGTGAATCTGATAGGATGCATGCGGACTTATGTACGGTCGCTGTTTTAACACAGCTTCAACAACGAAATTCCAGGCTGCAGGAGAATTGGAGGGGCAATCTTTACCGGGTGGAGGACTCTGCATGAAATTGCATGCCATAGCCTTCTAGAGCTTATGCATGTTGTACAGACATAATACGCTAATGCATCCAAAGCATGATTCGTCTGCAATCAAAATTAGAATCAAGGCTTTTTTAACTATAGGAAGTCAGATAACACTAATATATGTCTGTTAATTTGTGTTAATTTGTATGCATGTAAATAATTCCAAATTATGTACCATATTTACTTTTTGTCCGTTATTGGACTTTGTCAAGCATTCACTTTATTTCTATTTAGTCAAAACCTGATCACGTAAGAAGAAATAAAATTGAGTTTATAATGTCAGGAGTAAGCTTGTTGTCACTTCATTCCCACTGCTATATTACCATGATTTCTAATATTTTTACATATTACACCACATTCATCATTAAGTTAAATCTCATCAGGAAAATCCATTCCAGAATTATTTCTGTTCAGAGCAAATCCATTTTGAAAACTGACATTTTAGCGCTGCTTTTCGAAGCCTAAGTCATACCTCTCGATGTTTTTTACATGTTGCAATTATACAGAACTTCTCTACACGTCTTTCGAAATTACTTATCACGCCAGAGTTAATAGGAAATCTGTAAACAAAAATATCAGTATTTTTGGCAATTACAGAGGGTCGTACTGAAAGTCATGAGCAAGATATTGCTATAATTTAAATTTCAACTACGTAACAGAATTGAATAATCTACAGACTTTACACTATGTATTAACATATTGTGACGTCATTAACTTCTATCATGTGATCAGCGAATAGGAATTACAAAGAATAGACACTGAGCGAATTTTCCTGTGTTTTGTTTCTCTGTGCGCCGGCGTTTAGTTCCACATTCAAGCGCTAGAGGTTAGTGTAATCGAGCTCTGTCACACGCTAAGATAATAAATAAGAATAGAGTTGAGACACAGGATCCAAACATCGCCTACCTTATTGCATAATCCAGTAACATTTTGGTTCAAATAAATTCAAGTTAACAGCTTTTCCTTATTTCTCAGTGACAAACTAGTTGTAATAATAATTGTTTATATTTTATATATAATAAATTATATTATAATACATTATAAAATTATGTATCAAATTCGTTTAATATTTGTATACAATATAATAAGGTTTTACTTCTCATAAGAGTTTTTTTTCCATTTTTAGCGCTATCAAATCATTACATATTTTAAGTGTTGATGGGGGTCAACGTTTCAACTCTTATTGTAAAGGAATTCTAGAGTCTAGACATTACAGTTAATGACGGATTTATTATTTCATCGGTACAATTTAGTTTATTTGAGTACATAATGTACAGTTGTCAAAAAAAAAAAAAGTGGCCGCACTCGTGAAAGCGAATATTTTCAAAGTCCACTTCGGGTCGCGGCGATGTTACACGATGCATGTGCTTGTACAAGCAGTTCAGGAACTATGAAAATATTCCATATCTGCGCCTCGTAGACCAGCGGTAGAGTGCTTGTTTAATGATTCAAAGGTTGTGGGTTTGGGTCTTCTTCAAGTTTTAATTTTATTTTTTAATCGTTCTTTAGCGATGTAATTGATATTCAAATTATCATTTATATCCAGTTATCGTTCTTGATGGATATCACGTTATTTATATTTTGTTATCGTTCTTTAGAGATATGAATAAAATTCAAGTCATCATTTGTATTCTGTTATCGTTTTATAACGATATGAATAATAATTATTATTATTGTATCTCCAATGGGGGTTATCCCTATTTTACATATGCATGTTAGGGCTATAGTTTTATACACAAAAAAGATAAGCATAAAGAGAAATGGAAAAGAAAATTAAATTAGCTTACGCGATGTAAACAAAACATAAACAATCCGTAATTTAGACATTGCGATTGCAAAACAAATATCAGCTATCAATTTGAAACATACAAAAACATTAACAACACACATACGTAACACTTCTATAACACAAATATGCAGATTTCCGTACCATACATCATAAATTAATAAACAATAGTCACACAAACACAATAAAAACTATAATTACGACATTGCGACGACATCAAGCATCCCATAACTGACTGACATACATAACAAATCAAGCATCCGTTGCAACACATACACTTCAACATACTAACCACACTTTTAAAAGTTACAAATTTGGCTCCAAGAAGAATAAGTAGGACACTGTTACTAATTACTATTCTTCTACAATTTCTTAAATACATCTGTAATAAATCTGTGAAATTCCAATATGAATAATATTCACGTTTTTTATATTCTGTTATCGTTCTTTATCGATATAAATAATATTCAAGTTATCATTTATATTCTGTTTACCTTCATTAGCATTATAAAATAAAATTCAAGTTATTTATATTCTTATTGTTCTTTCGCAATATAAATAATCTGTATTTTATGTAAGTAATTATTATAACACAAATAACCATCTTTCTTTGTAAAATAGATTATTTTATTTAGATAATTAAATACGTATTATATAATATCTTATATTAATTAAACAAACCGATATTTATCATTTATATTGTGTTATCGTTCTTTAGTGATACTGTATAAATAATATTCAAGTTATTTATATTATATTATATTTAGCGATATAAATAACATAAATTTAATATTAGGTTTAGAAAAATCTAGTTGCATAATACTGCTATTAGTTTTTCTTTTTGTATTAATACATTATACTATCTTGAACCACAATAAAATGAAAAGGAGTAACGAGGAATTGAACCTGAGACATTGACATCTAAATTCCGACGTTCGTCCGCTGAGCTACGAGGGCAAAAGTGTGGAAACATTTTCGGAAAAATTGGCCCAATCACACTGTACGATTTTCTGATGATTCGTAGAAGCTAGTCCAGGATGCGGGGGGCAAAGGCTAATTGAGATTTCCCGGTCTCTGATCGGGTCAAACATCCTGATAGAATTAATATTTAACCCTTGCCGTGACTTTCGGTGAAGTCCGGAGGGCCCAATTATTCAAATCCACTCTCCTCATCTCCACGCTTGGGCCCCCTGGAATTTAATAAGATGGGAAAGAAATAGTGGTGTGCAGAAAGCAACGGGATGTTACCGCATTTAGGCCTATGCTTCCCAAGAAAAACTGCGAACATGAACAAAGGAAGCTTTTAATAGAAGAAGAAGGATCTTCTGCGGACCTCTGGAAAAAGAACTAAGGAAGAGACTAGTGAAGTGCTTTGTGTGGAGTGTGGCATTGTATGGGGAAGGAACATGGACATTACGACGAAATGAAGAGAAACGAATTGAAGCATTTGAAATGTGGATGTGGAGAAGAACGGTGCGTGATGAAGTGGACAGACAGAGTAAGAAATAAAATTGTGTTTGAAAAAGTGAGTGAAGAAAGAGTGATGCTGAAACTGATTAGAAAGAGAAAAAGGAATTAGTTGGGTCTCTGGTTGAAAAGAATAATAGACGACATTAGG
Source organism: Periplaneta americana (assembly GCF_040183065.1). NCBI lineage: Eukaryota > Metazoa > Arthropoda > Insecta > Blattodea > Blattidae > Periplaneta > Periplaneta americana. The sequence continues at coordinate 91,164,791 of NC_091127.1, forward strand.
ATATGTGGATCATATGCGGGGACTAAGAGGAAGGCAGAAAATAGGAAAAATTGCAACGCCAGTAAATTTGTTTTGTTTATGCCATGAAAGATATTTTTATTGAGAATAAAATCTTTTTTCTTTCCATTTGCAGCCACAATATTATAATGATAAAGTCATGGCATAATATATTAATGAACCTGATGTTAATTACTAAAATAATCGTAAAAGAGAAAGGAGCCATTATGTATAGTTTGTCTGAAAAACAGAACAAAAAATAACATAAAAAGCACGAGGTTGTAGTCGAACGCAGGACCTCATGAATAAGAGGCCTGAACGCTACCATTACTCTATCAAATAACACACAGAATACTTCAGTTATAACTGTTGATATCAGGCAACGTGGTCCAACAACATGTAACATCGCCTGTCTCCGAATTGTAGCGAAGATACCCGAAGGGAGCGGCCACTTTTTCTTTTGACAGCTGTACCTACATGTATTAATTGTAGCCTATGTGTTACATTTCCGCTGTGTCGACTACTAGCTGGTGTGATGTCAGTGCCAACTCCTGGGAGAAAGCAGAATTTCACGCTCAAACTGGTTTGAAGGTCATTGAAATGAGTCCTGCTACATCAAAGGTACCGACGCGAAGTGGCCAACTGTATAATTATCTATACGCTGATGTGACCACAGGCAATGTTTACAAAATGGTCGACAACGATGGTTCTTTTCGATAGCGTGCTGTCATTAAATTCCTTGTTAAAGAAGAAAAATGTGCTGCTGAAATTCATCTCAGACTTCAGCGTGCATACGGAGATGTGTGCATGAGCGCCAACAGTGTTAGGAGATGGGTGAAACATTTCGAAGATGGGAAGTGATATATTGACCTACTATTTATATTTAAGAAACTGTCATGTTAAATAGTAGAGGATATTCCGTATTCGCTTTGGTTACAGACTTGAAACTGTAGAGGTCAGAATCACTACCCCTTCCTTGATATCTCAATCATAGGAATTGTTTTCACGTACATCAATACTACATTCTGCCGAATCCCTTCCCAAAGGTAAGCGATAATATCTCTTTTCAAATTTCATAACCTTCTTAGTTAGAAAACCTTCCTTCAATAATGCTTAGTCTATAGCTTCAAAGTCTACCGCTGTGGAGTAATGGTTAATATGCCTGACAGTAAAACGAGCGGGCCCGAGTTCAAATCCTGGTTGGGAGAAGTTACCTGGTTGAGGTTCCTTCCGGGGTTTTCCCTCAATCCATTAAGAGCAAATGCTGGGAAAATTTCGGCACTGGAGCCTGGACTCATTTCGCTGGCATTATCACCTTCATCTCACTTAGACGCTAGATAATCACAGTTCTTGATAAAACGTCGTAAAATAACCAATTCAAAAGAAAGTACAGCTTCAAAATTGTTCAAGCTGTGGTACAGTCCATGTTTGTTTTATTCTGTGTTGTGGGATCTATGCTTACCCAAAAAGAGCAAGAACTGCCACGCTTAATTGGTAGTATGTATTATGTGAAGCGATATCTGTATGTGTGTAAGTATGTCTGTAAGTGTATGTATGTGTGTATGTATATATGTGTATGTAACTATAGGCAACACGGTTTATCACTGAATTATGATTTTATTGCTAGTAACGTAATTCTGAAGTACCGGTAAATATTTCCTTTCAATCCTTATGCAGCACTTGTGAAGTCTGCAGTTTCCAGGACTCCCTTACATCAATTTGTCCTTTGCTTAATTTATTTTACTTTTGCGTTTTCTAGTTTTCTTGTTTATAATAAACGGTTGTTCTCGGTAGTCTAATAGTTACCATATTACCCATTGGACTCGAATAGAAACCCTGCAAAGGGCGATGGATTTTAAATACTTATCATAGGTTCCTCCGCAGTGAAGTGGGTAAATTCATGGCATGTAGGACACAGACACAGAACTCCAGACAGAATTCGTCGGCTATTTCCTGTCCACTTTGAATTTCGACGTTGAATAACCCTCACAATTACTACTGTAATATATATTGTTAAAAACATAGGTAGGAAGTTCGTATCAAAACTGTAGATTTCAGTTGAGTACAGCGAGGAGTAGTCTATAGATGTCACCCGGACCTCGCTCTGCTACCACTCGCTACAGACGATGTAGCCTACAGTATGTTCACATAAAAAACGCATAATGACATTCTGATGAGCTGTGTAGAGTCGTCAATAGTTTGAAGAATACTGTTAATTTTATTTATATTTTAGATTCTGAACAAAGAGAGCTATTCTGTTATTATTTTATTGTTTATGTAATGTTAATATTATTCATGATTCCAAAAATGTAAACTGATCTGTTATTAAATAATTATACACGCAGGAGTGTGTAACACGTTTATTTTTTACCGGATTATTCTTTGTTAAATGTTGACGTCTCGTGCCGTATGCATTCGGTTACGTTACAGTCCAAGATTAACATCGGAATTATGATACGAACTTCCTAGCTGTCATTACAATAGAAACGAAACATTTTCTTGAAAACATTTATGGGTTTAATATTATGTGTCACTTACGAGTTACAATTAGTTGTTCATCTGATAATAGTAAGATATACTATATCTATTTGAGATTTGCTCCAGTAATGTCTTAAGACGTAGAACGAATATTTTTTAGAGTACTGTTGATAAAGTGAAAAAGTTCTTTGTTATTTGTTATAATGAGGCTAGAATCATAATTGTATACTTTTTATGTTATTTTTTGTATCTATCGGTAAATTAATTATTTTAGTTTGGGAGTTGCCAAGTTTATAATTACAAATTATTGTTTTCTTTTATATTATCCGTTTATTATTTTCTTGTTCTAAGACTGTGGACGATTGAAGCACATGTTTGGTTACCACCCGGCTGTACATGTTTGTCGTTCTGGTTCACTGATATTGAGAGATGCATTATTACTTTTCATAGATATAGTTGAACCCCACACAACTTATCGGTTTTGGTACCAACTTCCTAGTTCTAGTTATAAACTACAGCCTCAATAGGCTTGATTCACCTGAGGTTCTTTTCCCTTTCCACTGCAATATGTTCCTCAACTACAAGTAATAACAGTATGCTCCATTTCATTGCATCATATACGCCAGTGGTGGGCAAAATGAACGCAACCCACAAGACAAGATTTAAATGGCAACTACATACTGTGGGAGGGGTTGCACTCTACCTTGCAGTGACGGATTTACAGACAGTTGCGCCACTACACTCCTACCTACCATATGTAATTAGAATAGTCGATTCACGTGACATTTAATTAACCATAATCTTTTCAAAGCAATTTCTTCGAAATTGGGATTTATATCTGTGCATGCTATTTTCAGTTGTGCAAGGAGATGAGCATCGCTTCAGCGGGATCTATGGTTGGACTTTATAAATTTTATTTTAGAAAACAGCTGTTCGCACTGGTAGGTTGATGAATACATACCGAAATTTCCCATAAGTATGGTCCTGGAACACAACTATGGTCCACGATACAACCATTCAAAGATCATTGTAGAAGTAACATAGACCGTTCGTAGACAGCTGCAGTGACTTGAATTCAAACTACAGTACAGCAAAAATATATATGCACGAGGTACTACGTTATGGATACAAAATTTGAATAGTTGTATCGTGGACAATAGTTATGTTCCAGGACCATAGTTATGGGAAATTACGGTACTCATTATTTTTTAAGCAAACTGTCTAAGCAGTGGTTATGTAGTACTAGATATATTTTTAAAAATTTAACCCCGTCAGTAGACCTTCACATTCTGCTTTCAAGAAGCCGTCATTCTGCAAATCCAGTACCTCTAACAGCAATTCTGGGATGACATTTTCAATTTAAACATGAAAAGGAGTGGCAAAAATATTGAAATCTTTCTCCATTCTTTGAAAATCACTGAATCTGTGTTCTTTGAACTCGTATAACAGGTGATCTATTTTAAGAATATACATATTTAAGTTCGCGTCCTGAATATTTGTAACTGATCCTAAACATGAGAAATGAAAGAACCACCTTTCTTGTAAATGTGATATCCCCTCGATTCATATGATTCTGCGAAAGACATTGTATCACTAATGAAGCTCCGAAGTACAGCAATCCAGTATAATCCACCACGTACACGCGCAGTATTTTCATGGAGTGGGGGAAGGGGAAAGTAGGGGATAAGTTTAATGCTTCGCTGAGGTCTGACATCACTGCGGCAATGCCGCAGGAATGCCCGCCATTGATATACGCAATCTTGAGTGTTCACGATACACTCTGATATAAAATTTCGTTAATTTTAAAGCTTCTTCAACGAATAGAATTACGAAACCAATATGTTAATGACTTTCACATCAAGTAGGAGGGTTTAAAGGACAGATCGAAACATATTTGGTTTAGCCTATATGCGTTAACTATGAGCCATTTTTCCAAAATAAAATAATTTTTAAATATTTACTGTCGTTGGCTGAACTCCAACTGACTTTTCAACAACAGTCTAACCGAGTGACTTAACGCCTCAAAGTAGTACATGAGGTACACGTCTCCTAGTGGACGACTTCCATAGGGGAGACCAGGGTCTTACATGGACTGTAGCACCGGGAGATTAATTGATTGATTGATTGATTGATTGATCGATTGATTTATTTCTTTATTGGTTAACTGATTCGTTGATTTATTTACTCATTCGTTCAATGGAGTGAGTGAGTGAGTGAGTGAGTGAGTGAGTGAATTTTTTCACAGAAACCCATGCACAAATTTCTAGGATGAAATCCCTCGTCTGTGTTTGAGTGAAATGGGTTTCTGATTGAGTTATATTATTTTATTGATCCTATTGATCTACATATGTTTACGCGACTATGACGAGTTTAGTTTGGTGTGATGAAAAGTGTTCAAACATGTATAAGTCAATAATGGATTTTAACTAATGTTTTAGTTGGGCAGTAGGTCACTGGAGCTGCGTTTAGTGAAATATTAGATTCGATTTTTTAACTTTATTTAATATTCTTAAAAACCAAATTTTTTGGTACCACAATAATACGAGGCACATGGGTGAGAGAATTGAGGGCCATTAACAAACGCAGGGAGGAAGATCTTGGAAGGTGGTTACAATACCAACAAATAGAGTACTGTTAAAATATTTTTTCCAACTAAAGCACTGATTACAATTAAGGGGTTTGCCGGAAAAGGGCGTATGCGTCAATATGGGGAATTGAGATACAGGCAATCTAAGATTTTAAAACGCACCTGAATAAAATGTTATACAGATAGTGAACAAAATTATACATTAAATTAAAAATCTTAGCGATTATAAATGTTTTGTAGCATTTAGGCAGTTCATATTATTAAATTTCCATATATTTGTACCATATAAAACTTCGGTCTATACGCCCTTTATCCATATAATGACTTGCTTAGGGGATTTAATGTAGATTTCAGATTTAAATTTCACACGGAATTGAAACAAAGATACATTTTATGACATGTATTATCTACTTCTAAAGTAATTTACATTATTTCAGATATACTGAGTAAACATTAAGTACGCAAAGCAAAATCTCTGAATATAACAGAAAAAGAAAATCTCCATTTTGTATGAACATAAATAAATACAATTTATTCTTTGTATAATCCTGATAACAATAAACCCTAAAATCCTCTTTATAGAATATAAAATATTTCAGTCTGAATCTATGAGTTTCATAAGTTTGTTTACTCTTAAAGCAAGGACAATAATGAACATAAAAAATAGTCAAAGGAAACAACTGGACTGACTAAATTGAACTGTATATATTTGCTTAGTCTCTACCAAGAGAAAACACACACAGTACAATATGCGGTAACGCTCAGCACTAGCTCTACTTGTAGACTGGCTGACTAAATCCCGCACGCACGCACGCAGTCCTATCCTGCAGGTATGTACAGTACAATCAAAACAAAATTTCGCTACTCGAATTATTCACTACATTTTAAACCGTTTTCCCGAAGAAGGGCGTAGAGGTCTATCCGCCTTTCTTCCGGCAAACCCTTCAATTGTAAATAATAACAAATTTGAATTATTAAAAATGCGCATGAGATATGTAATCTATAAAATATTTCATTGCGCTGAGTTCAAATATGTCATCAGATTTTGATTTGCACCCGTAGTTTTTATAAAGTTACATGTCGCACATTTATAGAGATAAAAATGAAGTAAATAAATTTCTCTAAAAATATATTCATCAAAATGGATTTCTGAAAAAAATATATAACATAGCATACTTACTTATGGCTTTTAAGGAACCGGGAGGCCCTCACATAAGCCCGCCATCGTTCCCTATCCTTATCAAGATTAATCCAGTCTCTACCATTATATTCCATCTCCCTGAAATTCATTTATATATTATTCTCCCATCTACGTCTTGGTCTCCCCAAAGGTCTAATTCCCTCCGGCCTCCGCAACACTCTACACACCAAACACTTTATGCATGGGTTTCTGTGAAAAAATTCACTCACTCACTCACTCACTCACTCACTCACTCCATTGAACGAATGAGTAAATAAATCAACGAATCAGTCAACCAATAAAGAAATAAATCAATCGATCAATCAATCAATTAATCTCCAGGTGCTACAGTCCATGTAAGACCCTGGTCTCCCCTATGGAAGTAGTCCACTAGGAGACGTGTACCTCATGTACTACTTTCAGGCGTTAAGTCACTCGGTTAGACTGTTGTTGAAAAGTCAGTTGGAGTTCAGCCAACGACAGTAAATATTTAAAAATTATTTTGGAAAAATGGCTCATAGTTAACGCATATAGGCTAAACCAAATATGTTTCGATCTGTCCTTTAAACCCTCCTACTTGATGTGAAAGTCATTAACATATTGGTTTCGTAATTCTATTCGTTGAAGACTCTATATAGCCTACATTTCTGGATTCGCTCATACGTGGTACATGCTTTGCCCATCTTAAACGTATGGATTTAATATTCCTAATTAGAAGAACAAAATACTTGCATTTCTGCGTTATATAACTTTCTACATTCTCCTGTAACTTCAGCCAAACCACAGCCCTCTAAGACAATTAGTTCCAGAGATAATAATTTTCTTTTTGAGAACAGTGTCTCTAAAACAAAACGACACTAATATGTTTAAAAATATATTTGAAATGGTAAATATTGGACTATTTTAATAAACCAAACACAAAATTAAGCAAAATAAACCAAATTTTTTGGTACCACAATAATACGAGGCACATGGATGAGAGAGGGCGGCCACTAGAGGGAACCCAAGAGTTGGAACTTAAACTGAGACGATTCTGTCCGACGCCGGGGTGGGTATCCGGTGTGGCTTAGTGGATAAAGCATCAGCACGTAGAACTGAAAACCCGGGTTCAAATCCCGGCGCCGGAGAGAATTTTTCTCCGTTCCAGTACTCTTTCATCGTGTGATGACGCAGAATATCTGCATGGGAATATCATATGTAGGCTACTTCGGTACACTAAATAATATATATGATATGCGTAATTATTCCGTCGGATCCCGGCCAACTAGTCACTCATAACGAGTGCACCTCAGCACATGTGTGGACTTCAGTCCTACGTTCATAGACATCTATGACGTAGTGCAGAGGGCGGCCACTAGAGGGAACCCAAGAGTTGGAACTTAAACTGAGACGATTCTGTCCGACGCCGGGGTGGGTATCCGGTGTGGCTTAGTGGATAAAGCATCAGCACGTAGAGCTGAAAACCCGGGTTCAAATCCCGGCGCCGGAGAGAATTTTTCTCCGTTCCATTACTCTTTCATCGTGTGATGACGCAGAATATCTGTATGGGAATATCACATGTACTTCGGTACATTAAATAATATATATGTATTTTTAATTATTGTATTTTAAGCATTTTAACAAACATTTATATGATACATCTTCTGCAGTGCATAATATTCTAATATCGTACATATGTCTTTCTACTTTCTATGTCAGAAAAATCAGTGAAGCGCATAATGCCTCACGAAATTTCTTATCTATCCTAACACACTTCTGAAGTTTATTTTTTTTTTTGTTTAATTTTCCTACAACTCCAACATTTGTTGCAATGTTGATCGTATGCATGTTCTATATTATTACCAGATACGTTACAATATGTTCTAAGTTATGTCAATAAGAGATCTGACAATGTCGTAAGGCGAAAGCGCTTGTCTTAAAAATATGTTATTTTATGAATGATGTATAATTCATTGTTTGTAATGTGATAAGTGTAGATTGAACAATATACCCGATAAATATTTAATCTAATAGTAGGCTAACTTATCTGAAAACAATTATGCCTTCAAATTATATTTTTGATGTTCAAAATGCTCCACTCGCAAGCAGCTTCCAACAAACCTAATAAAAATATTTGCACATGTCCATACATGTATTATCTGAGACAAAACGTTTTTTTTTCTCTTGTACGGGGGAGGGACACTGCAGCCTGAGGCTTTGAGACATTTTAAGAACCGTCAACTGGAATGAGTTTGTCTCATTTTCTGGACCTTTCCGCCTCTAAAACATTATATTGTATGAAAACTATTTTTGTAAATTTCTAGAATATTATTCTCAAACTGCTTTGTGTCTAATGAATAATGTAAAGTCTTTTCTCAAAGTTATTGAAATTTCCTAAGTCCACATATTTTGTACCAGAAAAATGGGATAATTTCACCTCGACCTAGGGTGACTTTATCTCGAATCTCAAAGACCATTGCATAAGCGTTCACAGGAAATATGAGACAATCACCCCTATACGAGTATTATCATAGAAAAATGAATCTCAATAAAAAAATGATAATTTTTATGTATGTAAGTTACCATTTTCAGTAGGCGAGGGATATAAACTAGGCGAATAATACAATTTCATGAAAATTTCCATTTATTTTCATATTTTTAAAGTAATTTGAAGAGTACAAAAGCAGACACAAAAAAAAACTGGAAAACAAACAATAATAAACGAATTATTTGCAGTAGTAATCACTCAACTCTAAGACTCAAAAATAGTTCTCCTTCTTAACCGATACACGTCTCGGAAGATCAGTTTTCCTGAAAATGCTCTCTAATTCGTATTGCTGAAATGCCAGCTCTTAATTTCTTAACATTTTGCGCAAATCTCACCGTTAATTCACGGTGATCACTGATCCAATCAGAGACTGGGATATTGTCCTTGAATTTAGGCACAGTTATACCTTTGCTCTGCTGGTAATATCGCATAGTTTTTCTAAAATCAATTTCTTCCACAGGATCTCCAAACTCTGATAACTTGATAAGATGGTCAACAAATGATTGCTCCTCTCTATCGGTGAAAATGTTTTGGTATCCCCACGGTTTTTTTGTGTGCCTGTTTTTTCAGTTTATTCTTCAAAGTTGTAATAGGAATTCCATAATTTATGGCCGCTTTTCTTTGCCTTAATCGCTTCGTGAAGAGATCATCTACAGCTTTCTTCAAATTTTCTTCATTGTAATTTTTGTAGGGCCGGCTACCTGCTGGGGACACATATGTGAGTGGCATGATGAATCAGTAGGTACCTAGGCCTATCTATAGGAAAACAAAAGCAAGTACTAATATTTATTAGTATTCATGTATGGATATAAATGCAAATCAAAAATACCTAAATTCATTTTCAATACACAAAACATGAGCAAACTTGGATGACACAAAATCACCCCAAATCGCTGTTAGAAACGCCACATTTCCCAAAATCCAACAAAATAACCTAAAATGTTGGCTCAATAATTGTAACTTTAATTGGTATTTCAAGTAGACATATTAAGGAATAAAAATTAATACTTACCAGCTTACTGAAGTAAGTTCAGACACCTATTGAAATAGAAAGTTTGCTGCACAAGAAATTCACTGAAAAATATAAACAACACGACAGCTCTAGTACAACCAACTGTGGAATCACAAAGTCCAATCTGATATTTCCATACTGAAACTAGTTCTGTCGTGTACCGGAATCAGGCATTAGTAATCTGTTTCATTGAAACAAATGTCAGATGACGCCACTTTTTTTTCCCCGTGATATGAGACAAAGTCACGTCAGGGTAGACAGTAAACAAAGTTACCCCAGCTGACGGTACCTTGAAACTTGGGATCTAAAAAGTTATTATGTACCGTTAAATAAAAAATATGAATAAATAAATGTCTGATTTAAAAAAATGCATTGTATCCAAAATGAACTAAATATCATGGACGTTAAAATATTGCCCGTGAATCTGGGTCCATATGGAAAAAATATGAATTTGCTGTATTTGAATGTAATGCGCATGGAAATTTTGATTACATCTTTAATTTGCCTAATTAAATCAAATTATTAACTTCGAAACTAAGTTCAAATATCGAATTTTTAATTAGTACTTGTGATTCAGTCACACAATTTGAATGGTTTAATTCAACCATCGCATTACGAGTTCGCGAATTTTCCCTTGCGATTTAGTCACACAAGTTGGAGTGGGTTTAATTCAAAAGTTACATTTTCAGTTTGCGACCCCCTTCTTGTGATTCAGCCACATATTACCATGGAATGGATCTAAAGCAAACATTTTCAGTTCCCTACTTTTTCCTTGTGATTCAATCCCATAACTTGGAACGGGTTTAATTCAAACATCGCACTTTCAGTTGGCGACTACTTAATTGGGATCCAGTCGCACAACTTCGAATGGGTTTCATTCAAATATAGCATTTTCAGTTCCCTACCTCCTTTTTGTGATTTTTTACACAACTAACACTTAAATCTAAGTCTGTAGATCTAAGTACTTAGCTACACAAGCCGACAAAACGTAAACGCCAATCGATGAGTAGTTAAGGAACCTCACAACAAAATCGAATTTAAAAAGTCATTTTTTTTTTATATTTTGCAAACTTCGTGCAGTGGAACCTGCCCTTCAATCACATAACTTGAAATGGACTAAATTCAAACATTGAATTTTCAGTTCACGACCTCCATTTATGGTTCGATTAATAAATTGTAATTGATTTAATTCAGTCATAGCAGTATCAGTTCCTGACCTCTTCTTTTTGATTCAACCACATAATTTGGAATGGGTTTAATTCAAGCATTATATTTACAGTTCGTGATCTATTCCTTGTGATTCAGTCTCAGAACTGGGATTGCATTTAATTCAACCATTGCATTTTCAGTTTGCGACCTCTTCTTTGTAATTCAGCTACAAAACTTGGAATGGGTTTAATTCAAATATCGTATTTTTAGTTCGTGATCTTTTTCTAGTGATTCAGTCTAAGAACTTGGATTGGGTTTAATTCAACCATCGCATTTTCAGTTTGTGACTTCTTCCTTGTGATTCAATTTCAGAACTTGGATTGGGTTTAATTCAACCATCGCATTTTCAGTTAGTGACTTCTTCCTTGTGATTCAGTCTCAGAAGTTGGATTGGGTTTAATTCAACCATCGCATTTTCAGTTCGTAACCTCTTCCTTGTGATTCAGTCTAAGAACTTGGATTGGGTTTAATTCAACCATCGCATTTTCAGTTTGTGACTTCTTCCTTGTGATTCAGTCTAAGAACTTGGATTGGGTTTAATTCAATCATCGCATTTTCAGTTTGTGACTTCTTCCTTGTGAGTCAGTCTCAGTAGTTGGATTGGATTTAAAACAACCACCGCATTTTCAGTTCGCGACCTCTTTCTTGTGATTCAGTGTCAGAACATGGACTGGGTTTAATTCAGCCATCCCATTTTCAGTTCGCGACCTCTTCTTTGTGATTCAGTCACACAACTTGTAATGGGTTTCATTCAAACGTATTTTGAGTTCGCCATTTCTTCCTTGTGAGTCAGACACACATCTCGCAATGGGTTTAATTCAACCATCGCATTTTGAGTTCGTGACTCTTTCCTTGTTATTCAGTCAAAGAACTTGGAATCGATTTAAATGAAACATCGTATCTTCTGCTAACGAACTCTTCCTTGGAATTTTGTCACACAACTTGGAATGGGTTTAATTCGAATATCGTATTTTCAATTGGCGATCTTTGCTTTTGATGTCGAGAATGGCAAAATAATAAGCATGCCAGAGGTGTTGCCGTTACGAAATACAAATTATGTTCATGTCATTATAGCGCGCGAATAATGATTCAAAGTGTCAGGCGTTATCATATTAATCATAAACATTATGTTATTGATTGATACTGTGGCAAATAATTGCAAGTAAGAAGTCATAGAGTAAAGGTGCCTAATTACGTGATACCCCTAATCCCGTGATAAAATTTCAATTGACTGCTATGGAGTTGTGGTGTCTGAATTTTAAGGTTTTGAAATACCTAACAGATGCAGTAGATGACTTCTTTTCAATTCTATTGACTACCCGCCTTTTGAATAGAAGCAGACGACTGCAGAAGCTTTTGTTCAGTGAAAGGTGGTTGCCAGTAAGTTTTTCTTTCTCTTGTGACCACTTCTGAAGAAACATTTTATATTTGAGGTAAGAATTAATATAGCATTATAAAAATGATATATTACTGTAGATTATAGTCAGCTGAATCAATGTGTATGATTAATTATTTAAACATTGTGAGACAATAACAATGCTACAGGAGCTTTCCCATTTTCGGATTTATTTTCATATTTCTCCTTCCTGGCTCACTCGACCAGTGATGCCAACGCTAAATTGTGAAAATTAATGTCTATGAAAGAAAATAGTTCGTGGAAATAATAATAGAAATAAGTTACAGAAAACATCAATTTATAGGGTAAGGTTGCTATCAATGGGCCACTTAAAAGAAATCTTATATAATATCCTCGGATAAAGTAATATTTATTTCCTTTTTCAAGCAAACTTAAATATTATCTTCTGTATTTCACTACGCTACAAATAGAAGTTATAAGTATTCGATGCTAATGAAATATTTGGAAAATAAAAATAAGCATCATCGGCCCAATGAAGGAGACCTTCGTTGGCCCAGGTAGTTTCCATGAATGGACTGCAGAATAATATTGTTAAATAACAACCCACATCTAACTAAATGCAATACACAATATCTTCGGCATTAATATGAGTAGTGTATTGGCATGTGGAATAACAGAACATGTATTCGAACGCAAGCATGACAACTAGGGCACTTATAAAATCTTCAGATATTTCATTAACACAAGAAAACGAAATACATCATTGTTAGTTTGTAATCAGGCTAAGACCTCCAGCATTTCTATCTCAAATTATTAACGATTTTACAGAAATAAAAAAAAAATACACTTTAGGCCCTAGTTGTTCTACAGTGTAATTAAACAGAACTAAAACTAAACCCAAGTTTATGGTCTAATCAAACAAAACAACAATTTATATACACTGAGAACAAAACATATCAAGACAATTGAAGTATTAGACTATAAATACCATTACTTATTGTTAAGCCAATTTAAACTCTATCCTTCTTCTCTCTTTGGCTGACCAAATAAAAAACTGAGATAAAACAAAACCTTTTTAAAATGTTGTCAAACTTTAGTCACAGTTTTCACAATAGAATACTTTGGCTCCTTTTGTAACACCAGCACAATTCACATGAACCCACTCGTTACATGACAGACAGTGAATCATATCTTCTCTTATGTCATTGCAACAGACGCCATAACACCACGACTCCTTGTTAGAATTACACCGCGTTGAACCATTTGAAGAAAACGAGAGTTTGGTTTGAGCTGACTTCTCCGGTGCAGAATTTTCAAGACGTCTCCCTTTAGTTGTTTGCTTTCTACCTCTTCCAGTCTCTGATTGTACGGACTACTCGTGATGACTATCATTTTCTGAGCTTTATTTGCACTTCTTCCGAGAGAAATTTTGTTTGGTATAGGAGAAGATTTCACCCAAGGAAATATGCAATTTTGGTGCCAATGTTGCTGCATCAGTTGGAAGAGATTCTAAACTATCTTGACTTCCAGATGCTATTGCTCCTTTTTCTGGATTCACGGTATTAGGCCTATTTGGTTCTGGAATTTCCTCAATGACAGGTTCAATTGTAGAAGCTTCAATAACGGGAATATCATCTGTTTCAAACTGCATCGCTGCCACAAAATGACAATCTCGGAACACATCCCTGTTGACTGGTCAGACTTCTGTTTTTGGAAATCCATTCACTGCAGTCCCTACTGTTGCCTCCAGTCCATACGCTTTACCAAATAGTCGTGGTATATGAAATTGGGTAACAACTTCAGGTTTGCTCACTCAAATTCTTAAGAAACGACACGTCCAGTGGCTGCAACCTAAGAGTAGTGTGCTCTGGAAGTGCCAGCGTGATGACTCCATTCTCTCGAGCAATATCTAGAGCATCGAGATTTCTGGTGTGAGTTCAATGTCCATTGAGAAGAAGCAAGACTTCTCTTTCGTTTGAAGGACGGACAGTGTCGATGAAATGCCTTAACCACCAAAGATTTGTTAATGTATCCACTTTCAGGAATACAAGCAACAATTGTTCCCGGTGGAGCTCCATCTTGTAACCCCTTCGCAGAACGCGAAAGTTTGTAGATGATCAGTGGTGGAACATACTGACACGCAACACTTGTGCAGCAAACTGGAGTAGTAGAGAAACCTCTTTCTCCATTGGCAGTCGAATCTACTGCTCATTTACCTTTGAAGGCAAGCACCTTTCTAGGTTTCATTTACACAATTGATAAACCTGTCTCATCAACGTTGAATACTCGCGTTGAATCGAGCTGGTTTTCGTCAACAATTTTCTGCAAGGTGTCAAAAAAGTGACTTACGTTTTCTTTATTAAACCCCTTAGCTCGAGCAAAAGAGGTCGACTCTGGTTGACGCAAGATAAGTTCGGGATGTCTCCTCATATAGGTATGTACTGTACAATACCATTTTTTCCAGCGATTCTCATCTAGGAAAGAAAACATACATATTTATAATATATGCATGTACGAGTATAACTAATCATTCATTTACATTATACAGGTAGCACGGCTCTTTGTTAACTAATTCGAAACAGTAGTTACGAAAGTGCTCGCGGGTACGGTTTCCATCATTGGGCCACTAGCCCATTCATAGCAACTCGGAGTGGCTCATTGAAGGCAACTAGCACTGCATCGTTTAGCATGACCCTGTCTCCGTTCACAGTAACTAAATTTATAATACAAATATGACTAATTAGCGAGAATTCATAGTACTTTCAGACACTGTCTGTAGAAATTTATACAGGATGAATATTTGACAGAAATGCTTCCTTCATTACATTAGTAAATTAAAAGAAAAAAGTGAAAATCTTACCTTCTCTCACTGGTACTTTGTGTCTGCGTCGAGCAACTCACAACTATTATGGCGACACTTTGACAACCCGAAGTACACTAAACAGCCACCAGAGTGTACCTATTGTGAATACCTATGGAGAAATCGAGCCGGCCCATCGAAGGAGCTGGCCCATTGATAGCAACCTTACCCTATTTATAATAAAATAATAGGGGATATATTTTAATTTAATTCCTGCTGTTGTTAGGAATATAAACAATGAGAAATAATTGTGTTATAATTCAATTTATTCAAATTTAATTTTATATTGAATTTAACTTTCAGTTTATTTTGTTTATAATATATTAATATGAAATATGTATTCCTGTAGTTACACAAGTATTTTCTATGAAATTTGTCAATTAGGCGCTTTTTCTATGTTGTAATTTCTTGCTTAATACATATTAAAACAATATACCATGACTTTAAAGTGCTTTTCCCAATACACGTTTGTTTTCTGAGCAGTTAATGAGGATTATTTTAGTATCACGGAATTAGGAAACCACTATCAAGGAATTTGGATTCCTGTCACGGATTTAGGAGCCACTGTATAACAATGAAGAATCATATATTATATACCAAACTCGTGAAACTGTTGACACTGAATGTTGTAAAAATTGTAGCTAAAGTTCCAAATAACGTCATTTAGGTGTTATTTGAAAATTTTTATTACAATTTTCGCATAAATATAGACTTTATTAAATATGTCATTGAATTAGACAACTTTACCCTACAGGTAGTGGGGATTCTGGGCATGCTGTGTCAATAACATGATGCATTTATACTGAAAATAGTGACATTACATTGTACTCGTAACTGTAACAGCGCAATTCCATTGAAATGTTATTGTCTACACATTGGCCCTATGTACCTTTCAACACCATTATATTTCTTTCCTTTTTTTCTTCTGAGAAATTAAGAAAGTTTTAATACTTCCATCCGAGATATGTAGACCTATGACTTTTTATGTCTATTTTATTTATTGCGTTCTCGTCGTTTTTTTAATTTTTTTTTATTTCAATGCACTGTTTTTTTCTTTGCACTTGTTGAATCTCCTTTCTGGATTTTGTAAGCTAGTGCCCATAGGGGAGGGGTAATTATTTCGGATTACATACGAGACATGCAAAATGGAGGCGGTATGGCATAGTTGCGCCCCGTGGTCAATTGGGAGGCCTAGGCATGGCATAGTTGCGCCCGAAGAAATCAGGTAGCACAATGGACATGGCATAGTTGCACCCCGATGGGCATAGTACACACGAAAGTGATTGTCATAAAATAAATAAATTACTTAAAAATATTATAGTGGTAGCTGCATTGAAATCAGGTAGACCTAGCATATGATCAATTTTGCTATTTAAAATAACACTTTTTTATCGATCACACACAATAAATTAACTGCATTTTTTGTTTGTACACCGATATTTTAACCCTATGGTATAGGGTTTCGAAAATCGAAACTTAGAATCATTGTGAATTATTAACTCTTTACCCTTTTCACTAAATGTAACATTCATTTTAAATTAACCTCACTATACGTCACAAACGGTGTGAAAATCACTAATAAAATGTCAAGACTGCTAAGGCCCCATATTACAATGGCTCACTTATTTGAACATGTCAGTTAATAAAGTACTGCCAACTTCATGGTGTTTATTTTAACGGTATGCTATTGATAATCACTGCATAAACAGTAGAAAAACAACCCCTCATTTAGATCAACAGTAGAAAAACAGTTAATAAAGTACTGCCAATTTTATGGTGTTCATTTTAACGGTTCGATAATGAATATTAAATTGAATAAGAAATCAATAAGGTTGGTTGATTACGAGGCTCGAGTTCCCGTAATGCCTTTTTCTATGCCTATTTCATCGGGGCGCAACTATGCCATGCCCTTTTCTCTACCTGATGGGAACGGGGCGCAACTATGCCATGCCCTTTTCTCTACTTGATGGGAACGGGGCGCAACTATGCCCACAAACAGGGATTCTTTCTTATCTGCTGCATCTTACCTGACCGTGGGGCGCAACCATGCCCTGCCCAATGGAGGAACTTCCTTGGTAAGTGATCAGCTCGACGTAGGTATCCCATACTAGAGTCAACACGGATACATTTACAGACAACGAACAGACCTTGGGGTAGATGGAAAGTACATATCAATCCGGCATTCGCCTTTGCGAATGCGGAAGACCACGAAAAAAACCGATGTCTCGGTATTTGAACCCATGCGTCGCAAATGCGAGTTCGAGACAGTACCACCACAGTCTAGTATATACAGTCACGAAGCTCAATACGTAGTAAATATGCATCCATAGATAGTTGCTAACCACTAGGATCGCTACTATCGCTTCATTACAGACAATGCGAAATAATACCGGTATAGTCTATTGTTTCTAGCACCCTCACAACTCAAGCTTCGTCTATACTAGACTGTGGTACCACCTCCACCATCCCGCTCCGTACATTGTTGCATTGTAGGAGGAAATATTCGCCCGCGGACATAAAAGTAAGAAAGTTACGTAAAACGACTGAAAAATCTTAATCATTCAATGATAACAAGAGACTGCATTACAAATATTTAAGCTTATGTGAGAATTTGGACACTAATTTTAACACTAAAGTTCTAAATTATTGTAAAGTTTGGGATTTACACAGTATAAGTGACCTACCTGAGCTCCTCTTTTGAACTGTCTATTGAGCAGTTCTGCATATGACTTAGACCACTTATCCTCATTTCTCTCATTATACAAGATGTCACTCTGGTACTGTAATTAGCTTACAGTAATAGTCAATAAAGAAATAAATAAATAATTAAGTGAATAAATATAAAATTATGAAGGTAATAAATTATTTCAGTTAAGAGACAGTCCATACTGGAAACTCAATGCAAATGACCAGGTTTCGATAGTTGCAAGTGTATTTGTTTGTTTGTGTCTGTTTGTTTCTTTCAAACTACAAATAACTATATATAACTACAATTCCCATTGTAGAAGACGGTAGAAAAATATTAGAAACACTAGGAATGGAGGGAGTGAGATTAGGTTTGATATCGGTTGAAATAAAAACCGAAAGCTCTAAACTAAACTATGGTGTAAACCAGTGGTTCCCAACCTTTTTTGACTGACGACACACTTTACTGAACGCCCACGATATTGCGACACACTTATTTGATTTTATTCATAATAATAATAATAAAAATAATAATAATAATAATAATAATAATAATAATAATAATAATAATAATAATAATAATAATAATAATAATAATAATAATAAGACTTTCAAGAGCTGAGCGGAATTCAAAGAAAATTATATTAAAAAACATAGTTACGGTACTCACACATATTTCCGTTCCATGGTGGAAAATGCAACAAAAAATGCGCTGGAACGGCGTTCGGGCAGAAAAAAAGCATTGATAACAACTTCTATGTAGTGTTGTAGATAGGTCGATGTTAACACGCAATCGAAAATTCTAAAAGAACAAGCAGTAACTTGAGTGGCATTAGGAAAAAAACAGAGGTATGTGTCAAAAATCCCAACCTATCTATGCTGGATGTCCGATCAAAGATTATAGTTTTTGAAAACTCGCCGATTTAAATTAATGTGACGTCTGCGCTTTGTGGGTTGCACAGAGTTTTCTATACGAGGCCTTATGGTTGAAAAACTGAACTGAGCATTGTTACAGGTGTTCATGTTCATTGGTAAAGTCTGTCTCAAAAGAAAATGTACCATATCAAAGACTTCGTTGCAAATAAAAAATGCGTTGTAAAGAGACTTTATGGATGGCATAAAATTTATTTTTCTAATCCAAAATTTTGCGACACACTCCATGGAGCTTCGCGACACACTGGTTGGGAACCCCTAGTGTAAACGATGATAAGACTTTAAGGAAAGAGAGATAGAGTTTTAGTCCGGACAGATTTCGTAAAATCTGCAGTGTTGAAACTGAATGATAGGTTTCTCTAATTTCATTCTAGTCTACCATTGCTTCATTGTAGACGAATTCCTCATCAAATCTCGTTAGTTCTTTCATTTTGACAATTATTTATTTAAAAATGGATTCGATAATGATGCTGTAATAGAATAAACCTCAATTCTCTGAGAATATCACTTCACGCCATTTTTTTCACCAAAGGTCATATAATATTCCGAAGATCGATCTTGTAAAAACAGATTATTTTAACTATGACAGAGTGTAGATTCTTTAAAAGATCTCGAATAGAAAATTTCATTATAATATTACCTAAGTTCCTTCAATGAAACATCGTCCTTAGGAGAGTGGGATGAGTGGCCGTCATCCTTGGAGCTCATATAGACATTCCATCAATTCCGAGATCCCTTGCATGAATGCTACAACGTGCGCATCTTTTCCTCCAGAGTTGCTCTCTGACCAACAAACGTTTTCATACAGTTGCGTCCGCCTTTTTATAAAACTAATCCAAATTTACTCAGAAAAACGGCGGTAATCACAGTGAGACAAGTGTTCTACAGGTGTGGAGCCAATTGGCGTATCTTTTAAGTTATTTTCCTTCTCTCTTCCTCTTTTATCCTTTATCTTCTGAGTTGCCTCTCACTTATGAAACGCACATGAAACATGTTCTCTAGCACGACATCTCTGTTAAGTAGCATAGAATACGCTTTATAAGTAGAGGTATTTTTCGCGTAATTCGTTCCGGTTTAATGAGATTGAAGAAGAGTTGCATTCTTGGTGTGGAAAAAAAAGGGCTGACTACCTCAAGTATCAACGCACGTAGCTAAACATTTCAAGTAATTTTTAATATCTCAAGTAGGTCACGCTTTGGAGCGAGCACGACCACATGCTTGTGAATCCTGCTCTCCTGCCCGGGCTTCTTTTCATCACACTAACAAGGAAGAAATGAACTTCCAAAGAGCTTCCCATTTGCAGTAATTGCACTAAAATCATGACTAATAACTGGTTCGAGAAGCCATATGTTAGCATCTTGAAACTTGCTTGCTATACAAATTGGAACTTTCAAAAACCTGACAGTTCAGTGTCAGTTATGCAACAGTTTTATTATTTGCCTTCATTACATAGTTACAAATACTTCGGCAGAGGAGATTATATTTATGCTCGGAAAATTTATTAATTCTAAATTGCATGTTGCACAGATTTTCCTGATATGTTGCGAGATACTCATTATATTTATTCCAAATTAAATAATTACTACATATATTTTTATTTGAATGTTCTGTCCACCATAATTGAATGGTGAATTGCAGAAACCGCACATGTCCATTTACCATTTGAGTAAAATTTTCCGGTGGCACAAAAAAACTTATTATCTTCAAAAGTGTTTGGTATTTTGAAATTACTATTTTTTTCAACACAGCATAATAATAAGTTAGTTGAAGTGTTTGACATACATGATCTTGAATATCTTTCTTCTGTAATTTCTGGAAAAAAATCTGAATTACCTGGGCATGCGGGGTTTCTGCATTACATGACTGGTAATAATCATTTTATTTTTTTAAAACAATTTCTAGGTGAAAAAGACGGAGAAATATTTTCTTATCTTCTAAACCACTTTAAATGTAGAGGAAGTCTTACAAATATGGAATACCATTTTGTTTTTTCGTTTTAAAAGCTACATGTTTAGAATACTGAACGTAAAGCATCGTCTTTTTTATTGCTGACTGTCCCTGTGAATGGTACACAGGACTTAGAAGTTCGTAAGATGTTGTAAAATGTATGAAAAAAAAAATAAATAATTCCCTTAAAATCTAACATATTCTTTAATAAAAATGGAGGTACAAATATGGAATACTATTAAGAAATTACAAGATTAACAAAATTTCAAAGTCAAAATGGCCTCTAATAAGAAAAGCTGTTACAAAGCAATTGGAATTTGGCAATATTCCTATATGCTATAATCACAGATGTAACATCCCTTTTCGTATCCTGCGCAATCAATGTGCGTCCACATATTACACATTTTGCACATAACCCATTCCTCTTCCCTTCATCACTAGAAAACTTTATTCGCAGAACAAGCATTCAGGATCTTCATTGAAATGTGTTTTCCCAACCGTAATACTGAATCCAGATGAATCGTCTCTCACATCTTTTTTCGAACTTGTTTTATGGCTTCTTGCATTGCCTTTTCATTCCACTGTTTTTTAAGTTTATTGGAAGGTTAGGTTTTCTCTCCTCCCGAAGCTGCTGACTCTCTCGACCGGCCTCCGTGGATTGTAGTTCAGCGATGTTGGATGGCTTCTGCAATGGCACCAGAGGCGGACCTACTCGGGGGAGGAGTTTGGCCTCTGACCGACAGGGGGGCCTTGGGGGAATTTGCCGAAGCAGGAATGGTATATGATTCTGTCGGCAGTAGGGACCGGTCATTAAGGGAGTCATGTGGTTAGGGCGGTGCGCGTAGGGGATCTGTGGAATGCAATTCATTCTATATCGAGGGTTACCGCAATAGAGCTCAATAGGTAGCAGTGCTGGGCCGTCCGTGCCCCCCTTATTTAAATTCCATTCCATTCATCCTACAGGTGCAATCACTAGTAACGAAACAGAAAATCAGAGTATAGTTAATATGGAATATCAATTAGTATTTCACATTTGAGGCTGTAGCCAGAAAAAGAGCCCATAAATAAAAATTATGTTTCGAGAAAATATTTATTGAAATATTTATTTTTATGTAATTGCGATTTGAATGCACTTTTATCAAAATAATAATTTGCATACTGTTACAATAATATTTATCTACTAGTTTTTGTGAATTAATGCATTCAGACTTTAATAGTGTTATAAAATTTATTTAATATATATGTTGTATTGAAGCATTTTATAGGCACTTTTCCACAGAAAAAGTTTATTTGATCGAAATACTTTCAATATGATTATATTTTAGCAGAAATTAAACATCAGCATTGAACAGTGTACATTAGAGTGGTTTACAAGTTCATAATCATTTTAGTGAAATTATATTTCTTATATATATCTCATAGTTACGTCATAAATTACCGAATACATAAAAATCAAGAATATCTGTTGAATACAGAATATTAATCTAGAATGGATTCACACTCACTTAAAAGTTTATCTTCAAAGTGCCTCATTTGTGACACACTGATGCTGTAAGTCATAATCTCAAAACATATAATTTAAAAAAATAAATGAATTAAACATACATTGCTACAACGCAGATATTTTTTCTTCAAGAATATTATATCATTAATATTTTTAACATTGAAAACAACAATGCATATTTAAGAAAAGAACTTACGGTCAAAATTTTCAATTTCCTCGAAAACACAATAATGATAAGTAAACGTTTCAACAGTTCAGTTTCTAATTGCAAACTGACATGTTCCCGCGAAAGAGAGCATCAGTGTGCAGTAATTTGAAAGACTTTCGCTAGAGTATAACACGTTTTAGGTAGTATATCACACTATTTCATATTTCTATCCCTATTTCATATTTTCAACACTTCCTCTATATTTCAGACAAAAAAAAAATGGAAAAAGTACACAGCATACAAAATGGAAAATTATATCATTGATATATACAATTCTTGAAGTTCCTCTAAACTAGTACAAAAAAAGGCAAAGGAAAGTAAACTGCAATTGGTTTCTAAAAAAATCCACATGTCCTGGACTTGTGATCCTGCAATTCACAGTAACTTATTGTCACAGTGAAATACACACCGAGCACTGGACATGTGAGGTTCTACACTACTTGAATGGCCTATGTATGAATATTACAACCATATGAAAAACTGAATTTGAGAAAAAGTTTGACTTACAGGGTTTGTTCAATTCACTATTCAATTATTGTATATACCTAAGTTTGTGGTGGCATTTTGGATATCAAATGTCTACAGTGTTAACAAACCATATCTTTGGCAGAAGTTATAAATGTTAATATTTTTGTGTAAAATAAAATCATTTTCATTTCTATTACTTTTTATATACTTTTTATAAATTACAGCTATTGTCATAATTTTATGCCATCGTAGCATTATAAATAGGTTGTTACATCCAACATCGTTCGTAATCGGCTTATTATGACACGCTTGTCAATAATAGCAATGACGTATTCGCTATAACATAATACCGGAACGCTTGGGTCGGGAAGCATGCAACTCGTCTGACTCTTGCTTACCGCTTCTACGTGCCGTGCAATAAGAAATGAAACGCAGGACACAATGTAACATAACATTTATTTCCTACCTTTAACAATTTTGTATCACTTTTGTAATATCACATAAAACAGCTTTGTGGTTCAGAGAAACTATATTAACAAAATAAAGGAACATTTGTAACGTAAAATTTGATACTTAACCTATAACTAGAGTTTGTAATAACTTCAAGGTGATCCGGAGTTGCGATCGGGCGCGGGTTCGATTCCAGTTTGGGCTGATTACCTGGTTGGGTTTATTCCGAGGTTTTCCCCAACCGTAAGGCAAATGTCAGGTAATCTATGGTGAATCCTCGGCCTCATCTCTCTATCACCAATTCCATCGACGCTACATAACTTCGTAGTTGATAGCGTCGTTTAATAACCAAGTAAAAAAAAATACATGCAGGGTCATCCATTTCTCTTTATTTAGTGCCAATGCCAGACGCAACTGATCGATACGATATATGAAGACTTTCTCATCCATGGATAATTTGTAATTTATTTCATACAATTTATAATGCTAAGATGCCATAAAGTGTTGTATCCAACTCGTGGATTATCTTATTATGACACTCGTGAAAATTGTCGCACGAACGATAGTAAGTGCGACAAATATTCACTCATGCCATAATAATCAAGATTAGTGCATAAATAACTATTATATTAGACCTTTGTCATGTTATAAATTTTCCAGTTGTCTATATAACTTTGTTCATGTGACAGCTGAATAATGAGGGAAGCTGTTGTAAGTAAATAAATAAATAAATAAATAAATATAGAAATAAATTGTGATTATCTCTCAATAAGAATTCCCATTATAATTTAAGAAACCCAGCGTAGTTTTAGCGAATGTCTCTGTGTTTCTCATACTCCTATTTCGTGTTTTGCATTCCATAAAATCTTATTTGTAAATGAATTTATATTGATACAATAGACCTACATAACAGGTGCAGGCAAATTATTTGCGTTCTCTCAAAGGAGAAATTAAATAAAGTGAACAGTAATGAAAAGAAAGTCTTCTCCGAATACTACAAGAAGTGATTTCAAGAAAATTACGTAAATGTAAATAACGAAAATAAATAGGGAACTTTCAAGCTAAAGAGGTAAAACTCAATCCTTGAAAGACAGAAACAGCAGAAGGAAAATAAACAAGCGGAAGAGGCACAGAAGGAAGAGGATTGAAGATGGAGAAGACTAAGGAAAGAAAAGTGCATAAAGAAGGGTAATTAGGAAAGGAACAGACAGGAATGGAACGAAAGAGGTAAGAAAATAGAAGAGGTGCCGACAAGAAAATTTTAACTTTGTGATTTCACAAATTCGTGGAAATTATTTTGACTGTATTGAAGAACATCGCTTACTTCTTCATCTTTAAATGATTTTTAAACCACTGAACTACTTCTTATATCAATACTGAGTAAAATATTTGGCTATGAGAACACATTTCTTCACACCTATATTCAAATTTATTGTACACTTCCCTCAGAAAGTCTTTGATTATGTTTCAATATTCAGCCATTCTCTGCAATATTTTCGACGTTCATACATACTTAATTCCTCTGAATTTATTAAAATTGTTGTTAGGACTTCAGTATTGGTCTAGAAGTATGATTGAGTGGTTTAAAATATCAACAGACTTTTTATTTACTTGCACTAGCTGGTATTTAATCTCTTTGTTATAAAACTGCCTTGATCGAGATGAAGGTTGGGTTTAGGCTTGTTTTGAAGAGAGACAAGAATCGCAAGGCATCAAGGCATGTTGTATAACATTAACCGATGAGAATTAATTCAACACACTATAATAAGTGGATGCAATTATTTTTACTCTACGTATGGCACGTCATGTATTGTCGGTCTCTATCATCACGGCATGGCGCGTCATCAGGTTGCGGATAGAGGAGACGGCCTCCAGATATGGAGGGTAGCTGCAAATATATTGCATAAGCAGTCGCGGACAGCCGATGAGGGTTGGTCCTCCAGCTTGGGGGATGGGCGAAGGGCTAACAACCCATCACCGTAAAAAAGCTTGTTACGAAACCCCAAAATAGAAGGCTGGCGGGAAAAAGATCTTTGGGGAGG
Source organism: Periplaneta americana (assembly GCF_040183065.1). Classification (NCBI taxonomy): domain Eukaryota; kingdom Metazoa; phylum Arthropoda; class Insecta; order Blattodea; family Blattidae; genus Periplaneta; species Periplaneta americana. Next base: position 91,190,235 of record NC_091127.1, read on the forward strand.
CCGAGACGTAGATGGGAGGATAATATTAATATAGATTTGAGGGAGGTGGGATATGATGGCAGAGACTGGATTAATCTGGCTCAGTATAGGACAGTGATGTCAAAGCAAGTGCATTTTCTCACCTTGACGTTGTGCGCGGGCATGAAGAGCTAGGTATGGACGAAGGGATTATGTAGGCCTATATGAAAAATAAACCTGTTGGATTAAGAAGACAGTTGTGTACAAACTTCAAACGGAAAGTGAAATTTTATGTCGCTATTTTTATATGGCATCTTTCTGTTTGATATTATCTATTCTTACTTACTTATTGGCTTTTAAGGAACCCGGAGGTTCATTGCCGCCCTCACAAAAGCCCGCCATTGATCCCTATCCTCAGCAAGATTAATCCAGTCTCTACCATCATATCCCACCTACCTCAAATCCATTTTAATATTATCCTCCCATCTACGTCTCGGCCTCCCCAAAGATCTTTTTCCCGCCGGCCTCCCAACTAACACTCTATATGCATTTCTGGATTCGCCAATACGTGCTACATGCCCTGCCCATCTCAAGCGTCTGGATTTAATGTTCCTAATTATGTCAGGTGAAGAATACAATGCGTGCAGCTCTGCGTTGTGTAACTTTCTCCATTCTCCTGTAACTTCATCCCTCCTAGCTCCAAATATTTTCCTAAGAACCTTATTCTCAAACACCCTTAATCTCTGTTCCTCTCTCAAAGTGAGAGTCCAAGCTTCACAACCATATACAACAACCGGTAATATAACTGTTTTATAAATTCTAACTTTCAGATTTTTTGACAGCAGACTAGATGACAAAACCTTCTCAACCAAATAATAACAAGCATTTCCCATATTTATTCTGCGTTTAATTTCCTCCTGAGTGTCATTTATATTTGTTACTGTTGCTCCAAGATATTTGAATTTTTCCACCTCTTCGAAGGATAAATCTCCAATTTTTATATTTCCATTTCGTACAATATTCTGGTCACGAGACATAATCATATACTTAGACTTTTCGGGATTTACTTCCAACCCTATCGCTTTACTTGCTTCAAGTAGAATTTCCGTGTTTTCCCTAATCGTTTGTGGATTTTCTCCTAATGTATTCACGTCATCCGCATAGACAATTCCAAGCCCTCTGTGTTATCCTGAACTTTCCTAACGGCATATTCTAGAGCAAAGTTAAAAAGTAGAGGTGACAATGCATCTCCCTGCTTCAGCCCGCAGTGAATTGGAAAAGCATCAGATAGAAACTGGCCTATACGGACTCTGCTGTAAGTTTCACTAAGACTGATATTATCTATATTGTTTGTAAAACAAAAGTATTTTTACCAATTTCTTAATATTGCAGTTATGTTTTAAACGTTAATAACACAATAAAGATTTAAGAAGGGATATTCACATAAATTCCATAGTAGTTTAACTATACTGTACTAAGTGAATGAAACACATCATTCATAAAGAAAGTGATATCCCAAGGAAAGAGAATGAGTATGACAGGGCAAGTTGGAATTTATATTGATGGCATCTTTAGCCTTGTAAAAGTAATGAATAAACTAATCAAAACAATATTATAGTGCAAAGCAAAGTTATCTAGGTGCTGTATATGTTTTAAGTGTAACTAATATTCCATAACAAAACTCTTATCGCATTACGCTTTTTAAAGTGATATTGGTGCGCAACTTCCTATCATCAGAATATTAAATTATTTTCTCGAAATCTTCTGAAGCTATAGAGCTGACTTTTTTACTACACATCGGGAAATATCTTTTGTTTATGATGTAACAATAATTGCTTTCTTAATTAATTTCCTTACAAACATTTTCCATACAAATATTTTCAAAATTTGTAATGCACTATCTTCAGTTACAAGTATTTACGATATATTACAGTTACGAAAACATTGTTGCAGTACCTGTAAGGCTACTAACCAAACATATTTCATAATTTCACTTTTCTGTAAAAAACAAAAAGTAGAGAAAATATTCCTTTTGAATAAAAAGCAAACTTATGAAAAATGAGCATTAAAATTAAAACTTACGTTCTTATAATGTATTTATACTTCTTAGACAAATCTAAAAATTAATGTAGATACAGTTTTAATAAGTTCTCTCCCCTTTATCCATTGAATCAGTTCTGGCCATTCCTGCAAATAGCTAGACGAAGCAGCATATACTACCTCTTTCGTCTGTCTCTTTCCTTTCCGCTGTAAAGCGCTCAAGCTCTCCTGAGCTCTAAAGCGCGCGCTTACGCCTTTGGGCATCGGTTGACATGACTGTTATAGGGACAGATGGCGGGATTATGTGAGGGCGGCAAGCCATATGTAAGTAAATATATGCACGACACGGCTAGTCCACCGCTGTGGAGTAACGGTTAGCACGTCTGACAATAAAACGAGCGAGTTCGAGTTCAAATCCTGGTTGGAGCAAGTTACTTATTTGAAGTTTATTCCGAAGTTTTCCCTCAACCGAATGAAGCAGAATTGCGGGTAACGAAAGAAAATGAATAGTCCTGTAACTTAAAAAACTATTAAGGACATATCTGTTTAATGTAGTATTTTCCCAGTCTCATCCGATGTGTTCTTTCTCCATATTATTACTTTGCTACATTCCAATTTTCATAAATTGTTTTTATTTTTATTTATTTTATTTAAATTTAAATATACAGAAGAATATAATTTATAATTACAAACAAACAAGAGAAATAGAAATAAAATAATACAAACAATATAAAAAAGGAGATACAGTAGTATTAACAAAATCTGAGACCGAATGAGCAGCGCTCGTGTTCGGTCGCAGTTCAGATATAATATTAATAGGCCTATAAGAGAATATAAAATAAAATAAAATAGGAAATAGAATTAAAATTAGAATTACAGAAATTATATAATACAATATTAATATGAGAGAAATATAGAAAATAAATAATAATAATAATAATAATAATAAAAATAAATAAGCAAAATAAAATAGGAACTAAAATTTAAATTACAGCGGCAATGGAATTATATAATATAATATTAACACTAGAGAAGAATAATATCGCAAAAAATGGAATAGAATATAACATAGGTTGATTAATTCATACACATAAGCTATAAATTTATTTAATCAAATTGAAGATATTAACACGGTTCTAATTTTCTTGTTATATGTTAGTGGGTTACATGTTAGAAGTTCTGGGTGTAATTTAGTTAAAGCATTGTACAACCGAGGGCCAAAATTAATGCTGTGCTTTAGACCAGCAGATGTGAGACATTTAGGTTCTTCTAATGTTGAATTAATATTTCGTCTTGTGTCATAATAATGTGTCTGCAATACAAACTTATTACGATTTTTATGATAAAATTTTAACAGCGTATACTTATAAATTTGTTCAATATTAAACACATTAAATTCAGAATAAATTAATTTAGTTGGATAATCGAAACGTTTCTTCAAACAGATTTTAATTATTCGTTTTTGTAGTAAATTTAACGGACTAAGATTAATTTTTGTGCTTCCATCCCACACAATTATACCATATCGAATGATAGACTGAATAATGGCCAAATAAACATTCCGTAGAACTCTAATGGGTAAGTAGCATCGAAGATTAACGAATTTATAAATTGTTTTACGAAGCTTCTTACAAAGATAAGTAATGTGATGAGGCCATTTTAAATTCTGATCAATAAAGAAACCCAGATATTTGACATACGTGGCTCCTTTCAATGGTGGACATTTACAACTTTTGGGATCTAAACAATTTTCACTGTGTATTATTAGTCTATATTCATCGCTAAATTTTAAATTTTGAACACGGCAGCTGTTAACGAAAAAGGAACTAAAGTTGATTTAGATATATTTAAAGAAAGGAAGTTGGAATTAAGCCAATTTTTAACAATATTAGCACCTATATTAGCATTTCTATATGCTTCTTGCCAAGAAAAACCACTGAAAATAACTACTGTATCATCCGCATATGAATAAATAGATCCATTAAATTTTTCTAAATTTATATTTAGCAGATCATTAACATATATCAGAAATAAAATAGTCCCAAAATTGTTCCTTGCGGTACACCTTCAATTTTGGTCATTTGCCTTCTGTTACTAAAATATGATTGGAATAATTTTAAAACTATACCTCTAACTCCACTAGTATGTAGTTTGTCCAAAAGTAAATTATGATTGATAGTGTCAAAAGCTTTCCGTAGATCCAAGAAAATACCCAAACATTTATTTCCGATATCTAGTTCATTGATAATTTTTCCAGTAACATTAATAAGAGCATCATCAGTAGAAATATTATTGCGGAAAACAAACTGATTTTAGAGAGGGTTTTATGTTTTCCTAAATAATTTATTAATCTATTCTTTAAACATTTTTCAAGCAATTTGGAAAATGTTGGAAGTAAAGATATAGGTCTATAGTTATTTAACCCTTAAAAGCCTGAATTATTTTTCGTCAAGTTTTTCGTTTATTTCGTTATAGACTAATTAAATGGATGTGATTGAACACAACAATGCTTTTGTTTTCTATTCTTGAAGCGAATATGTGGAATTACAGGCCGTTACCATATGGTAACGCTAGGTCATTATGTTGCCAAACCTTAAAGAATGAGTTGTTGCCTTATAATGACATCTTCCAAGCAATTTATTGCACTTAACTGAACTTTAGCATACAAATAGTATATTCATCACTCATTCAGTGTTCTGCCCAAGGTCAGATCTTTCATTGCAAACCCAGCATTCTCCAATGTTTCCTATCTTCTGGCTTCCTGTTTGTCTTTTCATATGATCCATATATCTTCATGACGTCTGTCATCTGATATCTTCTTCTGCTTCGAACTCTTCACCATTCACTCCCGTTCACCATTCCTTCCAGTGCATCCATCAGTAGGCAGTATCTTCTCAGCCAGTGACCCAAACAATTCCTTTTCCTCTTCCTAATCAGTTTCAGCATCATTCTTTCTTCACCCACTCTTTCCAACACAGCTTCATTTCTTATTCTGTCTGTCCATTTCACATGTTCCATTCTTCTCTATTTCCACATTTCAAATGCTTCTATTCGTTTCTCTTCACTTCGTCGTAATGTCCATGTTTCTGCTCCATACAATGTCACACTCCACACAAAGCACTTCATTAGTCTCTTCCTTAGTTCTTAGATCGTCTGGTCCACCTGTTCTGTCGCTATTAACAAAAATAACCCCAGCTTCAATACTTAGTTTCCTTCCACATAGGTTGTCGAACATGCCACGCATCCTCTACATCAGCAGAGTTCTCGTCAGATACAAAATTGGGCTTTGGTGGCTCTATGTACTGTAGAATGCTCTAATTTTTCGTTTTCTAATTCCAAAAGTATCTCATGCACTTCCACGCACTGTTTGTAACATTCATTTTGTTACTTGTTCTTTCTTGCAACTCCTCCATCTTACTGTTAGTAGCAAGAGAGCACAAAGAATGAGTGACAACATATTAGCCTAGCGTTACCATATGGTAACGTAAGAAACAATGTATTATATCCACAACAATGTTACGGATTGTAAACTTGTGCTTGATGTACACGAATACTCAACCAACAATAAGTAAAATACCACAACAAACATTACAATCAAGTTCATCAAAGTAACAAATAAATGATCTTACTTCTTGTTGCTCTCCAAAATTGCTGCTGAGAAAGCAACATCTAAATCGCGCAGCTGCTCTTGCCCACCTTGTATAATAAATTTGCGATTTCATAATGTAATAAGAAAGAACCAATCATTTAGCTTGGATTCACAAAGAAAAATTCCAGTTTTATTAATTAAGGACGGGTATGAAGCAAGTTATATTGCTTTCTGCACTGCGTTACCATATGGTAACGCTAGGTTAAAATGGGTTAAATTATTTTTATCTCCAGATTTGTATATTGGAATTACTCTGGCACATTTCAAAACATCTGGGAATATACCTTGCACAAAACATAAGTTAAAAATATGAACCATGGGTTTTGATATATATTTGATAATAATTTTGAAAGTATTATTCTTAATTCCATCTATACCAGGAGCAACATTATTTTTTAATTTCTTAACCAAAATAATAATTTCATCTTCAGTTACAGGGAAAAGAAACATGGAGGAAGCTAAATGTTCATCTTGTGTCTCATTTTGTAGAGAAGAGTTAAAATTTGACGTATTAATGTTAGAAGTAACTTTGTGTCCTATCTCTGAAAAATAATTATTAAATTCGTTTGCAATCTCTTTTCTGCAATTTAATATTTCACCCTTATCTTTATTTAACTTCTTGATTGGCTGCTTATTTTGTAATTACATTTACATCTGTAGCTTCATTTATAACTTGCCAGAATTTTTTAGGTTCATTTTTGTATCTATCAAATTTGGATTCATAATATTTAATTTTCGTTTTACGAATGATAAGAGTTAACATATTTCTATATGCTCTGTAGTAATTTTTTAGTTGTACGTTACTTGGATTCTTTTTAACTTTTAAAGCAAGTTTGTCTCTTGTACGAATAGAATTAATAATGCCGGCCGTGATCCAGGGTTTTATTTTCTTGGATTTATTAGAAATTTTCTGATTACTGTTTATAATAGTATTTTTATCTATATACTTTATGATTAAATTGTAGAAAATTTGAAAACAGGCATTGGCATCACTGCAATTATAGACCGATTCCCAGGTTTCTTTTAGAAAATCTGTAATTAAATCAGGATAATTAATTTGTTGCATATTTTGTGATGAGAGAGTAACAGACGGCCTGGAATTGTATTCATTGTTAGACGTTCTTAATAAACTAAAAACAATATAATGATCGGTAATAGAACTAGATAGAATGCTAGGTATGAAGCTCCAATTATTTTGAGTTTTTAGAAATATATGGTCGAGGCATATGTAAATCTCTTCATACTGTTGGATTTCATAAAATAAGTTTCGCGTCATCCGGGACTGGAGGCCTTGCATTCGATATAGCTATGTTTGCCATGACATTCCTTATTTCGATCTTGAACCGTCTGGAAATCCGTTTAAAATTCCTTGGCCAGAATTCTGGACGGAATCCAGTCATGTGGACAATGGTGATACGGCCAAGTGGGTGATGCTCCATTTAAACTAATGAAAAGAATAAAAATCCGAAAGCGCCGTACGGATCCGTCCCGCTAAGTGAGTGACTACCTTAATTCTTAGCAGAGAATTTTAATGGGCTTTCCGTACTGTCCAAGATCCAAATAAAGAATGTCATGGCAAATATATCGATTTCAAGGCCTCCAATCGCGGTAATATTGAAGATATAATGAAATGGATGACGCGAAGCTTATCTGATTAAGTCCAACTGCATGAAGAGCTTTATAATTTGTGAAATTAGAATTATAGCATGTAATATGAAGAAAGGACATTTATGGGATGAGATTGGGAAAATACTAAATTAACTAGATATGTCCTTCGTAGTTTATTTAAATTACAGAGCTATTCATTTTATTTCCAGATTCAGTTCAGAATACTACAATGATATGATGCCCTCTAGCGGTAAATTACAACACTATTTGATGATTAATTCGGAAATGCGGACAAGCGAGCAATACTATAATAAAAATCTGAACGCAACGAACGAATTTTTTCCGGTAAATGAGCGTTTACCTGTATTCCTCTGTTCATACATGCAGTCAGTTCACAGTATAAGATCTTCCTTATACTGTGGCCAGTTTGCAGCATGTTGGAAACACGTTTCTAGAGCACGTTTGTTGACCATGTAGGTATCCAGGATTTGAAAGATAATCACAAACTAGTTGATTGAGCAAAACTTGAATTATAACTCATGGCATAATGCGACAATTAGATTTACAAATATATTTAACTGTTAAGATCTTAGTTCATGATCCATTATTCAGAGACATATTCATCTGCATTGATAGCCATCAATTTTAATATTTTTCATTTTTTTAACTCTACGAGTGGCTAAAGAAAAGGAGAATTTTCTACCTATTAACCCGATTGATCATGCAGATATACTACATTACAACCTAAACTTAAAAAAAAAAAAAAAAATGCACGCAAAGATCTTATGGATCCTAAGGACGGAGCTGGGGCAGGTGATACTTGTGAATTCTTTTCCTTCTATAAGAATATGGGGGGGAAATACTACAAATCCTGATGGAGAAGCTGAAATTACTTGTACAGTTCCCCTTAAAAAGAATGAGACGACTCTTGGTCGTCGGAAGTTAAAGTTCTACAGCGCGGTTCAATCGATATCGACGTAGCCAGGAAGACATCTGGTCGTACATGCGTAGGCCTATTTTCATCCTACTCCAAAGTGCACACCATTGCAAAATGTTATCAATTGTCTGTGTATTTCTGGCGTAGGTCTCTTTTTACGTCTTTGATCGTTTACCTTCAATGAAAAATTGAAATATACCGTGTAACACGTCAGTCATTCGACGAAGTGCAAACAAAATATTAATTTTGAAATGAAAAATGTAGACATATGGCAAAGACAGCAAGGAACATTGTAAGGACCACGACAAAGAAAACAAGGACCTCGACAAGGACAAAGATCAGGTCCATAGTTACAATAACCACAACAAACACCACGACAAGGATTATGCCACGACTTAGACCATCATAAGGATTAAAAGGACCAGGACCACGAAAAGGACTATTATAAAGACAACAAGGACCGCGATAAGGATCATGATAATATACTACGACAAGGAACACGACAAACACCAAGACAAGGATTACAATAAATACCACGACTTGGACCAAGATAAGGACAAGACAACGATAACAAATCCATATTAAGGAACATGATAAAAGCAGCAAGGAGAACGATAAGGACTATTACAATGCCAACAATGATCATAATACAGACAACATAGATCACGATAAGATGCATGTCAAAGACAACAAGGACCACGGCAAAATAATAAGGATCACGATAAGGACCATGACAAGGAAAACAAGAACCAATATAAGAAAAGCGATATGGATAAAGACAAGGGCCACGATAATAGCTTATTACGAATTAGACCACGATAAGAGAGTTAAACCGGAAGTAGAAAAAACTCGGTAATACCATTATTGAGTTCTTAGTATAATGGTTATCCCCATATACCAAGTTTTATGTCACTGAACCATAAGCTTCAAAAGTTATTTAGGTTGTGCGGGACTTTTAACTAATCCTGTATAATGAAAAAGGTTAATCTTAATACTACATTTTTATGTTGAAAAGAATTTATTTTACAGAGAAAAATAACAGAATACAAATACAATAGAAAGAATAATGCAGGTGGCCTTAGCTACATTCAATTTCAAGTTAAGAAAATAGTATATGTTCTTTAATTAATTCAATGAGTTCTAAATGATTTACGGACTCGAATAAAAAGAAATATCAAATGAAATAAATAAATTAGTACTATATATTGATAGTAAATATAGAACACATGAAACGCAGAATTTAATTTAAAAATGTTCAAGCAATATTTTATACTTTTTACGTTGCGTGCCATGTTCTCTCAATAGTTTCCTAACTTTCCTAACACACAAGCTTTCAGTTTCCTTTCTTTGTATCTTTCAATATCATAAATGTCTTCATGTAAACTTTCCCCTTGTTCATCACTTATTATTCTAAAGTTCATGGAAGAATATTTATAGGGTATAATGCTGCTCCTGTTGCAACCGCTGCCGCTACCGCTACCGCTACCCCTACCGATAACGATGATAATAATAATAATAATAATAATAATAATAATAATAATAATAATAATAATAATAATCTTAATATATAAAATTGAATGTATGTATGTTTGTATGTATGTATGTATGTTTTCTATACAAATCTACACGCTTTGACCGATATGTGCCAAAGTTTACACATTAAACTTCATAATCAGGGGAAGAACATAGGCTACATTAAAATTGTGCAATTGGAAATTAAATTAATTAAAAATGTATATTAATAATAAATCTGTAGCCGAAATTTTTCTGGTAATTTTCGATTTTCCAAAAATAATTGGTCCTAACATATATAATTAATCACCCTGAAACCGAAAATCGCTTTTTTGAAATTTTTGTTTGTATGTCTGTCTGTCTGACTGTCTGTATTTTTGTTACCTTTTCACGCAATAATGGCTGAACGGATTTCGATGAAAATTGGAATATAAATTAAGTTCGTTGTAACTTAGATTTTAGGCTATATGGCATTCAAAATACATTATTTAAAAGGGGGGTTATAAGAGGGCCTGAATTAAATAAATCGAAATATCTCGCTTATTATTGGTTTTTGTGAAAACTGTTACATAACAAACGTTTCTTTAAAACTAATTTCCGATAAGTTTTATTCCTTGAAACATTTTGATAGGACTGATATTTAATGAGATAAATGAGTTTTAAAATTAAAATAACTGCCATCTAAGGCCTTGTAATGAATTAAAAAACAAATGACTTCGTCTATAAGGGGCCTTGGACAGCAACAATCGAAAGCTATGAAAGATAGCCTACATAGAATGTGTCTGTGTTTGTATGAAGTAATATCGGAAGCTAAATTAACCGAGTTGTATAATTAATTATTATTTGACCATTGGAAAGTGTAGTTTCTCTAGATGGACATAATGCTATAATGTTATTACAGTAACTTCTGATATAATATAATATATTATAATATAATATAATATAATATAATATAATATAATATAATATAATATAATATGTAATATTATATAATATAATTTAAGTTATTTGAAGGGTTTACAACCATAGTGGGCCAAGCGCCATTTACTGAATACGTAGAAAACAAGGGTTAAAATTAAGTTATTACCATAATTCAATGGAAACCTATAACAAGTAAAATAAAATATACACATTAAATCTAAATGATGTCAATCTTCATTAAACTATGGTTGCATGTATTAAAAATTAAAAAACAGGTTAAAGGAATTGTCATTACACCAAATGAGTGTCTCTGAACCAAAATGATCGCATTTTAATTATTTTGATGCAATTTAAATTAAGTAACATATTAAACTATTTATCCTTCTATCAAACACGAATGTTCCCTGGATCAAACGTCCTATTTTAATTATGTAATTACTTTATATTTATTTCTAACGGGTGCAGCGGAGCGCACGGGTACGGCTAGTGTATAATATTAAAATGCAAAATCTTCTACAGTCAATTGTTCTTTATTATTGTCTTTTGTATTCAACATCGACTTTCACGAGGCCATGGAAATTATAACACGAAATTAAATTACATTGTTGGTGATGCATCATGAAGGCTAAAATCTAGAAGACAATTAATATTATACAGTAGTAGGGTCATTTGCAAAATTTGTATAACAAATGTACAATTGACAACGTCAAAATTAAAGTACTATTTAGTGCATATTCTGCATGTATTAATATAGTGCAATGTCTCTGCCATAGTGATCAGCCACTGTACACTCGCCTTGCTTTACAGCAGTCTCAACAAATATAAATGAATTTTTGATAGCACGACTAAATGTCAGGTGTGTTACAAGACAATGGATCTTTTATAGAAATAGAATTTCTTTATTTTTATATCAGATATTCTTTAAACAGTGCATAGGTTTTACAATAGTAACATGACTAAGTTCATATAAAAAATGAACGAATATTTTAAATATTGTGACAGCGACGTGAGATTCGAACTCACGACCAGCGTCCCGCAAGAAAGCAGATCGCGCGGAGCACGGAGGAATGGCCCGCGGCGAAGAGGGGAAAGGGCCAACGTGGCGAGAGAGTGGAGCGAGAGTGCGCGCGCATCTGGTGCTGGTAGAGAGGAGAGGGCTCTGGCTTTTTCTGGAGTGCCATCTCTAGAGACGCGTGGAACCTTCGAGGCTACGTCGCTGTGGTTATAAATTACGGACGCGAAGGAACGACAGAGTTTTCAGTTGATTAGTCAGCCAGTCAGTGAGAAAGTCAGTCTTGTGTACCGGAGTTCGACTCGAGTGTGCGTTCGCAACTGCGTCAGCATCTGAAGGCCTGAGTTCGAGTGCAGTGGACCGCAGTTGGAGGGACCTGAGTTCGAGTACAGTGAACTGTCTCTGAAGGTCTGTGGTTCGAGATACTGTGAACTCGAGTGACTGAGATAGAAGAACTGAGAACTGATAGTTCTGATTTGTAAATATTGCTTTGTAAATATTAGTTAAGATTAACAGTTCATTGTTGTTCGTAATAGTCCAAGTAAATTGTCATTGCCGTCAGTGGAGTGCTATAACGAATACTGTGATGAGTGAAAATTCTATTGTTGACGAGAGCGTTTAAGGTGAATTGTAGAAAGGAATTATTGTTGTGACGAATAAATTACATTGTTGTTACTAATAAAATTCACATTGGTGTCAGAATCGGGACATTATCGACTATGGAGAACCTACAGCAAATCCTGCAAGCCATCGCGGAAATGAAAGCTGAAATGAAAAACGACATAAGTGTAGTAAAAGCAGAAATGAAGAACGATATCAGTGAAGTAAAAGATAACATGAACGACATGAACAGGCACATCAGTGAGGTTAAGAACGACATAAGTGATGTGAAAACGGAGATGAAAAGTGACATAAGTGAAGTGAAAACGGATATGAAAGGCGACATAAGCGGAGTGAAAGACGACGTCACTACGCAAATTGAAAGCGTTTCGGCCCACGTAGATGGAATTGTCGCCATCGTAAAAGACGAACTCAAAGCCGATCTTGACAACCTAAACAAGAATTTTACAACTATAAACGAGACAGTAGCCGAATTGCGACAGGAGGTAGACCATTTCGACGGCAAAATCCGCGATCTCGAGTGTCGTCAAGAGCAGACGAGCGAGTTGCTGGACAAGACGAGTGAGGTGATGGACAAACACGCCGAGGAAAACAAGCACATACTCACGTTGATGGACCGACATGCTGAAGAAAACAAGCACATACTCACGTTGATGGACCGACATGCTGAAGAAAACAAGCACATCCTCGCGTTGGTGGATCGCCAGGCTAGAGAACAGAAACAGATAGTTGCCGAGGAAGTTCGACGTGCCATGCAAGAAGCGGCCACAGAGTTGAGGACTCCATATAGTGGCCCTACGGAACCATCGCCTTCAGCCAGACATTACAACGTCAAGACGCCGAAGTTCGACGGTACAACGTCTTGGGCGATATTCCGTCGCCAGTTCGAGGCCATCGCAGAGCACAATGGGTGGACGCCGGCAGAGAAAACTACTCAGCTGCTGGCCGCGCTTCAGGGACAGGCGTCGGAGATTCTTCACAGCTTTCCAGAAGACGGGACAGCCGCTGAGATAATGGCGGCCCTGGAGGGACGTTATGGTGACCATCAACTTGCTGCAGCATTTAGGACCCAACTAAAAACGAGGGTCCAACAGTCAGGCGAGTCCCTACAAGAATTCGCGATGGCGGTGGAACAACTGGCCCATAAGGCCCTCAGGGGCCTACCTAATGACTTCATCGCTGGAGAGGCGGCCTACACCTCCGGCAGCGGAGTTCGAGACCCGGAAATAAGACAACAGCTACTCTTGGCAGAGCATCGCACCATCAACGCAGCTCTGGCGGCGGCCCTAAGGATGGAGGCGGCCAAGTTGGCGGCGGGAGTCTCAACACCGCACTGGATCAGGAGCGTCACGGCGACGGATGCTGGGGGGCGCCAACCGAAGCCACCCGAGCGGCAGTCAACGGAGCGGCGGAGACGACGGGCGCCCACCTGCTGGTCCTGCGGCAGACCGGGACACCTGAGAAGGGACTGTCACCGATCCGGTCACAGGCAGGAGAGAGAGGTGGCCGACGTCGAGGAGCGCCAGCAGTCAACGGAGCGGCGGAGACGACGGGCGCCCACCTGCTGGTCCTGCGGCAGACCGGGACACCTGAGAAGGGACTGTGACCGATCCGGTACAGGCAGGAGAGAGAGGTGGCCGACGTCGAGGAGCGCCAACAGTCAACGGAGCGGCGGAGACGACGGGTGCCCACCTGCTGGTCCTGCGGTGAACCTGGACACCTGCGGAGGAGTTGCGACCGACCTGGCAACGGTCAGGAGAGAGAGGGGGCCGATGCTAGGAGGAGCACGTCGGCGCCATCATCACCGTCCCCTCGGCTCGTCCTGAAACCGGTCGACAGAAGGTGCGACGATGGGCTGATTGCTGAAGGACGGATAAGAGGCCGTCCATGCAGAGTACTGGTGGACACCGGGGCGATGCTCACTACCTGGGAGGACGCCGCTGCGCCAATACGAGCTACGGACTGCTTCAGGCGAGAGCTTGCCCATCCAGAGAGAGGTCTTCCTGGACCTGACCTTGGGGAAGAGGAAACTGGAGATGTGGGTGTTCGTCGCCAACATCACCGAGGACGTCGTCCTGGGACTCGACGCCATGCGGTTACTCGATGCGACGGTGGACGTCCGGCGCCGTATACTCCGTCTTGGTCGGGATGAAGTGTTCCTGATGGACGCCGAGGACCAACCCGTGGCCAGCGAGCTCTCCTTGGAGGGCCAAGGGGAAAAGCAAGATGGCGCCCACGCAGTACGAGTATCGCTGCCCAGCCAAGCCAAGGATGGGGTGGCGCCACCATAAGGAGGGAGCAGCCGGAGGACCCCAAACGTTGGACCGACTAGCAGCCTACCAAGGGACTGCCCGAGACGAGCAGTCCTAAGGAGGGAGCAATGTGACAGCGACGTGAGATTCGAACTCACGACCAGCGTCCCGCAAGAAAGCAGATCGCGCGGAGCACGGAGGAATGTTGCGCGGCGAAGAGGGGAAAGGGCCAACGCGGCGAGAGAGTGGAGCGAGAGTGCGCGCGCATCTGGTGCTGGTAGAGAGGAGAGGGCTCTGGCTTTTTCTGGAGTGCCATCTCTAGAGACGCGTGGAACCTTCGAGGCTACGTCGCTGTGGTTATAAACTACGGACGCGAAGGAACGACAGAGTTTTCAGTTGATTAGTCAGCCAGTCAGTGAGAAAGCCAGAGCAAGCAAGCCAGTCTTGTGTACCGGAGTTCGACTCGAGTGTGCGTTCGCAACTGCGTCAGCATCTGAAGGCCTGAGTTCGAGTGCAGTGGACCGCAGTTGGAGGGACTTGAGTTCGAGTACAGTGAACTGTCTCTGAAGGTCTGTGGTTCGAGATACTGTGAACTCGAGTGACTGAGATAGAAGAACTGAGAACTGATAGTTCTGATTTGTAAATAGTGCTTTGTAAATATTAGTTAAGATTAACAGTTCATTGTTGTTCGTAATAGTCCAAGTAAATTGTCATTGCCGTCAGTGGAGTGCTATAACGAATACTGTGTTGAGTGAAAATTCTATTGTTGACGAGAGCGTTTAAGGTGAATTGTAGAAATGAATTATTGTTGTGACGAATAAATTACATTGTTGTTACTAATAAAATTCACAATATCTTAATATCAGAGATGTTACCTAACATGAAGATAATAACTTCTTCAGTAACTAATAGAAAACCATTCTTTCAGTGACAATTATTTTAGTAGATTGCCCTTAAGACGAAGATATTTCAGCATTAGTTTCTTTAGTGATAGATAATTAGAAAAAATTAAGGCACTGTTTTGAATAATGTAACAGATATGACATGGAGTGACAGATCTGACAGGTAACAGACATGTCAAAGCAAACATAAGCATGTTCTAACCTAAAAACTGTGTGCTTAAAAATCTTCAAAATAGCAACTTAACTACTGCACACGTATACTATATGTCCTCTTGACCTAGACTTTACATATTGTTATTTGTGGAAAACACAACACAAACAGATCTGACAGAGTATAAATGCATGCTCAGACTAAAACCCAAAGCAAGAGTATGACACAAATACTCGCCAAATCAAAATGGATGAACAAGATGGCTCCCCTGGCTTTTGCTTAAATCTGTGGGATTTCCTTTTCAACTGTGTACCAATTGGAACAGACTGGTGTAACAGACCTGACTGATTTACTGGACTAGAGTAATTGTGCAATCATATTTAAGGAAATATAAACTCACACATAAATGAAGAAGTTTTAATAATACAAAATGTTTCTTTAATTTTTTTCTCAATTACATTATTAAACAAACCTTAATCTGGACATAATCATGCTCCATTTTAAATACTTCACTAGTATGACATGGCATTTTAGCTGTTACTATGTGAATTTTATTTTATTTTCTTGAAATCTTTCACACAAAGGAAATAATTCTTGTGACGTTTACTACATTAGTATTGAAACTACTCACTGTTAGGAATTTATAACTCTATCGTTATAAATGCAATAATGGGAAGGTTATGAATTGATGGACATCATTTGTTATAAAATTCTGTAAGTATATTCACGCAGTCCAGGACCATATTATGAATTTCTAGACGGAGTTGTACATAGTGAGCAGGTTGTGTTTATCCAACTGAATTTTTTGAAACCACAAGTATTGCTATTACATAATGGAATACTTAATATTGAATTACCAATAGTACTACTGCGAAAAATATTGACCCACCAAAATTATGTAATGGAACGAGAATTGGTGAGAAAAAACTCATGAAAAACGTAATAGAAGTGACAATTAATATTGTCAATATTAACTGTCAAAACGAAAGAAGATGTTTTTATCCCATGTATTGCTCACTAAAATGCCTTTCGATTTTAAGCAACTGCAATTTCAATGCGACTAGCATTTGTAATGGCCATTTATTAAAATGAAGCTCAAGAACAGTCGCTCAAAGTTGCAGACATTAACTTAAAAACTACGTGATTTTCACATTCTCAACTATATTTTATACACAGGAGTGAAAAAAAAAAACATTTTACACATATCAAAAAGCACTTGAATGATACTTTTGTCATGTTGCTAATGTAGTATGTGACTGTACGTAAGCCCACTGAAAAAAAAACACTAAGTTATATTAATTCTAAGATTTACGTATTGTTATTAATGTCAGAAAATTTATTACTGCGAAATTCTATCAGTATAACCACGTTACCAATGTAGTATGTTATGCGTTGTGGAAAAAACAATCTCTTAATGTCTAAAATACTGGCATACGTCTCTCAGAATATTAGTCTTTATGTGAAAAAAAGGACTTATTGCGAGTTTATATTGTATCTGTATTATGTGCATAAAAATAATATAATTAATATGTTCTGAATTTGTGAGATACAATTTCTCAAGTCATAATTAAAAAAAAACTGGGTATTGTATAAGCGGGCGTACAGCGATCAAGAGGTAAAAAAAAAATCTTCCAATATAAGTTAAATTATATTCGTATAGGCCTATATTGATTCCTTGATACGATCGATACAGAGAGAAATTTTGGCTCACGATGACACCCCAACGGGTTCAGACTGGGAACAAGGAAATTCCCTGTTCATCGTTAGCTGTCTCTGAAATTTAAGTGAAAGCATACATAACATTAAGTTACGTAAATGTATGTCAGCACAGCATAGATCAATGTACAGATCTTATCTCTGCTTCTGTGCAACGTCACATTTGTGGTGAGGAGGAAAGGAGACGGCAAAAAG
Organism: Periplaneta americana; assembly: GCF_040183065.1. Lineage (NCBI taxonomy): Eukaryota > Metazoa > Arthropoda > Insecta > Blattodea > Blattidae > Periplaneta > Periplaneta americana. The sequence goes on from NC_091127.1 coordinate 91,207,709, forward strand.
GTAATGATTTTTAACACGCTGACTCCCACGACTAAAATAAGCCATTTCAAATTGAACAGTCATTGACCGGAAGAGATAAAATGTAAGATCTGTAGAACAATGAGTTAACGTTAAGTGGGCGTAGGGGTGTGTATTTGTTTTGCTGAAATTCAAGGCAATGCTGGAGATGTGCTGCGGACAAGAAAGATTGGACGAGAGCTGTAGGAGAGGCCAGGGTACTTAATGGAGAATGAAAATCAAAGCAATGCCAACTCATTTAAAGTTTGTCTGGCTGTAGCCTGTATATATTTTCGTTTGGTTTTATTTTATTTATAGTTTAATTTTTCTATTAATTTATATGTGTTTCTGTTCTGATGATGTGAAAGAGACGATCTGATGGCCTTAACTACGCCAAAATAAATAAACAAACACGCACACTCACACACACACACACACACACACACACACACACACACACACACACACACACACACACACACATACAAATTTAAAAACATTTGAAACGCATGGCACGTGATGAAATGTTTTCTTTCGCTGCCTGTCCTACAGTTTTAAATTGAGTTAATCCTTTCACGTACTTGGCTAAGATGTTGAGACTATGTAAACATTTCATTATTATGGACGAGGAAATCTTAGTAAAGACAATTAGTTTTGGTTGTCTACAATTGAGTTTCTGAGATTTCCGAAAAGTCTAACAACCAGTTTAATTAAAAATAAGAAGCGAAAAGGAAAACCCGGGCAACGCCGGGTACTTTCAGCTAGTAATAATAATAATAATAATAATAATAATAATGATAACTTAATAATAATAATGTGCTTTTCCTATGATGGTATATGTTCTACTGTGCAATTTCACCGCTTTTTACTTCTGGTAGTCGATGACCATTGCTGAGAGATATCCTGATAACCTAGTTATGAGATATTTATACCTGTACAAAGCAATTTAAATTCTATATTGCAAAGTCTCATGGTCTCTACGTTTCTATTAAAATTAGTTTCTAATAAGAGAATATTGGACACAAATTCAGAATTAATGACAGCCAGAGGATAAAATCTATGAAAATAAAAATGATAATACATAATAATGTAATACTTTCATTAATATTATGTATTTTTGGAGGAAATTATATATTTGTAGAAAATATGGCAACACGAGTAATAATATATTCATATTTAGTTGATCCTTGGCATAATAAAAGCATTAGGTATTTTAATATAACATAACGATGAAATCTCCCTGATGTTGGATTATAACAAATGCATTTACAAAAAGATATTTACAATAAACAGAAATTAAATTCCTAAAAATAACAAAGAGTGGAAACTTATGGTCCATGTAATCGACATACTCTAGACTCAATTAGGCGTTATTTACAAATGAAGGTCTACACATTACAGGTGAAAAAGAGATGGATTCATCATTCACCAAAAATATATCAGCATGGCACATCACTTAAGAAAATACAGCAGAACCACAAGACACGAGACAAATGCAGCTGGTGTAGGACTGTAGGAGACAGATTAATAATTGTTCACTTTTCGCTCTGCCAGATTACTAACAAACTGAATACGCTACTGAAGAGGATAGAATTATTATTATTATTATTATTATTATTATTATTATTATTATTATTATTATTATTTTTCTCTGATTGAGGTTCTGGCTGATACATATGTTATCGGGCAGTACATCTTACTTGACGATGTGTATCAGAGGAAGAACAAATATATGAGTGGCAATCAAATGAAAACGGGTCAACATTCGTATATCTCACGGCGGGCAAGTTGGTACCACTGGAATTTGATTGCTGAACTGGCATCTGTTGACGACTCGCGAAAGAACAGTTACAGCCTCTGGTTATAAATTAGGTGTTCATTTATTGTATTGGAAGTGAGGTTAGAGATACGTGTGTTCGTCCAACATCACTAATGAAGGCAGATGAAGAGAAACAGCGAGGTGTAGTGAGATTTTTGACTGCTGAAGGAGTAGGAGGACGAGAAATCCATTGTCGCATGTCTGCTGCTTATAGTGAACACAGCATGTCATGTTCATGTGTACTGGAGACGTCCGAGAGGGACGCGTGTCACTGCAAGACGATGCTCGCCCAGGACAGGCTCATCGTGCCATCACTCCTTCTGTTATTGCTGAAGTTGTTGGTCTTATACAGGGAAATCAATGGATCACTCTGGAATAACTTGGTCGTTTGATAGGAATAAGTCACGGTTCCGTACATGTCATTGTGACGAAACACCTGCATTACTGAAAAATCTGCGCGCAATGGGTACCACATCAGTTGACGGAGGAACAAAAAACAAAGAGAATTGGTGCTTCACTGGGTCATTTGCAACGATATCACGAGGAAGAGTATGCATTTCTGTCCCATATTGTCACTGGGATCGAATCGTGGTGTCATCATTTTGAACCGGACAGCAAATGACAGAGCCAACAATGGAAACACATGGATTCTCCCCCACTGAAAAAGTCCAAAACAATACACTCAAGTCCCGGTAAAGTCATGTTGACATTCTTTTCAGACTCTAGGAGTCCACTGCTTGTTGAATTTCTCGAGCATGGGGTCACAATCATTGTACAATATTATTGCTATCGAACGGCGTTATCCTTCTTCGTGATAATGCCCACCCACATACTGGCAATTCCGTGAGGAATACGATTAAGAGACTTAGTTGGGAAAAGCTTCAACCTCCCCCCTCCCTACAGACCAGATCTCTTTCCATGCGATTTTCACTTTTTTGGAGAGTTGAAGAAAGACATTTCTGGAATTCGTTTTCCATCGGACGAAGATTGGATAAAGAACTAGTTCAGTAGACAGCCCGCAAGCTTTTTTAAGAATGGAATTGATTGTCTTTTCTCGTAGTGGGATAAATGTATAAACAGTTTTGAAGATTACTTTTGTAGTAATAAATGTTCTATTATACTCTTTGGCATCTGACCCGTTTCCAATTGACTGCCCCTCATACAACTTAAGTCTGATCAGTGAAATATGTTATTAGTCATCGATGTATGTAATGGTAGGAGAAAGGAACTGGCCACTCTACCCCATTATCTCTTGGCTGAGTAGTCTCACGAAATATACCTTATTGATGTCACTTATGAGGTTCCAACCAGTCTTCGGACGTTGACTAAACAACAACCGTTAATTACTTTTATTAAGCGTCAATGGATAGTTTCTATTCTTACGCTAATGATGCGGTGGTGATTTTCAGTAGTTTAACTTGAGAGGACACTATAAATATGCCAATACAGGTATAAATTTGATCAACAATGACTTTATGCTAATTTTCTATCTCTAAATATAACTAAAACTATTTTAGCGTCATTTTTCTTAACAGCTTCTGGATTGAATAAATTGAAATCACTTCCTCATTTGAAATTAAGTATCCACAACTCAATCTGTAGATACCCTATAACCTGTAAATATCTTTGCCTGAAAGAATTTGTAGATGTGAAATACCTGAGAATTACTGTTCATCAGCACATAAAATAGGTTGATCTAAATGAGGGGTTGGAAAGCAATGGTGGATTGTTAATGTTTAGGTGAGGGGTTTGGACTTTTTCCATTGCTTGTCGTCACAATCAAAAATTAAGACACAACGTTTCGAAGGGTGGTTCTCCCTTCGTCTTCAGGTGGAAGGAAGTAGGGAAGAGAAGAACCTGTTTTTGGGATCGTTACGTACAGCTATTCTGTATGACTGATCGTCGATTCCTCGAAAAATCGAAATCGAAAAATCGAAAGAGAATTGGTAGGAAAAATTTTAAAAGGTACGCAAAACGCGTCCTTGCAAGGGGTTGGGGGCTGTACACAACTAAATATGTGAGCTCCAAGCCTGTTGGCCACTAGTCTCACTCCGGGTTACGCTGCTCCACTAAAGGAAATCTAGAAAATTTTGAAGGGGAAGCCGAAATTGGACGTAACCTCTTAGGTACCACATACGCGAGGGGGACTGAGATTTGATCAAGTGATCACGGAACGGGAAGAGGAAGAGCTGGCTGGTGTTTGCCGTTAGGATGGCAAGATGCTGTCATCTGTTGTTCGATGACAAAGCATGTGAAGGCCGTCGGAAGAAGCGCCGTGAAATCTAAATCTGCAATTTGAGAGGTTCCGTGTCCTTTCAATTTGCGACTAATTGAGTGACCTCGTATATTTAATAGACAATTTATATGTTCTGAACTAGGGCATACGTCGTTTATAATAAAGGGGAATATATATGGGGAAGGGCATATAGGTCCGTGGCCCATTTCTTATAGGGCTCATCCCGATATTTGTCTTACGCCTGAGGAAAACCACGGAATACCTTAGGAAGGATGAGTTGTCTCATATAAGAGACTAGCCAATTTGCTATTATGTAGGAGGTGATTGTTGTCATGAGCCTTGTTGATTTGTCTCAATTTCGAGACCAGCCATTTGGCTATATGATGGCTCAATTGCGAAGAGGGGGGAGAGATGTAATTGTTAATTAATTTAGAGTTAATTAGGGAGATTCATGGGGATATGAGTGCAGGTCCGTGGCCCATTTCTTTTAGGGCTCATCCCGACATTTGTCTTAGCGCCTTAGGAAAACCACGGAAAAACCTTAGGCAGGATGAGTTGTCTCAATATCAGAGACTAGCCAGTTGGCTCTTAGGTTGAATGACTCTATGAATCGATGGATATATACTAGCCAATTGGCTCTATTAGATTTCCATCGATCAACAAAATTAGATACTGTTAGGGAGGGATTTTGTTTAGCCCAGTTAAGACAAGGTCATTTTACAGCGGTTGCACTATCCAAGGAGTCTCATGGAGTTGAGTCGTGGCTACCAATACCTGGGAGTAACGCCAGCCTCCCTGTCCTCCTGTCTCAATAGTATAGCTAATGGACCTGACTGGTGTCTACGCCGTAACCTAGGATCATACTGGCCGAGGCCAGATATGAGCGGGTTGGGGTTAGCACGAGCTTCCGCATACAGTTTCCTAGCCAGCAATGAATTCGTCAATGGTTGGCAACTCTAGTTCATCATGGAACTTTCTTCTCGAGGCGACTCGGGGGAGATGCGTAATGAGTCGAATCACCTGGTTTTGGACAACTTGGAGTTTACGGAGATGGGACACTGCCGCAAACCCCCATGCGGGTGCGGCATAGATAATGACAGAGCGAATGAGGGCCTTATACATGGTAAGTCCCACCCTCAGGTTGTCAGGAGTTAAGGCCGCCAGAATGGGATAGTGTCTATCAGCCCGTTGGCCTTACGAAGAAGGGATTGGATGTGATCTCGGAAGGTGAGATGAGAGTCCATAATGATCCCTAAATATTTAATTTGGTTCATGCACGGCATTTCTCGTCCGAAAAGTGTGGGTGGTGGTGATATGTCTTCGAGCCTCATTCTTAGTGAAAAGAGTATGGCCTGACATTTCTCTACATTGTCCTTGATTCTCCAGTCGTGGAACCACGGCTGGAGGTGATCTAAGATCGACTGCAATCTACGGGACGCTAATCTATAGGTTTTGCCCATCGCCAAGAGGGCAGTATCGTCTGCATAGATATACAGATGACTACTTCTGCCGTGGATATAGAGAAACGGGAGGTCATTAATGAACATATTGAAAAGTATGGGCCCGATAATGGAACCCTGTGGGACTCCTGCGTGAATTTCACGGGGGGGTGGAGAAACTAGTGCCTACACGGGTTTTGAATGTACGGCCTCGGAGATAGTTAGAAATGAGGCGTATCATTCCATCTAGGACTCCCATGCCCAGTAACTTAACAAGGAGTCCCTCATGCCAAACCTTGTCGAATGCTCGCTCGATGTCCAGGTAAGCTGCAGCTACTACACGCTTCGTGCTCATAGCCCAGGTAATGTCCTCCGTCATGCGGATTGCCTGGAGTGTAGTGGAACGGCCAGGGTGGAAACCGAACTGCTCGTTCCTGATTGGGGCAACACTACTTCAGTAAGGTGTCTATGTATGACCCGCTCCGCCAGTTTGCTGAGACAACTGAGGAGACTAATAGGTCTATAGTTGCTTGGATTCGTCTTATCCTTTCCGGGCTTTGGAAAGAGAACTACGTGAGCCTCTTTCCAGGGAATGGGATAGTGACCGGAAGCCAAGATGTTATTAATTATCTCTGCTATGCGCTTCATAGCTGACCTTGGGAGATGCTGCAATATAATTCCTTGGATACCGTCGGCTCCTGCAGCCTTATGAGGGCCGAGGCGACGAATGAAATGGGCGACCTCGTGGGTGTTCGTAGGTCGTATCCCATTTTCCGGCTCCCTGCTAAGGAGGTCTCGAACCGATTACTCAACAGCTCTGATATGGGGCAAGTTTAAATTTTGTTCCACGGGTTGAAAAGTGGTCTCTAGAACGTCTGCCAGTGCGGTAGCCTTCTCCTCAGGAGTAAAGGCCGTGACATCTGGACCGACTACTAATGGGTGAATAGATTGAGACGGATTGGACAGAGCTCGAGATACACGCCAGACATCTGACATGTTTCTGCTGTCCATCGACTCAACCTTGGATTTCCAAGCATCCACGACCGTTTCGTGGACCGCCTCACTGATCCATCTGCGAAAGCGGTTCATTTCTATTCTATGTTCATCTAACCTAGTACGCTTCCACAATGTTCTTGCTCTATTGCGGGCGATCTTTAGGTATCTAATATAGGCTGGGAGCTGCATCCGTCCCGGTTGTGAAGACCGTTTCGGTATTGCAGCAACCATTGCCTTCTTTATGCACTCCGTCAGGTCGCTAACTGACCTATCTATCCCTGCCGGAGTGACTTCAGGGGGGAGTGGTGGAAGCGTAGCAGCTACCTGGTCTTGGAAGAACACCCAGTCTGCCGCCTTGTAGTTGAATTTCTCAGCGGTTGGGGAGAGTTCAACTGGGTGCATGATCTCCATTATCACCGGTAGGTGGTCGGACGGAAGATCATCCAGGGTTGTTAGTCTCGCTCTAGTTGTGAGACCTTTCACCAGAGCGATGTCTAATATGTCAGGCAGTTGATTTGCAGCATCCAGTAGGTGTGTGGGTTCCCTAGGGGCCATCACGACGTATCCGTTTCCTGTAGAATTTAGAAAAAGCCTATTGCCCTGCCGATTGGGGCGTCGACAGTTCCAGCTAGCGTGCTTCGCGTTGAGGTCGCCGGCGACTACGAATCTATTGGATAGACTTGTCACTATATCTAAATCGCGTTCATTTAGTGTGCCCGGAGGACTGTAGGCAGCCATAAGCAGAAAGGGGAGTCTGCCTATATAGGCTCTAATAGCCACTGCCTCTAATGCCGATAGCTGGGGAAGGAGATACTAACAGTGCGCGATCGTAGAACGAACGAACACCGCTACACCTCCACCTCTTCTACCCGCTCTATCTTGTCTATAGACTTTAAACCCCGCGCATCTTAAATTTACTTGGGGTGTCAGGAACGTTTCTGTTATAAATGCTACGTCTATATTATTAGCGTCTAGGAAAGCCCTGAACTCATGTCTATCATGTCTAAGGCCCCTGGCGTTCCATACACACATCCTAGCAACTCCGTCACTTCGTCTGGCCATTGAGAGAAACGAGGGAGGTTAGGAGCTTAAATATCTCCGGGAGGGCAGACATAGGATTCTCCATAAGGAGAACTATCACTCTGGTTAATCCTTCTAGTATTGGGGCGAGCGGGAGGTTAGGGTTTGCTAATTGCAACGCCTCGGCAAAGTGCTGAACTTGGTCCAAGGTCGCGCCTTGACCGGTCGGGCCTTTCGAGGAGCTTGCAATAGCTTCCTGCTGGGCCGGTGGGACAGGGGCGGAGATGGACTCTACCGTGGTAGCCTTGGTGGCATTTCTGCTGCCCCTGTTGCGCTTAGGGCGCTGAGAAAGAGGTCCTACATTATTGGCAGCAGTTTGGGGGGATGTCGCTGCCACGGTGGACTACAGAGGCGCGGCAACGGGCACTTCCAAAAACGAAGGGATGGTCGCCTGCTGCTGCTGTTGGCGGACCGGCCCGAGTTCCGTGCGTCGCTCCGCACGGGGCCCCTGCACAGGTGCGCGAGCCTGTTGCTGCGGCTGCTGTTCTCGGAACAGCTGCTGCTGCCTCGCAGCTCGCTCCACACGCTGCTGCCGGAGCCACTCGTATTGGAGCGTCCGCTGTTCCTCGAGCTCTGCCGTCCTCCGTCGGGCAGCCCTGTTCGTTCCTTCCGTGGCATCTCTAACCTGTAGTGCTACGGGACACCCTCCGAAATTGGCAGTGTGAGCGCCAGTACAGAGTGCGCATGTAGCGGGGACATCGTGCGGCTTGCGACAATCTTTAGTCTTATGGGGGCGTGCACAAGCTCGACACATAGGCTGCGCTTTGCAGCTAGCCTGCGTGTGGTAGTACCACTGGCAGTTGCTGCACAGAGGCGGGCGCTTGCTGGGGACGTAGTCCTCAACTGTTACCCTCATCAGGCAGCACTGACGCAAGGCTCTCATTCTATCCCGGGTTTCGGGGGAATTCTCCACATCGAAAATGACCTTTGGGAGTTTGGCCTTTGTCCTTGATGAGTGCATCCTCGTCACTCGCCGGACGATTATGCTTTGGAATTACAGGTCGCCCTGGATGTCCTCCTCATCTGTGTGAATGTGTATTTTTCTTAGAACGAATCGCAAAGGCTTGTCGTTCTTGGGGCGCAGCAAGTTGTACGCTACTCCCCGTTCGGTCAGGAACCTGCAAAGATTTGCGTAGTCCCTTTCGCAAACATTTTTCACGGCCGTCCCGCCGCGCGCCCTGTACGAGCATAAGCCCAACGGTTCGTATTCGGCCTTGAACTCTAAGTTCAGTCGGCCCAGCGAGCCAGTGAAGGCTGGCGTAATGATAACGTCGCCTAGTGAGGGCAGTCTCAACATCATCATCCTCGTCCTCACTCTCCGACATGTGAGTACGAGCTGGGGAAAGGGGGCGGGGAACTGCCTCATCTACCTCAGGGGCAGCGCCCGTCTCCTGTGGGGCCTCAGGTTCGGCGGGGGGTGCTGCCTCCTCGGTCACGACTTGAAGAGTCGCCGCCTCCAATTGCTCCAAAGTAGAGAGAGCCGATCTCTCTTCCTTGGTGATCTCACTAGCGGAAGGAATGCCGCCCTGCTCAGTCTTAGCTGAGCCCCTCTTCCTCCTCCTCCTGGCCCCAATGACTCGAAGCGCGCCGGGCCCAGACGGAATCGGCGGCACTTCACCAGCCAAGACCGCAACACCACGGCTACTCAGTCCGCCAGGACCGGGCAAGTCAACACGTGTCACCTCAGCGACCCTGGGAGCCATCTTAGGAGGGGCGGGCCCTCTTGGGAGTCCTGAAGGGACCAGGATGGTGGCAGGGGACGAAGCTCAAGGATCTCCGCAACGGGGACCGGGACAGGCGGCGTCCGTACAGGACCAGCCGATCGCAGGTTCCAACGCCTGGGCGGAGGAGTAATCTGCGCGGGACGCGACACGCGCAAGTAGGAGGTGGTGGGCCCCGTCTGGCCAGTGCAAACCAGCAACCGCCTCACGCCACCCGCAGTAGGACGGCCCACGGCCCTGCCGCTCCCAACTGGAGCCATTCCAATTACAGACTCGATCCTGTCAGGGGGGGAGACCCAAGCGGCACTCCGTCCGCAGTGCAAGAACCTGCCAGGCCCCCCTCCCACCAAGGGTGGAAGCCCAGCAGCCACGCCCGACCGGTCGCCGTAGCCCAGCCCGGCCAGCCGATCGCAACAAGCGTTGCGGAGCCCGCCGGGGACCGTCGGTTTGGTTCGCTAATTTCGTTGGCCCTGATAAGGGCCGGACGAAAATTTGCGTAGCCCTCAGAAGGGCCGGGCAATAGTAGAAGAGTGGAGGGCGGAAAGCAAATTAGCCCGAAGGCCCTGCCTTTGGGCAGTCACTCCGGCACGAAGGCACAGAGTCTCTCCCTAGCAGGAAGCCTGCCTAGGGGCCGAGGACGGCTAGGGGTCTCCTCGAGAGAGGACCCAATCCCAGACCGGGATCCGCCTGGCCTAGGGAAGTTAGTGCGCAAAGCCCTCCGTAGGCTGCGCGGCTTTCTTCGCGCTTAGCGCCGGTGCGGCAATGGAACCAATAGGCTGCTCTTTAAGAGGTGCCGATTACGTAGGTGTCCGCCGCCTGGCCGACAGAAGTACGATGCTCGGCGCCTCGAGCCTCCCTGGCCGAGAGCTGCTTGGCTGCTGCGCTCGCTTGCTGCTGTAGCACTGAGGAATCTGGTTGGTTGTACGCTGTAGCTGCTTTCGCCGGTGCGCCAATCAGAAGGCCTCAGGACACGTCTTGCTCCTTTCACGTCCAAGAAAGAAGTCCATCTCCCCATTCCGTCGATTCCTGACGACGACGACATTGGGACACAGAACATCTGTGCCGTGGACCTGCTTTAGGGATTTTGTACAACCCTTTTCAGGTCTTAGATTTTGTTGTGTTATAGATAGTTTTGCTTGAATAAGAAAGCACGAGGGAGAGGTTGTTTGGTGTGTGGTTGTCTAGTGCTGCCTTGCTAAGTATTCTTGGTGGTCATTCATCAGACGGGAGACTGTGAGGTGGGGCTGACCGGGTGGTATTGTTTGGAATAGTTCAGAGGTGAAATTTTTATTAATAGCTTTATGTGTGTATTTTATGTTTTTGTGTTGTATATATAGGGTGATGGGTTTGATGTTAGAGATGGTGTATACTGTTCTATTTTGTGTGTTTCGTGCCAGTTGAAATGTTTTGCGTAGAAGTCTACGTTCCAGTGATTCTAATTGAGAAAGTTGAGAGTTAGATACTCTGGAGAACAGCTGGGACGCGTGTAAAAGTGACGGTCGGATAATTGATTTGTAAATTAGAGCTGTTGTATGTGGCCGGCACCCTGGCTTTGCTTGGTTGCCTGCGACGTTGTAGAGGAGTTTGATGGCGTTTGTGATGCGTGATTTGATGTTGATGACGTGACGGTGTAGTTTCAGTTTGTTTGATATGGTGATGCCGAGGTATGTGATGTGGTTGGTGTATGGGATTATGGAGTTTTTGCAGCGGATGGCATAACGATCTCTCATGAGTTTTTTGGGGTAGCGTCTCTTTTTTAGAATCATTGTTTGTGACTTTGCAGGATTGATTCTCATGCGCCACATGTCTAGCCAGACGTTTAGGTTCCGTAGTGTTTCGTTGACATGGCTGTTTGTGTATCTGATGTCGTGGGCTGTAGCAGTGATGATAATGTCGTCAGCAAATTGTCCGATATGTACGCCTTCGCGGGGTGGGATGGGGATGTCAGAAACATATATATTGAAAAGGATTGGGGAGAGTACTGTGCCCTGTGGGACTCCGCCTTCAATTTGGAATGGTTGGGATAGGGAGCTGTTAATTTTGATGTGGGCGGTTCTGTTACGAATAAAATCTGATAGCCAGCGGGTTAGGGGTGGGGGAAGGCCGATGTTGTGTAGCTTATATCGTAGTCCGTCATGCCAAATGGAGTCAAATGTTCTGGTTGTGTCGATTGTCACCACTGTTGATGTCATGTGTCTCTCAAAGCCGGATTCAATTGGTGTCAAGATTTTGAGGATTTGGTCTGGGATTTCTATGCCTTTTCTGAATCCGGCTAGTGTGTCTGGGATGATATCATTGTCCTCAATGAAATGGTGTAGTCTATTGTTTATGATTCTTTCCATTAGTTTGCAGATGGTCTGGGTCAGGCTGATTGGTCGGTAGTTGTTTGCGTCAGTGGCGTCTTTGTTAGGTTTTGGAAACATAAGTATATGTGCGAGCTTCCATCGGGCTGGTAGTGCGCCAATATACAGACTTGCTGTAAACAAGTTAGCGAGGTAGTTTAAGGCTGTGGGAGGATAATTTTTGAAGAGTATATTGTGAATGCTGTCGGGGCCGGCTGCGGTGTTTCGTGTTTTGTGAATGGCATGTTCTATTTCTTGTGTCGTTATGGGCGCTATGATAGGGTGATCCAATGGTTGTGGTTCGTAAGGTATGCGCAAGGGATTAAATATGTCTGGGTTGTTCTCGATTTGTGCGGTGATTGCATTGTAGTGTGGTTCATTGTAATCTGGATGGTGTGGGACGGTGTGTATTCGGGATAGGATGCGGTGGAAGTGTTCCAGTTTGTCTTCTGTGTTGAATATGACTTCATGTTGGTTTATGAGAGGATATTGTGGGAAGGTGTTGCCCTTTAACTTGTTTATCAGTTTCCAAAACCTACCAGGGTTGTCTTTGTGATTAGAGTTTAGCTGGTTGATAATGTTTCTCCATTTTGTCTGTTCGTAGTGTTGTATTGCATTCCGAACGTCCTGTTGGAGTTTTCGGTAGAGTCTTCTGTTATCATCACTGTGGTCTCTCATATACAGTCTGTGTGCTCGCCGCTTGGTCTTGATAATGTCGATGATATACGGGGGTAATCGTCTTCTTATTGTTCCGTCATTTCTCGTGCGCGGCACCGCTTTGTCTCTAGCGTCACACGTAACTTTTAGCAGTATTTCGTCCGCATTTTCAAGGTCTTCTAACGATTTGATTTCTGAGGGAGGGGGGAGGTTCAAGTCAAAGTATTCTGTAAATGTATCCCAATCCGATTGATGATATTTATAACTTTTTCTAGGGGTAATTGGGGCTGTTGGGCTCCAAATGGGGGTGGTGATTTTTAGTTCGATTGGGCAATGGTCGCTGTTCAGTGGGGGAAGAATTTCGGCCTGGAGCACTCTATTAAATATTGGTGGTGTTGTCAGTATTCTGTCTGGGGTTGTGGCGTGGATATCGTTGACTGTTTGTGGATATCTAGTTGGGGCTGTAGGTATTAGTTTGAAGTCGGTGCGGTGAAGAATAAGTTCTAGTTGTCGCCCTGCTGCGTTTGTCCTTCTGTCTCCAAGTGCAATGTTGGATGCATTCAGGTCGCTGAGTATTATGGATTTATGATTTGTGTTGAGATGGTTGATGAGTGGCGTGGGGAATGGCGCGTTAGGTGGGACGTAGAGTGTGGTGATGAATATGGGGTAATTGTGTATGGCGAGTTTGATAGTGACATGTTCAAAGTTGTTGAATTGTGGTGGGTTCGTGACGTCAGTTATAGGAAGTGTGTCGCGACAGAGTAAAGCAACTCCCCCTCCTCGGCGATTTCTGTCTTTACGGATAAAACGATATCCACGCATTGTAAATTTATCATTCACATCTAGGTGGGTTTCATTTAGGCTAACTCTATCCGGGTCGCGCCTGGCTTCGGTGGAGATTATAATTGAGAAAGATCCGAAGTCATTTGCAGTATGTTGGCACTAAAACCAAACGGGATAAAGAAGATGGGTGTGAAGTGGCTATAAAATTGATGTAAGACACACAAAAGGAGGGGGTGGGGAACTGAAAAAATGAACAAGTGTTATGATACTGCGATAAAAATAATAGAAAGATAAAAAGTAAAAAAACTAGTAACAAATGACAAGATAAAAAAACTACTACTGCCACCTAGCGGTAGCAGACACTACTACTAATTACTAAGCTGCAACACTAGGTTTTCGTTGTCTAATGGTGGTGGAGATGACCCCAGGTGGTCTACGTGGTGTGGGTGACAGCATTCTTTCTCTTGTATTGAATATTTCTGATGTCTTGTTCAACTATGGGTAACCAAATATGCGGAAGAATTAGACTAGGTTCACTAATGGCATTGTCCGAAAAACTCATATGTGCGGCTTCCTTGTATTTCCTCTGAGTCAGAGAACGCTCAGTTTGTAGGACTGAAGTATTTTCCCACTTTATTTTGTGTCCGGATTCAAAGCTGTGTTGCACTATTCTTGATTTATCTATTAAGCATTGTTTGAAGTTGTACTTGTGCTCCTTAATTCTTGTGGACAGAGGTCTGCTCGTTTCACCTATATACACGCGACCGCATTCACACGGAATGTTATAAATGCAGTCTCTGGTATCCATGTAATTAGGTTTGGGTTTGTTGTTGGACTGGATTCGGCTGAGTGTACTCTCTGATTTGAAGACCGCTCTGATGTTATATTTCTTGGAGATTTTCTTGAATTTTTCGGAGGTGCCTCTTACATATGGGATAACTATGGTACTCAGGGGGTCAGGGGGGGGGATCGCTCTTGTTTTCTTGGTTATGACTTATGGCCTTTTTGATGAATTCTTGGGGATAACCATTCGTTACAAAAGTGTTAGTGAGTGATTGTACTTCATTTTGAAGGTCGGATTCTTTATTACAGATGTAGTTAGCCCTGTTGAGGAGGGTAGATATAATGCCTCTCTTTACATGTGTGGGATGGTTGGACTGGAAATGAAGATACCTCCCCGTATGTGTGGATTTCCGGTAGACTGTGGTTGCCAGTTTGTCTTGGTCCCTCGTGACTAATACATCTAGAAATGGCAGACAATTGTCTTTTTCCAATTCCATCGTGAACTGGATGGAGGGGCGGAGTGAGTTGAGATGTATTAAGAAGCCATCGAATAATTGGGGACTCTGAGGCCATATAATGAATGTATCATCTACATAACGGAGCCACAGGGTAGGTTTATGACTGGCAGTAGATAAGGCCAGTTCCTCGAAATATTCCATGTAGATGTTGCTGATGAGAGGGGAAAGGGGGGAACCCATTGCCATGCCTTCGTTCTGTTGGAAGAGCCTGTTGTTAAAAACAAAATAAGTCGTCTTAAGACAAATATCCAGCAGTTCCATTGTTGACTCTATGGAGAGTTGAGTGGACGAAGAGATGTTATTATCAGCTTCTAATTTCCTTCTTACAATGGAAAGAGCTTCATTCTTTGTACAAATGTACTGAGCTTCGGTGCAATACTACGCGAGCTAATCTGGGGATAAATATTCGCACAAAAATGATTGGCGTAAACTCCGGATAGGGATGTAACTGTTATTTGTTTAGTTTGTGAAATTTAATGTCAGAAAATGTAAATTAATAACCCGAATGAACAAAATAGCTCGTGTCCGGGCGTAGTTCAACAATGAATGCAGAATTATCAACTTAAGGGGACACGCTACTGAGTTTTCGTCAATTTTGGTCAATGTTAAAAGTTAATTTTTTTTTTACTGATGAACTGTATTGACTAGGAACAAACCCATGCACCATTTCATTGTAGGTAGTTTTAGCATCATTTTAAAAGTTTAAGAAACAAATTATCTTTATATGAGACCCAGATATTTGTTTACTAAAATTATAAACACGTTTGTATATTTTATTTTTTTCCGAGTACATTTTTCAACATAAAATTTTGAAAATAATTGTGCACATGTAACTCATCAACATCTATTCGATTTTAACATTTCAAAAACTTACAACCAAAATTGTGGAGATTAGAAATCTCAATAGCGTGTCCCCTTAAATGCAATATAGTAACAATTCAATACTAAGTATGTCGTAATAATTTTAGTGTAAGCAAGAAATACGTACAGCAATAAGAAGAAATTATGTGAAAATCATGAAATTATGTCCAACTTAGTGAAAACACTTAGCATTGAAATTTCAGTTACAATAATTAATGAAAAAAGAAAACTGATGTAACTTGTGAACAAGTTGCAATTAACATTACAGTTTGTTGTTTTACGAATCACTAATTCTGGGCATTAATAATGAAATAAAGAGTAATAAACTCTGTAAACCACATTCCACTCACATCTTACAGGTACTGTTCAAAATGTCCACCATCAGCGTGCGTCCAGCTTTCACATCTTCTCGTCCAATTATGAAGAATTCTGGCCAGTAGTTCTTTACTGTTCCGAATTTCTTCCGCTGCCTGATCATGTCTAAGTAGTCACGATTTGTGAACTCTGGCATCTCGTAGTTTTGAAATAAACTAAACTGTATCGCTGTACGTCCAACTGCACACTAATGCAATGCAAACATCACAACAGCTGATCAGTTGCGAGTTGCGAGCACTAGGCAAATTGTCTGCCGTCCGAACAGCAATGCCAGATTGTTATACCTTCTGTACGTGACCCAACAATCAATATTTCCAATGTTTCTTCAATCGATTAGTTCGAAATCTGTGAATTTTCTAATTAAAATACTGCTGCAAAGTGAACATAATAAATGTTTCCTTCGTTGTTAAACAAGAAATTAAACCATATTTTAAACAGTATTCGTAAAATTCGCGATCGAAATGTCGGCATAAAAGTATTATTTCTTCAAAAACCTCGCAAAAACGAGCAAATTGGTATGATACTTTTTTGTTCGTTATATTTCAGGGAATCACATCCTACCTTTTTGTAAGTTTACTTCTTCCCTAAGAATATTATTTCCCTCAATCTTATCTTTGTTAGTATATGAACACGACTTGCTACTAATTATTCTAATAATAATGATAATAATTTATTATTATTATTATTATTATTATTATTATTATTATTATTATTATTATTATATTACCAATCTCAACTTCATCTCCTCTTTCACTCTGAAATTTTGGTATAAATTACCTCAGTTATTAGTATTGTTATTAACTTTACTATTATCATCTTTATGTAGCCAACTTCTTTAAGTATCTTATCCTGGTGTTTAAATGCTATTCTACAAACTAAATATATTTGTAAGTTATGTATGTTTCTGTCTATCTACTGGTTTTAAGAGTCTGATCCTAGTATAAGAATTTTAAATTTTATTTTAGAAACAACAGAGACTTTAATTTTTGTGAATTATGTATAATCTGTGTAATACTCTGGTATCAGAATCTTAAATTTTAATTCAGAAAAAAAGAGATGTGTTTGTGAATCACCTAATATTTTGAACCATTTCAAGTCTTTTCTTTTATCAAAACAGAACTATCGACGAACACGAGCTTTGCTCTTTCGGGGTACTTTCATGTAGTGATTTTATGTATTACAAGTTATTAGTAAATAGATAAATAAATAAAATAAATATATGGCAGAGGAGGCAAGACCTGTCCTGTGACCTTATCACGTTCCGTGGCTATATCACCAGTAGATATGGAGGAGAACATAAGGTTTTAGTCTAAATTGAATTTCCGTGTCGGTAGATTCATATAATATTAACCAAATCGAAACAAACTTTGTTTCTGAGATCCCATTCTTTCCTCCTTCGCGCAGCTCAAGTGCCAGATTTCGCCTCCCGATCTTACATCCTTATCACGTAGGCCTACTAATGTTACTTTAAAAGTTGCCTTACTACATCAAAGGTAAGTTACAACAAATTTCTGGAATTTTGTTAGAGCTATTTGAGTTTTAAACATCTAGGTGTTGAACACTAAATTATAGGCCACTAGTAGTCATAGTGAGTTGATGTATGCTCTTAGGACGTGTTTGCTTTTTTCTTTCTTCCAATTAGGATTAGTTAAATAGTGTGTTAATTATTTTGTGTACATTTTTTATCATCCAAATTCTATTGAATGTCAGTTTTGTAACAATTATGATGAATTTATGCTCCATTTCATTACGCAGACTTGCATCCAGATGATTTGCGTGAATACATTTCTCTGCATTCATTTGCACCAAAATAGTGTATTATTAATCGAAAATATTGAACACAACTTTATTTAGAGTTATTCTAATTTTACTGAGCAATCGAGAAATATCAACTTCAACAAATATCTCTATTTGTGCTAATAAACCTAGTTGCATAACAAGAACTATTCTAATATTCATTTGAGTTTAATTTCCGATAACTCGTTACTTTACACTAAAGCATAAATTTGAACAAAACACAGTATACTTTGAGACATAATACAGGGACATCATTTTATGTTTACTAACATTTCTGATATTAACCTGGCTATACCTTTGGATTAAAGATTGAGAACCGAAAACGACGTTTGCTAGCCCCTACCACGACTGGAGTTCGATGATACTGGCGTACAATACAAACAAATCACTTTACTAGGTATAGGAGGTAAGAAAAGTAGTTCATCCATTTACGTAAACTAGGAAATATCGGGATTTTCAGTTTGTTAATTTTTATTAGGTTTTTGTTTCATCAAAATACAGTACTGTATCAACAATAAGTATTTTTACTCACGAATTGAGCTATCCATTCGGACGTATTCGTTATGCAGTGTATATTATACTGTCTACAGCACATTAGCATACAATATAGAGAATGAAATTAAATTGAAAATAATTATAATAGGCCTATGGATATTTAAACACATTTAGATACAAGCTTCAGTTCTTTTGCGCATATTATCGCACTGTAGACTACTGTACCTAATTCCAATTATCAGTTTCGACTTCGTACTAGTAACTCATGTTCAAATAATTCTGTACCTACTCTAAAAGAGAGTACCTTACGTACTGTAAATTCAATCTTCACTTCTGCCCAATCCGAAGAGATAAAATTACTCAGACATGCTATCTATTGTCCGTTCAAGTGGTTCTGTCGCAGGGTCGTAGAAAGGAGGGAACTCACGTGACAATTAATTTCTTAACAAGGCCCTTTTATTGAAGTTATTTTAAACAGTTGTACAATATTACGTAGACGTCCAATTCTTAACAGAAATTAATATTTTCAGAAAAGAATTAAGACAGCCCAGCCATTAGTCTTTACAGAGGGGCGAACAGAGGCGGGTGGGGGAAACCGGGATGCAACGTAGGCAAACGGACGACATTATCAGTGCGAAAATTTGATTCAATATTGAAAGCTCTTTCGCCACTTGAAAACGCGAACATATTTCTGGAACGTACTATACTCACTAACTCAGTACTGCTTACTATGCCGCATACCCGGCCTTGATTCTGTGTGGAGAACGGTTCGACGTTTACTAGTAGACAGAGTGGGAGTGAAGTACATTCGTAAATTGAGGTACAATAAAAATTGAAGTAAAAATAAAATGTTGTCCCTGTACATGACGCAACATTATCAGTAAACCAATAAAAACACAAGCAATTGCTCTAAACTGTCTAAACAATATGCTGTACCGAAGACACTGACACCGGCTGTAAAAGCAGTTTGAATTTTAAGAAAATGAATACTGTTAATTTCTGGTATATACGTGAGCCGTTGAGAGCAGAAGTGGTGTAAGTCAAAAATGGGTAATGATGGTTAAAATAAACATTCTGTAAAATACAGCGCAAAGTGGCAATTAATATTCAATTTATTTAAACTATTAATAGTCAGTGGATAGCACGAAGGACATATCAATTGCTACTTTGCGCTGTATTTACAGAATTTTTACTTTAAACCTCATTACCTAATTTTGACTTACACCACTTCTGCGCTGAACAGCTCACATGATACTTGCTCAAACCAAAAGATTAATAGGAAAAAACTGTACATACAATAGCAGTGTAACCATCAGCGTGTAGTAGTATACATCCATTTAAACTTAGCTGAAAATATTTTAGTTACATATATTACATTTCGATGCATTGTAAATAATGTTGAATGTAAAATTTTACTTATAGGAATGCAATTTTATATTTTAATTTTTTAGGTATTTAAAATATTAAATGATTAATTGCAGGTCGCGGCCCTGTAAGGCTCGTGTGGCGTGGGTCGTATAAATGAACCTAAAAGGGAGAGGTTAAAGTAAAGAAAGAAAGAAATGTTTAATTGTAAAAATAGTAATATTTCATTGCAGTCTGAAGATGCCTTAGGATACGTACAAGACGAAGACTGGCTGGTTACCGAGTTCGTCGCTCGTAGCCTAGTTGGTCGCTGGGTAGAAAGTCAGGGTGATCAAAAGGAAGCTTGTTTGTATCTTCCAGTCAGTGTAGCTGAACTCGCTTTGCTTTCCAAAATTGTCTTTAAGAAACAATAACAATTTGTAAAAGTGCCATGAAGAAATGTATTAGCGTTCAGGATCTCTTGAGTGTACCTTAGATATTTTAGTATTTTCAGTGCAGAAATAACCACGTAAATAATTCTACTTTTCTGGAAAGCGTCTTCTGCTATAATAAAACCTTTCATTAAACCTTATATAGTTAATTCTAATGCAAGTAGAGTATTGTTAAAATAATACTTATTAATTGCCAAAAGGTTACTACCGATAATTATCTCAATTATCATCCCGACTTTCTGCCCAGCGACCGGCTAGGTTACAAGCGACGAGCTCGATAACCAGCTAGGCTTCGTCTTGTACGTACCCTTAGGGAAAAATAAAGGTCATGAACAATAAAGGTTCACGAAACTACTACAATGGTAAACATTTTCAGGGAATATACAGTCAACTCTGGATATAGTGAAATCGGTTACAATTTACAATGAACATTCGGCTATAATGAACCTAAATCGTTGGTCCCGACCCGTATACATTAAAAAGTACATAAATATATTTTCTTTTATTGTGAATCTTCGCTTCGGTTACAGTGAACCTCAAAAATTGAAATTATAAGATTTGTATCCTGACAAATTCTTATTTGAAGTCAGACCTTCTTGTATAAAATTGAAATAACGTGTTGAGAACAACATTCTAAGTTTCTTACTTCTTTAGTCAAAGGACAAAGATTGCATTAATGATTCCTAGACAATGATCTGTACTGTAAATCCAGGCAACGCGTGACGACCTTGCCTCACTCCACCGTCGAAGGGTTGTCATTCTGTTCTCAGGCATAATACTCTACTGTTATTTCTAATCTTCCACCGTCATTGGGTTGCCTTTTGTTCTCAGAAACATTTACATTATGACGGATAGCATCGAAACAACGGAAAATGAAATTACCTTCTTTTATTAAAAGGAGTCGGACATTATGTCCAGAGCATAAATGAAGGTAAGATTTCGATGGCTTTCAAATCAACTCCCTCACAGTTTCCATTAAGTGACTCGGGAAATTCCAAGGCTGAATACGCAGTCGTACCATAACAGCGTTTGCCATTTCTACCTGATCAGTCTGTTTCTAGTGTTCGAACAGTGAATGTACTGTATAAAAATGTCGAAGCTTAAAGTGTTTTCTTTGGAAGATAAGGCGAATATTAAAAGTGACATTGAATGTGGTCTTTCGCAAGCGGTCGTTGGTCGACAGCATAATTTAAGTAACTCAACTGTGAGTAACATAATACAGTATACACTGTAATCCATTGCACAAAAATGAAATATTTTAATGACTGTATAGTATTTTATTTTCTTGTTCACAATTTCATTCATTCCTGTCATTTAAGGTTAGGGGAAAGATACTTCGGATTTAGTAAACCTCGGATATAGTGAACGAAATATGCAAGTCCGCAGAGGTTCGCTATATCCGGAGTTGATTGTATACATATATATGAAGACGTGAGAATGAGATAGTCCAAAGCATATATATAATATTAAAACAATTACTCAAGTGCATACCAAAAAAATTATGATACCGCACCTAGTAACATTGGAGTCTACACCTTCAATACGCTCTTCTGTAAAATTTTGTCTGTGTGTCTTAGGACTATATCATTCTCATCCCTTCACACACACACACACACACACACACACACACACACACGCACACACACACACACACACACACACACACATATATATATATATATATATATATATTCCTAGTGATCTGACCAAGGACAGGTCTTTCATTGCAAACCCAGCATTTTTCAGTCGTTCCTATAAATATGTATATAGTGGCTTTATTTCCCCGCGACATTCGAAGTATTTGCTAATATTGTAGACCATGTAAACTGTTTTAGCACTTCTTTGTCAAATATTTACACAGGCATCTTTATCTGGTTGATTTAAAAGGTATTGGACATGACCATAACATTTGTTTAATAAACAATTAAATAAGAAACACAGATAATTATTCCAAATAGAGTACAACATGTTATTTTAGACGAGTCTGCCATACTTTTTCCTGTACTACTTCAATTTGACAACGATATCATAGAACTTGGAAGAAAAAAACTCTTGCAATGATATATGGACTTAGTTAAAATTACTGAAGAGTTATTCAAGCAGAAAGAACTATAAGCACCAGGTCTAATGTCTGGGGTGTAAGCTGGATGCTGTAAGACCTGAAAATCTTCTATTCCTTAAAAAATAACTTATATCAAACGTGAACGATGGACCGGATCGTTGACCTGCCGGTAGAGAACTCGCTTTCGGTTGACAAAATGCGGAAACGATTACGCAAAACGTCCTACATGATTTTTACTCATAGTTTTCTGTCCAAGGGGAGGTTCTTCACTACCAACCCAGCGTTCTCCAATCTCCTCTCTTTCGTATCTTCCTCTTCGTAAACCCATTCGATCCATATATCTTAATGTAGTCTATCATCTGATATCTTCTTCTGTCCCGAACTTTTCTCCCGTTCACCATTCCTTCTAGAACATTCTTCAGTAGGCAGTCTCTTTTAGCCATGATCCATTGAATTTCTTTTTCTCTTCCTGATCAGTTTCAGCATTATTTTTTCTTTGCCCACTCTTTCCAGCATAGCTGCACTTCTTATTTTGTCTGTCTATTTCACACGCTCCATTCTTCTTCATATCCATATTTCAAATGATTTCAGTTTGTTTCTCTTCATTTCGTCGTAATGTCCATGTTTCTAATCTATACAATGCCACACTCCGCACAAAGCTTTTCACTAGTCTCTTCCTTAGCTCTTTTTCGAAAGGTCCGCACAAAACTACGCAGTTTAATTACTGAGGAAAAGAAATATGATTTCAACGATCCAACCATCTTAAATAAGTTCGAAGTGAAGTGCACCTGCCACAAAACGCTCAAAACAGTCTTGTGTACAAAGTGGTTTTTGTTGATTAATGAATTGCGCTTGTTGGTCACGGATATCAGCTGCTTGTCCTTTTGTCTAGATTTTGTAACTACAGAATGGTATTTGTAAATGTAAGTTTGCATATAAGATAATCTAATCTCTAATTGTTAAGATGTTCGAAATGATCAGCCTCAACATTAACACGTCTGTAGTCGATTATTAACACTACGAACCTTCTACTTTATTGTCCACTTTTCATCCTATTTGACGATTCTCTTCCAAACTCTATTACCGAAATGATTTTTGAGTAGCTGATCGCATATCTTACTTTTATGGGCTATTTAAAGACTTTGCATCAACTACTACCACTACAACTATCACTACCACTACGACTATCACTACTATTATTACACTAGATGGAATTAATGTCGAAATGATACTTCACGAGATGAGGCCCAGGATTCTTCACATGATTACCTAACTTTCACCTTACAGTTGGAAAAATGCCCAATCAGGTAATCAGCCCAAAACTGTAACGAATTCACTCCCGAGTGCAACTCTGGATCAGCACCCAAATGCGTCTACTACTTAAACCACGCCGGTGGCCTCGCAGATCTTAATTCGACATTCATCTTATGGAACTGTCAATTCGCATGGTCATGCGGAGACCGATTACCCGTAAATTAAAGCTCTCGTAAGTGACAGAAAACAGTCGATTGCAAAAGATAGTTATTATTGTTGACATAGGTTCTCAGGTGCTTCATATTTGTTTTTCCCAATCAGTTTGCAGAGTCCCATTAACGTCAGAAGGCCGCAAACGACCTAGTTTCTCTATCAGGATGATGTCACCATCATTTAAACACTAAACCAAATCCATAATTACTTCTATGCACTGTAGTTCACCTTCAATTTCACTGATTTCTTCAGCAGCTACTGTATTTCTGCATTTAAAATTTTTAGTAATAATCCTTCAGGTATTGAATACAATAAATTTTTTGTTATAAATTAATGCTCCAAAATGATTTTTCCTATCAAAGTCTCTCATTTTAATAATGTGACGTTACATACTTTTTCCGGGGAGGTCTTCAATTACGTTTTATTACAATTTACTTGAATATTCCAAACATACCACCTCACCATAACGCATGAGTCAGGTTTAATGGAGCTCATGCAATGTAATGCATTCTGGAACGTTGGCTTCCATGGTAACTCGGCTGTGATTCGCTGGAAGTGACAGAGTCGTGTTTGATTTTATTCGGTTTGTAGACATAGTTGTTCTTGAAAAACACCTCAATTTTTACATTGTGTTATACACGGAACATACATTTTTTGATCGGTATGAGTGTACTGAAATGTGCAGATGATCCTTCTAATGGGAAAAAAAAGTTACATTTTTTTTTTCTGAACAAACTCTCTTTTCAAAGTTCACTCCTCACACATATTCGTATAATGTAAGAAATCTTTCAGAAATCAAAATTAAAAGTGACGACTTCAACAGGACGCTATATCAGTTATTTAGACATTGTGCAATTCACATCCTAGTTACAGGACAATGGCCAAGGGAATTGCAGAAAGGTCTGATCAGGAATATTTTCAGCCGAAAAATGAATGGTTTGAGTCATTTAGAACACATCACAACATTAATTTTCGATTTCTCCCCGGTGAAATAACACAGGCAGATATCGGACCAGCGACAAACTGGAAGTGAAAATTGCACCAGATGTGAGTGAATACCTACCATAAAACCAATTTAGTGATGATGGGATATAGGAAAATGACCAGAAAATTTTAATCTAACAAGGGGGAAAATATTTTAAGGCTGAAAGCTTTCTAAAGAAAGATTTTATGTTCTTTTTTGCAGGTGAAAAGTTACAGATTTCAGTTATTTGAAGTGCTGTAAGTTCACTGGTGTCTCAATTAAAAGTCGTGGATAACGTAAGAAAATTTAAAATTCAAATTGTGGAGTCAAAAATAGAATTGCCTTCATTAATATTTCTGGGAATTTAATGTCATTGGAGCTTCTTCGTATTTTTACATAGGCCTACATCATTATTCAGCTCATATCATTTAGGCCTACTGGGATATTTTAAAATGTTCATTGTTGAAGGTAAGAGACTAGTGGCAAAGCAGGGAGAAATACCATGCGCGGTTGTATAGAAGGGGAGAAAATAGGATATCAATGACTGGATCAATTTATATGTGCCTAATGAAATTGTTACCATTGCCAAACCTGCAAGGGCAGTGGAAATTCTTAACTAGTAAAAGAAATTAAGACAGATCAAATTCTGGACTGAAAAAAGTACGCAGTCACATTGGAAAAACTACCAAACAAATACCATTTGAAATGCTGTGAAAATTTTAAGATCACTAAAGTAGCCTAATCTAAATTGAATATACACACCATTAAAAAGTGTTGCATCACCTCTTTAAGTATCGTTAGCATTCTCCTTTATTGTTTATGTTACGTGTACACATCAGTCCCTTGAACTGTCTCTAAGCACAAACAAACCTGCACTGCATCCTATCTTTCGAAACCAAAACAACAAAGCATAAGGAGAATATCAGTGGAAGCCGTAACATTGGGAAGGAAGCATTACAAACTTGTTCTGATCACTGTACGGACGTTACTCAGTCATTGCTACGGCAAGAAAACAAATTCCGATATTTGACCGTGTCCAAATAGTCGCACTACAGTATATAAGTAAGGACTGTCGTCGAGGGAAGTTGCTAGGCGTGTACACGTGAATCAAAGCAATGTGGTATGGACTTTGAATCATTACAGAAATACAAGTACTGTTGAATACTTGCCTCGCTTGGGTCGTCCATGGGCTACAAATGCAGCCGATGATCGCTATCTGAGAATTTTCACTTGGAGAAATCGCGCGGCCAACGCTACAGGTTTGATAATGATTTCTCGCAGGCCACAGGGCGTCGTGTATCTAACCAAACTGTAAGAAACAGATTGTATGATGCTGATCTTCATTCGAGACAACCATGAAGAGCTCCGTTTGAGGGAAACCTCAATGCACTACAATACAGGAACGACATTCTCCGCCCTACTGTGTTATCGTATCGGCAACATTTCGGAGAAGACTTCCTCTTCATGGACGACAACTCTCACTTCCTTCGTACAGGCATTTTCAATGATGAATTTCGTGATGTAGATGTCATCTGACTGGAATGGCCAGCTTGTTCCCTAGACATGAATTCTATTCAGCTATCTGTAATCGTTTAAAACAAGCTGTTTTTGGATGTCCTGACCGACCACACAATCGGTGAAATCTATGAAGAATTTCCATTGAAGAATGGGACAACTTGGATTAACAGTGGCTTAATGAACTGATGGATGGCATGCCAAAAGTATCCAAGCATCTCAATGCAAGTGGACGAATTACTGAGTATTAAACTCATTGGACTGACTTGTTCCAGTTTACAGTGAGTGAATAAAATTCTGTTTTTGTTTACATTATGACCTGTTTTCCATTTAATGGCAATATGTATTGCAGATATGTTCCATTTTCACATATCACTTCCAATTTTGTGACAAGTGCATTGTACATTTTAGTTCATAGGTGATGCAAAACTTTTTTGATGTGTATGACGAAACCAACTGAATGAATCTTAATAGAGTGAAATGGGAGAAGCATTAAAAGGTACACGAAAACGCGTCTTTGCAAGGGAGATCGGTGATGAGAAAAACTGATTACCGCTATGTGATCTCCTTCATAAAAGGGAGGAAGGAAGAGAAGCATGACAGGAGTTTTGGGAGAAGAAGTGCCGGAAGAAGAAAGTCTGCATGTTGAAAGGCGCCGTGTCCTTTCTCAGTGCGAGTGGAAGTCTAGTAAACTCGCTCATGTAAAACGGATAATGTGCGAAGATAAAGCCAAGTTTTCTATAACGAAGATTTTTGTTTGAAAAAAAAAATTGGGGAGGAGAATGTAAGGCCGTGACCCATTTCTTTTAGGGTTCATCCCGGCATTTGTCTTAGTGCCTTAGGAAAACCACGGGAAACAATGGGCAAAATGAGTTGTTTCAATAATTCCATCCAACGAAATAAGAGTTTTAGTTTGGCCATGTAATGGAGTATGATTCCATAAAGTCGCCAAATATTTTATATAGATTTGAACTCTCAAAAGTAAGATTGACAGCCTACAATTCAGTTCAAAGTTTTAAATGAAACATATTTTTAGTAGTTACATATTCTCTAAAATAGTTACTTTTCGAACAGTTATCAGACCGAAATACTGAACTTTAGCGGTCTAGACTAGAAACGCAAAAACCTCAGCGCACATACATTGTAGACTGAAAAATCTACATTTAAAAATTGACATTATAGTCTCATTCGAATTTATAATGTACGGTTTTTCTATTTTTGACCTATTATTACTACAGAGACAGGCAGCGAAAAGTTACCACACTATGCAGGGGACGTCGGGGAACAGATTGCCTGCAATTCATTGCTAAACTCACTGGTAAGCTGTAGCAGCGCGGAAGGGCCGAGTGTTCAGTTCTACTACGATAGACCTAAATGATTAGTTGAGTTATCGAATGAATGAATGAATGAATGAATGAATGAATGAATGAATGAATGAATGAATGAATGAAGTTGAAAACTGATGTAGATCTTACCTTTCATCAAAGCAGCTGTTGAAAATGGTGTCCAGCGTTCTCGATACAAACGTTGCATCGTGTTAAAAAAAATTCCGAAACACTCGTATCTCCGCCTCTGGAATGTCAGATATCACTCATCTTATTTCTTTCTTCATGGCTTCAAGAGTACGTGGATTGTTCTTCTACAATTTCTGCTTGAATATCTGCAAGCTTCTCCTATGTTAATATTCTCTTCTGTGGTTCTCTCTTTTTGTTTAAAACAGATCCTGTATCACGCCATTTTCTGAATAACTTGGTTATGTATCGTCTTGAAGGTATTGCAGCGTCACGGAACTGACGTAGAAACTTGTGAACGGTACTGTCATGCGATTTCTTCTTTAGGAGAAACGTCTCAACTAGAACTATCCGTTGTGCAATACTATACGTCACCATACTGCTAGTGAACACAAATAGCACAAATAATGTTCAATAACAAGTGTAGTAATGACACTGCGTAATAACGTGCTCTCAACAAACACTGCACTCGTCAACTAAACACTCCGTGCGCTTTTCGCTGTCCGCGCACTCCATCCCCACCACTCGGGAATTTTAGGCCTATCGTAATGAAACTGATAGCCCGCCCGCGCTGCTACAGCTTACCGGTGAGTCGAGCAATGGATTGAGGGTAATCTGTTCCCCCACGTCCCCTCATAGTGCGGTAACTTTTAGCTGCCTCTTTCTGTATTATACTGTATTCCGTGATCTCAGCAAAATGATGCATTCTTTAAATAGAATTAAGATTCTCTGGAAGTCCACAACGCCCTTAAGTGGTTATATTATGCCATTCACAGAAGAATTGATCTTTGGAGAGCTGATATCAGATCTACGTAGTTTTATATCTCTGGATGTTGTTCGCAGAAAAACGATTTGGGTTGCTTCTAGGTTTTACATATCTAGAATACTATAGTGAGATCCTTGTATTTCATTATTTTTAGCCTCTCTCATTATGTTTGTTTTGAAGCGCAGTTGCATACGTAATTGTACACATTAATTTTATTTTTGTATTCAAGAATTGTAATCTGTTTATTAATCCCATGTTGTGCAATAGCTGTGCTTTACATTCATAACAGTGGACTTTTTCTGTTACAATCTTTGCCACTTTATGATTTGATAATAAATTTATTTACAGATAGTGTCATGTTGTTTGAAATTATATTCATGTACCGGTAGGATATCTAAAATTGTACAGTTTGATACAGTGTGTCCCAATGTTCCTTAATGCTCATTATAGTATCGACATAATTCATAATATGATTATTATTATTATTATTCCTGTGTTAATATTTTTATAGTCTTTGTAAATGATTTGTTGAAGAAAGAAACATCCTACGGCAAGTTGCTATTTTTTTTTACTTACTTATTGAGATTGCGACTACAATGTTCGAACACGAGAGAGGCAACTAAGACATTAAAAGCTTCACCTTATTTCATATGAAAAACTAATTGCAAGAATTGTGCTAAAATTCTCAAGCGATTAATACGAGGGAGGACCCAAAGATAACCGGAATGATTTTTTTTTTTTTTTTGCATTTTTATTGAACTCTACATTCACAGTACTTCAAAGTGTTGTCCATGTGCATTAATGCACTTGTCCCAACGCTTTTGCCACTGCTGACAACAGTGCTGGAACTTCTGAGGCAGGATACTGTTCAAAGCCGTTAACGTGTTTTCTTTGACGTCATCCACATCACTGAATCGTTTTCCTTTCAGACATTTCTTCATTCGTGGAAACAAAAAAAAAAAAAAAAAAGTCCGACGGAGCCAGATCGTGTGAGTAGGGTGGATGAGGCAAAAGCACCATGTTGTTGTTTGTCAAAAACTGGCAGAGCTGTGTGGGCTGGAGCATTGTCGTGGTGAAGAAACCAGTTCCCATTTCTCCACACTTCAGGCGTTTTCGTCGCACACCCTCTCGTAATCTTCGTAACACATTCAAATAGAAATGTTAGTTCACTGTTTGTCCTGGTGGAACGAACTCTTTGTGGACAATGCCATTCACATAAAAAAAAAAAACAAATCAACATTTTTTTCACATTGGATCGCACTTGACGTGCTTTCCTGGGTCGTGGTGAATTTGGAGTTTTCTACTGGCTCGATGCTTGCTTTGATTCTGGATTGTACCCATAGCACCAAGACTCATGCCCAGTCACAATTCTTTTAAGAAATTTCGATCGTCCTGCACTTCAATCTTCAAGTCGCGGCAAACTCTCACACGGTTTTCTCTTTGGTCATCTGTGAGCAAGCGAGGAACAAATTTTGCAGACACCCGTCTCATGTTCAAATCTTCGGTTAAAATTCGCTGGACCGTGCTCCATGACAGGTTCGTTTTCTCAGAAACTTCGTCAATGGTCTTTGGACGATCTTCATCAATTGCACGTTTGATTTTGGCAATGTTTTCGTCATTTCTTCCTGTCGAAGGACGTCCGTGGCTGGCATGTCTTCAGTTGACATGTTGCCAGATTTGAAACGGGAAAACCACTCGTAGACCTGTGATTTGCCCAAAGCATCATCTTTATAGGCTTGCCGAAGCATCCCAACGGTCTCGGCTGCAGTTTTCCCTAACAGAAAACAAAATTTCACTCACACTCTTTGTTCCTTGTGGCCGACCATCTCGCTAATCGCCAAACGGTTGAAACAGGAACGCAAACAACAAAGCACCACAAACAAACCACTTAACTCAGACTGACGCCAGCTCATTAACGGTCGCGGGAGACACCAAACTAACATCACCTAACAACACAACTCGTAACTACAAAGCATGCGCGCGCAACAGTTCGGTTGCGGTTACTTTTGGGTCCACCCTCGTACATGAGTGGAGGACAGCAAATATTTTTATAACAAGTTGGATCAAACACGACAGGTCTCGTTCTGCAGGCGAACATCGGTGTATATCGAACTTCATCATACTCGACAAACTTAAACCGAACATAGCGCCTGTAATGCACGACGTTAATTGCGATTAATTATTGCATGCATTAATGGGATGGCGGAGTATGCAGATGTCTGTAACATATAGAGAAAATTCAGTCTCCTTCAGGTTTCTGTTACTTTTTATAATAATAATAATAATAATAATAATAATAATAATAATAATAATAATAATAATAATAATAATAAAAATTATTATTATTATTATTATTATTATTATTATTATTATTATTATTATTATTATTATTATTATTATTATTAGTAATGGGGTACCATGATATAGACTGGATTAATCTTGCTCAGGATAGGGACCAATGGCGGGATTATGTGAGGGCGGCAATGAACCTCCGGGTTGCTTAAAAGCCAGTAAGTATTTTTATTAGACTTCGTTGAATTGCCACACGCAGCATGCTATCAGGTTGCCAATGTACGGTAGTATAGAGGAGGTGAGCGACCGCCCGGTCTTGTAGTATAAGCAGTTCATGTTAAGAGTTGTGACCGGTCCAAATAGATAGAGAAGCTACAGCTAATGTACACCTAAGTAAGCCTTGTTTTTGCATTACTGTGGTTGGAATAGTCAAAGCTTTCAGTGCAGACAAGAATTCAATCAAACATACTACAATGAGAGTGTTGCTGTTCCAAATAATTGCCCCTGGAATACTCTTATCCCCGCAGCCAGTCTTGACCCGGTGGGGAACGTGGTTGGATGCTGTTAAGTATTATGCAGAACATTACGGAAAAATAATGGAGGTAATTGATGCAGTGGATAGCACAGACAGTTCCGCTGTTGCAGGCTGTAAAATCATTGCCTTCTGAACAGCTATTGGAAGATATTCTGTTCATTGATTCTAATTTTAAAATCGTGTCCAAAAGCATCATCCTGTTAGAATCGTCTAAACTAGAACTCTCAGAAGCCCATAATATAATGGATAAAGTATCACAAACCGTTATCCAAAATAACAATTCACTAATTTCAGAAAAAATGAAATGTAAGTTGAGAAACATTATTGCTAAAAAATTCTGCCTATTCACAACTTCGTACTATAAATGATGTACTATCAGGTCACGACAAGATATCTGAAGTTGGTGTACTAAAAAGTAGTGACTTTCCGTTCTTCAAATATGTACGTATTACATCGTGTGATGTTGAACGTACATTTTCCCAAAATAGAAACTGTTTACGTTACCATCGGAGGAGGTTACTTTGCAGTCGCTCAGAATGTACGTAACTCTTCACTGCAATGCACATATTCAAGGATGATGTGAGTATCTTACATTAAATTTTAAGAGTTAATATATCTCACTATAAAATAATTGTTTAGACATTTCCCACTTCAATGATCAATCATTATATTTCTTGTATGCAGGATACAGGTTTTATTGGAACAGCGGTATATTGCTCAGTGTTTACATTAGAGACATACTCCATCCGTTGCACGCCCTCTTCTCATACAGTCTATACCACGTGCGCAGTGAACCTTGCGATTGTCGTGGCAATTCCACGAAGTCTAATTATTATTATTATTATTATTATTATTATTATTATTATTATTATTACGACTGCTACTACTAAGAACGTGCATACAAACGCAAAGATGCATTCTCGGAAATCAATTATAGTATTACAGCATAGTAGCATATTTCATTAAAATCATATTAATGATCTACCAATAACAGGAAAATATTGGCTAGGTATTTTATTCTTCATAGACTGACATGAAATAATTATGACTTGAGTTTGTTGACCGTACGACACCAACGACTTTATACGTCAATTATGTTTCCAACAAGAACCTATATAATATATATATATATATATATATATATATAATTTGAACTGGTAATGGAAATTACGGGAAAACGGCTGAACGGATTTTAATGAGTGATCCGTCATTTTGAAGCTTGACACCCAAGGATTTTCAGAAAAATAGTAACTTTCAGCGAAGCGTTAGTTTTCCTACATAATTTCCTTACTTACTTACTTACTTACTTATGTTTAAGGAACCCGGAGGTTCATTGCCGCCCTCACATAAGCCCGCCATTGGTCCCTATCCTGAGCAAGATTAATCCAGTCTCTACCATCATATCCTACCTCCCTCAAATCCATTTTAATATTATCTTCCCATCTACGTCTCGGCCTCCCCAAAGGTCTTTTGCCCTCCGGCCTCTCAACTAATACTCTATATGCATTTCTGGATTCGCCCATACGTGCTACATGTCCTGCCCATCTCAAAAGTCTGGATTTTATGGTCCTAATTATGTCAGGTGAAGTATACAATGCTCTGTGTTGTGTAACTTTCTCTATTCTCCTATAACTTCATCCTTCTTTGCCCCAAATATTTTCCTAAGAACCTTATTCTCAAACACCCTTAATCTCTGTTCCTTTCTCAAAGTGAGAGTCCAAGTTTCACAACCATACAAAACAACCGGTAATATAGCTGTTTTATAAATTCTAACTTTCAGATTTTTTGACAGAAGACTAGATGACAAAAGCTTCTCAACCGAATAATAACAGGCATTTCCCAAGTTTATTCTGCGTTTAATTTCCTCCCGAGTGTCATTTATGTTTGTTACATAATTTCCTATCTTCCAAAATCCATCTTTCGTCAGTTATGAGAACTAATTGCATTTAAGAATAAAACAAACACACTACAATAAACAATATGCTATTACACGAAGGCTATGACCTGCAGGATTGCTGACATATTCAGAGTTCAGATGGCTCTAATTTTTTCACATCACAATGCCAATATGTCGATCTTCATTTGTATAATTTTTTGATAACGTATAAAAAATAATTTACAGGTCTTATTCTCTGGTCTGTAGTTTTCCGAGTACAGCTGTATATTGGATATTAATAACTACAAAACTTAAGAATGTTTGATGACATTATTACCATTACAATGAAATATTATAGTTAATGCAATTATACACATAATATTACATTGATGATATGAAAGTGAAACATTTTGGGGTTTTATATAAATAGACGCAGAGAAAAAATATTTTATATTAGATCTTCATTTGTATAATTTACTGAGTAACGGCCGTATAGGCCCATATGTTACTGAAAACAATAAAAATTACGTAAGATAACAATATTGTTATTAAAAATGAAACACTTTTATAGTTATTAATCAAATGGTGTGGGTCTTTTCCATATATTTAATGGCGGTGTAATATAGGTATTTATATGTCTGATTCTCTAATTTTCCTTAGTAGTAATTGAGTCATGCTTCCTATTTTAGCTGCGTCTTTAAACTACATCAAAATTAATTTCACATTTCTTTAGTTTAATCGATTAGATTTGTCGCTGCCAAGCATATTTTGTTGTAGGGAAAATAGCAGGCCATTGCACTTCTTGCTACCGTGATGAGTAAGTTTATTTCCCGCAACCAGCAACGAATGAAACACTGAAACTGCTAACGGTTTACGATGACAATTTTATTAAGGTTGTACAACTTTGACAAGTCATTCGCCTCATTTTCCACATCTCAGCAATAGATTCCTCACTACAGCCTATATTACTGAAAATATACGGAATAACATTCATTGTTATACACATTAATCCAGCAGTATTTGGTAGATCAGTATGGTCTGGAAAGAGCAAAAATTACAATTCCTAAGAAAAGACCAAAAGGTATTACTTAGTGATAAAATAAGAGACTACAAGATTTTGTAGTCTCTTGATCATCTCAGCAAGATCTCTTAGTGAGAAAAAGTGATTCTGCCCTATACATTTCATGGTAGTTCACGAAACATGCAGCATCTATACCAAGATGCTAAGTCTTTTGTTCAAAGCATGACAAACCTTACATTTTCTTAACTTTCACCTACAATCCGCAATGACCTAAAATAGCTACTGCATTACTCCCACATGAAAACTCGCTGATCGTCCTGACATTGCTACTTGCGATTTCGCATTGAAACTCAAGAACTGAAGACGGATAGATTCAAGGAAAAGTATTTGGCAAAACAGAAACATTCAGAGGGAGTATGTTTCACTATTATGGAAGCAAATAGCTTTCAAAATGTCTGGTATTCTTCACTGACTATAAATCTGAACAATTTTTATTTGAACTTCTTATGCACTTAGTTTACAGAATTTGCTGCACAAGCCACTAGTGTCTATAGATCCTAAACTACGAGTAAGGGAACAACGATATTTTGTCTCTATCACTTAGCTGAATAGAAGCAGATAATATGAATTTGTATATATTTTAGGCGTATAAATTTAGAACCTTCAGTAGCATGGAAAAACATTTTCATTATCTTTGACACTCATTTAAGTAAAACCGTCGAAGTTTTAAATGTTTTTTTTTCTGCGCTTATTTCGAACAAAATGAAGATATTATTTTTTGCTGATGTAAAGAACTCTTCGTCAATACACCTTAATGAACCCAAAACCATATACTTCATTTAATCTGTGTTAAATTATGACTTTGAACAACAGCTTACAACCATTTCGATAATCTTTCTTGGATAACATTGTTTCCATAACGTAATTTGGAAGAGTTTTTCATTCTCTTCACAAAATCGTGACAGTCATGGGTTTCTGGTCACGTTCATGTCTGTGCATCTTATTTCCTGTTTTCAAATAATAGTTTCTGCTTGCTTAGTAGCGATTAATTTAAAATCGCTGTTTCCAAAAAAAAATGGGAGTAAATCAAGATTAACATATTTGACTAATTATCGAGGCTTCGAGTGTTATTAGTAGCCATTATTAGGGCCCACAATAAACATTGTAAATGTTGCATACGCGTGGCGATGCGACCCTTATGGAGCCTTTTCTTCTTGATAATTTTCCGGCATTCTCATCTGCCTTTTTCTCAGAACCTCAGTTTCCGGTCGTGTTGAATGTAGGACAATTCTTCGTTTCAAAGCAGCATACTGCGCGTCTGGAACGGTGTCAAGCAGTTCTGGGTTAAGGTAGCCACGGACCTCAGATTGTGCTTCATCATTACTATAATTCTCCGTAAAATGATTTAAGGTTATTTAATTAGTTATCAAAATCGAAAGTGCTCGTTTACTATCCTTGGATATGAACTTAATGTCCTT